>NC_046365.1:2474371-3153121 GCF_011125445.2 Fundulus heteroclitus
TGATCCACGCCCCTTTCTCATTTAAACATTTTGAAAAACGTTATGTTCTCTCCAGTAAAATAAGACCGTGCTGCATAATAGTCAGAGGTTAAAATTGTCCGCAAGGTCGCAAAAATAGGGTGGAAAAGTCCAGCAGAAAAACGTCACCTTGCTTGGAACTCTGCCTCTGCATCAGCAGCTTCAGTCGCCTGCGCAATGACACCGATACACAGCAGTAACACCAGCCTGGTGAAAATATTACCCTATACTTCTAGACAAACGGCTTTTGGCTCAGGTGATCTGGACTTCCTTATTCAAAAGTATTTTATGTAGACCTCTCTCTCTCACACACACTCTCTCTCTCTCTGTGTTTCGCTCTGTCAAATTTTTCTTGTTTTATAAATAAGATGTGAGTTGAGATGCAGTGATTATTTGTCAGTTTTTTTCCCTTGATGTGTTAATTTCATATATCTTAATGTGCTTGATTGTTAAAAAAAAAACTGACTTCAAATAATTGCAAGACATATTTTGCGTTGAGACAACGGCTTCTACTGAAAAGGGAAGTCAAGAATAGTCTTTGACTTTAAACCCATTTGGAGCGCATATAGGGAGAAGTTCCGCGCTCAGAGGTGTCCGGCCCGCCGGACACAGAGCCGGAGACTAGGGGTCAGTCACGGAGTGAGCGCGACCCAGAGGATTCAACTATTTGATTGTTTTGTTTTTTATGGTGGAAACCGACAAACCGAGCACTTTAACAAACCTTTTACATTCTTGCACTTATTTTGTGCCTTATCTGTTTCGCGTTTTAGTGTATGAATCTGTGTTTTCTATTATTCAAAGCTTTGCTATTTAATTGGTCAGTTAGTTAGTTGAAATCTCTGGCATATAATAATAATAATAATAATAATAATAATAATAATAATAATAATAATAATAATAATAATAATAATAATAATAATAATAATAATAATAATAATAATAATAATAATAATCTCTCAGTGGACTCGGTCTTGCCCGCGTTTCAATCCTTCAATCATCGCGTTGTGACGGACGGGCACATCACCACCGATTCTTTTATCTTTTATAATAAATGATTGAAAAAAAGTAAAGCCACCACACCGATGGGAGCCATTAGAAACACATAGCACTAAACTCAAATCCAAACTCCCTACTTAGAAATTAAAACAAATAATTGGTCTATATCCATTGAAAGAAAACAATGTGCATCCGTCTATTATATACTTATTAAAACTTTGTGTCTGGGTGTATTCACGTTTTTGCTGTTTATCGATCACTTCACGCCAGGCCATCTCGCCGTTTGAGATCCAGCAGATTCCGCCGCGTGCGTAAAAGCTGGCTGGTGGGTGCCCGGCTGTGCGCATGTGCCAGTAGGCCTACTTAGCATGCATACTGACATTAAAGACAAGTGGGTTATACAGAGCCTGGAAATGGGAACCGAAGGGAGGGGGGAGTGGAGGGGGTCCAGAGCCTGCCCCCCGTCCGTTCTCTCTCTCTCTCTCTCTCTCTCTCTCTCTCTCTCTCTCTCTCTCTCTCTCTCTCTCTCTCTCTCTCTCTCTATGTAGCCGGGTGGACTCAGCATGTCAGGCAGTCTCAGAGGGGTGACCCAGGATTTGCCCAGCCTGCTCCTATTTGGCGCACACCTCTGCGGCTGACAGCTGACTGACGGAGATGAGCTGCGGAGGAGAAAAGGAGGACGAGCCGAAGTGAGTTTTCCTGTGAGCGGGAGGTAAGGGCCTGTGGCCTTACTTACTTCACGAAGAGGAGAGAAGGAAGAAGATGGCCTAACCGGGGAAGCTGCTTCAGCAGAAGAGAGCGGCCTGCAGGCCCGGTGAGTGTTGCAGGGATAGATACCAAGCGTTTGAGCGGGGGGGTTTCCCTGCTGGGAGTATCATCCAGGATGCAAACATCTGTACGGAGGGGACATTAAACGACACGTTCCCCCTGCAGCATCCATTAGGGGCCTCTTCGTCTGACTGAGAGTGCGTGTGTTCTCGCGCCAGAGTGCGCGATAGTGAGCAGGACTATGAGTCTGGTCTCAGGCTACCCTCACCACCCGATCATGCACCACCACGACAGCCACCACTATTCGCTGCACGCCGCGGCGGCCGGACGGTGCCACGAGGACACCGGGGCCCCTCCGTACTTCACGAGCTGGCTGATCAGCCACGCAGACATGTCCCCCACAGAGTACAGCCTGGCGCCGGGCTACAGCCCGGAGTACCACACCAACAGCGGCGGCGACTCCTCCGGCGGCCTGGACGCGCGCCATCACCACCACCACTACGGGCCCGGGAACCATCTGATCCCGGGCCCCGGCACTATCTCGGTGAACGGAGCCACGGTCGCCATGCATCACCACCCCCGCACCATAAAACGGAGACCGACCGCAAACCGCAAGGAGAGACGGCGGACCCAAAGCATCAACTCGGCCTTCGCGGAGCTCCGAGAGTGCATCCCCAACGTCCCAGCCGACACCAAGCTATCCAAGATCAAGACTCTGCGGCTGGCCACCAGCTACATCTCCTATCTGATGGACATCCTGGATAAAGACGGCCAGCACGGAGACACGCAGGCGTTTAAAGCCGAGCTCAAAAAGACAGAGGCACGGGAGGAACGCAGGAAAAGAGAGGCGGTAAGGCATCCAGAGTCACCGTTATTTCTGAAAAGATTCAACAGACAACTTTCATTTCAGTACAAAAACAGTTTAAGACTTTAGGTCGCTCTATGTTGCCATGACGCACTGGTGATAGCACTATCGCAAAGTACGAGTTGTCCAAATACACAACTAAAAGCAAATAACATAGATCAGCGACGTCGCAGCTTTGAAGGCATAGGCAACAGTAAAACAGGCGGCTGGGTCTCTGAAATGTTTTAAAGTGCACTGCCGTGAAGAGAAGCAGATCAGCTCCGCGCGTCCTGCCGCACCGAGCAGTGATTTATTCTCCTGACACGAGTCATGACCTGAATTCACAGCCAGTCCCTGTGCCCAGAAGATGTTAGATAGTTGTTTTACACGGTTCCACGCTCATTTGGCCCGTTAGTCGTGTCCTGAATGGTTTATCTCAATAAGATTGATGAGTTAAGCTTGCCGTATAGAAAATCCTTTAAAAGTTCTGTCCTCTGCAAGGTTGCGTGGAACAGAAGTGGGGGGAGAAACGTTAGGCAGAGACACTAGTTAAGACCTTCAATTTGGTACATTTTCGCTTCAGAAGGAAATAAAGACCGACTCCCACCTACACAACACAAACTAGAAAGTGAGATTGGCGTGTCTAATTATACGGTTACTTTGGAAATAGATAAATAAAGCGGTCTAGGTTACATTTCTTTGTGTAAAAGGATGATATATTTAGGATAATTGTTATTTTTTTTTTGTTTGTTTCTCACACGTTAACCAGCCACCCTGGGATTATAATTAAAGCCTCAAAACATGCGATCTGTAAATTATATTTAACTCCAATATCACCCGCTGCAATTGTATCAAGGCTCACAGCAAATCATTAGTTTATTACATCGTTTTATCAATTTTGTGGCTCTGAATTGTTTAAATATTTGCATGATTGCAGCATTTAGTCGTTTTATTTTGCCCCGTTAAAGATTTCTCTAAGAGCGGAGCGGGCAGCGCATCTTGCGCAAACAGGGATGAAAAAAGTCGCTAAATGCGCAACGACAGAGGGTCAGTTATTGGCGTGTTTATGTGCGGTAGGAATTTAAATCGCCGGTAAGAAGAGAGTAAACAGTGGAAGGAAGGCCCGTGTTTGCGTGTCTTCAAATGTGCGCTGCATTCATTCAGCATGGATTACTTTACGGATAATCTAACAGAACAGGAACAGCAACGGCCACAGAGATTACTGCTAAATACATTTTTATTGGACCTTGCAAACAAAATTAAAATTTGGACTTATATCTTTTATTTTAAGACATAAATAAAATAAAGTATAATACTATTCAAACAGTACTCAAGTATTGTAATTAGTTGGAAATAAATATTGAAATGGGAAAATGTAAGGTGTAAAATAAAATAATATATTATATTTTATATAAAAATAACTAATACAAAAATATACCCACCATATTTGACTTGTAAATGAAATACAAATGTTTAAATCTATTCACTAATTTTGAGAGAACTAAATGTACCAAATAAAATGAATGCGGTATAGTATAATCTGAAGAAACATGCCATTATTATATAGCAATTTTATTATTATACAATATAATTATGCCTTATGTGTGAATCTAGAAATGGGTACAATGAATTTATAAAATATATATGAAAATAAAATATGTTCATAAAAATAAAAACGAAGCTAAGGAAAAAAAAATGTATTCCTGCCACATTAAAATATTTTATTTAAATCTGAAATTGTATAAGTCGATATGATAAAAAGATAGTATACTGCAGTATTCTTATGTTGTGTAAACACAGGGACGAAAAAAATAAAATAACATAAAAATGGTTCCAAAAATTTAACTGAGAATACATTCCCATTATAGTGGCATTTAATCAAAATACATATCAGGAACTGAAGAACAATCTGAAATTAAATAAAATAGACTAAGATAAAATGAAGCCTGCATCTTCTATGTTTTGATGCCCTGTAAACGAAGGCAAAAATGTGGAAATGTGTGGTATGTATTAAGCCAGAATGTGGTGGGGGTGGGGGGTGAATCGGTGGCCTTTCTCAGACTTCTTGGAGCCAAAGGAGGCCGGGTTCAGCAATCATGGCCCACTTTTAATATAGCACCATTTCTGATGCAGTCATACTTCCAGCGGCTGCATAATCCTCCCTGTTTCCCTGTGTTTGTCCCATGCAGCTCTGAAAATGACTTTGGCACCTTTAGGAGATGTAATGGCTGCCCTCTTCAGCTGTCTGAACGTGTGCGGCATGCATGGCGTCACTCTGTGCATTCACGCAGTGGCCACTGATATTATCCTCACACATTTTTAAATCTGTCCTCTGTGGTCGCTGATCAAACTTTTGAACGATGCTTCCTTTATAAGACAGAGCAAAGCATCATGACACTGACCGTCGGCTTTACCTGAGGGGGAATGGATGCATCAGCTCCTGCACACCTTCCATCGCCCTCAGCTTAATGTATCAGGCTCAGCAGCAGAGACATTATGCGTTCAAACAAACAATACTACACGGAGCAGACCAGAGCAGAATAATTATTTCCTGTTTGATGTCTATAGGAAGTGTGGTGCATAATGGAAGCCAGGACGCATTTCTCCCTCCCAGTTAAAGCTGCAGCCAGCCACTAACAGGAGCTTGGTTTAGAGATGATGCCATGTTTTCTTCAGATCGCACGTTGTCCTCCTAAAACAGACACAAACAGGTTTTTTTTAAGCAGCTCGGTTAAGGGGGTTGGCGGGAGTTGGAGTGTTTGGAGAATTTTTAGTAAGGGCAAAATTGTTGCAGACAGGTTGTAAATGTTAGTGCAAACACTAAGTGTTTGTCTTTTAATCTAATATTATTATTATTATTATTATTATTATTATTATTATTATTATTATTATTATTATTATTATTATTATTATTATTATGTTTTAATATACTAGTAATCATAAGAAAATAATTTAAAAAAAGCCATATTTGTCATTGCAACATTTGTCCACATTTAACCCATGCATCAGGGAGCAGGGCCTCACTGCAGCACCCAGGGAGCATTCTGTGGCTAGGGGTCTTGCCCAGAGTGGCAGTCTCTACAGTGATGTACACTTCTTTTTCATTTACCAAAAAAGCAAACTACTTTGTTCAATGAAAAATGTTATGTTTATATTTTGTGGAGAAGGTAAACAAAATTCACAGAATAAATCTTTGGGGAAGTGTTTGTTGTTTTTTAAATTATTTAGTCCACAAGTAGGTTTTGACTTGACAACTTTAGCCCACGAAAGGTTTGGACATCCCTAGCTTAAGCTGTCTTCTTGTGCCATTAAGGGAACGTTTATATTAAGTCAAACAACTTGGATAAATGTTTTAACAATTTTTTGTATTATTTAATTTTGTCAATGTATTTGATAATTTGTCTCTAATTATATAAGCTCCCTATGAAGGACTGGTAAAACACTTCAGAGACTTTGTGTTCCAAAATTTAGCTTCAACTTTATGAAAGTTTAGCAAATACCTTTCCTTTTCATCCTCAATGAAAAGCTGTGGAATATCAATTCTATTACAAAAGACATTATTACGTGTGTTTGACGAGGTGGGATTGAATAGTTGATCTTTAATCTTCCTAGGTACATAGGAGGGGCTTTATTCTGATATGCCAGTCCAAGAGTGGCTGTAGGTTCAGTGTTAGGGATGTAAACAGGGTCCGGACTGCAGTCACACCTCACTGTATATATGGAACCAACTCTTCAGGGATCTATTTAGACACTCATCTCCTGCCTCTAACTGCAAAGAAGGTTTTTATGTGCTTTTAAGAATAGTTTTTGTGGATCAAAAAGGGTGATTTTTTTTTTTTAGGTGTGTTGAGCTCACATAGAAAGGCTTTATTCGGCTTCAGTTTTCTGCACTGTAAAACATGTAAGGAGACAGTTGTTGGAGAAAACCGGGAAGAATATTTGTTCACGTTTGTAGAACGTAAAAAAAACCTAAGCAGCATGGTAGGAGAGACCCATACTACCCAAACATTACAAAAATCAACAATAACAGAATTTTTGGACAATGTTTTACTATTTGAGCCGTACATATAAAGAATCTCTATAAAATCAATGTTTTACATATTTAGTCATAAATCAAAAGAAAAATGTCATTTTATTTTATTTTTGAGACTAACACAGTGTTAGTGCTGAGAAAGGATGTTTTATATGGGAAAAAAGAGGTTATAGAGGCTTTTTGTGTGTCTTGATTTATTTGGGTTTATAAACCAACATTAGGAAGCGTGATTTTAGATGTGAAGGGACACAGATGCACACACACACAGACAGACACGCATTTGCCGTCTGTAGTTTTCTACAAAGGGAATATTTCTGAGAATCTATCCACTTTTAAATGCCACATGTCTTGTGTGTTTAATCTGCAGCCTGTTAAAGATTGCTTTCCTTGCAGCAGAATGCTAAATAACATTAAATTATGGGGAAGAAAATCAATCTGCTGAAGCTTGCGTTGTTATACAGGCCCAGATATAAGGCAAAGGTGATAAATTCTCTGTCTACCTACCAGCATGCTGCCGATTGTTGACCGTACGCCCCACCGCAGCAGGATGAAGCTTCGGCGTGCCTGTGCTGGGATTCATCCGAGCTCAGATGGAGCTACTGTGTCACTTTCTGCTCTATAGTTAACAGTCTGACTGGTGGCTGGTGGATTCTGTGGCTGCAGTTACTGTACCGATCAGTGGTTTACCGCCGCACACTGAGGGAACGGGGGACGTAGTTTTACTCTGTGGGGACTAGTCTGAACCCCTGAAAGGCCGATCTGGAGTGGGACTTCATATTGCTACCGCATATAATTATCAGATCTAGGCATGCATGCATCCATCCATCCATCCATCCATCCATCCATCCATCCATCCATCCATCCATCCATCCATCCATCCATCCATCCATCCATCCATCCAACCATCTTTTCCTGTGCAAAATGCCTTTCAGTCGCGTTCAAATTGCTGTCATTTGTTTGCTTGTCAAGCTGTCAGGTAACATACAGCTGAGCTCTTAATTATTTACACCCCTGGCAGTTTTAGGATTGGGGCAGTCCTATAATTTGAGCAACATATTTTTCCTAACTGTGAAAACATGTAAACATTTTAGAGTGGCCCAATCTGAGTCCTGACTTGAAACTGAGAACTTGTGGAAAAAGCCAAAAATTAGCGTGAAGGCAAGGAGGTCCTCTGACCTCAAAGACCTTCAGCTCTTCACCAATGAGAAATCATCAAACAATCACAGAAATAAGTAAGCTATTCAGCAGTCAGAAGAGGGCTTACATTGCAGTAATGCCAAAAAATATCTTTCCAAAAATTATTGAGAAGGGTATTAATAATTTTTTTGCATGCTGTTTTTTAATAAAATGTAAATAAAAGCAGATTCCTGTGTCAAAACGTCTAGGTTTAATTAAAGTAAGTTAAGCTGTCAGAGCTGTGAATAATTTCAAGCTTAACTGTATGTAGTTTGCTAAATTTCTGTTTGTACAATTCTGTTTTTTATTAATTAATTTGGCTCATCCCAAGTAGTCACACAACAACAACGATAATAATAATAATTATTATAATATGTTACATTTCTGCAGGTGGAGATCCCTAAAGCAGCCTCCTCATCTTCATCCTCCTCGTCAGTGGGAGATAAGAAGAGCAAAGGTCGGACAGGATGGCCTCAGCATGTCTGGGCTCTGGAACTCAAACAGTAGTGACCCTTCCACTCCCACCCCCACTCCCAAACTTGACCTCCAGGCTCTGATGAACAGTGCAGCCGCCGTGGCTAAGCACTCTCAGGCTTCCCCCAGCAGCGTGGCTGGATGGACGCTGCAGACGGTCCTCGTGCTGCTCGGCCATGGTCTCAGTTGGTTCCTGGGATGTAGAAGTGAAGAGTCCCTGTGAAGGAGCCGGTGGGTGAGCTGGAGTCGTGCCAAGGGGGGCTCCATCTAGACAGGGACCAACGGAGTTATTATCCCTGGCACCCCTCTTAACGGACCCAACCGTCCCCACCCCAAACACACACACACACATTTACACACATATGCTTACTAATGTGTCTGTGTAGTTGACCACACGACGGGGGAGTTGTGTGTGTTTTATTTAAGGGAATATATTTATGTTTAATGTGGCCATCAAACGGGTTTCTGCAGGAACTCTCACTTTGATGTATGTGAACACATCTCTCTCTCTCTCCTATCGCAGTTTTAGGTTTTAAATGTAGTGCCAGTGGCAGTGGCAAAGTGTCTGTATTTTTGTGTGAAAACGTGCTGGGAGTCAAAATAATGCTTCTTGTGGGATGTAAACAGTGTTGTGAAAAGAATAAAAGCACCACTTATTGAAATAATGACTGGGTCAAACCGGCTCATCTCTGCCTCACACTCCGTAGTGTCACTTCAGTTTCTTATAAGATTGTTGTTATTGTATCTTCTTCTGCAAGCCTTCTGGCTTTATTTTTATAACTTTTAAAATAATATTTAATTTAGACAGAATAAAATAATATAGAAAAATCATTAAAAGATGGAATTTGTAGTAAGATGTTGAGTCACCAGATGTGCATCAGTTCTGTAGGCTGAAAGTGTTCACAATAGACCAATTTTATCTGAATAAGAAGTACCTTAGACCTGAGGGACACTTTACTATGGTGTTATTTGTCCTTGGACACTGTGAAACTGTGAGTTACAGCTAAGTACATTGTGAGCGTGGGCATAGCTGTTCTATGGGTGTTCTAACATAAATAATAAAAAATATTCAGATCCTGCAGTTTATCTGTAGACCATTGCAGCCAATTGTTAAATGTCAGAGAGACCAGGGGTTAACCATCACATTCCCTAAGGTAAATTCTTTGACTGATTGCAAATTAGTTTGAAGAAGAAATGTACAAAAAAGTGCAAAGTGAAGTAAATTGGGGTTTCTCTGCCCAAATTTTGTTCTAACCACTATAGTTACACTGAGCTTCTTCATGGGGATCTATGTTTTCCTGCAATGTTTTATTATCCAAATACATTTTAGTAGGGTAAGGATAGAAATACATGAAAATACATGGAATTTAATTCATTGCAAGGGAACAGCAAAAATACATATAAGTATTTATCAATTCCTAAATAAATAAATAAATAACAAACAATACAGAATATTTACCTCATGAAAATGTCAACAACACTGGTTAATTTTTGATTGATTAATGTTGGATTTATTGAAGAAGGTTTTCATCTTCCATGTAGGAATGGAATGTTGTTATAGCAAAATGACAAAAAAGGAAACAATCTGATTAGAACCACTTGCAAGAGTACAGAAAGGATTGCGAGCTGTGCTTCAGTCGAGTCGTTCTGAATTACCTGGTTGGGTTGTGCATCTCTAACTCATACTGCACATGTATACAGCTAAATCTGGAATATCTGATATTTTTACTCTGTTACACACTACTACTACTACTACTACTATTACTACTACTACTACTACTACTACTACTACTACTACTACTAATAATAATAATAATAATAATAATAATAATAATAATAATAATACACATTTAGACCATAAATATTCATTTTATTTATTGTAAAGGTCAATAATTTACTCTTTTGTATTGTCAATCTGTATGCATGCACTTAGCTGCATGAGCTGAGGGGGTTTGGGATCGTCTCTTAATTCTGCAGTCACATAATCATGAAAAGTATGTGAAGACATTTCTGTGATTTATATTTTAAATCACAGATTAAAATCTGTATTGGCCTCAGAGGCCAATACTGCAAAGCTGAAGATCTTCCCACATATTCCATCAACATTACGGATATTTAAAAATTCACTTGTAAGTACGGGTTTATGTCTGCATACCTGAAAAAAGGTGATGCCACCCAGTGAACCAGCCAGTGGGGAGGCTCAGTGGGAATAGCAGTTGCTATAAGAAGGTTGTAAGGCTGTATTTTATATTCTCCCAGCAACATGTGAAAGCGCCCTTGAGAAAGACATTGACATTGAATACTCAAACTCAAACTGTGTTGTGTATGAGAGCGCAGCTGGGTAGATGTAACAGCTTTGAGTGGTTGATATGACTATCAAAGCACAAAATGAGTTCAGGAGACTTACATTTCTAGTTATATTTTTGACTGACCCAACTTTTATTCAGTTCATAAAGTCAGACTTTACGGGGACAGAACATGGATAATTCACTTTTTTACTCCTTGAATACATTTTGTCTTGTACTTGGAGCCTCTAGGAGTGCAGAAAATGTAAGTCTGTTCAGGAGCTGCGTGAGTATATTTTTTTGGGTCACATTTAAAATTTTGCTATGTTCTCTATTACGTTTTTTTAACTATTATGTCATGTAACTGAAAAAAACTCTCATTGCTTTCCTTAATTACCAACACAGAGATTGATGATTTTATCAAAGTCTAAATGTATTTTCTTCTCATGAGAAGGAGAACAGCAGTAGGACACAGGTCCCTGGAAAAAGGCCTGATCTAACCTCCTTCATTCAGTTCTATCTAGAGAAAACTGGTCACTTATATACTAGTGTTTTCTTATGTAATATATCACACCACACTTTCTCACTCTCTAGCGTCTGCTGCAAATTTCCCAGGTCCCTGCAAGAGGGAAACAATAACAATAGGCAAAATCAACTCTGCAGCTGCAATTGAAAAGAAAATACCTTTTCTCTTCAATAGTCACAGTATTTGCTGCAGAGCTGCCAAACAAGTTTCAAAGGCTTCCAGCTTACCAAGCTTGCAAATCCACCATTTTTATTTAGAGCAATTTTGTAGTCCAAGCTGAAGGATGCAGAAGCTACAAGTGGATAAGTGAAAATGTTCAGTTGTTCATTACACCATCCCCCAGTACGCTATAAAAATATCCAAACGGGGTGGAGTGGAAAGCTCTGCGACCTAGAGAGGGTGGGGTTTCAAGTGCTTCCTTTAGATTTAAAGAGACCACACCAAAACAAGTTGCTCTCAGACACACCTCAAAACTGGGGTAAAACAGGGGAATGTGGGGGTAAATTAACGAGGAATTCAAACTAAAGCATTGCAATTCCACTTTATATAGACCACAACTGAAGGATTTCAGTGTGAAAATAAAGAACTGAAAAGCATCATATGCTCCCTTTTAAGCAAATTAAATTAAATAGGTCTAGAAATGAAGGAGAATTCTGAACAGACAAAGAGAAAAGGGATCCAACTCATAAAAATATTTTTTCAATACGAAATGTGTGAGAATTCATATTTAATATTAAATCATACTATATATCCTTCAGTGATGGTATCAAGGCGTTGGTTGTTTGTACCTGTAATACTTTATCAAATGGTTTTGCTGTTGTTTTTATATCTCTCTTTGCAGATGAAAAAGCAGACTCAGAGCATGTTATATTGCTCTCTCCCTTTCCTCTCCTCTTTATCTTTCACCTTTTTTCTCCCTCTCGTCTGTTTGTCTTCCTATTTCCCCTTTTACCTTCCTGTTTCAGTGTCTATTAAAAATAAATAAATGAATAAGATTTGTTTTTTTTTTGTTACTTAGCTACGAGAATTTAAAGTGCATCAGTACATAGTGACTGAGAACATCGTCTCATTTTTTACCCAATTGGTGAAGATCAGTCAGCACTGTCTTGGTCTTTTTAGAATGTTACCATTTTGGGTTAAGCCTGATTTTTTTGAAGTGAGGTTTTATGAAGTGATTGTTGACAATAGTTCCCTTACCTGTTGTAGGAAAATGTTATGTAACAGTCGACCAAGTTTTTAAAGAACTCCCCGAGTCACACGGGACAGTCAAAGAGCTTTTACCCTGGAGCCCAGTCACACACACACACACACACACACACACACACACACACACACACACACACACACACACACACACACACACACACACACAGAACATGGGGTTAGGTGACGAGCCCTGTGGTGTCATCAACATATTACTGAAGCATAGGCTGGAGTTGAACCTACAACTTTCTAATAGCAACATGACACAGTTGCTCCAAGATGAGTGGTGGAAGCCAACAGCTAGTCTGTTTTAACCGACTTTAAAAGTTTAAACAGGTTAGCAGTACAGTCTACAACTTCTCACCCTTGTTTTGTCTGGTTCTGGCTTGTCCAGGTGAACAGCGTCTGTGTTTCTATGTGAAGGTACCTTAGTTGAGTGTGCCTGCTCTATCAATCCATCAGTTCTGTCGTGACTCACTAGTCTTCTCCAGCTCTGAGAAGAATGAAGAATTTTACTTCAGTTGTTCTGCAGCAAGGACAAGTGTGTGTGTCTTTGTGTTTTCCAGATCTAATAGTTGTTTGGAAATTATTCTTTTGAACTCATGTTTAGCTGATCTCATAAATCAACCGAACAATAAAGTATATGTGTTATTAGCCCCTTTAGCTTCCACCACTCTGAGGATTTATTTACTTTCCAACAAGCTCTGTGATATGACGTCTTCCTACAACAGGAAAAGGAACTATTAATGACAATAAGTTAAATAAAAACTTGTTAAAAAATCTGGACCCATCAAAGGATCACATTTATCAGGACTTTCTGTAATCAACAATTAAAATTTTCTGGTAATTTAAGGCGTTTCTGTAATAATGAAGTTGATGAACCCAGCTATAATCTCATGCTGCAGCTCTTCAACTGTTTGGAGAGTTATAAGTGAGCGGACTGAGCTTGATGGATGTTCCAGCTTTTTGCTATTTTCTGTTGATGACACTATTTTGTGACTGCTGCAGCAAATCAAGCTAACCAATCAGCTCCATATAAACAAGCAGTAAAAAAGTGTTTTAATACTATTAACTATCCACACTGCATGTTCAGTCTATGAATCAAACAAGGTTTAGTGCTAAGCTCCATGTGCGTTTTTTTAATTCACGTCCACCCACCAAGACAAAACCCCTGACCTGTGACTCAAACACCTACATTTTCAAACGTGTTTAGAGTTGTGACAGACCTAGAGAGAAGTACATTTCAAACCGTCATTACCTCAGCTGAGCTAGCATTACACTTACGTGCAATCACACTTACCCCATCTCTCACTGTGCCTCAGAATCTGAGGCAGACATCAGCTGACTGCTATGATAGTTCTTTATCTGGTAGGTATGTTGATGGACTGGAGGAGAAAAACATCAACAAACAACCCACCCTCCACGCACAGAGAGAGAGAGAGAGAGAGGGAGAGAGAGAGAGAGAGAGAGAGAGAGAGACAGAGGATCTCTCTCTCTCTCTGTCTCTCTCTCTCTCTCTCTCTCTCTCTCTCTCTCTCCCTCTCTCTCTCTCTCTCTCTCTCTCTCTCTCTCTCTGTCTCTCTCTTTCTCTCTAACAAAGGCAGCCTGAGATCTAATGACCACAGTCTTGCCTCGGGTGAGGACCAGAGAGCAGCTAATTATTGAGAGGGCTGGCGTCAGACAGAGATGACCCTGTGAAGATGGAGACTAAAACACACAAATACAACACACTGCTGAAAGTCGCTGAAAGTCTTTGATTTTTTTTTATGGACAACAATCAAATGAGTGAGAGCTTTAGAGGAATGTCTGCGATGAATCAGTCATTGATAACATCTGATGAGGGGCAGCTGATTCTTATGATTTATTTCTTAATTTTTTGCTGTTGCTGTATTACTGAGGTGGCTGTGGCTCAGAGTAGTTGTTATGAATCCCAATCAGCCCCCACCCAACCCTGCCTCACAATGTGACTCCATCACCTTGATACATATTGATCAGTCAATCAGTGTGAAACAATGTGTGGCCCAGTACTTTGGACAGTAAGACTAGAAAGGTCCTCCTTAACATTTTTAAAAAGCAAAGCTCAGGAAAACTTTCTCCACTTGTATGTTTTGCTGCCATCCCAGAGCACAACACCTCCTTTTGAATGTTTCCCGTCTCCTTTGACTATTCCTCCTCCTTCTCTGCTGTTCTGTTTGCTCTCTCAGTGGTTGTGCTCACCTTTCTTTGGACCAGTGGCCATTACGCTGTTAATTACATTTCGTATCAGAGCTACCTCACTTGGTGAGTTAGATGTGTGACAGAAGCAGGCTGACTTCTAACCCCTCGCCACATTGGTTCTTTCACAAAACACTCAAAGATGGGAAAAATGTGCCTTAATTCGGTGTTGAAGTGTTTTGTTAAAGGGTATAGCTGTTGGGATGCTAGAAGTTAACTCTGCATGTGAGTTTAGAGCCAGGAAATTAATTATTGCTATAGATGACTAAAAGGTTAAAGGTTTGTGTAGCTTCTTTAGATACAGCCCTAAATAGTGCAATATAGTCTGCAATGCCTACTGACAGAGTTATTTAGCTTATTTTACCTATTGAAAAAATATTACAATCTCCATTAAACATGTACACAAATAGTGAACTCTACAGGACAAGCAGTGAATGCCGTGTACCTGGACACCCTCCCATGCATACCCCTGTTGTCTCCTGTCTATCTGCTGGCCTCTAAGTGCAGTGGACCAGCAGACATGATAGATGACTAAGGCTGGAATAGAATTTTTCCCCTGTGATATTAGCTAAACATCTGGCAGTCATTACCTCAGGGATACCCCTCCCTTCAGCACTCACTCCTCTGCTTATGACTTCCTCTTCCGCCTGTACTCATTAAATATTTTATGTCCACCAGGGGGCCCCATTTTATACCAATAACGGTTTTTTTCCCCCCACTTACATTTAATATAGGAAAATAAATGCCAAGGCTAAGGGCTGTGCTTTAATTTACACATTGAATTGGGACATCAGTTACATTGTAAATAAGCTTATGCGCTCAAAAGGTATATGATTATGATGTAAACTGACTTTTGGTGTTGATTAAACAGACTTAAGTATAACAGATTAGTGTATAATCAGGAAAAGGTCTGATGATAATAAATGAAGGAGAGGACAGGAGCCAAACAAGAAAAGAACAGGATAACTCTTGAAATATTTTGAAACAAACCCCCTGCTTTGTCTATTCAACCAGGAACTCTATTTAGTATTTGGCAATATAAAATTTATGGAACAAGGATGTTTCCATGACTGACATTACAGTCATGGGGAAATCCAAGTACACCCCTGGTGCTTTCATGGCATTCAGGAGGAAAAGTGACAGCCATGCGGCTTTGAAAAAACGCTTTCATAATTGATAATCAGCCAGTGTTAGCAACCCTATAAAAGCAGGAGTTTTGGAAGTTTGAGTGTGGATCAAAAAGCTGAGTGTTAACAGCAAAGCTAAGAAGAAAGAAATCAATCTGCTACCTATCAATCTGGTAAATTGCAGGTAAGAAAGATAGGTAAGTGGAAACGATTAAACCCAATCTTTTTGGGATGGAACAGCCAAGGACATTCAAGCCAAGGTCAGATCTTGAGGTGGAACTGAAGAAATAGATGGGTTGTCAGAAAAATGCATACTTTGCTTGTAAAATGTTCTGATACAGCTTAGATGCAAAGTTGCCTTTGAATGAAAGGTATGAAAGGACTTCTGGAGCAATGTCTTATGGACAGATCATGCCAAAGTAAAGAGGTTTTTTTCTATAGGAGGTATTTTTTTAAATGAATTGAAGCATGGGGTTGTTTGGCTCTTACATAATAGACTCATTTGATGATCAAATAATTGTTTTGATCTACAACTTTTAGCCATAACCTTTCATCCACAATAATACTTCTCAGGTTGTGTGGAGAGAGAATGGATATTAGCGATAGATCCAGTGGACTCATTGGATATTTTTGACTGTTCTCCTGCAGATTGAGCTTTCATCCTCTCAACATCACAAGGACATGTAGTAACTAAAGCCCCGTAAACCGGGAACACATATTAGAAGCGCCAAAGAGCCTCTCATCAACATACATCAATTCGCATTAAATTAGTTGTGCTGAAATGCGCTGGGGCTGGAGATTAGGGTATAGTTTTGTTAGATGGCTTTAAATAAAAACCTGTTTGGAAAAGATTGCTGGGTGTTAATCCTTGGAGTGACCAGGCACATGTGGTGTGGGTTATTTAGTAGAAAATAACCGATATGTGTTGCTCTCAATTAGCTAATAGTGGTCATACAGGTAATGGTTGATTGATGTACTGCATTTTTATCTATATATTCATTATTCATTATTGGAACAGAGCTCTTTACTCTCAGACTGCACCAATACTGATGGTTAGTAGTAGCCACTTTCTGTAATTAGAGGAAGTCTTAATTTTTGTCTATTTTTTCTGCACTGTTGTTGGGAGTGTGCGGCTCTATGTTTCAACAAGAAGAGTTTTACTCTAATGTTAGTTCCAGCAGCATTGGTGGCAACACTTATAATGACAGCAGGTTATTCACTTTGACGCCTGAAATACACTATGCTGTTGTCATGTCCCAAATTAATGCTCACTCAGTATGAAATGGGACAGCAGGAGGTTGGAAGTTAGGATTGTTTTACGATTTATTGCAACTCTCTTGTGACATTTTGCCTCCCAGTGGTATTAGTTGTCAGTTTAATATATTTTTGAAGGGGTGGAGAGAGGTGACAGGTGGCAAAGGCAAAAAAGACTACATCAGGTGGCAGAGAAGTAAAAAAGCTTCAATGTGCATCTCCTACTCATCACACTCATGTTCTCATTTTATTTAGTAATCTACCTTAATAATTAAAATATTTTAAGTTATCTCCATGTCTGGATTGTTGTTCTGTTACTGTATATTATTTGAATAAGCTTAGAGGTTTGCTCTGTTTAAGGCATTTTATGACACGCACAGGGATAGTGCTGCACAAATATCAGATCAGAAAGGTCAGAATATCGATGTGCGCAATATGGCAATTGCAAGATTTGAGTGCATGGAGTAATTAACAGCTCTGAATGTTTTCAGTTACATGTATTTATGCCATGGATGGATGGATGGATGGATGGATGGATGGATGGATGGATGGATGGATGGATGGATGGATGGAAGGGGTGTCATTAAAGAAAAAGGCCTCTTTGCTGAGGAGAAGATCCATCCATCCATCCATCCATCCATCCATCCATCCATCCATCCATTCATTCATTGTATTCCAGTAGTCCAAGATCAGGTCACAGGGGCAACAGATCCAGGAGAGAAAGCCAGAAATCCCTCTCCCCAGCAATATCCTCAGGCTCATTGGGGGATATCAAGGCATTGCCAGGGCAGACAGGATGTTCAGTCCCTCCAGCAAGTTATGAGTCTTCCTCAGGGTCTCTTCCCAGTTAAAAAACAAAGACTTACATCTATCTGGAGTGAAGAACATATTCTGCTCTGATGTGCCAGTCATTGAGACAAAATGAGTCCAGGTGCCCCTAGTCTGGCAGTAGGCTTTCTGAGTGATGAAACCGCGTTAGACCGCGTTTCAAAGTGGGATCACAGGCCTGAAAATGAAAGGGGGTGATCTTTTGATTTTTGATCTTTTGATTTAAATGAAGCCGTCATGAAGCCATCATTTGGCTCTTTTGTCCACGCTCTCCTTCACTCTCCCCTGACTCCACAGTAATTCAGAAGATTCCACACACCTGTGATCCCTGTCGCCGCTGAGCAATTAGCCAAACCACCTGTTTTTGCTCCTGTATATACAAAAGCTTCACAGACACTTTTCGCCAGATTATTGAAAGCCTAACCGTGAGTAGATGTGCAGCGTACCTTGTTTCTGTTCAAGTTATGCATTTCCTGGATTTCTATGTTTTGTCTTGCCCCTTTGGGACACCTCGTCAGCTTTCTGCTTTCTGGACATGACCTGGATTGTTCTCACAACCACAAATCTTGTCAAGGCCTTGGAATCTGTTTGTCACCATGTCACAAATCCTGCCCAGAGCTGCCACAGCATACCTGATCTGCCACAGAACATCTGCCCAGAGTTGTCATTGTGTCCCTGCTCAAAACCGTCAACATTTGTCTGCTCCAAGGCTTGTTCATTTTTTAATGAACCTTCTAAAAACACAGCACCATGCCAGGCTGGATGTTGGGTTCTCTGTCTTGTAGTGCATTACAGAAGCAAGGCTTTCAACATAAAGGATACTGATGCAAAGAGATGTAAATGACCCAATAACACCAATAACTAATGACATGTCCATTATAACCACACACACACACACACACACACACACACACACACACATGCACACACACACGTATGCACAAGAACACACACAAACACCTACAGTTTATAAGTCCTGAGACCACCCAGCTATGGGAAGACCACCTGGCTGACCAGCACACCACTGCATGTTTTTGATAATCTGGTCTGGGAACAGACATAGGACCTGAAAAACGGTGAACACGCACACGTGTGTTTGGTCATAATGCTGTCACACACACCACTACCCACTAGCACACACATGGACAATAATGGAGCCTTTGCCTTTATGGTTTTAACTCCTGGCTGGCTGAGGGTGTGTGTGTGTGTGTGTGTGTGTGTGTGTGTGTGTGTGTGTGTGTGTGTGTGTGTGTGTGTGTGTGTGTGTGTGTGTGTGTGTGTGTGTGTGTGTGTGTCCATTAAAGTGGTGTGTGACCTGACGGGAACTAATGGATTGACTGTCAGACTCAGTGGGGGAGTGGGTGTGTGGATGGGGATTAAGATGAAGGAGAAACACATCTAGGACTAAATCATTAGACTTTAGTTGGTAGTGACTGCAGGGCAGTAAAACATTTTGTAACGAAGCTGCTGGTGAGATCTGTCTCCTAATGAGATCTGGTTCTTGTTTTTTAAGAACCTGATTCCTCCAGGCATCATCTTGTTGCTAGATTATTTCCTGCTTATTTTAGTTTTTGACCACAAAAACAATGTATAGCAGTGCATCAACATTTGTACTTGTGCTATAGTATTCTTAGTCATGACCCAACAAACAAGCTGAACTGTTTTTATTTGATTATGTGATATCAGAACTAAATCACTTGCCATACACAAAGTCCTAAAATGGAAAATAATTGCCTTCACTTCTGTCCACTGAAGTCCATAAACCTTAGTCATCACAACCCTTTCCAGATTGATATATGTCAAAGACTGCCCTTCTCATCTGTTCTCTAACATTGTTAGATAAGGTTGTGTGTTGCTTGCGGAGATCTTTTAGCCTACCTCATATTGTTGACATTTCCTTTATAATTTTCTTAACAGGTCAGGCAGTTTAAAAGTTGCATTTTGTATTTAATCAGGTTATCTTAGACTAATACTGAAATTTGTTTAATAATCTGAAACATTTATGAGGGACAAGAAAATATATCAGTGAAGAAACAACTACTTTTCACGGCACTGTAACTGTACTGCATACAGTGCATTAATAGAATAGGACCGAACAAATCAATGGATATAATCTCAACTAACCTTGAATACGTAATTTTATTAGGACCTAAGATAGGGCATAATTAATGAGTTATCTGATGAACTAAACAGATTTATAAACTAAAACAAAAAGCAAGTTGCAGTAACAGCAGGGGAGTCTGAGCCTGAAAAGCAAGAGAAAATAAGCAAAAAATTCAAATGTGGAGCTGAAATCATGAGGCAGTAAATACTCTGCAGGTGGACTATTAACCCAAATTAGAACCAGAGTATGTCACCATGCAGCAGGACTAGTAGCTTAGCCAGGGTATTTAAAGGTCTGTTTATCTTCTTTTCAACTTACACTGGAAATGCATCAACCTTTATACAGACACTGGCTCTCAACCATTCAGCGACCTGGGAAACTGAAAAAACAAAACAAAAGAACCAGCAATGTGTGAACAGTGTTTCCTCTCTGCTTCTCCTTCCTGATTTCTGCAACTTTCACTCTGGTGAGCTGCGGCAACCCAGACTGTTTCATCATAATGTAAGAGCGTTTCATGCAGGTTAAGGACCCATGTTCCAAGCTGCCATGGCAGCTCAGCTAGGAGTGTCATGGCTCTCTGTTTACTTTACAGCAGGTAAGCTCTCTTGTATTGCTCGCTTCTCACATTTAGGTACATTCAATGAGTTTGCTACTTTCAGTTATAATGTGGTGTGAAAATATAAGATTCATAATCTTAGAAAATGTGGACCAAAAATAATATACACAGATGAAGGTATGAAAGGCAGGGCTTAAATAATGAGTGAGCTGAAACAAACTTCGTCCTTAGGTGGTATGAGGTGCCAGATGTTTTTCATACAACTTTACTTCATAACTATGAACAACTATGAAATAACATGCAGTGTAAAGACTATTGTTGATATTTGGTTTAACCTTTGAGTTTAAGAAGTTAAACAGCATTTGAGCAGAATTATGACTGCATACCTATAAAAACTGTGGGCAGTCATAATGAACAAGTCGGTTCTCCAGATAATTACTCAGAATTCTAGCGTCCTGTACAGATATCCTGTTCCTGTTACAAACACTTGGGTTATGTTGTTTTATATAATCTTAATGATGGTTAATGTTCAAGTTTTCTGAACAGGAAATCCAATTCTTCTTAAAAAAAATTGTTTTTGCTTCTTAAAAAATTGAGTTTGCTCAAAATCTTCCTCGCTTGTTTCTAATGAGTGTTTTCCTTGTCTGGGTAGAATATTCTAGATTTTTGACATCCTCTATGGCACAGGTCTTGAATTCTGGTCCTTGAGGTCCAGTGTCCTGGAACTTTTAGATGTGTCCCTGATCCACCACACCTTAATTAAATGACTGAATTAGCTCCTCAGTACGCAGTCAAGTTCTCCAGCGTCCTGCTGATGACCTGATTATTCGACTCAGGTTTGTTGGACCAGGGACACTGGACCTCGAAGAGTGGAGTTGAAGATCCCTGCTCTATGGTCTATCTGGATATTTAACTTTTACAGCTGAAACATTTTGTTTCTATTCGTCCCAAAGATTAGCCTCTGCTGACTCAGAACAATGTACATCAGCGGGAGCCCATTATTTGCTGATGTTCAAATTACTTGAATTATCGTCAAAAGAATTTGTATAGACTTGCATCAAAATCAGTCAGAAACTTAGTATATGTTACCATGCTGATCTAGTAGGTTTAATAGAAAGCCTCCTTATGAAACTCCAAACGTAACTGGTGGTTCATGTTTTTTAGTAAACTCTCTGAGTTGATTCAGATGTATAGTTCACATATAAACAAGACTGTTTTGATCTTGAATACTATATTTTATTTAAAAATCTTGTTAATGTTGGTTAATAAGGAACGCTAATTTATAGCCATGCTTTCTGTCTTTCAGTTCTGCTGTGTTGCGTATGTGCAAATAAGGAAAGGAACGTTTTCAAAGCAAGAGAGAGAACAACCATCACGTTGCAGACAGGAGAGAGTCAGCCCCATACCCAGGTCGTGTGGACCTTTGGAGCTGAAAACCCAAACATCCGAATAGCCACAATAAAAATGAGTGAAGTGAAAAGTGACTACGAGGAGAATTTCAGAGACAGACTTCTTCTTGACCTCCAGACTGGAGCTCTGACTATTACACAAGTGAAAACAAGTGACTCAGGCAAATACCGGTTCAATTCTATCGGCGGCAAAATCATTACGAAAGACTTCCACCTCATTGTTTACAGTGAGTAGTCTATACATGTTACTTTTGTTGGGTAACAGTGAAAACATCTAGTTTTGAAATTAGAAGCTGTGGGGAACTCTTTGCTAAATGAAAATAAATATTATTGTTAACTATTAAGTGTTGGAAACATAGTATAATGTGTAATTTTTTTGTGTAATTTGTTTATACAGATTCTTTTATGGCAAATCAATTTATTTATCTTGTCTAAAGAGAGATAACCTGATCCTTGCCAGATAGATTCCGTTCCGCAGAGCACCACATATCCAACTGGAATCGCCCCATTGGTGTTATATTTCAGAAGGAGGGGCCTTATCAAAAATCCTTGCATATGATTGGATAAACCACTTGCCTGTCATCTTTACTGATGTGCTACTTCAACCACTCACATTGAAACCAACCCGTGACGCTGACGAAAGCAACGCAGGGAAAACTAAAACAGAACAGCTACCATCATGGATATAGCACGATGTTGGTAAATTGCCGATGATGGTGTTCTTTTAAAGAATTGCCCGTATTTTTCGGACCATAAATCGCACCAGATTATAAGGCACATTAAATATTGTTCCCATATCCCTCCACCCCTCCGCGGACAAACATACTACCTGAGCAGCAGAGCTATGTATCTCTATTGGAAGGAATTTTTTTTATGTAGGATGAAGCCAGGTAATCCAGTAAGCGGGATATCACAGAAATTCCGGGTAATACCGCAGCTGCAGCAGTCGTAACACTGCAGTTTTCCCGGCCAGACTCATAATCCTGAGGTGAAGTTTGGAGGTGCACATTCTCGCCAAAAATAATCTTAAAACAACTTTTTGTGATAAATTAAGGTTCTAAAATTTTCTTGCTGCCCGCAACCCCGCCCTCTCAAAAAGGTCGACAAGGTCGGTTGGGGGACCAAAACCCCAGGAAAATAAAGTGCGAGTAAATTAAATTAGTCAGGTAAATGTGTATGGAAAGGCTACCTGTTACTACAGGTAGTAACCTGTATGGAAAGGCTACCATTGCTACTCAAAAGCCCCAAGCTTTTGAGTAGCAATGGAAAAGGGGTGATTGCTGCCACTAGCTTCCTCGCTGCGAGCCACTATTGTTGTCTGAAACCAAACAGTTGCTTCCCTGATACGTTACATCTACGAAAACCCCATTTGGTGATCCTGATTGGCTCGTCCATTTTACGGGTTATTTAACCCCCCCCCCCCCCCCCCCCCCCCCCCCCAGATGGATGTGTGGAGCTCGGTGGAACTACGTCCATCTGGCAAGAGTCAGGTTAAATGAGAGATTGCAGGCCAGCTGTATTTTCTGAACTCGCTGACAGAATGGGAACAATCTTGGAGAAAGCTGGAAGCTGGACCCTGGCAGAATGACCACAATTTGGCTGTTTGGAATCACCATTGAGATGTACCAGTGAGACGTTAAGGCAGGCGGAAAAACAAGAGCCTGTCTGCCCAAAACAAATGCTGCTATCCAAACTGGCTCCCCTGCATTCTTAATTTCTCCTGGATGTTATGTAAACAAGATGCTCTGTGACATCTGTGACCTAGAACAGAGCTACTGAACAGAGCTGCTGGATTACCTGCTAACATCATCACAGTCAGACTCTGGCGGCGAGAGCTATCTGCCACAGTTCACAGACTAACACACGCACGCACTTACACACACACGCATGTTCACACCAAAACACTCAGGCACACTTTCTGTTTTAGCTGTAGAGTCAGAAAGGACAGATCAAAGACCTCAAGCTTTAGCTTTATGAATATAAATAATTAACCTTAGAATTTTTAGTGATGAAGCTCGTTCCAGTGAAACGTTAATATGAATAGAAATAATTTTCCCATTTTAGCTGCGGTTAAGATACCTTAAGTTGTAGCTTTGAGGAATGCATTAATAGACAAATTGAAGCTTTGAATTTGTAGTGATGAAGCTTGTTTCAGTGAAACAATGAAACAATAGTAGTTATTCTAGTTGTATCCATGAAAAGGCTGGAAAAAATTATTTTAGATCAGAAATCCCCAAGAATATTATTTCTTATTATTAATAGAAACAATTAAGTCTTTATTTATGTTTGTTAACTTTAAACAGAGGAAGAGGGCTCAGGTTTCACCTTTCAAAAATTTACAACACAACAATACTCCACAATACTCCAGACATGTTGAATTGAGAAAGCTTCCTGGATGGGAAGCAAACCGTAATCAGCTTGAGAATACAAGTCCAGTTGTTTTAATTTTTTTTTAATGTTTTTTTTTTTATTTATTTTTTGGATTGTGAACTTAATATTTATCTAAAACCCAAACATTTAGTTTGGAGCTGAATATTTAGCTTCCTAACTAAATATTTAGCTAATATGCAAATTCACTCAAGTGAATGTTCAACATTCTAGCTGAAAACAGGACAAGCCGTTAATACAGACACTTACTCATGGACCTATGGTAGGGTGACCAGACATCCAGAATTGATTTTAAATATTGAAATCAAATTATATTGCCAAAACTGTTTAATGTAAATGTAACAAATGTATAGGGTTATATCAGAGCTCACAAGGACTTACATCGATGCTTGTTTAGATATATGAAGCCTAAATGTTGAATCCAGGTTTGATTTAAAAAAAAAAAGAACTCCAATAAAATTGAGTACGCCCATCTTTTCTTGTGCTTCCTTCACCAGGTTTGGTCCCTGCTCCGTCCCTCTCAACCACTTCAGCTGTCATTACCACTAGCTCCAGCTCAGTGACTGTAGAATGCTCAGTCCACAACAGCAGAGAGCTGACGCTCTCATGGTACAGAGGGAAGGAAAGGCTGAAGAAAACAAGCAGTCCCAAACTGTCCTCTAAGCTGACTCTTTCACTGGAGGTAAACGCTACTGACAGAGACAATCACAGCTGTGTGGCTGAAAACCCAGTTGAGAAAAAGACAACCAAACTGCCTGGAAAAGACATTAACCTGGAAAACACAGGTATGATAAAAACAATGAATGGAAGTTATTGTTTTTTTTGCCTAATCGCTCTAATTTTAGTGAACAGACCAATTCCAGCCACCCCGCCTTAAATAACTGTTTTATTGTCTGCATGGGTTTATTGCTGAACCTGAAGCTCCACTAAATATGTGCAATGAAAAAGGGAACTAAAAGTAAGCAAAATGTACTTGAAATGACTGTATTTTCCTTGATTTGAGCAGGTATGTAAGATTATTTGCCAATGGAATAAGATTTTTGCACTTAGAATAAGAACAATTCATCTCTATCATCTTATTTCAAGTGTAGGATATCCAATTATCTTATTTTAGGGGTAAAAATACTCATTGGCCTATAGCGTTTTTGAGCTGCTCAAATCAAGGAAAAATACACTAACTTCATAAAATTTTTACTTACTTTTAGTTCTTTTTTGCAGTGCGGTTCATGACCAGTGGTGGGCACAGTTAACCAAAAAAATTAGCTACGCAAACTAATATTCTGTACAAAAAAATATTAGCCAGTAGCCATTAAACAAAGATAAATAGGTTCAGGAAATTTGAGGAAGCTAACGCTAGCCAATAACTGCTAACAAACGTCTGTGTCACACTTCTTCAGGCAAAAGGTGCTATATACATACACACAGCACTTACACGGACACTTACACGGAGCTGCATGTTTGAGGGGATTAGCGGTTTTAGTTCAGGATAAGTGACAAAGAGAGTGCACACATTGTAGTTAATTTTCGGAAGGCTGTAAGCCCAAATTTGACTCTCATCAGTCATATACGTTTCCGTCACATAACGTATGAGTTAAAGGCTGTCCGAAATCGGCATAGCAGCCATGGAAGCTTATGAGAAGAATATTCTATCTCTCTGTGCCCAGACCACAGCATTTAGAAAAATACTTTGGGTGTGAGTTGGGAAGCCACTCCAGTGTTGCCAGTTATTGTGAGAAAAACAGGCAACTATTATCTCTACCTTGTAAATGACCAACCCCAAAGTCGCTGATAATAAGTGGAAGTGGAAACACTGCTGGAAGCCAGGAACACAGCATGGAGCATTTCTGAAGGTCACTTTCCCCCTCTGCCATCATCCTTTAACAAACGTGAAATAAATCACGATGTGTAGGGTTATTTATTGTTGTGACATTAGTGATATAATATATTTAATGTGCACTATTTTTTAATTGGAAAAACATAAATAAAGAACGGCTTCATCACTGCTGTGTATTTTATACATGCTGGATAAATGTTCTTCGAGGATTGCAGACAGCCATGGTTTTGTAGGACATGTTTGAAAAATAGGATCCGGCTGGCCCATTCAGTGACCCAAAAGCCCAGCGGTGTGTCCAGTCTCCTTCCACTTCATGCGATGCCAGTGACAAATCCAGAAAGCTCAGTTACACTACTAATTAAAGGATTAAAGTCACACAGCGGTACACTGCTTACAGAAAAAAATGCTCCCATTGCTCTGTTTTTGAGCAATGGTAGTCGACAAAGGGGACCCAACTGCATCAGAACAAGAAGAAGCGTAACGCGAAAACAGCACTGCTATTCAAAATTTTTTTTTGAGTTTTTTTGTGGAGCTGTGACTCTTACTGTTTAGAGAAGTCTATGTGGATGTACAGTATATTGCGAGATAGGATGAGACGTAAATGGCAGATGAATATCTTGTTATGAACGTTATAGCGCTTACAGTTATCAAACCCCAATAAAATGGATGATAACCAGTCCGCAATCAATTTCTAAACTCAGATTGAATGATAATGCGATAACAAAAAGTTAGCCCTGCAATTCATATTATGGCAACTGTGCCCATCACTGTTCGCAGCAGATCCATGCTGATCCCTATTACCGCTGGATTTTCTGCGGTGGGAGAAGACCATTAAGAAAGTTTGTGGATTTAGAAAGCGAGGACATGCAGAGGGTTGGTAGCCTGGCCAGCCAGACTGATTTATGCCATTTATACGGCATATTGGTCTAGGAAGGAAATGGTAGGGCCCGATTTCAAAGGCGGGACTAACAAGGTCTGAGTCAACAAGTTAAAACCAATCGGATAACTACGGATGTGACGCAAAAAACTCCAAGCGACGCACCCATTTTTTTTTTATTTGTAGTCCATGAAACATGTCATACCATCAAGCAAACTCTCCAGGGAACAATGTTTTGCTATTTTTGTCTAAATAAAATCCGAGAATACATGGTGTACTCACATGCACTTCCTTAATCTTACAAGGCACCAAGCAACAAAATCTCTTGACTGTTATGGTAGCAGAAAAGCGCTGCTGCATTATGGGTAACTGCAGCTGAGAGTGATGCATCGTAAAGTCCCGCCTCTTGTGCTCTGATTGGTCTGGTCTATTTTGGGCCAAAGGGAATGGTGCCTCACCATACTGACTTACACTCCGTGTAATTCACTATGGTTGGCCAGGCTAGATGGTTGGTGTCATAGAGATGGATGTTAGAGATTGCATAGGATTGAGAACATTCACACTTTTACTGTCAAAGAAAGTCATTAATGCTGTGTTATGTTTTATAAATATATTCAAATGTTGAGAATTATGTATCAGTATCAAGCATATTATCAACATGTTACATTTGAACACAGTTAAGCATGTCCAACATGCTGAGGTCAAACAAAAATCAAGCCCAATGTTTTGTCTTCTTCAGAGAACGGCAGCTGGTGTCAAAATGAAGTCCCTATCAGGCTGATTATCTCTGCTGGGCTTGCCTTGGTTTTGATTCTTCTTCTGGTGGACCACGTCAGACTCTGCCAATGAGCTATGAACTGCATACTCGGGGAACTCCAATTTTTACTGGCTATCACGCTTTTCTACATTTTTGAGCAGAGACAATATATGCATGTCAATTCTCAGTGGATGATTGAAAATGATTCTACCAGTAACTCCAACATGACCTGCTAAATGGAATTTTGTGTTGCAGGTTTTACAAACAAAACAATTACCCAAACAAATCTAAGAAACAAACCTTGTGTGCAAGGGTTAACTAGGCTTATAATAATCATAACACGGTGGACTCTGCATTAAATGTTGTTGGTTGTAAAGTGAAGAGTTTTGATACTCAGTCGTAAGTAATGGGTTTTTAGTTGATCTGATGATCCTGAAACCTAAAAAGTTGTAGTTGTTATCACCTTTCTCAGTGTTGTTGTTGGTTCCTTGTTTTCTTGGAGCTCCTTCTGTCTTTGAGTTCTACATTTTTTTGGTACTCATCCTGTTTTATATGTTTGTCCTTAAAAAACAGAAGCAATGGTGTCTACATGTTTGTACTCTCCATTTTGGGTCCATTTACACCCATGAACAACAAATTTACTCTTCTGAATCTTTATTTTGTCATCCTTGCTTCCTCCTACCATTGTTCAGTCATGTTTTATTTTTAAACTCTCTTTTGCTGACTATTGTTGAATTGTGTGTAATCAGCATTTTGATAACCATGTGTTTCATATAGGGCTAGGTTTAGTGTTGGTGATAATTTACAAAGCTATCTACAGAAGTGCAAACTGTATAGACTTAGTTTATTTTTGCTTGCTTAATATGTCAAAGGAGTGTTACGGATGAGATGTGTCCCATTTTTACTTAAGTAAAGATAGAGATAGAGATAGAGATAGAGATAGAGAAATAGAGACAGCAACTTTTTTCTCTCTGTCTGATATTAAATCAGACTAAAGATTTCCTGTTAGGATTTCTGAGAAGATTTCTAATTGATAAATACCTGAACAATAACAGACTTGTTTGTCTCTTTAAGTCAGAAGTTTAACTACATTAGTATTTGGTAGAGCCATCTGTATACTTTGGGTCAAACATTTTGGGTTTCCTTCCACTGTCAATATGTGCTGTGGTTTAGGACCCAGAGTGCAGCAGGGGTGATGCAGAGTCATATAGAATATACTTATTTTAACAAATAACTGAAACTTACATGGTGACAGCAACAGTCTGACAACAGAGAATTCAGCAAGAAACCAGGAACTTAAATAAGCTGGGAAATAATCAAGAGGATTGCCATGATTCATCTTGAGTACTTAAAGCAGCCTTCTGATCTTCAACCTCCTAGGTATGTTCCATATTATTGAGCCGATTATGGATCCAACCATGTAATTGATTAAGTTACCTTACCAGGTTAAATGTCACTTTTTAGTATTTTGTGTGAAATAAATTTCTAAATAAATCCGACTTATAGTCTTGTGCGACTTATATGTTTCTTTTCCTCTCTATGACACATTTGTTGACTGATGCGACTTATATTCCGGAACGAATTATAGTCCGAAAAATACAGCAGAAACAGTATGTTACCTACAGACAAATGACAATACATAATGGCAAACAGACAAAAAGAATGACTTTGCAACTAATTTAAAATAAAACTTGAGACAGATATGATCATTTTTACAGACAGCTGAAAAAGACTGCCTTTTTCGTAATGAACTAGTTTCTTAATTGATAGTTGCTCGTTCCTTTGTTTTCTCCAAAACCAGCAGTCCCACTGTGGTTAGATTACATCAAGCGTCTTAAGAAATAAAGAAGCAAAAATGGAATGTAAATTAGTTTCCACCGACAAATATCTGCTGCTTTGCAGAACATTTCACAACACATAAACATTTAGGAGGTGATTCAAAACAGAGCTGTAATAGATTCACCTCTACCTTGCAGTAAACTGAGGGCTCTTTTCCGATGTGTAACAAGGCGTCAAGTTAAAAAAAAAAGCTTCCGTCTCCTGCCTTTGCTTTCAGAACTGCCACATCCTGTTTGGTCAAGCAGTTTTCTTACGAATCATTGTGGTTACCTTAATTTTCCATAGACTGACTTTTTTAAACAAAAAATACTGAGAGAAGCAGGTTTATTTAGACTTCTTGTTGTTTCTCTTATATCATGACCAGTTCTAGATAAAGATTAAAAATGTCATAGGTGTCCAAGGTGTGGGGACTTCTGAAACGTTTTGGAGGAACAGAAAGCAGTCTCACTTTCCATGCACAAGTACATGTGGGTTAACCTTTACCAGAATGGTGCTTTTATTCATGACAAGTACTACAAAATGAAGAACTCCTCCACATTGAAACTAAATGTTTTTGCTAGAGATAGAAGGTTTTTCACATTTCTGTTTGCAAAATATTTCAAGCTCAGTCAGATTGTATGGACACAGCATGGGAAGATGAATTTTCAAGTCCTGCTAGGGATTCTCAAATAGATTTAGGTCTGGACTTCGACCGGGCTATTTGGACCCATAAATATGCTTTGAGGATTGTAGGTGTGGCTGTTATTTTGTTGTCCTGCTGGAAGGTAAAACTATCCCATCTCAAGTTTCTAGTATTTAACTCAATCTATGTTCCTATCAACTCTGAGCAGCTTCCCTGTCCCTCCTGATAGAACACAACCCCAGAGCATGATGCTGTGTTCAGAGGGAGGTGTAGTGTCGGGTAAGCAAGGTTAAAATAAATTTACTTTTAGTATCTTTTGCTAAGATACAATATAGACTATTGGGTGTGTCTGATTCACTAAACAGAAGGATGGCTGCATGAGGAAAAGAGGCAAAAAAAAGTTATACAGAGATACTGAATTTTTGCAAAATTACAGAATGTACCAAATAATATAAAACATAATAGCAGAGTACAGATGCACCACACTGTTACATGAAGATTCATGTTCTGATTACAGTTTGTTATTTAACAAAAGCAATGGAAATAGGAATGAAACATGCAAAACTTAGCATTCTGCAAATATTTTCTATTTAAGCTAAGATCCTGTTAGTATCATGCTGGTGTTCCTTTTTACTAAAAAGAGATAGAATTAGAACATTCCCAACAACTAAAACACTTTTTATGTATATGATAACTTGTCATTTTAATGAAAAGTAGGTTTCTCCTTGCATTTCCCCTAATTTAAACATGATCTGCCTCACATGTTTTTGTCAGTTTTAGTTATGGCTGTGAGGACAGGCTCCAACGCTGGTTTTCTTGGTTTTCTGGTCCACAACAGGGCCAGACCAGCGTCACGAAAATTCTGGTGGGAACAGTAGATGAGAGGGTTCAGACAGCAGTCCAGGTATGACATCACTGAGGACAGCGTCCTTAGCCAATCAGGGGCTGGAATCAGGTTCGTCCTACCCAGCAGGATTAGCTAATGGATGATAGAAAATATTAGGAATAAAACTACTTTTCTAGAAATATTCAGTGAAGACAACAGTGAGGGTGGATTTCTTTATTTTTTTTTTGTCTTTTTCGTGTCTTTAGGGACTGTATTAGTATTGTGTGTACCTCAGACATAAAAAAGGGAGTGTAGCAGATCATGTAAGAAGCCACTAACAGAGGGGCCACTTCAGATAGATCTGCTTCTTCATTGCTGTGACAAAGAAGAAACAATGAAGAAATGGCTCTTATTATTACAGAACATTTCATGAGGCTGCCTATTGTACAACATTTTGTGATTTCCCCTCATCCAAATAATTCTCTTTGGTAGAAAGCTTGATAATCACTTAAAGGAATAACAAACTCGGCTTGGTTGAGCTGCTGTGATATCTGTGTAAGTAAAGTTAACATAGAGGAAAGCTTCCTGCTGATGTATTGTCACTTTGTTCACCTGCTGTACCTGTTGCCGGAGCTGGAGTTGGAGCAGCAGCTGGAAGCATTCCTTACAGAGCAGATAAGCATTAGGAGGATAGGAAGGAAGACGCAGATGGAAAAGGCACAAAGGATGTAAGTCATCATGTCTGAGTAGCTGCTCTCCCAGAAAACAGCACACAGCATCTCTGCAGGATCATACCTGAAAGTGCACAAAAACATTTCTAAAACATATAGAGCAGCAACAAATAGCATTTCTGAGCCGACTGTCCTTACCTGACCCAGTCATAGATGATGGGAACGCTCCCAACCACCACCCCCGTTACCCAAGAAGTCAAACAGGCTGCTGCAATGGCACCAAACAGAGTGCTTCTTGTGGATGGCATGCCAATCAGCCGCTGCACACTGAGAATAGCTGTAAAAATGTAACTTTAATTAAAGTTTCATTACTAAATTGAATGGTAAAAACAAGGTTCACAATGGGTTTGACATAATTAGTAATTTAAATCTCATCCATCCATTTTCTAACACGTCTATCCCTTGTGGGCTCGCGAGGGGTGCTGGTGCCTATCTCCAGCTGTCAATGGGTGAGAGGTGGGGTACACGCTGTACAGGTCACCAGTCTATCGCAGGGCAACACAGAGACAAACAGGAGAAACAACCATTCTCGAACACACTAACACCTTAGGAGAATTTAGACACTTCATGTTTTTGGACTGTGGAAGGAAGCAATACCCGGTACCCATCTATAAAAGCAATTTGCTGCTCTGAAGCATACAGGTGTCTGTAAACACAGTGCCGGAATGTAAAGACTTCAGCGATGACATTTCAAAAAAAAAAAAATTCTTTAACCGTTTGGAAAGGTCACATGGCAATTATCAATTTAAAGTCTACCATTCTAAAACTCTGGTCCTTCCATCCTGAAAGTAGTCAATACCTTATGTATTCAGAAAAAAGAGGTTAAAAATGTTCATCTCTGTGGGACCTGCATGCCTGTAAAACTCTGATCAATCACTACCCTTCGCACAGTATAGCAGGGATTGGTCCTGCCCTCACCCTTCTCTGTCCCACAAGTTCCAGGGGTATCACCAGGGGTTGTCCCACATGCCAATCATTCTGATGCACTGATGCAGTGTGGTGTTAGCCATTCATTGTAGCTCCGCTGCTGTCGCTGTATACTTTGAACATGGCGGAGAGTCGCAGGAAGCAAATCACGTTCCAGTTTATGAGAACAAGAGGCCTCAGTAGAAAGAAGTAAGACCAGAATGAATTTGGGAGACTTTTTTCACGCGATCCCCTCTGAGGAGCGTAAGAGCAGGTAAGATGGTTTTGCGCATGCGCAGTTATCCAAAAAAAGACTTGGGAAACTTCGGGAAAAAAAATCACCAACTCTAGCTTTAAAGGGGAAGTCCGGTCAACAAGGAAAAATCAGGGTATCATTAGCTATAACTAAAACTAATACGTTTGTGGTTATTTAATGAACTTATCTTTAATCAATAAGAAAATAAAAACATAAATTGTCGTCTGAATCACTGTGTATGGGGGCTGACATTACTGCCCATATTTGGGCAGTAAGGGGCGTTTGACATCACATCCTGGGGCGTGGAAAAGCGGAAGCGGCGACAGCATTTATCTCCGCTTTCCATGCAAAGTCAATAGGAGCCGTTCTACACAGCTGCGATCATCAATAATTTTTTCGGATTTCCAGAGGACTTCACCGCTGACATTCCCACGAGCAATTGCTAAAGGAACAATGCCCACGTGCATGGCCATCGGATGTTCCAACACAACTGGTAAAAGTGGAAAAAAAACATTGCTTATTTCAACACAGTCACTTCAGCGATCTCTCCTCCGCTGTGTGTGTGTGTGTGTGTGTGTGTGTGTGTGTGTGTGTGTGTGTGTGTGTGTGTGTGTGTGTGTGTGTGTGTGTGTGTGTGTGTGTGTGTGTGTGTGTTTGTGTCTGTGTGTGCGCGCGCTCAGCTGCAGCGCCGTGCAAAGCTGTGCTCCGCCCAGCATGTGCTGGAATGCTCTTATATTTTAATACTTATACTATAATAATCAGCTAACTTAAGTCACTTCAGCGATCTCTCCTCCGCTGTGTGTGTGTGTGTGTGTGTGTGTGTGTGTGTGTGTGTGTGTGTGTGTGTGTGTGTTTGTGTGCGCGCTCCACGGCTCAAAGCCGTGCTGCGCGGAGCGCGCACATACACACACACACACACACACAGGCGTGTATAGATATATTCTGTAGGACCCGACTGAGTTTGCAATGGAAAAAGGTGCGCTGGATTCCGTCAAAAGTCCGGTTTCTGTCAAGAAACTCTTCTAAAACATCCATATCGCTATCAGATGATGATGACTCCACAGAACTCTCATCACTGTCACTAAGTACTTCATCACTCTCTGCTTCGTACAGAGCACCAGCCCTCGCCATCTTGGAAAATAGTGCGCGTGACAAACAGAGCGTTGAAACTTGCTCAACAGCGGGTCCGCCGAGTGACGTCAAAAAATGGGAGGTGACAGTACTATTCTTGACCAAGATGGATTCCTCCAAATAAACATGATTAAATGAGAATTATTATTAATTAAAAAAACTTATAATTTTTTGCACAGTATGTAGTAGTTTTATATTTAAAGTACTTTCAGCAGTTTGAATTCTGATTTTGACCGGACTTCTCCTTTAAAGGAGAAATCAGCGATTTCGTTTTCTACCAGGTGGGTCTTAAGCACTGACTGTAGACCAAAACAAGATGCGTGTCGAGCCACACCTCTCTCTACCTCCACTCCAGCTGCAACCCAGAACCCTTTCCCCTCTCCTTCTCTTCCATCACCTCGTATGCACATATTTTTAAAGGATTAATACACAGCAATACTGAAATGAGCTGAACCAGCACTTCCTGAGGTTTGATCATCCAGTGTCCCCATCTAACATGCTGCAGACATTCTCATCTGCCTGTTGTTCCACCCAGAACTGCACATCTTTCAGTTCTCAGCTGTCATCCACCCCCTATGCTTCAGATGACTCCCCTAACGAGCCCCCTTCCACCCCCCTGTCCTTCTCAACACTCTAGGTGAGGAAGATTCTGCGGAAGACCGAACTGAGGAAGGCTGCTGGTCCAGATGGCATAAGCTCCAGGCTTCTGAGGTGCTGTGCGGATAAGCAGTGTGGTACCATAGAGCAGAGGATACGTCCTGTTTGCGGCAAGGCGTATGGTGTCACTTCCTGTTTTCTGTTGCTGCGGTGTAGATTGTGGTTTGGTGTTCCAGACTCTTTTGTTTTTATCTTTAATCTCTTTGCTGTGACATCTATCTGTTTCTAACATATAAGCACTTTTAAAACACATTCTCTGTTGCTGCACTTCAGGTTTGGGAACTCCACGTGTTTCACACAGTTTGCTTTTCTTGGCGTGGTAGGAGGTCGTTAGCCTAGCTTTAGCCTCATGATGGCTTCCTCCCCTACTCTTCCATCAGCTTCTCCGTCTCTGCTTAAGTCTCCCCATATCTCCTGCTCTCTGTGTCTGATGTTTAGTTATTCCTCTGCCTTCTTTAGTGATAATGGTACATGTAATAAATGTAGTGTTTTTGTAGCTTTGGAGGCAGCAACAGAACGGTTGACATCAAATCCTACCTGAAACTGCTGGCTAAAGATAAATGTAAATACAGGAAGATTGTTATTCACGGCCCCCCATTACGGCAATCAGAGGTCACTAAAGTTGGTGTTGCTTCGGTGTGTAAGTTTGCTAAAACAATGTCGAACTCCGTCATTTTCTCTAGTCCCCTGCCTGATCTGACCAGTGATGACATGTTTAGCCGCATGTCATCATTGAACCACATTGAACCCACCCATTACCCTATTGAGACAATGTCTTTCCCACGGCCAAAACTGAACAGACCAAAAACGGATCTAAAAGGAACAAATCATAAAAACTAATGTGACTCAACTTGGACCAAAAAAATAAAACAATTAAATGTGGTCTATTAAATTTAAGGTCACTCCCTCCAAAGACTTTGTTTGTTAACAAATTGATTTCTGATAATAAGATTGATTTATTTTGTCTCACAGAAACCTGCCTACACGAGGACTACATTATTATAAATGACTCAACTCCCTCCAATTATTTAAATTTCCACATTCCCAGATCTACGGGAAGAGGAGGAGGAGTGGCAACCATCTTTGAGTTTGATTTATTAATTAGTCCCAGGCCAATTAATAACTACACTTCTTTTGAACATTTAAACCTCAGTTTCCCTCATTCAAACTGCAAAGCAATAAAACCTCTTTGTTTTTTTTGTATCGTCCACCAGGCCCTTACACTCAGTTTTTGGATCAGTTCTCAGACTTCTTATCTGATTTGGTGTTAAACACTGACAAGGTTATTATAGCGGGGGATTTTAACATTCATGTTGACGCTGAATGTTATAACCTTAGTGTAGCCTTTAAAATGATCCTAGATTCAATTGGTTTTGCTCAAAATGTGCATAAACCGACGCACTCTTGCCTTCGTACTTTGGACCTTGTGCTGACATATGGCATTGATTGTGAAGAATTAACAGTATTTCCTCACAACCCTGTCTTATCTGACCATTTTTAAATAACCTTTGAGTTCAATTTAACTGAGTTATCCACCCACAAAAGAATAGTTGATCTTTATCAGATAATGCTGTATCAAACTTTAAAGAGTCTGTCCCCCTTTTAATTTCCTCTGTATCACAGACTTGGTCTGCAGATGGCAGCAATGATGTTTCTTCCCATTCACAATGGGAAAGAAAGAAGGTGATTATTCACAGGAAGCTGGCTCCCTGGTTTATTATAGAGCTGCGTTCCCTTCGGAGAGTTAGGGCAGCATATTTTTCATCATTAACTGAGGAGAATACAAATTATCCCAGATTTCTCTTCAGTACAGTTGCCAAACGTACTCAGAGTCACAGCTCCGTTGATCCATCCATTCCCTTAGCTCTTAACAGTAATGACTTTATGGGTTTCTTCATAAATATAATTGGTTCCATCAAAAATAAAATAATTGGCATCCTCCCAAACATGATTACCCTGTCCTCAGTAAGTGAGGCAGCGTTAGAGGAATCTTTAGAACCTGATTGGTGTTTGAGCTGTTTAGAAGCAGTAGAGCTTTCTGACCTTTCTAAAATGTTTGCTTCATCTAAACCTTCTACTTGTATGTTAGACCCAATCCCAACCAAGTTATTTAAGGGGGTATTCCCTTTGATCAATGCCCCTATTTTAGACATGATTAATCTATCCTTAGTAAATGGGTATGTACCACAGGTTTTTAAAGTAGCTGTTATTAAACCTTTACTTAAGTAACCATCTTTGATCAAGATGACTTAATAAATTACACACTATATCTAATTTTCTTTTCCTATCTAAAATTCTTGAGAAAGTAGTTGCTAATCAACTGTGTGAACATTTACAAAGTAATGACCTACTTGAAGAGTTTCAGTCAGGCTTCAGAGCTCATCATAGCACTGAAAGAGCTCTGGTGAAGGTCACTAATGATATTCCCATGGCCTCAGATAATGGACTTGTGTCTATACTTGTCCTGTTAGATCTCAGTTCTGCATTTGATACAGCTGATCACAATATTCTCCTAGAAAGACTTGAACACACTGTAAAGATTAAGGGGAAAGCATTAGGCAGGTTGAAATGTTATCTGTCTAACAGATTCGAGTTTGTTCATGTTAATAAAAAATCTTCTTCAAACTCTAGGGTCACTTGTGGAGTACCACAGGGTTTAGTCCTTGGGTCAATTCTCTTTACTATATATATACTTCCGATTGGCAAAATTATCAGACAGCATGGGATTAATTTCCACTGTCATGCTGATGACACTCAGCTATATTTATCCATAAATCCTGATGAATCTTATTGTAATTCTTTATTATCAGGAAGTTCACAAAATGCAGTTTGAAGCCTTCAGCTGATCCAAAATGCTGCAGCAAGAGTTCTGATGAAAATCAACAAGAGGGATCATATTTCTCCAATTTTAGCTTCCCTTCATTGGCTTCTTGTTAAATCAAGAATATAATTTAAAATTCTCCTTCTCACGTATAAAGCCCTTAATAATCAAGCTCCATCATATATCTGATTACCCCGTATGTTCCTAACAGAGCACTTCGCTCTCAGACTGCAGGTCTGCTGGTGGTTCCTAGAGTCTCTAAAAGTAGAATGGGAGGCAGATCCTTTAGTTGTCAGGCTCCTCTCCTGTGGAACCAACTCCCAGTTTTGGTCAGCCACCCTGTCTACTTTTAAGACTAGGCTTAAAACTTTCCTGTTTGACAAAGCTTATAGTTAGAGTGGATTATATTACCCTGAGCTATCTCGATAATTATGCTGCTATAGGCTTAGGCTGCAGGAGGACATCAGGGTCAATTTCTCTCACTCTGTGAGTTCTCTTACTGTTCTCCAATTTGCATTGCTTGTTGTCATTTCAGCTTCTAACTTTTTGTTCTCTGTCATTTTTTTCTTCATAGTAGGAGAAGATCACCCGCTATTACCATATATATTAGCTTTTTTTGTCTTTCTTATTGTGTCTCTGCTCTGTCTTCTCTAACCCCTAGTCGGTCAGCAGATCACGTTCACACTGAGCCTGATTCTGCTGGAGGTTTTTCCTTCCTGTTAAAGGGGAATTTTCCTTTCCACTGTCGTTTCATGCTGGCTCAGTATGAGGGATTGCTGCAAAGCTATGGACAATACAGACGACCCACTGTCGTCTGTACGTCCCTGTGGCTCTACGCTTCTTCAGGAGGAGTGAATGCTGCTTGTAAAGACTTGATGCAATCTACTGGGTTTCTTCAGATAGGACCAATCTGTATATTCTGATCCAATCTGTATAATCTGATTGAATTTGACTTAAGAAAGTGCCTTGAGATGACATGTTTCATGAATTGTCACTATATAAATAAAATGTAACTGTATTGAAAGTCTATAGCTGTGGAAAACCTCGTGTGCTACCAGTGCCCAAGACTGCACAGCCCCAAAGACCTCAGCAGCTGCAGGCTGGTAGCACTAACATCACACCTGATGAAGACCCTTGAGAGGTGGATCCTAAACTATCCTCACCCCCCGGTGAGGTCTTCATTGGATCTCCTGCAGTCTGCCTATGAGCCTGGCAACAGTGTGGATGATGTCATCTTTTACCTGATGCACCGAGTTCTGGGGCATTGCAGGGAACTGTACTGGCACCGTTTTCACCTTCTACACTGCAGACTTCTCCATAAACTCACCAGACTGCTACCTGCAGACGTTCTCTGATGAGTCTGCAGTAGTCGGTCTCATCACAGGTGAGGATGAGTCAGAGCACAGACGGGGTATCCAGAGATATGTAGACTGGTGCCAGCAGAATCACTTCATGCTAAATGCAGCAAAAACTAAAGAGCTAATGGTGGACTTTCGGAGGCACAGACCCACTTCACTGACACAGGGAACTGATGTGGAGATAGTGGGCTCTTCTAAGTACCTGTATGTTCATCTGAACAATAAACTGGACAGGACTCATAATACTGATGCTCTTTACAGGAAGGGTCAGAGCAGACTCTACCTGCTGAGGAATTTGAGGACTTTAAGAGTGCAGGGAGTGCTCCTTTAACTCTGGGGTGGCATCAGTCATCTTCTGTGGTGGGGTTTGTTGAAGCATCAGCTTAATTATACTGAGAGGAAGAGGCTGGAAAGATCATTAGGAGAGCCAGTTCCGTCCTGGAATGCCCTTTGGACCCAGTGCAAGTGGTGGGAGACTGAAGGACTGTAAGGAAAATCTATAACGTCAGGATTCTGCCAAAAGTGCACACACGCAATAAATACTCGTACGAGTGGAATAAAAATCACATCACTGATGGATAATGTCTCCCACCACATGCATGGAGCTGTTGCAGAGCTGGAGAGCCCTTTTAGTTACAGACTGCTGAACCCATATGTTCTAAGGAGGGTTTCCACAGATCGTTCTTCCCGGTCGCAGTGAGACTTTATAATCTTGGCTGCTCCCTACAGACATAACTGTTTACGTCATACTAATTGTTGCACAGTTTCTGAGCCAACCATTAATTGTTTACACTGTTCCCAAATACTAAGGTAACATGCACACACTTTAGCTGGGATGTTGCTGTACTGTTAATACAATATTGTATTATTGTACATTATGTAAATATGGCATATTCTATTATGGTGTGTTATGTAAATAGGCAGTTTTTTTCTAACCTGACCGTAGCCAGATGGATTTCGTTCAGCTTAGCTCCGCCTAGCTTCACTCGCATCCATCTGGGACATCTTCCATAGAGAGTGATTTCTTCAACCAATTTTATTGTCCAGCCAACCAGGACGCAGGGCTGGAGTTTCATAGATGTGACGTAGTGAAGAAGCGACCGTGAGACTGTTTTGATTCAGAAATCAATGGCGGCTCGCATCGAGGAAGCAAGCGTTAACATTGATGCTGCTATTTCTTCCGTGTTGTCCAATCTACCTAATATTGTTTCATTAAAAGAACATGAGAGAACGACTCTGAAGGCTTTTGTTGGTGGAAACGATGTTTTCGCCCTTCTCCCAACCGGATTTGGCAAGTTTTGTTTTCCGGGGCGCGCCTGCGGTGGAGCGGTTAGCGCGAACCATGTTAGGAGGCCTTTAGTCCTGGACGCGGTTGGCCCGGGATTGACTCCAACCCGTGGCGCTTTGCCGCCTGTCTTCCCCCCTCTTCCCCCCTCTTCCTGTCAGCTTCCTGTGTTTGGTTGAAACAGCACGTCAATAAAGATGACAGATAAGTGGCTTATCCAATCATATGCAAGGATTTTTGATAAGGCCCAGCCTTCAAAAAAGACCATTCCTATGGATCTGTCCCAGATGGATGAGTGGAGCTAGGCGGAGCGAAATACATCTGGCTAGGGTCACATTAGTTTTTTTCCACTGTCAAATAGATTTTTTTCCTTTGTTCAATATTTCCCCTTGTATTTCCCCTTATCTTCTACTCTTGGTATTTCTTTCTTGGTGTTTCTTTGTAGATTAGACTGGTTTGATTTTTTCTTCTTTTTTCTCATTGCTATAATTGTGTGTAACTGTGTGTTTACCACTGTTACACCCCAATTTTCCCCCTGCTGTACAATAAAGGAATTCTTATTCTTATTCTTATTATAAGAATAGGAATAACTTTGATAGTAATGGATTTTATGATGCAGTGATAAAGTAGAATATCACATGGTACAGAATTATGTTTAGAAATGTTTATTGAGCTTACAATGTACTTTAACCTGAAATATTGGGTATAGCAACTCTGGATTAAATATATAGAATTTGAAACATTCCTGTCAAATATAGATTCAGCTCACTATTTGGCAAGAAACTGGTAGGTTTTGTCTGTTTCTTGTCCTTTATTAATGCATAACAAACAATTGTTCATTATTTATAAAGTGCTTTCAGATTAAATTATAGTATGTCTACAAACCATTCATAAGCCTCCATAAAGAGAGCCTAATTGTAAAGTGGTACTACGAAAAGTTAGTTCCATAATTATCTGTTTGCATATTAGCGCAACTGTCCTCACCACAACAAACACAAGCAAGCAGAGATTGACACCCAAACACCCCAAGAGGGTGCTAAATAATATTGTGGTAAACGGACACAGTCATATGTTTGTGATTACTGAAATGTCCGAGGTTATATGAAGCAACATGTTTTGTATGTTGTAATACAGCAAGTCTTGTTCTAAGATAGTTGTAGCATGACAGTGCAGAGAACATTTTAACAAAATATTAAAGTAAGCACATTTGATTCTAAGGAAAAGGGGGATGTCGTGTATTTGATATATGAGATGCACAAGAGGGAGAAGTTAGGAAAGGTAGGAACAGGACCATAGCGTGTTCTTCTGTTGGGCTAAATAAAAAGCTGGATTTAATTCATGTCTATTTAGGATATGGGTTTGCTTTAAGGCCACATGACCTGGGCACTTTAAAGTCGCTCAGTTGACCATGAACTCCTCTTACAAACTCAAATTTGTTATGTTATTATTGTGTTATTAATGTTAATGCTCTGTGATGATCCTGGCACTGGGGTTGGTTTTTCCTTCACCCATTTCGGCTCCACCCCACCTGCAATCAACCTTCACCAGCTTCACCTGGTTCCACCTCCTTATAAACCACCACCAAACAAACAACCTGCGCCAGATCGTCTCATGTCAACAAACCTGAGTACCTTCCAGCATTTCCTGATTGCCTGTTTCTGTTTCCCGACCTTGACCCGTTTTTGGATTACCCGTTTTTCGCCTGTACCTGGATTACCGAGCCTGTCTGACCCCTTTGTATCTACGAGCCCTAACGTTAACGAACCCTGGATTGGACCTGGACCTGCCTTTGGATTTCCCCCTTTTGAAACGCTGTGTGGACCCGGTGTACTAGTGATTATCCTGGACCTTCTCTGGATCACACCAGGAGAGTTCCAGCGAACCATTAGGGCGGCTGCCGCCCCACGGCTTACGCCCTGCGGACACAGTCCCCAGCCGGACCATCAGCTCTCAACAGGTTAGTGATTCAGCATCACTCCCTCTCGATCATTCCCCTCTCTATGCTGATCACTAACCCATTGTCTCTACCACAGGGGGTTACCGGCTTGTGAGTGAGCTGTGCGTCACCAGCAGCATGCTCAGCTACTAAATAAAGAGCCTGTTAAACGTTACACTGACCTGTTCTGAGTTGATTATTGGATCCGTTTCCCCATACGTTACAGAACGATCTGGCCATTTAGACATGGATCCAGCCTCAGATGATCAGTGGCGGTCCGGTGTTGAGAGGTCTATTTCTCAGCTAGAGGAAGGCGTAGCGGAGATATTAGCACACCTACGCAGCCAGGCTTCTCCGACCCTGCCACTTCCACAAACTTCCGCTCCCGTCACCGGGCCAAGCCCAGAGGCGTCACTTCCCGAGCCGCGTCTCAACACGCCCGAGTTTTTTAGAGGCGACCCTGAACATTGCAGGGCTTTTCTCACTTAGTGTGAGATTTTGTTTGAATTACAACCATCAGCCTTTCCCACAGATCGCACAAGGGTTGCCTATGTTATCTCCCTGTTGGCTGGAAAGGCAAGATTGTGGGGAGCGTCTGAGTGGCAGAACGACTCTCCCCGATGCCATTCTTATTATGCCTTCTCCCAGGAACTCATCAGGGTTTTCAGCCCATTATTGCCCTGTCAGAATCCTGAAGGGGCTTTTGGCTCTCAGGCAAGGGAAGAGGTCAGTCTCTGATTATATAATCGAGTTTCACCTTCTTGCTGCTGAGAGTCCCTGGAACGAACCTGTTCTGATGGACGTTTTGTTCGCTGGATTGAGTGAGAGGGTTAAGGACAAGCTTGCTACTCGGGATTATCCTAAGACCTTTAAGCAACTGGAGGACCTGGCAACCCAAATTGACCTCCGTCTTTTGTAACGGAGAAGGGAACGCCGCCTCGCGCCCCCTCGTCGTTCATGGTCATTCTCACCTGGTCCAGTAGCTCCATCACATCCTCAGAGATCGACGGAACCCGGACCAATGCAGCTGGGGAGGCCTAAATTGTCCTCAGAGGAGTGTGATCGCACGTACAGATGCAATCTCTGCTTATTTTGCGGGAGAGAGGGACATCGAGTCTGTGACTGCCCAGTTAAAGGGGCAGGCTCACTTAGGAGGGGAGGTTCCCTACTGGGTTGTACTAAGCTTTTCGTCCCCCCTGATCTCCGTTTAGCCGCCACTATCAACGTCGCCGCTAAGTCTTATAACCTGTCTGTTTTCGTTGATTCGGGGGCAGATACCGAGTTCATGGATGAGGGGCTGGCCAGGAAGCTAAACACCAGGCTCATTCTGAGCCCGTTCCCACGCCGCATCCTGGCGCTGGCACAAACTTAACCACTCCCATCTCATCATTGAACCAGTTGAGTTGCTGATTGGAGGTAACCACAGAGAGAACCTCACTTTTATGATCATTGATTCTTCTCAGGTACCAGTGGTCCTTGGCACTACTTGGCTTAAGAAGCATAATCCTCTCATTGACTGGCGCAGGGTAGAGGTTACAGGGTGGGCTCCTACCTGTTAGGTCTCCAGTCTGCACTCGGCTCAACCTCTCTCACTACCAGAAGAGAGGGCGGAGGACGTCTATCCTGACCTGACTAATATTCCCTCCAAATACCATGACCTGAGAGAGGTCTTTAATAAAGCAAAGGTCACAAGCCTACCTTCTCACCGTCCTTTTGACTGTTGTATTGATTTGTTACCCGGTACCACTCCCCCCAGGGGCCGTCTTTACTCCCTGTCCGCCCCTGAGTCCGAGGCCATGCAGCATTACATTGATGACGCCCTCAGAGCGGGCATTGTCCATCCCTCCTCCTCCCCTGCAGGTGCAGGGTCTTTCTTTGTAGGGAAGAAGGACGGCTCACTCCGTCCCTGTATTGACTACCGCGAACTTAACGACACCTCGGTCAAGAACCGATATCCAATCCCTCTTATGGCTTTTGATCAGATCAGCGGGGCTAAGATTTTCACTAAGTTGAACTTGAGAAACGCTTACCATCTTGTTCGCATAAGAGAGGGGAATGAGTGGAAGACAGCTTTTAACACGCCCACAGGTCATTATGAATATTTAGTTATGCCGTTAGGTCTTACTAATGCCCCGGCGGTTTTTCAGAATCTTGAATGAGGTCCTCAGGGATATGATTGGGAGGTTTGTTTTTGTTTACTTGGATGGCATCCTTATTTATTCTAAAGATCCCAGAGCTAACAAGTAACACGTCCGTTCAGTCCTGCTCCGTCTGCTACAGAACCAGTCTTATGTGAAGGCCGAGAAACGTGAATTTCACGTGACCACCACCTCGTTTCTGGGTTTTATCTTGTCCCCAGGTCTGCTGTCCATGGACTCGGCCAAGATCCGGTCGGTCACGGAGAGGTCCACACCTACCAACCAAAAGCAGCTCCAGGGTTTGCTAACTTCTATCGGTGTTTCATACAAAACTTTAGCCAAGTCGCCTCTCTGCTCCACGCCCTAACCTCAGTTAAGGTGAGATTTGCCTGGAATGAGCAGGCAGAGCAGGCTTTCCAGCGGTTACAGCATATGTTCGCCTCCGCTCCGGTTTTGATTTCTCCCAACCCGGAGAGACAGTTTATTGTGGAGGTCGATGCCTCTAGTTCTGGCATCGGTGCAATCCTCATTCAGAGGATCGATGATGGTCAAGTACATCCCTGTGCTTTATTTTCTAGAAAGTTGTCCCCAGCAGAGCAAAATTACCATGTTGGTGACTGGAAACTCCAGGCAGTGAAGCTGGCCCTGGAGAAGTGGAGGAAGTGGCTGGAGGGTTCTAAAGTTCATTTTCTTGTATGGACTGATCACAGAAATCTGGAGTATCTCAAGACTGCCAAGAGACTCAATGCCCGACAAGCTAGGTGGGCTCTCTTTTTCAGTCGGTTAAATTTTTTTCTCTCTTATAGACCGGGCTCAATGAACATTAAACCCGATACCCTCTCCCGGAGGTTCGAGGATGATAGGGAGGGCCCTGATCAGGAGTAGGAGCACATCCTTCCAGAATCAGTCAGATTGGGGGTTACTAGGCTCTGCCTTGAGAGTGAGGTCAGGAGTTCTCTTGCTGGGGTGCTTGTTCCTGAGGCTTTTCCCAAGAATAGAGTTTTTATTCTAGAACCACTAAGGTGCAAGGTACTCGATTTCTGCCACTGTTCCCGTATTTTTTGTCACCCCGGCATCACCAGGTCGCTATGCATCGTTCACTCCCAGTTTTGGTGTTCCACACTGTCGAAGGATATTAAGGAGTTTGTCTCCGCCTGTGCCCAGTGTTGTCAGGCAAAGGTCTCCCGGCGACCACAATCTGGTCTCATTCGGCCCTACCTGTGCCCTCCCGACCATGGTCCAATATATCAATGGACTTTGTCACGGGCCTGCCTGTTTCTCAGGGCAATTCGGTCATCCTGACCATAGTGGACCATTTTTCAAAGATGGTTCACTTGGTCCCGTTACCAAAACTCCCCTCAGCAAAGGAGATGGGGTTCATCTTGGCGAGGGAGGTGTTCCAACTGCACGGCCTGCCTTCTAACATTGTTTTTGACAGGGGTCCTCAGTTCGTGGCCCGTTACTGGGAGGAGTTCTGCTCCCTGTTGGGAATCTCTGTCAGCCTTTCTTCTGGTTTCCACCCCCAAACTGACAGCCAAACGGAGAGGCTCAACCATAAGGTGGAGGCTAAGTTTTGCCTACTCTGTAAGTCTGACCCCACAAAGTGGGCACTTAACCTGCCTGGGCAGAGCACGCCATAAATTCTTTGCCCTCCAGCTCCACCGGACTCTCTCCTTTCTACACTGTCTATGGGTTCCAGCTGCCGGTGTTCTCTGTCGAGCAGATGGAATCTAGAGTTCCATCTGCACGTCTTTCCGTGCTAAGGTGCCAGCGCACCTAGAGGAGGGCTAGGAGGGCCATCCTTACCGCGTCCCAGAATCAGGCCCGGATGGCCAATCGCCAGCGGGTTCCAGCCCCGCAATATCTCCTAGGGGATAAAGTTTGGCTCTCCACGAAAGACCTTCCTCTGAAGGTAGAGTGTAAGAAGCTGGCACCCCGTTTCATTGGGCCTTTTCCCGTCTCCAAGGTGGTGAACCCGGTGGCAGTCCGTCTTCGTCTACCACCATCCATGAAGGTCCACCCTACCTTCCATATATCTCGGGTCAAGCCCATCAAGACATCTGACCTGTTACCCAACCCCACCTTCCACTCGGAAGGTGGGGTTGACGGCTGCCCGGCTTATACCGTGAGACGTATTCTCAAGTCCAGTTTGATGATCCTGGCACTGAGGTTGGCACCCTGGCACTGGGGTTTAAGATGAATTTTTGTTGTTTAACTTAGATCTGCAGTGAACCATCACTGAATCATTCTGATGATGGTTAAGAGAATTAACCATCTTAGTTAGGAGAATGGCAGGGCTCGAATCACCCTTTCAACTATTGCCCAAATATGAACTGTTTGGGCTGATAGTCATCGGACAATACGTAACAGACCGAGAGTTATTTATTAAACAGTGCATAATGGCACAACACAAGTGCAGACCATTTACCATTTTAGAAGAAAAGTACCTATACTGCCTATGGATGAGGTGATGAAGGCAAACTTTAGTAGGCTGACGACTTCACACCATGGAGACTTCTGTCCTCCTGTCAGAGTAGCCATCATGGAGCCAGAGGTGATGAGAAGTGAACAGCCTGGACAAAACATCATCTTATTGTTAAAAAGCACAGTCAAACAGCAGGAAATTACACAATGAGGGTAGAAGGAAATGTAGCAGTAAAGTGAACTGACATGAATATGGTAACAGTGGGAATGGTGAAAGTGGTACCTAAATCTGAAATGGTGAGACTGATGAATGGAAGCCAGTAACGGCAGCAGAACTGACCCCTGCACTGAAAATGACAAACCAGAAGGTGACAAGTTATCAAAAAGGCACATACCACTTTTTATCTTCTATTCTGTGATAAAATGTGTAAAACAGTATGTACACTGTATTACAATAAGTTCTCTCTGAGTACTCCAGCTTCCTCCCACAGTTCAATAACATTACTGTTAGGTTAATTAGCCTTTCTAAATTCTCCTCAGGTGTGAGAATGGTTGTTTTGTTCTGTGTTGCCCTGCGATAGACTGGCGACCTGTCCAGGGTGTACCCCGCCTCTCACCCATTCACAGCTGGAGATAGGCATCAGCACCCCTCATGACCCCACAAGGGATAGACATGTTAGAAAATGGATAGATGGATATAACTTAATATGTGTTTGGGTAGAAAATTTTAATAAAACAACCCAGACCTTTTGCATCAGATCAAGCATTATAGTTTAGGAGAAATAATTTTCCACTGATGTTTTTAATCCATCCCAAATGTTTTCCCAACCCATAGACTTCCACTGTTATACTAGCTCTAACAGTTGACAGTGGAATATTTAGTAACGAGAGAATTTCCCGTCTGGACTTATTGTAACGGTGGCATCCTGTCACGGTACTACGCTGGAATTCACTGAGCTCCTGGGAGTGACCGATTCCTTCTTTATTGTTTGTTAGATTCAGTCTGTATGGTTAAAAGCTGGATTCTACACACCTGTGGCCGTGGAAGGGATTGCTACACCTGAACACTTGGATGGGTGACCCAACAGTTTTTGCAAATTAGTGTGAAAAGCGAAGTTATTGTATACATTCCCGTGTCACAATACAGCAACATTTCAACAAAAAATTATCCCCTTACTTCTAGAATAACTCTGACATTTCAGTGGAAAAAATCAAGCTCTGTGAGTGCATTTAAAATTTTACGCATACCAAAAATCGGGTATAAAATTAGAATCAGCTTTGTTGGCCAAGATTATGGGCACAAATAAGGAATTGGACTTCAGTTTAAAGCACTGTAGACATTAGCTCTAAATATAGAAAGCTTAGAGGAAATAAAATAAGGGATGAAATATAATATTGTATGTACAGCTGTACATTCAGCTTTACTGTATTTACAGCTAATGCTGTACATCCAATAAAAACAGGATGCTGTGATAGTGCAAATGTGCTAATAGCTGACTACACATGCTATAAGGTGTTCAATGTGTTCATCAGAAAGATAGCTTGGGGGAAGAGACTGTCTGGTTTTTGCAAATAAAGCTCTGTAGCTCCGACCTATCATTGATGTTTCTTGTCACTGATGAAACGTAAGAAGAGGGTTCTGGATGACTCCACAGGCCATGTGTGGACTATTTAACAGACCTTTAGCTGAAAAGATGTGACAACATTCTAAGTGATCTAGCTACCTTACCATGACTTTGACGATCAGAACGAGACTGTTTCCCACAGCTCCAATGACCATCTCTACACCCAACACAGCCACCAGCAGCCACTTCTCTTCCTCAGACCATCTCTTTTCAGGGACCACTGTCCCATTCAGCCCCTCACTCACTGGAAGACATAGAATACAGAGTACAGCGAAGTTTGTTACTCACCTCTGCAGTTTTCTCATCTTATCATATCTGCTGTAACGGCTGAGTAAGATTCTGTATTCATTTAACAATGATAGGTGACATGATTAACAGAGGCAACACAACAATGCAGGTGAACAAGTACAGTTTCAAAAATTATCACTTAAATACAAATTATTTTGTAAATTCATAAATAATAAATCTCTATATACACTCTGTTGGTGTATATAGAGAAAAGGTGACACTTACTTGTCCAGTGAGCCCTCGGTCCTCCGTATCACTAACTAAGTGATTCTGCTCACAGAGCTCAGATGAAGGCATCATCAGAAACCTTTTCAATTAAATTTCCCATGCTCTGCTTCACTTACGCAATAAGGCTTGTCGGCTCTTCATTTGTGCCTGTGACTTTCTGTGAATATGTGTTCAAATATTCTGCAAGCCACCGTTTGATAAATTTCAGCTTGGTTGCAGGCGATGAAAGCGGTAAACAAAGCAGCAATTTCATATCATTTCATTTGTGGTCAACCAAAAAGTCAACATTTAGACCTGGAAGACAGCTAGGTTGGTTCTGGTTAGTGAGATGCCAGTGATGGGAAGTGAGCATACTAGGCAGGGCTTACCATTAGAATACTGGGCATGCTCTTTATGTTGTCTCAGGGGTCTTCACCCTGATCTGGGAATGACATCACACCCAACTTAATGCTGTTCTAGCTGCACCTAAGAACACCAGAGGGATTTGTTATCTGTTGCCCTTAGTAACCAGACTGACTCCAGTTTATGTACTAGCTGTATTTTCCGGCATGTGATGCATACAAACAATGGGGGATTCTATTCACAAATAGTGATTAGTCCTTGATTTATTTATTTCATTTGGTCATGTTCAGGTTGTAGTTGAAGATCAGCACTATGTGATGGCAGAAGTGTCCAGGATATGAGTGTGACGGGCGAGCGGTCCAGGGATCAGTAAACATTTACTGAACGACAATCTAGCTGGGAATGGTGGTGTTACCTAGGTTCACAACCTTCCTGATAGAATGTTGGATGGGGTTCTGGCGTTCATCTGGGCCAGCTGAAGCCAAGTGCAGCAATCCTTTTCTCTACCACAAGGGCGCGCCACTAGGCCATGAGAGGGAAACGAGGGAACTGGAGAGAAATAGTACGTCTTTCATCTTTGCATTCTGTGCCACAATTAGTTTTTTATTTGAACTTATTTGAACCCTAATGTTCCACTTTTACACAATTTTAAACACATGACGGAAACGATCAGAAAAGACAGATATGGGGAACTCTGAGCAGTATTATTTATTTTACAAGTTTTACTCTATTAATCCACTATTCCAACAATAGCCTACAGTACACCTTGCATTTACCATTGCTGCTCAACATTGCTATTAAACAGGGGAACCATATTGTGTAGAGGGGGCTTTGTTTTCTTATGAGGGCATTGTAGATAAATATATATATATATATATATATATATATATATATATATATATATATATATATATATATATATATATATATATATATATATATATATATATATATATATATATAAAGTATTAGAGCGTTGTCTTATCCACTAACTGAGGCAATCGTGTCTATTAACAGGTGGAAGGCGCTAAGTGATGTGAGGAGGGGCAAAGTTTAATGTTGTGATCACAAGCAAATATTGAAAAAAGCAAGCAGTGTAGTGGAGCGGAGGCCTAGTGGTTAGAGCAGTGTGCTTGTGTCATGCAGGTTCTGGGTTCAGCTCCCACTAACTGCCACTCTGGGTGCCTGAGCAAGACCCTTCACCCCTGAATGCTCCCTGGGTGCTGCGCAGAGGCAGCCCACTGTTCCCTGAGGAGATGGGTTAAATGAAGAGAACAAATGTCATTGGAATTTATGTTTCAATCACAAGAATGAGTATTATTAGCATTGAAATGTGCCTTTCAACAAATAATTTACAGCTCGTAGAAAACAACAACAATAATAATAATAATAATAATAATAATAATAATAATAATAATAATAATAATAATAATAATAATAATAATAATAATAATAATAATACATATGTTGGTTTATTTATCTGATTGCTTGCTGAAAAGGGCCCGTCCAGTAGGTGGCAGTATACCAGTCAGGAACAGATGCAGCGGAAGTGCTCATGTTGTGTAACTTCCTCCGTCTCTCCTCTTCCAACTAGTGATTGTCACATTTCGGTAAGTTAGAAATGCAAAAAGATGGTCAAATATAAAATTTTCTCTGGAGTCCTTGTTATCAGTGTTAAACCATGACTTTAGTTGTTTGTTCACGCTGGGACGCTTTGGTTACGGATTCGTTTTCAGCGACCTTTATTCAGACGTCCTTGACGGCAGTAGCTGCACCGGCACGGACATTCCTCGGTTTATTCACCGAAAAGAGGGTCATTATCAGGGAGAACGCTTAGTTTAGTCCGGAGCTGAGCAGACATGAGTCACCGTGAAGCTCAGTTAGAACACAAGAGTCCAGTGTTGGCCTTCTGAACGCGTAGACAACGTTTCTTTATATACTTCTCCCATCTGCAACAATAACCGCGAAGGCTAAAATCCAGACGGGTTAGAACGGACCGAAACATTTAGTGATCAGTCTCCCTAGGTAGGTATTAACTGTCAGATCTTGACTTGTTAGTGTGATCTTCACTTTGTGTGTGTGTTCAGCACTGAATTGAAACATTTAAGTGAGTCATACTAGTAAAACGTTGATATTATATTGATATGTTACAATGACCCTTGTCTTCCATTATGACAATGTCTCCACTGCCAGCTTAGCCTCTCTGTAATTAAGTTCTCGACCATTTATGGTCATAAAAGGCAGTGAAAGTCCATCCATCTGCCCAATGACTACTAAATGTTGCATCAAAATAGTCCTTAGTGATGGTGACATAGCACGCATCCAAATGGTGCTGATGAAAGTCACTCATTATACTGTGCACCTGTCTGAGGACTATTACACAATGGTTAAAGGACCTCAACGTTCAAGGTGACTTTATTGGTACCCTTTATAAAGTATCTCAAACTTTATGCACACACATTAAAAGCACAAGACACGTACAGAAAACTTATTTAAGACAGCACAGACCAAGACATTGACAGGTACTCACAGCTTACTGAACATGGTTGGAAAAACTAGAATATAAATTATAAAAGAAATTAGATATCCCTGAAATGGCAGTATAGAACCTGTTAAGAGCATGCTAAGACAAGAGCATGATACAAAGGACAGTAAAGCAATAGTAGATAAAACGTAAAATAGTAAGTAGGTTAAGACCAGAAAAATAAGTATTGTATGTCAAGGCTTATTTAAAAGAGGCACAGGAACAGAGCTGTTCATGCAGCGAGGGATCTTAACTCCCAGGACTTTGCGTCTCCATCCGGATGGTAGCTGCTGGAACTCACTCGCCAGGGGATGTCTGCGGAGATGGAGTTGGCCAGTCGCTGTACCTGCCTAGTGTGCAGCGACTGGCCACCGCTGTGACTCCTCAGGGAGCCGACCAGACCATTTAAGGATCTGGACTTTGATAACATGTTGCTGCTCATCCACAATATGTGTCTGCTACGAAACATGCTGACACTTTAGCTCTGGCCTTTTTAGAAGCATCTGAAAAGATGCAGAGAGTAGAAGTTGTTCTTTTTCAACCCAGCTCTTGACTGTTGGCAGCTAGCGTTACCTACAAGTTGCATCGGTGGACATATAGGCAAACGTTTGTTTCTTTTCAATTCAGTTCAATTCAATTTTATTTATAAAGCGCCAATTCATGAAACATGTCATCTCAAGGCACTTTACAAAGTCAAATTCAATCATATTATACAGATTGGGTCAGATTATAGAGATTGGTCAAAAATTTCCTATATAAGGAAACCAGTTGATTGCATCAAAGTCCCGACAAGCAGCATTCACTCCTGGGGAACCGTAGAGCCACAGGGAGAGTCATCTGCATTGTACATGGCTTTGCTGCAATCCCTCATACTGAGCAAGCATGAAGCGACAGTGGGAAGAAAAACTCCCCATTAACGGGAAGGAAAACCTCCGGCAGAACCAGGCTCAGTGTGAACGCTCATCTGCCTCGACCGACTGGGGGTTACAGAAGACAGAACAGAGACACAACAAGAGAAACAAAAAAGCACAGAAGCACACATTGATCCAGTAATCTGTTCTACATTAGATGGTAGTAGCGGGTGAGCCGTCTTCTCTGGATGATGTCACAGTTAACAGAACGCCAGACCAGGTGTACCTACTATGAAGAAAAAGAGAGAGAGCAAAAAGTTAAAAGCTGGAATGACGACAGTCATTTCAATGCAATGTAAAACTGGAGAACAGTAGAAATCAGTAGAGTGAGAAAAATAGGCCCTGATGTCCTCCAGCAGCCTAAGCCTATAGCAGCATAACTATAGAGGTAGCTCAGGGTAACATGAGCCACTCTAACTATAAGCTTTGTCAAAAAGGAAAGTTTTAAGCCTAGTCTTAAACGTAGACAGGGTGTCTGCCTCACGGACCAAAACTGGGAGTTGGTTCCACAGGAGAGGAGTCTGATAGCTAAAGGATCTGCCTCCCATTCTACTTTTTAAGTAGAATGGGAGGCAGCCAATTTTACTCTGGGATGTTGCAGAGGGCACAGTGCATGATGTGCATCAGCTTGCCATGACAATCAGTTATTTAAATTGAACAACGCAAACATTGTTTACTGATAACATCTCCGCCCAACTCTTTCGCACCACTTCCACCACAGGTGGCATAAGATCCAGAATGATCCCACACAGCATGCTGTCATAGTGCTGTTGAGCTAATAGATTGACTCTTTGAAGTGACCCTGCAGGAGACTGCATGGTGCGACATTTCACTAATTATGGTGTAAAATACAAACGTTTTTTTATGTGTTCATGGTCTGGTGTCTGTCTGTCAGCTTTAGGGTCCTGATGGCTGCAACCTTTCGTTATCTGTACTCTGCCTCAAGGACAGGTAAGACTTCAACAACGGTTAGAAATCTTTTTTCATTGATCGTTGGTTTGATTTTGCTGAGCATCTTTCAGGCCGTGTTTCTAGCTGATAAAAGCGAGGTCAAATAGTGAAATATCTTAAGGTTTTGCCTCTACTGTTAAAAAAACTGAGAAGTCCCACTTTTTAAATCTTAAAACACATCGATAATCAACATGTTCTCTCAGGCTGTCTGTTTCAATTAAAAACCAGTTAAAGATGAGGGGGCAGATGAGTTCAGGCATAAATGGGAAGAATCTTGGATTTCCTTTTCTTTCAGATTCAACCCTGTTAAATTTATCAATTTACCTGCAGCACATGTCTTTAGGTGACCTTTGTTACATTTAATCAGTTTTATGAGTTTGTGTCTGGAGTGTACGGATGTAACGATATAAACATTTGGTAGCTCTATTATTGCACCTGAATTCATCACAGTTATTGCTACTTTCCCCATAAAATCTGTTAAAGTTGGCTTTAAGCCAGGATGATTATTATGATTATTAGTAGTAGTAATGAAAATGTTATCGTATAGATGAACAACTTGGACAACTGCCCTTCATTAAACCATCGCACTAATTAGAGTCTGGAGTTAGAACAAAATTCACACATCATTTACCTTTAATTTGATTAGCCACGTTCATACACAGCTTTTTTTAAAGCCTGGAAAAGGTTTTAAATTTCCAGGTCATTCTAGAGTCTTACACTTTGCTTGCAACTGGGCAGGAGCTTAATACCCTTGAAAGATAACTGTCTAGCACAGCTTCATGTGCTGACACTGTAACTCCAGGTACTTAGTTTGTCAAATACAGAGACAACAAATTAATAAGGATTGAAGTACGGTTTATGGGTTGGTTTCTGCAATGTTATCAGCGTGTAAAAACTCATCTTCAGAACCAATCTCTGCTCAAAATGGTGATCTGCCCCGCAAAATCTACTTTAAGCAGTTACCACTGGTTATTGCACCCCTAAACTGCAGAAAATGCGGGCAGAGTTGCTTCCTCTGTCTTTACTTCCTCGGCTCCTATGGCGGAGGGGTCTGTAGTGCAAGCAGATCTCTTTGAGCTACTGAATGCTGTTCTTTCCTGGTCAAAGCTGGGTTGTGTGTTTGTACGCTACCAACTTGTCCATGTTTGCCACATTTACTAATAAAATATATTTTTTTTACCGTAGGAAGGAACTGCTTTAAACATGTTTGCCCCCCCTGTCCACTGATCTCTAATTAGTTATTAAGCAGCTTTTTACAATCCCTACAGATTCAAACTTTGTTATGAAGTTGTTATGCTAAAAAAAGAACGTTATTTATTTACTTTTTCATTTATTCACAGGCACTTTGGCAGCTGGCCAGCTGAGGTCCTTCAGTGTATCAGTACAAAGGAATGGATTCAGTAAGTTCAGTTCAATACCAGCAGCACCAATAAACACATTTTCAGACATGAGACCTCATTCATTTTGGGTCCAAACATAATTGTTTCACATGTACACCCATGTTATGTGAGCTACATTTCTAATTCCTGATATGCCACAAATAAATAATAATCTTATTGTGTGCAGAGTATGTGAATGCCCAGGAGGTCCCAACAGACATGAAGTCCATCACAGATCGAGCTGCACAGACACTGATGTGGACAGAGCTCTTCAGAGGTCAGCTCAGATCAACCTGTGATGATGGGAATAAATAATTATTGTTGTAGAAAAATGGTAATCGGTGATGCTTTTTATCTTAATGGGTTTATATTGATGCCAGCACTGTGGCGTTTGCCCAAAAATGTCAGCTGAACACATAAACACTGAGCTGCTTCTCCCACCAACATCCAACTAACTCAGCCATATTTTCTTGTTCTAAACGTCGTCATGGCTGCAGGTCTACAAATATTTGTTCACTGAAAACTCTTTTAAGTCCTGATTTTTTTTTTAATTTTAATAAATAATGAAATGATAATAACTCATTACCTTGTGACTAGAGATGGAGCGATTATATCACCGGGCCCATAAGTTGGGTCACTGACACAGTAATGATCTGGTTTCAGGTCTGGGCATGACAATGAGCTACCTGTTCAGAGAACCTGCCACCATTAACTACCCGTTTGAAAAGGGACCGCTGTCACCGCGCTTCAGAGGGGAACACGCTCTGCGCAGGTTTGGACGGAGTACCATGCCAATCACCTTTACAGCTTGTGATGTTAGAAACCCATGCAACGTTCTTTTATTTAGCTTTTTACAATTCTTAGGACAAATGAAATCTGTAGATGTGTAGCAGACAGCCATCATCCAATTAATGCTTTAATCATTTCTATCTCTACTTAAATTAGAATTTATCTGTACAAACTAAAACTTTTCTATCATCAAGATCACACACAAGCAGAACTTGTCACCTTCAGCTGCAATGTAAAAATCCACCTCCTCATTAGGTTGGTCCTGTTCTGTTGAAGTGAAGTCCGTGTGTAGCTTAGTCGATGCAGACCCTCCCCTTGTTCATGTGAAACTAAATGTATGGCTCCTGAAGGGACAGTTCAGGACTCCAAAAGAAGTGTCCTCTCCTCTCACCCAGCTCTCTGTCGTAACATTTGGCAGGTACCCCTCAGGAGAGGAGCGCTGCATTGCCTGCAAACTCTGTGAAGCCATTTGCCCCGCCCAGGTAAGCGTGCCCAGAAAGGCAGACTGGAACTATAGGTTCAGTCTGCTGTTGTGTGTCTTAGGAACTGGAAGGTGTAAACTGACTTTAAGTACGATCAAGTAAAATATCACTCAGTTCAGATGGAGAGTATCGAAAGCAGTCCTTCCCCTCCTCTGTTTTCTAGAAATATGACATTATGAAATTTTGATATGCTAACACAAAAAAGTTATGAAAAAGCTCCAGCAGGATTATCTCAGGTGAATGAGTTGGTTGCTAAACCCCTGATGTGTTTCCACCACCACAACAACTATAGAGGCAGAAGGAAGAAATGTTTCAGGCCTGAATGAATTATTCTAATCACAGGTCAAAACAAATTGACAGCATCATAAAGTGAATAAGTCTTCATCTGGACTATCCTGCCATCAGCTGCTCTACTTTAGACAGCTGTTGGCAACCTCTGTCTGTAAACTCCAGCAACATCTGAAAACAGACATTATTTATTATCAGCGAGAAACCTGGGCGGCCAAGTCAGTGTTCTTCCTCCCCTTCTTGTTTCCAGGCCATCACCATTGAAGCTGAGACCCGCGCCGACGGAAGCAGGAGGACAACTCGCTACGACATCGACATGACCAAGTGCATCTACTGCGGGTTCTGTCAGGAGGCGTGTCCTGTGGATGCCATTGTAGAGGTGTGGACACGTTTGTGAACCCTACCTCATGTATCTTAGTTCTGTTTGTTTACTGAATGGATAGTAAGATGTAACGTATATAAAGAAAAACAATGTGGCAGAAAAATAGTAAGATGCTCTACTTTGAGAGCGACAGTGCACTGTAGGTGTGGGGGTACACTGAGAGGCTATTTTAAAAGGGCCCTGTAGGGGGAGCGCCACTCAAGGCATCTTCTCTGAATCGCTCCAATATGGTGGTGACGTCTGTGTGATTCACCCTATGATCTCTATTATACACTGGAGTGCTAATAGCCCGCTGTTAGAACGAGTCGCTTTAAAGCCACCAGCCGCCATATTGGTACTCCCTATTTTCCCCCAGTAACTAGGGAATATGTGCGCTACAGCATCGAATAACGAGGATTTTCTCATGTTCAGCTTAAAACTTTTAAAATGTCAAATGCCATATACTTTTATGTTATAAAACTATCAAGTACTGAGAAAATCATGTCCTGAAATATTTTGCAATTTATTAATTCAAATATACATATATCACATGTATAAATATATAAATAACAATATACAAAAACATATATTTATATATATGTATACATATATATAAACATATTTATATATATGTATACATATATAAACATATTTATATATACATATATGTATATTTAATATGAATAACATGTAAAATATTTCAGCACCTAATTTCCTAGTAGTTGATAGTGTTAGTACATCCACTGACTGTAGAATTACCTGTGAAACGTTTTCACTCAGCCAGAAAACTGCTTGTTGTTGCAACCAAATCCTGTGGGATTCTGAGAGAGTAGGGAGTAGCAAGATGGCGGCCAGTGACTTAAATTTTTCGCCAAAATCAGCACTCCAGTGTATAATATAGCTCAGTGGATTCACCGCTCAATGTATATATGTCTGTGATGGAGCCAAGCGAGAAAAGAAAGATTAGGTAACCCTAACACTGTAGATCATGATGGTCTTTGACTACGCTGAGCTGAGCTGAGAGGCGTTGCAGGACGGTCTACTGGCTCCAGCAGTAGCTGCCTCAATTGTCGCCATCTTGCTTTCGAATAGTTCCACTGTACTGCCAGCAGATGGCACAACAATGTTTATGTAAAATATTCACGTCTGGTGCAAACTTCTTTTCAGGCTCAAAAAGGACTAAACCCTATCAGGACGAACACTTGACTTATATTGTTTAATATAAATATATATATATATATATATATATATATATATATATATATATATATATATATATATATATATATATATATATATATAGATATAGATAGATAGATAGATAAATAGATGTGTTTTTTCTTTCCTTTTATGTTCAAAATGATTAGATGCCTTTTTTAAAAGGTTTGTTTGCTATTTTTCTGCTTTCTGCAATCATTCCTTCCACATTGAACTAGTGTTGTAACCAACACTAGTGCTGTGGTGCATTACAAAAACAAAGATGTGTATGTGGTGCATTACACAAACAAAAAAACAAAACAAATGGAATGCATTGGAGCAGCCGGTGTGCACACCTTCATTTTGGTTGGGAGAATTCCACAAATTGGGGTCTGACACAAATACTGCTGTATTTACAACCAAGACAAGGTCTTAATAACTAGTTTCTGTGTTTTCTTGAGTCTGTGCAGGTATATCCTGCTTAGTATTATCTCCTATAATTTCATGTTTGAATATTAGTAGCTTCATTGTTATCTTTAGAAATAACATTCTAAGAAAAATGCAACTGGAAGGCCTGATAAATGAACATTGATATCAAAGTTTAAACTTGGTAAGCAAAATGTTTGTTTTGGACTGTAAAGAAGATTTTAGCGATTAGCCATCTAAAACACGTATGTGTCTTCCTCTTTCAAAAACTATAGATCAAGTTTGACCTTCATCTTAGACTCAGTTTTTAACTAAGGCACTTTTAAATGTTATTTGATATCCCTGGTTTAGTAAGTGAAAATAAAAATATTTATTTCACTTAATGCTCCAGCAGCTACTCTAATTACTTTCAAAATGTTTCTTTACTTTCCTTTTTATGAGTCATAATTACTAATTAAAAACAGTTGAAAGGAACTTGCTTTTAGGCCCATTTAAATTTTTTCTTTTTTCATTTTAAATTTTAACTTGAAGATTGTTCTTTGTTACTTATCAAAATTGTTAAAATATCAAAATGAATAGGTAGTTGAGTAGTAGTTTATGTTTCAAAATAATCCAACCGGAGACTTTTTAACATCCACAGATCACTGAGCCAGAAAAAATAGTGTACATGTCCCAGCAGATGGAAGCCTAGTTCTAATTTAAACCCAAATGTTCTCTTTTCTCAGGGTCCTAACTTTGAGTTTTCCACTGAAACTCACGAAGAACTGCTCTACAACAAAGAGAAGCTGCTAAACAATGGAGATAAATGGGAGGCTGAGATTGCTGCCAACATACAAGCTGACTATCTCTATCGATAGACGTCTCACACCCAGCGCCTACGTTACTGGGGAAGACTTTAAACGTGACACGTGTTGATTCTGTACATACTGTAAGAAAACAAACTCGGCTGTGCTTCATGGTTGGATTCAGGTTTGTTGAAGAAGCCTTAGTTAACAACAAAAGCCCTATTAAAACATTTAGTTTCGTCTCATTTTGTTATCATAAACGTTCTTTGTTTCCACCTTAATGCCCTGGTATCTTTCATTGTGCGTATTTATTATGATATCAAAATACCTCACTCGATGTCTGGCCACAGATTTGTCCAGTAAATTTGGGAAGTCTCTCATGAACGTCCATGCAATTTTTCTGGGAATGCATAAGATGTCTGCTTCTTATTCTGCTGATTAAACATGCCTTTAAATTTTGCCGATTTCTTCAGTATAGTTATTTTAATCTCCACATGAAAATTGGGATTTTATTACAATAGTCATCTTAATTTGCCAATATGGCTTAATAACTGTTATTAAACACACATATACTGAATACACAATAGGATTTTTTTCTTTATTCACTTTTAAAATTCATTACTACTAAATGTCAACAGAACAATTTTCCAACTTGCTGGTGTATAGATGTCGGCAGCTGAGACGCGGCTCCCAGCTGGTAGCAGTTGGCTGTCATATCTTGTGTGAAATATAAATAGCTGGGAAAAAATCAAAGTGGTTTCATGGAATACTATTTATAAAAGAATTAGACAATTGAGTTAAGCTACTTTTAATTGATCAGTTAACCAAACATGGAGTTCCCCACTGGACATTTCTAAAGTCCTGTTGTATTGCATATTGAGGACAGATTGCACACAAGTGTAAGTAAATTTTTTTTGGATTTAAATGCAGACATTTTGGGTCTTCATGCTGTTTCCGCCTTGAAGCAAATAATAAAGTTTAAACTTTAAATGAAACGTGTTTAAAGTTGTTTTTTCCCATCATTTTTGGAAATGGCAAAGGGTTTTGCAGGTTAGAACGTCTAACTTATTTGTATTATAGGATTTTCATGTGAAAGATCAGCCTGCAGTAATGCATAATTGTGAAATCGACGGAAAACAATAAAATTGATTTGAACTCTTGTCAACGAATAAACTCAGTGTGGGGTCTGTTTGTATTCAGATTTGGAACAACATTCTGGAGCAAATGTCTTACATCCAGAGACTGAAACTGTTGCTTTTTTTAAATAGTTTAGGTTCAGTTAGATTGGGTCAAGAGTGTGAACAGCAGTCTGTATAGATCTTCATGTTTGGGGTCATTGTTCTGCTGGATGGTAACCTTCTGCCCCAGTCTGGTCGTTTGCAGCCTCTAACAAGTTTTCTTCCAGGATTTTCCTGGATTTAACTCTTTCCACCGCCCCATTAACTGACCAGCGTCCTGGTCCCTGCTGATGAGAATCATTCACAGCATCATGCTGCGATCATGTTGAGGGGAAAAGAAGGACATGCAGCAGAACTCTCCGAGCTGATTGGTCTAACCGACACCTATTGCCTGCCTACCAAAGGTCGGTTTTTATGGTGTTATATTTGTGCCTTTCACTTGAGCGTGCAGGAACCAAGCCAAGTCCGCTCAATACCTGTTTGGCGTGCGCTCTACTCTGAAAAACTCTTCTCAACCCACACTCAGTTCCATCTCTGCACGTCGGCTCTGTCACTCAACCTGCTCTTTCCACGCTCAACACCAGATGTGCGCTCGGCTTGTTGCTTCATAAATGTATGTAAATGAACCCCACCATCAGTAAAGTATTCGTTCCAAATACTACATCCGGTTTAATGAAGAAAAAAAAAAACACAATCAGGAAATCAAACAACACTTGCAGTTATGTGGTCAACACTCCAAACCAGTTGATGGTGGTAATGCTATCTAACGTGTTTCGCCAATCGCCATAAAAATCGGTGATGAAGAAGAAGAACTCTTGCAGGTTTCCGACCAACCAGTGGCCCACCGCTTTGAGACAAACCCTTTTCAGAAATTCTGTAAGGACAAAAAGGTCAAACCCTGCACAATCGTCTCAGGTGAGCAATCTGTTTCATTTGTGTTCAGTGTTTTGTTGTTTGCAGCATCTCCATGAAGTGACATTGCTAATATAAAAAATAGCTTCACTCCCAGGATGTTAAGCTAACCTGACGACCTAGCTATATATTACAGTGAGTAACCTCAGTTGGGTAACCAATTAAACCTAACACTGCAGTTGTAAAAATAATGATTGAAATACATAACCATAAATTACAAAACAATGGAGAATCATTTTAATCAGACTAGTGTTAGTGTGGCTGGTAGTTGCTAGTTACTCACCACTGTAGTAAGGTGTCAGAGATTATAACAAAAAAACATAAAACAATATCAACGTCTCATCGGTGGAGTTATTTGATTAAATTCATTAAATGTAAAACTGAAACAGAGAAACAAAAAAAAAAAAGTACCCATTCTTAAATTCACTAATAAACTATAATGGCTGACCCATAGTTAGTTTTCAAGAAAGCCTATCTCAATTATTGAATTGTTTTAACCGTTAATATTTGCTGGAATTAGCAGAAAATCTGTTTATCAATTCATTTAGGGTCATGGTACAGGTACAATCGAGTCGGCAGCCAGACCTCTGGTGGCATTGCTGATGAACACTCTGGCTGTAAGTGATTCATCTGCGTCACCAAGTGCCAGAGTAACGCAGACTAGACAGCCTGAGAGTCAATCTGTCCAGCAAGAGATCACAAGGTCTCTACTTGTTTTTCTATTGTAGTTTCTCAGCAATGTATTTGTCATTTGTGTACAAATGTTGTTTTATTAAATATGATATACAGTATTTACTAAAAGTCTAATAGGTCTAGAAGAGAGCATGTGTTGTATTGCTGTGCATCACTTTTTCTATTTCATTGTTTTGGTGAACAGATTGTTTCCAGGCTATTTTAAACCAGGCATTCATGGTAAACAGAGGTGTTTCCCTTGTACCAACCAACTAAAGTTAGCCACAAAGTACGCAACAGTTAATTTTTATCTGCTGGCATGAAATACTCCCCACACACTATTGCCAGCTGAGGAACTTTAGCTCATCCAAGCTGGTTAGGGGAAAAAGCTGTGACCCTCCTTGAGGATGCAGACCACACAGAGGCACTGTTGCCATTCCAGTTGCTTGTTTTGTGGCGAAATTATGTTAAAAATTGCCTGATCCTCTGATACCCTTGATATTATTGTTTTCACCGCATATATCATAAATAAGTTTATGAAAATAAAAAGATTCATGCAAAACATTTGGGAACTTCACTGTTGCAAATTTAGTTGCTGTGTTTCAGAAAAGATTTAAGTGAATTGAATAGATTTCAAGTAGATGGAATATATAAATGTTACAAGATAATTATTTTCATGGCCAATACTAGGATGTTTGAGTTGACATGCAAAAATGTCTTGTTATCAAAGTTGACAGAGCTGCTGCTGTTAATGGTATATAATCTCTGCTGATTTGGCATTTCCGTGAATCAATATTTCCAGACTTCTGACTGAAACATTTCCAAAAATAGAAGGTCTTTCAGGAGGATGGCTGTTGCACAAAGCCATAGGTTTGAGATGTTTGCCAAGTTTTGGTTATCCAGTATATACCATCATAGTCTCTTGATTAATGTTAGCATACATGTGATGTGCTGTATTATGCTACAATGATTAGCAGTGGTTGTAGAGGATGTTGAATAAATGTCTAATTGCTACAAAACTGTTTTTGTGGCTATGTTTTGTTTTTTTCTAAATAGGAGGTAGTGGTCGACGAAAGCTCACAGTAATACCAGCAGAAACAAAGGACTATTCTGTCAGAGCGTTGAAAGCTGTTTCAAGTGGGGGGAAAGCAACTCTTTACATAGTACGTCTTCAGGAGACACTAGACACCTGTGCTCGGCCTTCTGACTCTCAACATTTTTCAAAGAAGACTTGTTACCAGCGCTTTTGTTTATTTCCAGGACTCAAATAGGCAAAGGCAAGCCAAACACATTTCTTGATTTCAAAAGTACAAGTTTTTTCACAACCTAAATTAATCTGTTTCTCTCGTGTTTACAATTTTCATACATTTTCAGGTGGTTTGCCCAATTTGCAAGTGGGAATTTCCTGAAGATGACATTGCAGTTCATGCTGGCCTGTGTGGAGAAAGGTGACATGTGATTTGTTCAGTTTATGTCTTTATTAGAATATTCTTCATATACATATTTGTTCTATCTATTTTTGATATTGTGTTCCATAAACAGCTTCAACTCTACGGCTTCTGCAAAAGACAATGGAGCGTGTCCATCTCCTGAAACTCCTGAATGCAAACCATGAAGGTATTTATTTGATTATTATAGTCAATATTTTAATGCCTAATTGATTGTGAAATGTTCACCAACATTAACACTTACCATTTACAGTTCCCTCCATGATATTTAACTTGCGCATGTTATAATTTTCACCGTAGGCCTTTGTTTCAAGGGACGACAGTGGCGCTCGAGTTAGGGAGTTCAACTTGTAACCGACAGGTTGCTGGTTTGAACCCCTGCTCCGTTTGTCTCAGTTGTTGTGTCCTGCTCACGGACACTTCACCCACTTTGCCTGGTGGTGGTCAATTGTCTGGAAGCCCTGCTTCTGTCAGTCTGCCCAAGGTCTGCTGTGGCTAAAGTGTAGCTTGTCAGTGAGTGATTGTGTAGCGTGAAGCACTTTATCAACCCAGGCTACATAAGGCGCTATTCAAGTATATGATATTTACCGTTTACCATTTATTCATAAAATAAATCTGATAAAAGAAGACTGTTTACAATGCTGGTATTTAAGAACATGTAATGTTTTTACTAATAGATTTCTATTTGCTATTTAAGCACGGAAGATGTATTACACTTCCTTGAACAACAAGTTGACACCACAAAGGAGTTCAAATTGTGTGTGGCCAGAGAAGACCTTCTAGACAAGGCAGAGTAAAAACTGCATTTCCTACAAGTGTTCTCAAGGTGGCCAATATTGGAGAGCCAGGTATAGATACAGCAGCAATAAGGAAAGAGTTTCTAACAGGTAATTAATACATTATATTGTCACAGTCTATATCTGTAGCAGTTGTTTACCCCAAAATGAATGAGACATTTTGTGCTGAAAGATGCGATTTCAGGGATTGAAGAAAGATTCTTTGGAGGGTCTGAAAGTCAGGGTAAAAATCCCACGTTCTCTCTTACAGACCTTGATAGTGAAAACTTCAGGTTGGTCACATGTAGTGACATTAACTCTGCTTTTCTTCCATATGTTAAGTTAAATTTGTTTTTATACAGGACTGTTGGAGAAATCCTTGCTGTTAGCCTTGCCCAAGGTGGCCCAGCTCCAGCGTTTTTCAAAGACTGGTGCTACAACTTTCTGCAGTGGAGAGGTGGACTTTGGCTCTCTGAATAAGGAGGACAACAATTTCCCCCTGGGATTATTTAAGTATGTCTGATTCTGATGTGACAGATTTGGACTCTGCCCTACTAATCAGCAGGGTAAGACTGTTAAACTCAGACAAACACTTCATCTCAAAAGTAGAATATTCATTCTACTATTAGGTTAAAAGGAGTCTCTAATGTTGTTGGCGGAGGGCATAATAAACTGTGGATACATCACCCAGATCGAGATGGATAACAAAGAAAGGATAATTCGGTAAGAGATGTAGTTTATGCTGTTTAAAAAGCTTTACAATTTCAGTTAATGTTATAAAATAATTGTAAATTTTTTCCCCCAAAGTGCTATTATTTTGCATTCCACCACAAGACTAATTCAAATTCTGCATCAACTGAGGAAGGGCCTGGAACTCTATGGTCTGGGTATGGTTAATCAGATGAATGCGGATGCACAGCAGGTGCATCAGGTGAAGTGTCAGAGTGTCAGTGTACTGCAGTCCAGCATGTGCTTCTGTGGATGACAGGGTGAGCCCACACTCCTTCTTCCCAGTGAAAATCAACATTTTAAAATAACAGGTTTGACCATGAGTGTTTAGGGGATCTCTCCATTTGCTATCCAGTAGTGAGTGCATGTATTTGTGCTGTCACATTTCCAGTACATCTGAAAGCTTACTCTGAGTTTAAAAGGATCATGACTGAAGCTGTTCAATATGGTGGTGGATTCCAAGGAGTTTAACATTAATATTTATTTTTTAACACAGTTGACACTGGGGGAATTAATCACCCCCCCACAGCCGATTTTGCCGATTTGATAACATATCAAATAAAATTATCATTGAGTTTCATTTCAATGAAAATAGAAATCCTGCAAAAAAAAAAAAACATTACATAAAGGTTTCAAAATTTATTTCTAAGTGACTTGTCAATTTTTCTGCCTCTCTAAGGAAATAAAGCTTAAAATAACATTAAAAATGTGTGAATGTCTTTGTAAGTGGAGAACCTGTTAGATGTTCTGAAGATTTGCAGTTTTGAGTTCATTACTGAAGAAACTGGCAAGAGTTATTTAAACTGTCCAGATCTTGGTACAAAGAGTTAAACAGTCTGTTCATAATTAAATGTTGATGTTTTGACACCATGTTTTGTATTCAGTGTACAAGTCTCGGCCATATTCTTCAGAAAGATCTACGTAGAGGATTGATGGTTCTCTTAAGTTCTGCAAGGGTGTCTTCATCCAATGGGCACTCGACCTCAGGGACCACAATTACACTGTTGTCTTCTTGGAGCACAGCACTCTTCCAGAGAATTCCTGGGTCCCGAAGGTCCTTCAAGCTCAGGCACAGGAGCAGTAATCAAAACAATGACAAAAGTGAAGCTTTTGAATTTGTTTTTAGCGTCTATCTGTGTATTGTTGAAATAAATGCACCAAAAGAGAACCTACTGTGATGTTTTTTTTTCATTTTTCAGGTTTACAGCATTTGACGGTTTTGATTTGTTACACACCTACATCACCACCATTTCATCTAAAAGAATTATTGATTTTAGATTAAGAACTGGACCACTTCATTTCACCTAAAAATTAACAGGACAAATTGATGCATACATTGTGATTTTTGTGCTTTAGACAAAATATTTGATATAATCACATGTCATCTTAGTTAACCACATGATTCATCAGATCCAGATCCTTTATTATCATACCATGATTAATGTAAAACATGTAAGACAACTGGTTCAGTGTGTATGTATATATGTTTTTATATATGTATAAATGCATATTTTAATTCATTAATTAGTTTGACAATTGAAATTGTTAGCATTTACCTCAATTATCTCCCCCTCATCTAGATCTTTGAGGTGCCCCAAAGTTACATTTTAGGGTATTTAGTCAGTTTTACTGCAGCTTGAAAATATTAACTGCAATGTCAAAGTATATAAATCATGGGAAAATACATTGATGGTAACCGATAAAGCTGGAATGCTCTTTGAAATAATAAAAACGCTGTTTTTGCTCTGTTGTCTCTGTCAGGGTGCAGTTTTGCCTGCTCTGCACCCTGAGCATTCTCCAGCACCTTCCCCCTCCCCCCCAGCTCTTTTCCACTAATCATCTACATATATATATATATATATATATATATATATATATATATATATATATATATATATATACATGGTGCTGCTGTTTTGGTGAAGAATGAGCTGAGCCAAAAAGCAAAACTCTTGATTTACTAGTCCTACCCTCATCTGTGTTCATGAGATGGATCATGACTAAAAGAACAAGATCCCAGATACAATGAGCGAATAAGAGAGTGGCCATGTTCAGCCATAAGGTGAGGAGCTTTATTATACCCGGGGAGAGAAGACCCACTGCCCTGCCACTTCCAAAGGAGTCAGTTGAGATGGTTAGGACGTCTGATCAGGATGCCCCTGGGGCGCCTCCCTTTGGAGGTTTTCTGGGCACGCCCCACTGGTAGGAGACTGTTTGGAAGACCCAGAACTCACTGGAAGGGACTATACGTATATCTGGTCTGGCCTGGAAATGGCTTGGAATTTTTCAAGAATTAATAGGAGGATATCTGGTTTTCCCTCCTGTACCCCGGTATGGAGAACCAACTCTGACATATTTAAAAATAAATACAGAAATAAATAAATGCTCAATAAATAAATTTGCATTTAATTTAAGTGCACATGAAATATAGAAAATAAACAGCAAAGAAAATTAAGCAGTAATTCAATTATACAATGAAACACATGTATATCTCTTTTAATTAGTTCCTTTATTCACCTTTGTAATAATTACCTTATTTATTTATTATCTGTTATTATGTTCACTTTTATTCAATTACTTATTTCAATGCATTTATTTTCTGTATGTTTTAATACACAATAATTTTATTTTATTTTTCCTTTGTATTTTTTACCCTATTTATTTGTTCAGCATTTTATTTCTGCCCGTCCTTTTTACATTTCTAAATGCATCTTTGCCTCATTATGCAAATGAGGAGGGGCTGGTCTTAAGGGGACAACTGCTGCCTATATTAGTTGGTTAAACTGCATAGCTCAAATCTACCTGCCACAACAAAGATGGGTACCTAGGTTTTCAGTGAACTGAGGCATTTAGCAATTTTATTTGAAAGCAGCACTTTAGTTCTGGATCATTTGTTTGTGTGGACCCTCTGACAGAATGTGTGTTTCAGTTGCTGGCACACATCGACACAGATGTCAACAGTTGACAGGCGTCGTGCCAAACTAATTGTCCTTGACCGAAATTATAGCCCCTGCGTCAGGTGCATGCATTTGGCAGAACTCCATCTCATTTCCAAATAACTAGACATGGAAGTAGAGATGTTTAACTTTTGTTAAAAAGTGAAAGAACAGTGCCATTACCTCATTGTTCAGTTAGAAAAAATGACACTTAAAGTTCTCCTATGGTATTGTATGTGATTTTTTCAACATTGCAAGAATTTTTGCCTAATATGAGGATAATCTGTTGAAAGTCGATTCATACAAACATTAACACTTAATATAGCAGGTTCTTAACAAGTAAACAGCTCTGTGATCATTTCTAGATGTCTGATCAAAATACTATTTGCTCTGATTGTCCTGCATCTCCAGAAGTTTTGTCTGCTGCAAGCAAAAATCCACTTTCCTGAGTCCCTCACTGACAACAGCTGTCTGCTTTATTGGAAAACACTTTTTTGTTTCTAGATAGATTGCATGAATGGAGCATGTGAAACAGATCCAAAATGCGACAAAAAAAAAACATTGAATAAAGTCCAGAAGTCCTCTGATGTTTAGAACAGCAATCAAGTTCACTTTTTTAACAAGTTCCAGACCAGTTCCTCTCCCATCAGTTTTTCCAAATCTGGTCGGTGGTAGTTTTGCATAATTAAGACATTCACTACGTTTAGACCCACAGTGCCCATTAACTGCTGCAAATGAGTCACCCATGTTATTTTAACATACAGTATTTTGTGAAGAAATTCAGAAGCATTTTCTTTTAATCTGTGATTTTTTTTATCTACTGCACAAAATTAGCCTGGCCAGCCAGACTGACCTAGGCCCTAAACATGGCATTTCAGTCTGGAGAGCTGCCCAATTTCAAAGGCAGGACTAACACGCTAGAATCCAGTATAACAAAAAGTGTTTCTGAACAGGATTACCAACTTTAGCTGTAAAACATCACTCAGTTGCAGCCTCCGTCTTGAAAATTATGGTTACAGAAAAGTGCTGCTGCAGTATGGACAAACAGTGACACATTGTAAACTCCCACCTCCCGTGCTGTGATTGGGCCAATAAGTTTTAGACCAGAGATTCTAAGCCCGTGCAGACCGACAAGCTGTGTATTGAATTTGCATGGTGTAAGTCAGTCTGGGTGGCAAGGCTAGCACATACTGGCATTGAGCAACTGCCAATGAGTTAACAGGACGAAAATAAAATAAAATCTTTTCATGTTATTCTGGTGCCCATTTGTCTTCCAAATAATGTTGGCTTATTGAGGTATTTAAACACATCAGTTAGTACATTCTAATTGGTTGTCACTCAATAAAACCCCTCCCTTTAAGCCTCAGACCCTTTCCCATCCTCACTACCCTTACCAGGTCTGATTAAAGCTGGAAAGAAGATGGTGCTTGGAGTTAAAAAATAAAAGAACTGACACTGTGCTCTGGATCAGGTTAGCACTGGAACCAGTTTGGAGGAAAAACTTCCACAGTGACTATTTGTTATAAAATGAAGCAACCCATCTGCTTCCACATCTACATATATTAATCATACTGCACACATCTTGATGAATGCAGTACGAAGTTGTCATTGATCCATCTCACCATGATTTGTAGCAGTGACATTGGAAAGTCATTGAGACAGCACAGCTAAAAATACCTTTGAATCCATCAAGCAAATGGCAACCATGTAGAGGCCATAAAAAAGCCAACCACAACCTAGATCCTGTAATACCAAGGCAGGTCCATAGCAACCAACTAAAGAAAAAGAAAAACACACCACAAAACTCAAATGTATTTTATTGGGGTTATGTGACAGATCAACTAAATGCAGTACAGAAATGTAAATTCGAAGGAAAAAAGTTTTTTTATTTTATTTTACACTTATGGTGACCCAACATAACAATGTTGGTTTGATTTGGTGACAGGAATAGAGTTTGTTTTAACATAATCAGTGTTTCAATTTGCACTACTGCCCACTCGGATCTCCAGAATCCACTGCCTGTTCAAGGATCCAATTAGGTCTGCACCTAAGGACGCGTGAAAAACCAGGGAGAGAGGTTTGTAAGTACCCAAACTAAATAACTAATTAGTAGTTATTTAGTTAACTAAATTATGTAGAGTTCAATCAGTTACATAAAAATATATTAACAACCAGTCCAGACAGATTTTATAGTAAAGTATTGCGATAGACCAACACAAAGTGAATAATTATGATATGAAACAAAATCATTCAAGGTTTACAAATAAAAATCTTAAAAGGTGGTGTAAGTATTTAGCCCCCTTAATTATTGATCTATACTCTACTATCCTTAAACAAAGTTCGGTGTAACAAATTGCCATTACTAAATAAACTCCATTTGAGTATAATTTAATCTGAATGTAAATGTACAGCTGTTCCATGAAGGCATCAGTAGTTTGTTAAGGAACATAAGAGAACAAACAGCAAGAGAAGTGGGATCACAGCTGGAAGATCAGGGAGAAACGTTAAAGCAGGGTTAGGTTCTATAAAACAACACCCCAAGCGTTGAACATTTCCCAAAGTCCATCCTCTGAACATGGAAAGAAGTTGAACCAACTGCAAGACTACTGAGGCATGGCGACACCTATGCTAACAGGCTGAGCATGGAGAGCTTTCTTCAGAGCCAAGTGATAGAGGGTAACTCTGGAGGGGAATCCTTTGACAGGACAGTTATTAATCGGGCAGTGTACAAATCTGGCATTTATGGAGGAGTGGTGAGAAGAAAGCCATAAGAAGTTCCATTTGCACTTTTCAAAAAGAGAGAAATCTGTATTTAGTGTAGATTGTTATTCACACTGGTAATGACACCCGGTTGGGCCAATCGGAGGTCACTAAATTAATGTTGCTTCAGTCTGTAAGTTTGCTAAAACAATGTCTGGCTCCGTAATTTCATCTGGTCCCCTGCCTGCTCTGACCAGTGATGACATGTTTAGCCACATGTCATTATTCAACCACTGGTTGTCTAGGTGGTGTCCTAAAAAATGACGTGGGCTACATTAATACCTGGCAAACTTCCTGGGGAAACCTGTTCTGATCCGGAGAGACGACATCCATCCCACTTTGGATGGTGGAGCTCTTCTTTCTAGTGTCTAGGGTTCTCTGTGTTTTCCTGCTCTAACTCTACTCCTCAGGTGTGTCTAGTTGGCTGAGGGGGCATGGCCCACACCTGCAGCTCATTGCAGGCGGCTTCCTCTGGCTTCTTAAGCAGAGCACTGACAGATGGAAGACGCCAGAGCCTTAACCAGTTGTGGTATGACGTGGCCTCAGACCAAACTCCTGGAAACCCGCTTGTGAGTTTTTGTCTTTGACTAGTTTTGGATCTCCCTGTTTTGTCACAGTTTTTTGTGCTTGGATGCACTCACCTGCCTTGACGTCTCGTCCGAAGAATCAGATCTCCAGAATTCTCTCGCTCAGATTTTGCTCTGGCTCTCCCCTCATACTCCCTGGGTGTTACCCAGAGGGGCCTGAGATTCCCCCTCCCGGATTCTACTGGTTCTTCCTTCACTCTGGTCAATCCATCTGTCATCCTGTTCCATGAAGGCTCGCTCTGGATCCCTCGCCAGCTACATCTGCCACCCCCCAGCCGCTAAACACCAACAGGGGTAGGATCACAGAGTTCTCTCGGAGCTCCGGATCCAGCCATGGGCCCCAGGGAACCGAGGCCTAGGAGCGCCCTGCCCCCGGTAAGTTAATGGTAAGCAGCGCAGCTTCTAGTAGTTCTCCTGGTTCATTTCCCAAAGTCATTGCTCTTCTTCTCTTTGCAGTCTCACCAGCCGTGACGTTCTGACCTCGCCGAGTTGCCCGTAGTCTCGTCCTTTATATCTGCCTTTTCCTAAATAAACATCTTAAAACTGTGCTTTGCTTCCTGATCGTATCTGCATGTGGGCTCGTCATCTGTAAACCATGACATCTAGGAATCTGGCCGGATTTAGTAGTTCTCCAAAATGCTAACAACTGTTGAGAATTAAAAATATATCTTAGTTAGGGTTACTGAGGAAAGCAGAGCTGGGTCTGTCCTTTCCTGCTCCAGCGTAAGATAAACATGGAGTTTTATTGCCCTGAGGGGGTGGTCAGCAGGAGAGGGGGTCAGTCATCCTCCCTCTGAGCCATGCAGGAGGAGTTTAAAGTTAATAAAAGGAATGTCTTGGTAAAACTTACTTCAGACAGACAGACTTATCCACCGGTGAGAACAACATCTTGTAATGGTATGTACTCTGTCTCCATATTTAATTTCTAAGAATTAAATATGTATTTAAACCGTTCTACCTCTGATCAATGATTCCTTATTTTATTGTCAAATCTTAAACCGGGGTAAAAATGGGCCTTTAGTAGCGAAGCAGGATTAGGCCAATAATAAGAATAAAAATATCACAATTTGGTCAGCCGTGACCTGGATTTTGACATTAAAATGGAGGAACATTTTGAATTTGGGCACGAAGAAGTAATCACTTACAGCAAAACAGGGTCGACCCGAAAAAAAGTAAGGAGATTTTGATTCTCCTATTGGCTAAAGATTAGATGTAGGCTAAATCAAGTGTTGCTGTAAATGAGAAGCTTTCTTCTCAAAATATCAGAGGCTGAACGGTATAACTAGGTTTGAATGGAATTTATGTTGAAACCGAGAAATGACTGAATGGGATTTATGTGTTTGTTTACGTCAGAAAAACTTAGAATTGGATATTAACCTAAATGCCAAGAAGCCTTGAAATGGTGAGGCGAAAAATAAAACAAAACGAAATAAAAAAAAAACATAGACAAAAAAAAGGGATATGTTCTAGGATTGGCCAAACGACAACCAGACTGACAAACTGGTAATTTTATGGCTGAGGTGTGCGCTGCCTCTTGAGAACTAGGGACACTCAAAAAGTAGCAGGGAATACGACGGCCGAGAATACGTAACATCTTTAAGTTGAGGCTAAGAGCAGCAAGACCTTAAGAGTGAGCTGTTATAGAAAGATAAGAGATTAAAAAGGGGCCCCAGGAAAGCAATAGAAGTTTGTTTTCTAGTTTTCGAAAAACGGGGTTTTTCGAGAACACGACGATTAGACGAGGAGATTTTAACATAAGGAAACGTTTCGTCGAGTGGAAGGGTATTAAAAGGAGAAGACCCTCTGCGTGCGCAAGGCTGTCTGTCTTAAATGTTATATTTGTTATGTCTTGTCTGATGTTTTGAATGTCTCGGTAATATGGGATCCATGGTTTTGAGAGAAGGAGAGATTGGTTGTACCCTGCAACTCAGCGGAGAGTGGGGGTGTATGTGTATGTGTGTGTGTGTCTTCATGAGGGTGTGAATTTCTCCGCGTGCATGGGCCTGAAGATAAGAGCAGTGACTGGGGTGCAGTTTAATTTTGTTAAGTAAAAGTGATAAGTAAAAATATGGGTGAAAATAAAAACTAAAGGGGAATTTGGAAATCATTGGAAAAAGGGTTGATGCATTAATGATGTTTGTTGAAGTGCAGGAGAACTTTCAATGCAGTAAAACGTTTGAGGTATTGGCTGCAAGCTGTATGGGTGAGTTGTATTGGAGAGCATGAACAGCTGCATTTTGGTGAGTTTTGGAGAAAACTTTTTATTTTGAACTGTAGTCTAAAAGTTAGAAAGTGGTTAGAAGTTTGGAAAAGTTGTTGAAAATTTGGCTGAACATTGAACATCTGTTTGAGGCATTATAAATTGGGAAAACACAAAAAAGGGAAAATGCCTTCTGTTAGAGTGTAATTTTAACTAGCATTATCTATTGCAAAATAGCGTTTTAAAATGCCTAATGAATATATATACTTTCAGACATGAAATATAATTTGCGATTAAATAGTGATTAAATGGTTTTCATTGTTTGATAGCCCTAGTTATAATAGATAAATAAATAAATATAATTCATCAGACTTAAATCTGGCTGATTAATAGGGAGCAGAAAATAGCCACCCTATAAACTTTTGCTCATTTGCAGGCCTGGGAGAACCACATTAAGCAGAACTAAACAGAGTTAAAAGTTGGGTTAAACTGTACCTTAATAGTGTGTGCAAACTGATATTGCGGTTGATTTGATCGATTTTGTTAACACTGCATTTAGTCATGAGTCAGTTTTGAAGTGATCCTCAAATGAACCAGCTAAAATTGAGGAATTTATGACTAATGTTATTGGTTTGCATTGTTTTATTATAGATACTGATATTGCAGAACGGAAGAAACCTAGAAATAGAAAATATTATGGGATCATCACAGGACGGTCCCCAAATTATTCATTATATGTAATCACATTTTCATAGTCCCACAAAATGCAGATGCCCTTGTTACACAGTAATTTAGAGCCCGAGGAATCTTTTTTCTTTGTTCATTTGGTAATGTGCAAATTCTGGTGAATAAACTTTTCAACATCAGTTGCTGGTGATTGTTTGTGGCCGGCAGAATTTGACTTCAAAATTTACTAAACACAGGCGCATAACTGATTTTAGAGCTGTTTTAAAATGTACCTTTGGTGTTTTTTATATTTTTTTCCTTGATAGATGGAGTTACACAGCATTTTCTTTATACACTTTAGCAGAAGGTTCCTGAGTTTGCCTGGGACTCTCGATATCTTCTGAAAAAACCAGTAGGATGGATCTAACACACAGGTGTGGATCCTAAATAAATCAGTCCAATTTAGGGGAATTATTTAGAGTAATAGTGTTACAACAACAAAAACAACGTGCCCTCTTCAATATCTCAGCTGATGATTTTAAATCTTGATACGCTCGCTGAGACAATATTTGATACACCATTTGCCTGTGACTCAAAGGAAGGGTGATACACTATGTTTGAGTTTGTTAATTACTAAAAGTTGGTAAAATTACAGTTATTGGAAAACAATATAAGAAGGAGTGACAGTAAGCAGCTGATTCCATCGAGAACTGTCTCTATTTTAATTTAAGGTGGGGGTGCTCCCTCCCCCCTGTTTTTCTTTTTCTATCTTAATTTTGTTACAGGTCTGTTCGTTCTGGAGTATGGACACGTCTGACATGAGACGCAGATCGGTGTCGATTTGGGGTTGGAAGAATGAAACTGAGCATTTACAGCCGATATGTGTGTCGTGGGGCACCCATCACATCTGGGACAGTTGCTTACGCTGGACACTGGGCCAAGGACTGTTTCACATCACTAAATCCTGGCAAGAAGTCCTAATACCACCTCACCTTCAAGAAGGTCAGTGCCCCATCTAGGGGATAACGCTCCCATGAACTATGTTTCCTCACCCTGGAACAATGGCCAACGCCTATGAACAGCACAGATCCTAAGCTGTCAAGGAAAAATGACTGTCTGCATACACTGGAGTTGAATGTCTCATCCAGTTTCTGAGTCGTGGACCAGAACTTTGTCATTGAGGTGCATCGACAGCGAATCACTGCAACACGTGGGGGACGAAATGTGGAGTTCCATACATGGAAGCTGTGAGTGCGAAGTCTAAACTCAAATCTCTTTTCTGCCTGATCTGCTGTACATGTCAGTCCAGTCCATCTCAAGGACCACAGACTGATAACAGACTTTTTGTTAAGGTAATTCAGACTGTTATTTCTACCAATATACTTCTGACTAAATTTTATGGAATGTGATTTCTAATATTTTTTCTGTGTCTCCAACTTTTTGTTGAGCTTCTAGGCAAAGGTGCAGGTAATAACTTCTTACGGCAGCCGATTGGGCAGATACGAACACTACAGGTTTGCGGTTTTGAAAACTATACTACTGTCTCTTAAATTTTCTACTATATAACTGATATGTTCCTTTTAAACATGAATTTTAATTCTATTATGTCCAGGACCGTATTGCTCATAATTGACAGCAGAAGGTGTATTTTACCATCACAATTATTAGCAGAAAATCCACTGGGGTGGGGATATTTTTCACATTTAGGGTTCTGTGATGCTGCAAGCTCACAGCTGCATGTCATAAATTTACAGACTGGAAGTTCTTATCAGCTTCTATGACGCAGGGGGCCTCTCACTAGCAGGCAAAGGGGTGATTTGGGTGAGACGTCTTGTTTCCTATTCATTGCAGAGATACACTTTTTAGGTTAAACGGATCTGTTAGGCTATTTCTTAAATAGCTCTCAAGTATTGAGATTTTTCTATTGTACAATATAACTGTTGCATGCTAAACCTTATCAGATTTCCACCAGATTTTGCCGTTACCAGGTGTTTTATTCAGGTAAAACCCAATATTTTATCAGTGTGTAAGTACCTTGGAACACTCAGCATTTTCATACCATCAACTTGCTGTGAGCACATTAGAATAATCATTATTTCAATGGGTACACTGATCTCTTTGGAGGACTTCTTGTGGATCTGTGGGATTATGAAATTGCATTAAGTTTTGATCTGAATCCGGGATATAGGGCAGTGTTTTTCATACTTCAATTCAGATAATTATTTGCAGTTAATTGATTCCCTGTGGTGACTAATACTATTCTTTGTTAATGTTTTGTAACAAAATTAATTTTGTTCCAAGCAGAGGGATATGACATAAACATTTATATGATAACACTGTATCGTAAAGTTATATAGATCTTAAACTTTATATCAACCCTTGGCACAAGTAGTTTGAATGAAGGATTCTTGTGCAGGACCCCACAGAGGTATGTAACTGCATTGTAAATCAGATAACGGTTGTTTAAACAAAAAGAAAACCCCCACAAAAGACCTTACCCATGGCTCTCCGGAAGGTTTGTTAAGTGACTCCCAAAACAGAACTATAAATTAGATTTAATTAGCGGAGTGTCAGACACCACGAATCTGCTACAGATAGATTATATGAGGGGGTTCTTGGAAAAAGGTTTACACAGTTTAAGCAGGACAATAAAGTGAATGTTAAATTAAACAGAAAAACTACATAAACCTCAAAAAACTGGATAAAACAGAGATAAACAGAGGGTAACTTATTGCATATTTAGTTTACTTTAAAACCATTGGTGTGTCAGGTAGTTTGTTAAGGATTCAAAGCCACGTATATCTGTTGCAGTAAACTGGATCAGGATTTGTAACAACTGGATAAAACAAAATGAAGGTTTGCTTTTCCTCTCAGATTAAAAATAGGAACTTTTTTACAGCATAGACATATGAGGAAATGGTACAGAAGTGAGGTGTGGTGACTGCTGAAAGGTTTTGTGTGGAGTGACTGCTGAATGGTAATCTTTAATCTTTAATCCAGAGAACATTCTGACATTCTTACAGGAAAATGTACTTTGATTTCAAATTAAATTAACTAATTTTGGATTCCACAGACATGGCGATTCCCACCGGAGGTATAAAGTTTTTGTGCAGGCATTCTCTTGCAGGACAATCAGAGGCTCAGCGTCAGGAAAGAGGAATTGCAATAAAATGTCTCATTAACTATTACATTTCTAAAATAGGTTTCTCATAGGCTGGAGGGGAAACAACAAGAAGGTTGGTTCAGATTAATGGGGAGAATTCTAAACACAATTGGTTAAAGTTCTGTGCACAGACTACATTGAAATTGGGGTGAAAAAGATGTGAAGTGTGTTTCTTGTGGGAGTGTTCAGTTAATTTCATTACAGGATATGATTCCATATGACTGAAAGGAGCTTTTCGGGACCGAAGTCAACCTCCGGAATTACAGGTAGCACACAACATTTGATATCTAAGCGGTTGTCGTGTAAGTTTCAGGAGACATATAATTAGGAGAAACGTGAGGGAGTACACCAACCCCAACCTCGAAGGAGTCACAGACTGATGTGGTGGGCCAGAGGTCAGGGGCCCATCTGATTCCAGAGCTGTGTGTACCAGCCACCAGAGGGTTCCAGGGAGACATCACCGGAACAACTTATCTCGCAGAGCCACCCACGGAGGGGCAGCTGGGATTTTATTTTGTTTTCGTTTTTTATTTTTAATAAAGATTAACATACAGTTCTGTGGAGACCGCGGTTGGAACACTGACTCTTTAAACCATCTTCTTTAAAGGCGAGACGAAGACATCTTCGAGACGCAAGACATCATTACAACAATTGAATGCATTGTGTAAAAAAGAAAAAAGAAAATGAGAGTTTTGTAACCACTGCATATGTCTTATAAGTTCCATATTCATAAGGTGTTCAATATTAGTATTGTTAGACTCTTGGTTTTGCATTGCATGAAAATCTGTTTTTTATTCTGTGGTTTGATCTGAGTGTAGTGCTTTCATGGGTTATCTTTATTTCTAAGAAGACATTTTGTTAATCTAGGTTAGGACTCTTAAAGTCATAGTTAGATCATATAATAGTTTCTGGTAGTTGCACATTTATCTTAGCCTTGCACCTCTCGGATAAAGGTGCTTACTTTTCTTAATTCTAGTAGGTTAGAGATTCAGATAGGTTTAGTAGCTTTTTAGCTTATACTTGGGTTATTTTACATTTAAGGGGAACATTTAAACCTCATTTGATTTCATAAGTCGCCAACAGAGGGGACAGTGGGTTACAATATTACATCTTACTATTTACATTTTGTTTAAGGGTTTCAAGACATAGACTTAGTTTAGCCTAGTTATTGGTTTGATCTTTGAGGGATCAAAACAGAGGGGTTGTTGAGAATTAAAAATATATCTTAGTTAGGGTTACTGAGGAAAGCAGAGCTGGGTCTGTCCTTTCCTGCTCCAGCGTAAGATAAACATGGAGTTTTATTGCCCTGAGGGGGTGGTCAGCAGGAGAGGGGGTCAGTCATCCTCCCTCTGAGCCATGCAGGAGGAGTTTAAAGTTAATAAAAGGAATGTCTTGGTAAAACTTACTTCAGACAGACAGACTTATCCACCGGTGAGAACAACATCTTGTAATGGTATGTACTCTGTCTCCATATTTAATTTCTAAGAATTAAATATGTATTTAAACCGTTCTACCTCTGATCAATGATTCCTTATTTTATTGTCAAATCTTAAACCGGGGTAAAAATGGGCCTTTAGTAGCGAAGCAGGATTAGGCCAATAATAAGAATAAAAATATCACACAACCCAGGATCCAGACCAGGAAGCATCATTCACCAGGCCCTGTCAGTTTTTGAGAACTGATCTAGAGAACTGATATAGTGACAAGGTTATTATAGTGGGGGATATTAACATTCATGTTGACACTGAATGTGACAACCTTAGTGTAGCCTTTAATACTATCCTTGATTCAATTGGTTTTGCTCAAAATGTGAATAAAGTAACACACTCTTACCTTCATACTTTGGACCTTGTGCTGACCTATGGCATTGATTGCATAAAATTTATAGTATTTCCTCACAACCCTGTCCTATCTGACCATTTTTAATAAGCTTTGAGTTCTCCACCCCAAAAAGTTTCGGTATAGTAGATCCTTATCAGATAATACTGTATCAAACTTTAAAGAGTCAGCCCCTTTTCATTTCCTCAGTATCACAGAAAAGCCCAGCAGATGGCAGCAATTTTGTTTCTTCCCATTCACAAATTGACGGTGTCACTTCCTTGTTGTGTTTTGCATCAGACAATGTAGCCCCCTTGAAAAAGAAGGTGATTATTCAAAGGAAGCTGGATGGTTTAGCCCTGGTTTAATTTAGAGCTGCGTTCTTTCAAGCCTTAGGAAATTTGAGAGAAAATGGCGTTCTACACATCTAAAGGAATCCTACCTATTCTGTTAAAAACGGTCTACTGTTGTATTAAAAAGACTCTTTGCAGAGTTATAATAGCATATGTGTCATGATTAATACCTGAGAATAAAAATAATCCTAGGTTTCTCTTTAGTACAGTTGCCAAACTTAACCTGATTGGTGTTTAAACTATTTAGATTCAGTAGAGCTTTCTGAGTTACCTAAAATTTTAGCTTCATCTAAACCTTCAACTTGTAGGTTAAACCTAATTCCAACCAAGTTATTGAAGTATTCCCTTTGATGTCGCCATTTTAGACATGATTAATCTATCCTTTGTAAATGGATATGTACCACAGGTTTTTAAAGTAGCTGTTAATAAACCTTTACTTAAGAAAACATCTCTTGATCAAGATGACTTAGTAAATTACAGACCTATATCAAATCTTCTTTTCCTATCTAAAAGTATTGCGAAAGTAGTTGCTTTAAATCACTGATCAAGGGAATATCACTAGGCTGGTTTAAATCTTATTTGTCCTACAGATTTCAGTTTGTTTATGTAAATGACAAATATTCTTCAAATTTAGGGTTACTTTTGGAGCACCACATGGTTCAGAGGTCCAAGAGATAGTTTCACAACTAGAGCTAGGGGGAACTAAGACACAGTCAGATAGGTGGAGTTAAGATCAACTTCCCAGAGATTGGGTACCAAGCCCCAATGATGCAAGAACAACTGAATGTGAGAACGTCTGACCTAGCAGATATGATCATGACTAAATTAAACGCCTGTCAACGTCAACATTGATTTGTGAAGCTAAGTACCTCCACAGGATCTCCTAGATGATGTGAATACAGCACTAATTACAATCCCTACTGTGACCATCACAGAGACCAATGAGCTGATTTACAGTACAGCACTAGTGATCCTTGAGATGCTAGGCAAAGGTAATGTTAAGAGCAGACATAATGGACAATGTCCACCATGGAAGAGAAGGCTCTCTGGACGACACGGAAATAATTATGCCAATTGTCAGAACTCCAGAAGGGTGCATCCCGAAAGAGAATCCCCCAGAAATATAAAAAGATCCCCATTCCTGAGGCCCTGGAGACCACCAAACAGAGACTGCAAGCCTTGGATGCCAGATTGAAACAATACACAAAGGTAATAGAAGCCAGATGAATCAACAGGCTGTTCGCCACTGAACCAGCTAAGATGTACTCCCAGTGGTAGGGTAATAACACACAAGCAAACCCACCAAGGCAAGACATCCAACAAAGACTCTCAGGTATGAAGAATTTGACAGCACCAGGCCCGAATATGATTCACGCCCACTCGCTGAAGAAGCTGACTTTTCTCCATGAATGCCTCTAGCACAAATGAACCAACTGTTGATGAATGAGACCCACCCTGATTGGCTGACAGACGGCAGAACAGTCCTGATAATGAAAGACCCCCAGAAGGGGAAAGCACCTACAAACCATCAGCCAATAACCTGTCTCTCTATGCCATGCCTCACGCATGGATCATGGAATGGCTGAAGCTGTACAAGGTCAACATCACTCATGAGAGCCTTCATTGAAAACTCCATGAGGCTGTGGAAAACCACCCTTGAGGCCAACATCAAGTTAATTGCACACATCTCAATCAAATGTGGAGTATGCCAAGGAGATGCTCTATCCCCACTCCATTTATGCATAGGCTTGAACCCCCACAGCCAAATAATCAACAAATCTCACTAGGGGTACCAACACAGAAATAGGGCAACTATTAGCCATCTCCTGTAAATGGATGACATAAAGCTGTACGCTAAGAGTGAGCGAGACATTGACTTGCTGATCCACACCACCAGTATCTACAGCAGGGACATTGGGATGTCATTTAGGCCGGAGAAATGTGGCCGTATGGTGACAAAGAAAGGGAAAGTAATCCACACAGATAGATTGCACTCCCAGAAAGGAGAATAGCAGATATTCAACAGAGTGCCTTGTAATATCATAAGCAAATGGCAACCACAAAGAGGCCACAAGGAAAGCAGCAAGAGCCAAGTACCTGCAATGAGTAAGGGAAGTTCTGAGAAGTCAGCTCAATGGCAAGAACACGGTTCGGGCAATCAACAGTTATGCCTTGCAAGTAATCAGATACCCTGCTGGGGCAATAAGTTGGCCAAAGGAGAAAATCCAGACCACTGACTTTAAAACACAAAGGCTACTCACCAAGAATGGTGTATTGCACCCCAAATCCAGTATTTACCGACAGAGAGCTGAAGTGGGTGATATGACCTATCAATGGAGAGAAGGCTGGACTGAAGGACAGCACTAAAGCACTGACCATGGCAGCACAGGAGCAGGCCTTGAGCACCAGAGCAATAGAGGCCCAGAGCTACCATACCAGGCAAGTTCAGGTTGAGGCTATGCAAAGTGGCCAGAGAAACCCTCCAGCATCTCACAGCAGGGTGTAAGATACCAGCATGGAAGGAATACATGGAACGTCATAACCAAGTTACTGGTATAGTGTACAGAAACATTTTTTTCAGAATATCTGATATTCTTTCCCCGTCTTCCTGTCAGCTCACCGTCAATAAAACGCGTGCCTCTAGAGCCGCAAACACATTAAAAAAACATTTTTTTTCTGCGTCGCTATCATCAGCGTCACGGGTTAGCTTCGGTGTGAGTGGTTGAAATAGCACGTCGGATAATCCCCCGAAGCAGATGGGCTCCTCACTTAGTGGAGACTTGAGCTGTCCCAGGAGAGAAGGCAGTTCAAACCCAACCTGACAAATAGACAAACAGAAAACCACATACACAGTCACACTGGCACCACTGAGGGGTATCCAACCCCCGGAAACGGGAGGTGAACCCTAATATCAAAACAGGGGAGGGGAGACCACCCCAACCCAGCCTACCTGTTCCTTGTTCTGGTCCTGACCCCCCAGCGCAATCCCAGACCAGAAGACCCATGGGCCCATCTACCCAGATATGGGGCCAAGATGAACTGTACGAGCTAACCAGCCGGAGCCTGTCCCACGAACCCTGAGGTTCTACCTCCCCCTACCCTTCATACCTAACCCCCCCCCCCCCCCCCCCCCTATATTCCAGGGGAGAGCAAAATCCCAGCCAATCACCTGGACCTAACATACACTCCCAGCCAAAACAGGTGGCCCGCTCCTCCTCCAGGCCCCGGAATCCGGGTGGCAATCGGAGAACAGGGTTATGAAAAAGACCTGGTAAAATGTTGTGTTATTGCATGTTGTTCTCAAGTCCTACTCAGAACCAATGTCAATGTCTAAATGTGAGTGTGGGGAGAGGAAGCCACCAGGGGTGAGGCCTACACAATAAGCCCCCCACCCAGATGTCTTACCCCCATCCCCCCATTAAAGCTCTATGTGTGTGTGTGTGTGTGTGTGTGTGTGTGTGTGTGTGTGTGTGTGTGTGTGTGTGTGTGTGTGTGTGTGTGTGTGTGTGTGTGTGTGTGTGTGTTGTGAGAATGTTATAAATTAAAGTATCTAAGATGTATAATAAAATTGGGGTCAAAGACATCACTAGACAATAGGGCTGGGAAATCCTGCCCTCTCCCCAAACCCACCCCAACACTAACATTCAAACAACTCCCACACCACATACGACCATAGGTACCCAGGCTGGGTTCACTCTCACTCCCCTTCCCATCTCCACACTAGCAGAATGCACCCCCTGAGAGGGGGGGGGGGCATCTGCCATGAGATATTAATATCTGTATCCCCCTCCCAGCTCGATAGGCCCCAAGACCCTCGAGCGCACCAGAAACCTGGGCATACACTGGCCCAAACCCCCAGCGACATACTACACAGAACCCAAGCCCCCAAGGCCCTGCCTGAACATGCATCCAAGGATGACACATCCCAGGGGCCCAGAGCCCCGGACCCACCCCAGAGCCACCCAGGAGCAGCACAGCTACTAGGACAGTAACCCATGTCTGCCGGCACAGAACCCCCCAAGAGCAATGCAAGTGGCCACCGGAGACCACCCTGAGGTCCCCCAATCGCCACCCAGGTGGGGGCCACAGGCCCTGATGTCAGACCCTCCTGACACCCCACTCCGGGCACCCCCCAGAGCCCAAGACCCAGCCACCCCCGAATCACCCAACATGCCCTACAGGATACATCCCACAGCGCCCCACTTCCACTAAGTGATGGATCTGATCAAAGGCGCCCAGAGAGATTAATCTGATGTTGAGGCAGATGCTGTCTCAAGACTAATATGATCCGACAAAAGATGTCTATACTGATTGATATACTAAGAATTGTTTTGCTTTTCCAATTCATGAGGATAGTTTTCTTTGCAATACACAGGGCACTGAAAGTGATACAAACTGATTTCTTTCCCAAAGTACTATTGTCCAAGTTATCCAGCAAGCATCCTGAGGGGGAAGGTGACATCTCAGGCACTTTGACAAGTCCTTACATAACAGGACCCAGAACCTCTGAAGATGTCTACATAACCATAGTGCATGAATATAGTTGTCAGGAGTATTGCCTGCACACTGTGAACAGATATTAGATTGTGCAAAACCCACCCTGAATAATCTTTGACCTGTATAGTGTACTCTGTGAAGGATTTTGTATAGTATTAGTTGTAAATTTGGGTTTCTAGTCATTTTGAAAGTGCTTAAACATATCTACGACCAGGTGTTTTATTCAAAGCTGACTGATAAATCCTCTTCCCATTTAATAATAGGAAGACACATTGAATCATCATACAGTGTCCTGTATAATTTAGACAGAAGTTTTGGGGAGTTTAAATAAAGGTACTCTGATACATTTATTGGAATTTATAAACTAAATTTAATGAGCTTATTTGTATTTTTTATTATAGATTTAATTTGTTGATTTGTAAGAATTATTTTATATTAATACCATATTCCCAGCGACCCCATGAGGGATTAAGCAGGTCAGAAAATGGATGGATGGATGGATGGATGGATGGATGGATGGATGGATGGATAATACCATATTTTATTTTGAATCTATCAAATGTGATAAACTCAGTTCCTTCAAATATATGTTCCAGGTATTCAATACGTTTATTCTTGCAGTATGGAAAGTTTATCATATTATTCTTCGTAGGATGTCAGGATTATTCCAGATGGGTGTACAGCTGCATGGGATAAGTGATGACTTTGTCATTTTAAGAAACTCCCACCATGCTGTCCGAGAAGAGCTGATGTTTAAATTTTTACAGCATGCATGCCATTTTATATTTGAGCTAATAACTGGCCAATCAGAAATCTTGATATCACATATATTCTGTTGTTTGTCTAGCCAGGGCTCATCCAATGGATTATGTTTGATCCATTTTGAGATGTATTGTAGCCTATTTGCTAATTAGTGATTAAAGTTAGGCAGATTTTGACCAATTTTTAGGGTAATCTGAGACTGAGAATCTGAGAAATCTAAGAAATATCCTAGTAATCTAATTACTACTCAGAGGGAGGGAGAGGGAGAGAGAGAGAGAGAGAGGGGGGGGTTGTTTGGCTGGAGATAGAGTAATACATCATCTGCATGAAGACAAATTATATGCTCTATTTTCATGCATTTTATACCTTAAACATTAGTTTGTATAATTGTTGCTGCTAGTGGTTCAAAAATATCAAACAGTGAGGAGGAAAGTGGGCATCCTTGCCCAGTGCCCCTCTGGAGACAAAAGCTGAAAGATGTTTGGTTATTTGTCCTGACACATGCTGTTGGGAAACTATAACATTTTAACCAATTTACTAAAAAAAGTTTATGAAAAGGATGTTTTTCCAAAACTTAGATCAGACAAAAGCTGCAGTGCCAGGGAATGGACGTAGATGCACTGGTAATGTAAACTTTTTTTCTCTTGGAATTCCAATAAATTAAATATGCATATTACAATGTTTACCTCTTGATCAATGTTTTCTCATTTACTGCCAAATCTTAAACAGGGGAAAGTTGGGCCTTCAGCGATATGTAGGACCAGGCCGGAATTAATATCCAACAACGTGGTGCCGTGACCCGAATTTGACAGTCAGTGGAGGAACTTTTTAAATTTGGCCATGAAAAAGTAATCATTTGCAGCACCACAGGGTCGACGCGAAAAGGTAAAGAGATTTTTGATTCTCCTTTGCAAAATGTTAGACGTTTAGGCTAAATTTAAGTGGTGCTGTAGATGAGAAGCTTTCTTCAAATGAGAGGTTTTAATGGAATTTTTGTTGAAAATAACAGCCAAGAAACCTTAAATGGTGAGGCTGTACAAGAAGGAAGATAAAAATAACAGTCGAGAAACTTAGATGGTGAGACTGTAGGACAGAAAAAATACAGTCAAGAAACTTAAATGGTGAGACTGTAAAAATAAAATAAAATAAAAAAGATAAAATACAAAGAAAATAAAGAGTTCCGAAATTTAGTCACTTCAACTCCAGACTGACAAACTGGTGATTTTTAAGACTGAGATAGGGTGCTATCTCTGGAATTTGGGACTTCCAAAAGAAGCGTAGCGATATGAAATGGTAAGTGTGTTGTAATACAGTAATTTGACAATGCAGGTTAGTACCGCCACCTTGTGGTGCAATGTATGCTCTGTGTTCAGTTCAATAAATGCTCGTGAAAATTCAACAGGTTATGGGCCCAGTCGGTCCCAGTCAGTTCTTGTAAATAGCTTAAAAAAAGTTGTTTTTACACGGATTCTGTGTGGAGTACTCGGTGTTGTGGGATTTACAATGGAGGACAGACTGTTTATCGACAAGCTAAGTGGACCAGACAACTGGGCTACGTGGAAATTCCAGATCAAGCATCTGCTGAAAGCTAGGAGTCTATGGGGCATGGTAATGAAGACGGAAACATTAGCACAGGATGCTAACGCAGCTGCACGAGCCGAATTCGCTAGGAAGAAAGAAAAGGCGTTTTCGATGTTGGTGCTTAATGTAAGTACATCTCAACTTTACCTGATTACAAGTTGCCAGTCACCTAAAGAAGCGTGGGATACGCTGAAGGGACATTTTGAGAGAGACACTCTAGCCAATAAATTGTTTCTAAAGAAGAAGTACTTCAGGTGTGAAATGAAGGAAGGAGAAACGATAACCGAGCATTTGAAGCGCATGAAGGAATTAACGGATCAACTCAGTGCTATTGGTGCTGTAATTGAGGAGGAGGATCAAATTGTGACATTGCTAGGGAGTCTCCCACCCAGCTATGCAACAACTGTCACTGCCCTGGAGACAAAGATGGACAGTTTGACTCTTCAATTCGTGCACCAGTCATTAGTAAATGAGGAACAAAAGCGAGTGCAGGCAAATGGCAGTACCAGCGTTGCGCCACCAGGTGCCACCTCTGCGATGCAAACTCAAGTGCGTGGGGATCCACAGCCTGAGGGAATCTACAGATCCAAATGGAAATGTTTTAAATGTGGGAAGGAGAGACATCTGAAACGAAATTGTCCAAAGTTAAAAAATAAAAATCAATCCCACAAGGCTAAACAAGTGACATGTGAGGATAATGAAAATTCTCAGAGTGCAAACGAAAGTGCATTTGTTGTCAGAGAACATCAGAATGAAAAAGTGAAACAGGTCGAATGGCTAATCGACTCTGGAGCATCAAAACACATGACATGCTCAAAAGAAATACTGCAGAATTATCAGGAATTCACAAAGCCACAATCAGTGAAGCTGGGCGATGGCAGAGTAGTCGATGCACAAGGACTTGGCAGTGTAAAAATGAAAATGACTTTCAAAGTGAGTGATGTTAAAGATGTCACAATGTACGATGTGCTGTATGTTCCCAAGCTGTCAGGGAATCTTTTCTCAGTGGGAGCTGCTGTGAAAAAAGGGAATACTGTGCAGTTCAAGAAGACCCGGTGCTACATTCGTGGAAAAGATGGAGATCTTCGAGGAATGGGAACACAACGATCCGATGGACTATACCAGCTGGACGTGGAGGGGAGTACGCCTGTCCCTCATACAGCAGGAAGTGCATCAGTTGCAGCCAGCCTATGGCATCAAAGACTGGGCCACACTACCATGCTGAAGGAGCTGAAACCTCTGGGGAGTGGAATGGACTTTTCTGCTGAAAAAGAGAACTCCTTCTGTGAAGTGTGTGTGAAGGGCAAGCTGCCTAGGAAGCCATTTAAGTCAGTGGGAGCAATACGCTCAAAGCGCAAACTGCAGCTAATTCATAGTGACGTCTGTGGTCCCATACAGACTAAATCTATAGGAGGGTCAAAGTATTTTGTGACATTCATTGATGATTACTCAAGATGCTGCAAAGTATACTTCATGAGGCAGAAAAGTGAAGTGCTCAGCAAGTTCAAAGAGTTCGAGAGAACATTCTCCAATGAGTGTGGACAAAGAGTTACAAGACTTAGAACAGACAATGGTGGGGAATACACGTCGAAAGAATTCCAAGAATACCTGAAAGCTCAAGGCATCCACCATGAAATGTCTGTACCCCATACACCACAGCAAAACGGTGTAGCTGAAAGAAAAAATCGGACTTTAGTTGAAGCAGCAAGGAGTATGCTGTCTCTTGCAAAGCTGCCAAACATGTATTGGGCAGAGGCTGTAGCAACAATAGCTTACGTGCAGAACAGGTTGTCCACATCACTTCTAAAGCAACAGACCCCGTACCAGAGATGGTGTGGCAAAAAGCCGAACATCAGTCACATGAGAGTTTTTGGCTGTGTGGCATATGCACATGTTCCAGAAGTAGAGAGGAGAAAGCTGGACAAGAAAGCGGTGAAGCTTCGCTTTGTGGGATATGCCAACAATGCCAAGGGCTATCGTCTGTGGGATGAGGAGAAAAAGAGGATTCTGATTCACCGAGACGTCATCTTCAATGATAACGACTTTGACTGGAAACAGGAAGTGGAAGTGTCTTGTTCAGACAGTGATGCTGGCAGTGGCCCTGATGAAAGAGGAGCATCAGTCAACGATGACACACCAGTCAATGAAGCTCCGAGATGCAATGCGGGAGAGTCAGAAAGCCCCCAAAAAGGTATGGCTATGATGAATATGCAGACATAGTGACTGTTGAACATTATGCAAATGTCTGTAGTGTAAATGCACCAAGTACACTGAAGGAAGCAATGATGAGTTCCAATGCTAAGGAATGGAAGGAAGCAGCTGATTTGGAGTACGAGTCACTGCTTGAAAATGATACTTGGGACTTAGTGGAATTGCCAAAAGATAGAAAGCCGATAGGTTCGAGATGGGTCTTCAAGGTTAAGCACCATAGTGATGGAGAAGTGGACAGATATAAGTGCAGACTTGTTGCTAATGGTTATTCACCGAAGTATGGCGCTGACTACGATGAAACGTTCTCACCTGTTGTACGATTCAGCTCAGTTTGTGCATTGCTGTCCTTTGCTGTTCAGAATAACATGCATGTACACCAGATGGATGTCGTTACTGCATTTCTAAATGGACATCTAGAGGAGGAAATCTACATGGAGCAACCAGAGGGGTACGTCAGACAAGGCCAAGAGCACTTGATGTGCAAGATGAAAAAGTCAATCTACGGCCTTAAGCAGTCACCTCGCAGCTGGAGTAAGACTTTCACAGAGTTCATGAAAGATCTTGGATTCAATCAGAGCACATCAGATCCCTGTGTGTTTGTGAGAGCTCGACAGGAGCTAGAGATCTTAGCTGTTTATGTCGATGATCTGATTCTGATCACAGAGTCACTGCAGAGCATGAGTGAGTTGAAAGTTGCTCTGAAAAAGAGATACAAGATGAAAGACATGGGTGAGTTGTCTTACATACTGGGCATCTCAGTGATTCAATACAAGACAAACAACTGTGTGTATCTTCACCAAAAGCATTACATTAAAGCTGTTCTTCAGAAATATGGCATGGATAAAGCAAATCCGGTCACAATCCCAGCTGATGCAAATGTGAAGTTACAGAAAAATGATGGTGTCAGTAAGCCAGTGAACCCAGGTACCTACCAGTCAATTGTAGGAAGCCTGCTGTACGCAGCAATGGCCACCAGGCCAGACATTGCACAAGCAGTGAGTGCTGTGTCAAAGTTCAACGCCGAACCAAACACTGCACACATGACTGCTGTGAAGAGGATTCTTCGCTACCTGAAAGGTACCACAAACCTCGCTCTCAAGTACCAGAGGTCAGAGTCTGGAACTTTAGTCGGCTTCTCAGACGCTGACTGGGCAGGAGATCAGGATGATCATCGTTCTACAACCGGGAATGTCTTTCTACTGAGTGGAGGAGCAGTAAGCTGGCTCAGCAAGAAACAGAACACAGTCGCACTGTCAACAGCTGAAGCAGAATATGTCGCTCTTAGCCAGGCAGCACAGGAATGTACCTGGCTTACACGACTTCTCAGTGATCTAGGAATGGACGTTACATCAACAGTGATTCTGGAGGACAACCAAGGAGCTATTGCCATAGCTAAGAATCCAGTTGACCATTCAAGAACAAAGCACATAGACATTCGGTACCACTACATTCGTGAATGTGTACAGAATGGACAAATTCAACTGCAATACTGTTCTACAGATAATATGAAGGCAGATATGTTGACCAAGCCCTTAGCAAAGCAGAAGTTTGAGTATCTTAGGAGAGAGATTGGACTTTGTGTTGTGTAACTCTGATAAGTATAAGTTCTAGGCCAATGTTTAGTATTGTTAGAGCCTAAGTTAAGACTACTGGTAAGTAAGGTAAAAAAGAAAAAGGGAATTAAAAATGACTTGCTAGTATTCTAGTATTACTTTTAAGTTTGTTAAAAAGAGGGACTTATAGTCTAAGAGAAGAGTCTAAGTTTTAGTACATGTCCTAAGTGATTTAAGTTAAAGAATGTAAGACTTAAGTTTATTGTAAAATTAAGTGGGATTGTTGTAATACAGTAATTTGACAATGCAGGTCAGTACCGCCACCTTGTGGTGCTATGTATGCTCTGTGTTCAGTTCAATAAATGCTCGTGAAAATTCAACAAAGTGAAGAAAAGAGATTTAAAGGGATCCCAGAGAAACAATTTGGGTTGTTTCTTATCTTCCATAAACGGGTTTTTCGGAAGCACTACGGTTAGACCAAGGAGGTATTAAAATAAATGAGAAGGTTCCGTCAAACACAAGGGACAAAGGTCTCTCCTTGTGCGCAAGCTGTCTGTCTTTATATGTTATATCTTGTCCAACATTTTGAATAACTCAGTTTAAGTGGGATTCATGGTGTGAGAAGCAGAGACTGGTGGGGCCCTGCGGCTCTGCAAAGTGTGGGTGTCCCTGTTTGTATTTCTGCTTGGAAGAGTGTGTGTCTTCATGATAGTGTGAATTTCCCCACGCGCATGGGCCTTACAATAAGAGAAGTACTGTGGAGCAGATTACATTTGGTTAAGTAAAAAGTGTTTATTATGGAGCAAGAATCTGACTAAGATATGGGTAAAAGATAAGGAGAATTTGGACATCATTGGAAAAAAGGTTGATGCATTAATGATGTTTGTTGCAGTGCAAGAGAAGCTTGAACTGAGAAAAGTGATTTGAGGTTTTGGCAGCAGCTGATGGGTGAGTTACATTGGAGAGAGCACGGCCGGCTGAATCTTGGTGAGTTTTGGAGAAAATTTTTATTTTAAACTGTAGCCTAAAAGTTGGAAAGAGGTTAGAAGTTTAGAAAAGTTGTTGGAAATTTGGGAGAACAGTAAACATTTGTTTGAGGCATTAAAAAATTGGTACCAAACAAAAAAAAGGAAGATACCTTCTGTAAGAGCATAATTTTAATTAGTGTCATCTATTGCAAAATAGCATATTAAAATGCCTAAATGAGCTTTTACACTTTCAGAAATAAAATATAATTTGCGATTCAATTGTGATTAAAATGTTTTTATTGTTTGATAACTCTAGTTATAATACATATATATGAATATAATACACCAGACTTAAAATCTAGCTGATTAACAGAGAGTCCAAGGGAACAGCACCGGCGCAGCTTTCGGGTCAGACTCCCGGACTGGAGGGGTTTTCAACTCCCACCCACCCGTGCCATCCGGCAACGGAGCAACTTGAAGCGCCGATAGCCACTCACAGTCGAGGCAGCTGGATTTTTAAATTGTTTTTGTTTTTTTATTTTTAATTAAAGATTAACATACAGCTGTGTGGAGATCGCAGTTGGGACAATGACTTTGTTACCAATTATCTTGAAGGGCGAGAAGAAGACATCTCTAAGACACAAGACATCATAACAACGATTGAATGCATTGTGCAAAAAAAACGAATTTTGCAATCACTGCATTTGTCTTATAAGTTCCATACTTCTAAGATGCTAAATACTAGTACTACTAGGATCTAGGTTTTGCATTGCATGATAATTTGGTCTTTATTCTGTGGTTTGATCAGGGTGTAGTACTTTCACAGGTTATATTAATTTCTGAAAAGACATCTTGTTAATCTAGTTTAAGACTCATAGAGTCGTATTTAGCTCATATAACAGTTTCTTGGTAGTTGCAAAGATATCATAGGCTAACACCTAACGGATAAAGGTGCTACTTTTGATGGTTCTAGTATGTTTTATGATTCGGATAGGTTCAGTAGCTTTTTAGTTATAAGTTGGGTTATCTTACTTTTAAAGGGAAACATTCGTACTTCATTTGATTTCAAAATAGGTATAGTTTTTCATTTGGGCTGTGGTTTCACAAGTCACCAACAGGGAGGGACAGTGGGTTAGAATATTCCATCTTATCATTTACACTTTGTTTTAGGGTTCCGACACATTACATTAGTTCTAGTTATTGGTTTGATCTGTAGGATCAAAACAGAGGGAAATGTTGAGAAAAATAAATATCTTAGTTGGGGTTGCTGAGGAGTGCAGCGGTGTTGACTGTCTCTTCCTGTTGCTGGGTAGAATAACACATGAAGTTTTATTGCAGGGGGAGGGTGGTCAGAAAAACAAGAGTTTCTTTGTTCGAACAGATGGACCCAACCACCCCCCTCCTGAGCTTAGCAGGAGGGGCACTAAGTTTATGAAAAGGATGTCTTTCCAAAACTTAGATCAGACAAAAGCTGCAGTGCCAGGGAATGGACGTAGATGCACTGGTAATGTAAACTTTTGTCTCTTGGAATTCCAATAAATTAAATATGCATATTACAATGTTTGCCTCTTGATCCATGTTTTCTCATTTACTGCCAAATCTTAAACCGGAGTAAGATGGGCCTTCAGAGATATGTAGGAGCAGGCCGGTATTTATATCCAACATTAGATAGATAGATAGATAGATAGATAGATAGATAGATAGATAGATAGATAGATAGATAGATAGATAGATAGATAGATAGATAGATAGATAGATAGATAGATAGATAGATAGATAGATAGATAGATAGACAGACAGACAGACAGACAGACAGACAGACAGACAGACAGACAGACATATACAGGGGTTGGACAATGAAACTGAAAAACCTCTCATTTTAGTGTGGGAGGTTTCATGGCTAAATTGGACCAGCCTGGTGGCCAATCTTCATTAATTGCACATTGAACCAATAAGAGCAGAGTGTGAAGGTTCAATTAGCAAGGTAAGAGCACAGTTTTGCTCAAAATATTGCAATGCACACAACATTATGGGTGACATACCAGAGTTCAGAAGAGGACAAATTGTTGGTGCACGTCTTGCTGGCGATATGTGACCAAGACAGCAAGTCTTTGTGATGTATCAAGTGCCACGGTATCCAGGGTAATGTCAGCATACCACCAAGAAGGACGAACCACATCCAGCAGGATTAACTGCGGACGCAAGAGGAAGCTGTCTGAAAGGGTTGTTCGGGTGCTAACCCGGATTGTATCCAAAAAACATAAAACCACGGCTCCCCAAATCACGGCAGAATTAAATGTGCACCTCAACCCTCCTGTTTCCACCAAAACTGTCCGTCGGGAGCTCCACAGGGTCAATATCCACGGCCGGGCTGCTATAGCCAAACCTTTGGTCACTCGTGCCAATGCCAAACGTTGGTTTCAATGGTGCAAGGAGCGCAAATCTTGGGCTGTGGACAATTTGACACATGCATTGTTCTCTGATGAGTCCACCTTTACTGTTTTCCCCACATCCGGGAGAGTTACGGTGTGGAGAAGCATACCACCTAGACTGTTGCATGCCCAGAGTGAAGCATGGGGGTGGATCAGTGATGGTTTGGGCTGCCATATCATGGCATTCCCTTGGTCCCGTACTTGGGCGCGTCACTGCCAAGGACTAGCAAACCATTCTGGAGGACCATGTGCATCCAATGGTTCAAACATTGTATCCTGAAGGAGGTGCCGTGTATCAGGATGACAATGCACCAATACACACAGCAAGACTGGTGAAAGATTGGTTTGATGAACATGAAAGTGAAGCTAAACATCTCCCATGGCCTGCACAGTCACCAGATCTAAATATTATTGAGCCACTTTGGGGTGTTTTGGAGGTGCGAGTCAGAAAACATTTTTCTCCACCAGCATCACGTCGTGACCTGGCCACTATCCTGCAAGAAGAATGGCTTAAAATCCCTCTGACCACTGTGCAGGACTTGTATATGTCATTCCCAAAACAAATTGACACTGTATTGGCCGCAAAAGGAGGCCCTACACTTTACTAATAAATTATTGTGGTCTAAAACCAGGTGTTTCAGTTTCATTGTCCAATCCCTGTAAATATAAAATGCAAAATATTTCAGCACATTACTTTCTCTAATGAGAAATGTACCAAACACTACAACGGCAGCATCATCCATTTAATCTACTACATTGACTTTTCACAGTTAATTTCTATTTTCTCTAATGTCTATTTTTTAACATTAAAAATAATGTCAATTACTAACTCAACTAACTAACTCAATCTAATCGAGTCGGTCCGAGATAGCGACACTAATGTTAGGCTTCAGACTACTCTACAGGATAATTCGGTGTACATATGGATTCTCTTGGTACTTGATACTGTTAGTACATCCACTGACTGTAATATTACCAGTGAAATGTCTTCCCACAGCCAGAAAACTGTTTATTGTTGCAGTCAGATGCTGCACACGTCGGCATTTTTACATTGTGATTCTGGAGGAGTAGGAAGTAGCAAGATAGCGGCCAGTGACTTCACTTTTTCGGGAAAATAAATAATAAATAAATAGAGATCAGTGATTTTCTAAGACGGACGGACAGCCAGCCAGACAGCCAGACAGCCAGCCAGACAGACAGACAGATATGCTTCCAATTAGTAGAATTATTTGACAGCATGGGATTCATTTCCGCTGTTATGCAGATGATACTCAGTGGAGCTATATTTCTCTATTAATCCTGATTAATCCAATCAGGGACGTAGACTACAGGCATGTCTTGATAACATCTAAACGTGGATTATTTTAAATTCTCTGCTTTCAAATCAAGACAAGACAGAAGTTATCATCTTTGGACCACAGTCCCTGAAAAAGGATTTTTTAGCCGCTTACTATGGATGTTATTACATGTGCCTCCAGTACTAAAGTAAAAACCTGTGGTGTTATTTTTGACCTAGACAGGTCATTTAGATACCATATTAAGCAGGTTTATATGATTTCCTTTTTCACCTCTGGAATATTGCCAAAATTAGACATTGTCCGTCCAGGAGTGATGCTGAAAACCCTGTTCGTGCATTTGTTACGTCAATGCTGGACTATTGTAATTCTTTATTATCAAAAATTCCACAAAATGCCATTAAGAGCCTTCGATTTAACCAAAATGCTAACTTGTAGGAGTTAATTCATTGGGACTAAGCCTCATTTGCAAAATATTTAATAAAAGTCCTCATTTCAATCTCAATGTGAGCTCTGGATGAATAAAATATTTATATAGCATTTTGGAAATTGATTTTCAAACACCTACCATATGAGCTGCAAGTGAAAACCTATGCTAAGCTACTTCCCTATAAGCTGGCACGAGGGAACTTGAAGAGTAAAGGAGCAGTGCAGACAGAGGAACACACAGTGGACCACGCAGCACAGAGAGGACGGGCACCCTAGCTCGTTCACAGCAGCATCATTCAGAGAATCAACTAAACCTCCGTTGTGCAGGACACTCAACTATTCATCTAATCAAAGGTAAGAAACAACTATTGCAAAATGGGTCTTTTAGTCTGACTGCTTTCTGAAGCTAGAGCATGTCTGCGTGTAGAGAAGGAAAGAGACAGAAGAGCACAGAACTAGTTAGTGTTATCATAAAGGATTTTGATGTCATCTCTCTTCCTGGATGCCTGGATGTGCTTAAAACAGCCTGTTTTCTATCCCTGCCTGTAATGTTCTGTTTACGACTTTCAGTCTTCCTGCAGTCAGACATAGAAAGAGTGTGTGTGTGACTTTAATAGCGTCAGCAAGCTGTGTCATTGCATCTTGCCCATATAGTCTAACGCCGCAGTACCCACCCCCCTCACCCCCTCCTGCACACACTGTACAGCCTTCTGCCTCTTCCTCTGCTTCCCTGTCCCATCACTTTTCATACGTCCTTATAGGCATGCTTCACTATTTTCCTTCACTGAGTTTGTGAATGAGCACTTTGGATGAAAAATCGGTGTAGGGGAGGACAAAGAAGGGGATAAATCAGTTCAGCATAATACTGTTGAACAAAGGAATTGTTATGTATAAAGGGTTAGACTCAGTGGTTCCTTTACTAGTAAGAATGAACAGAAATACTCTGTTATCTGCATACTTTTCTGTCTGCTTTGGAAATGTTTTCACCAATCTTGAATTCCTTTAAACCTAGTAGTTTTGGTCATTCTTTCATGCTGTTGTATTATAGCATGCAGTGTTTTCTTAAGAGCTGATACCCACTAACATTGATTTAATGTAACTTGACTGATTTAATGGGCACTACGGCAGTGCGGTGGTAAGCACTGTCGCCCTACAGTGCCTAGGTCTCTGGTTTAAATCTCAGTTGTGTAGACTTTTCTTTGTGGAGGTCATATGTTCTCCTCGTGCCACCTTGTTTTATTCTTTTCATTCAGTGACCAGTATAATTGGTACCAACCTCCTAACAGGGCCATGTGATAGGAAAGTATGTTTTACAAATATGTATTGAAGAAAACTGGTATAAGGTAACTATCTACAATAAATAACTACAATTTTCTATTTTTAAGCTTTTTTAGCTGCAATTAAGCACTTTGTTTCTACATCTGTTGTGTTACCAAATAGCTCCTAGGTAGCTAAAAATATTTTCCCTTTTTTATATACTAATACTTAAACATCAAATGTCTTCACTAATCGCAAAGAGGACCCGAAGTCAAACTCCTTGTTTATGTCGCAAACTTGGCAATTAAAGCTGATTCTGCTGTTAAATTGTTCTTACTCCAGAATTTGATGAATTTGAAGGAGAATCTTAATGGGAAGCTAAATAATAAATTGACATACATGGTATTTTAATCTATATGTAAATAGAAACATCCATCTATTGTCTATACCCCCTAACCCTTGTAGAGTTATGATCTAATTAAACTGTAAAGAGAAATAGAAAGAACTGGAAATGGAGAGCCACAATCCTCCTTTATGTGAGCATTATATAGAACCAAGTGTGTACACCTCTATAAGGTGGTGTGCCATATGACTTCAGTGTTCCTTGCATGACATTGGTGGAGAATATCACATTATATTGTGGATATGACCAAGCTGGTCCAAGTATGTTAGCCTTTGAGTCTCAATTGTCCGAGGGTTATCTATTGTCTTCCCACTAACTGCTTTCTGCAGCTCCAGCATCTGTAATCTCATAATCCTTAACAACAGAGATGCCCCTACATCAAAAATCGCCACTGGCAATTTAGGAAGATGATAGCACACTCCACGGCTGAGCATGTGCGGTGTGAGTGCTATTAAAGTGTGCCTCCTCTGCCCTCTAGGTTTTGGAGAGCAGGTTGGGACCCAGCACCTGAGGGGTAGCCACTGTTCACTGTAGGTTTTAGCGGAATACAGTGCTATAAGGAGTCTCACGCGTACACACCGAATGTGATTCATGAAAAATTTCCACCTGAAGCGCGTGGTGTTGATCGATGTGCTCTTCGCATACATAAACGTGATAGTAGCTTCAGGGTTCACTACGCTTCACTGCGTCACTGTGTCATCAAATAGGAAGATTCTATCCGCTTGTCTGTTAAACTCAACAGGGCAGTTTTATCGAGTGAGTCACGGTGCTGTATTTAATGGGGAAAGTCGAACAATGGCGCCGCGTCCCTGCAGGTCTATTAAATTCCCTAGAGATGTTCCAATTTTGGAGAGTCCAGGAGTTAAGACTGGATTATGGCCGCTCACCATGGTGCTTCTGTCTGTCCAGGATTCAAAACTGTTATGCCGCTTCGGAGATGGATCACCTGTACAACAGGTGCACCATAAAGCAGCATATTAGCCAGTCCTCATCAGGAAATCTTGGTGATCCCTGAAATCGGGTTCCCTCCTAGTTCTCCATTTGCAAGGTCCTCCATCAGTGCAAATATATCCACTGTGCAGCATTACGCATGAGTGTTACCATGGTATTTAAAAGTTGTCACAATAGTCGTGTTTCCATCAACACTTTTTTATGCGCATTTTGAAGCATCACATTTGATCATTGTTTCCATCAACCATTAGTAATGGTTTACCATTAGACGATTAGGAACCATTAGAAAAGGTCTAAGCCATTTTCAAAGTATATGATGAGTGCAGTGGAGCTACAATAATTGGCTGAAACCAAAGCTGACTGGATACATGTTCACGCACATTGGCATCCATGATTAAAGTCTGATGAAATTGAATGTCTGAGAGGAATCATCATGCAGTGTGGCTGCAATTCACCACGATACTATTGCTCCAGTCCTAAAATGAACGTATGCATGGGTGATAGTTGGTGTGAGGACTGCACAATTTCCTGCTAAGTTTTTTTTTTTTCTAGATCACAACCTTTGTGAGGAAAGTGATGTACACAATTTACAGGCACCGATTTTGGTGTATGCAAGCTTTATAAATGAGGCTCCGATGATACTATGAGGCAAAATGAGGAACATCAGTGCAGCAATGACACTTTGAAATAGGTAGCTATCAGATTTTGACATATTGACTCCAAATCACACAAGGACACTCAGAGATGTGTATTTGTGTGTGTGGCTAGGCTATTAGGCAAGTTAGCTATGAGCAGCTAACTAGCAAGCTAAGTAGCACAGCATTAATGGCTCGGCCAATGACATATCAGCTAGCTAGCCAATCATGTAAATGTCAACTTTGTTTATATAGCACATTTAATACAGATGCCTCTGTCCAAAATATTGTACACAGCGACAACAAAACATATAAATATGCATATACATACAAAATAAGACGAGAATTGTTAAAAATCATCAAGTTCAAATACTAAAAATACTGAAAACACAGAAATAAATAAAAGAAAATATAATATATATATATATATATATATATATATATATATGAAATAATCTGCTCAGCTTGAGTTAAAAGCCAGTGCAAACATGTGGGTTTTTAACAAACCACCACAGGGACCATGGGGGCTCACGGTTTGAAAGTGGGGCCAAATTGGAACAAAGAATCTTAAAACAAAAGGAATGGTGGAGAAAAAGGGTAGAGGGGGTAAAAGCAGCACAGCTTAATAACAGTGTATCCAAAATGCAAAGACTGCTACATGAGGTCAAAATGACTTAAAACAGTAAAATCCCACTGTTCAGCTCTCTTAGATGATCAACATGAACCAATTCAAGTCGAAAAATACGATTTCATTATCAACATGCGGCTGCCACCATGGGAAGCAATCAGCTCGCCAGCGGAAACAACAATACAGAAGCAGAGAAAAATAACACAAAAATGATTGTGGATCCTTTATCTAAACCTATTCCTAAGCTTGCACAAAAGGGAACATTCCTTGAATTTTCTTCTTGGGATGGCTGGGTAGCTCTGTTTACCTCAAGTGTCTGTGGGTCTTGTTCAGAGCTGCGGTTCACTTTGCCTCTGTGGAGGGGGAAAAAAGTTTAATGTGAAAAGGAAGAAGTACCGTTACTTTAGGTGATCTATGTTAAGATCCAATAAACTTTGAGATACTTCATGCCTAGTTCGACTTTTCATATAGCCTCGGTTTGTGACATCAGAACCACATTTAATGCAGGGAGGTGTAGTTCCACAGTTTTTTCCAGTAAGATGGCCCCAATACTACTCTCAGAACTGCAGAATCCCTAAAGAAAATCAATACTGGAACAAAATCATTAAATTTTCTGCTTTCTTAATATGCATACAGTGTGTTACACAAACTGGACAAAAATTTCATAAACACATGAATGCACAGTTCTCAAAACATTTGCTTCATTCACTGTAGTGGCATACCAAAATCAGTCCTTAAGTGTTCCTACCCTGCATGTTTTAGATGTCTCCTTAGTTCAGCACAGAGTCATATACACTGATCATTAGCATATTCCTGCAAAAATTGATTACATGCTGAGGATCTAATTAAGATGCTTGCCTCAGTTGATTTGGAGCACCAACACATCTGAAACATGCAGGACACAGGCCCTTGAGGATTGGGAATGGACAGCCTTGGCTTACAAAATAACCAGACTAATTCTGGGTCTGTTTGATATCTTTGCTATCAACCTTGGTAAAATGTAATATTAAACATCTGAGTTTCTATTATCTAGAATCGAGATAATAGAAACTCAGATGTTATATATTACTTCTATATTAGAAGTTTTATTTATTACTTCTATATTAGAAGTAATATTGTCTAATAACTGTCCTATTTGGGAAAAAATCAAATTACCGCTACAGATATAAAATCACATCTGTTAAAAACAAACTATTATTTACCATTAACTGTGTCTAAAATGTGAGGAATTAAATAAAATCTTTCAATCCTCCCAGTGGATGTGACTTGCACCCAGAAAAGCTGACAAATTAAATTAATATACTATACAACTATTTTAAATAACATAAAAGCCATCATGGATTGGTATTGTTAAAAAAAAAAATATCTGGGCACTATGATCGACAACAGACTGAAGTTGTATTCAAACACAGAAATACTTTGCAGCAAAGGTCAGTAAAGTTTTTTTTCTGTCTTTGTAAAATGGCAAAATTCCACACAGGCAAAACTCTGATGTGCATATTTTGTAAATTCTACATTCAGTCTATTTAGACTTTTTCTTTGAGTTGTTGGTATAAAAACCTTAGTGCAGGAGACAAAGCTGCACTGTGAAAAATTGTGAATGTCAGCAGCAAAATCATTGGAGCTCAGCAAAGAAGCCTGTCTGACCTACAACCACTACCGTGTGAAATAAGCTATCTCCATCCTGCCTGTCAGTATTCACCACCTCCACCCTGAGTTGCAGCTTTTACCCTCTGGACCCTAGTTCAGGTTCCCTTCTGTTTGATGTAATAGGTGACATTCATTTATTCCTAATGTTGTTTCCCTCCTTTATTTAGCCAAGGGGAGGGGTTAGTTTGGCTTATGGTTGAGGATCTTGTGTTTCCACTACTGAGAGCAACTGAATTTTTAATGCATTTTTAGTCACTGATTTCTCAATGATGCTTGGTTTTGATATTGAAGTGATAGATTTGACATCTTAATTATGACCTGTTTAATAATTAATTTTGGTGTTCACTTTTAGCTTTTTAACCCTCCATCAGTTGCTGTGGTTGGACTCAGTGCAGTGGCCTTTAGTTAAATGTTTGTATCTTTTGTTTTTCATATCTTTTTATTGTGACTTACTGTAAAATTATTTGGCCATTGGGACATGAAGATCTGATTCGGAATAACTAAAAGGATATATACCATAATTTAAAACAACTAGAAATAACTTTCTCTTGATGAGGTATTACGTTGGTAGTAAAGACAGACACACAGACAGACGACTTTAGTAATCCCTAAAGGGAAATTATGTTGTCACAGCACTCTGATATATTTGAATACAATAAAAAAATTATTATTATAAAAAAAGAATAAAATACTGAGGTCGAAATAACAAAATAGGTATAAATACACAAGAAACACGAGATAAAAAGGTTGATAAGGCGCAGTGGCAAGATGATAGTAATAATGACAATAATGATACTGATGATATGATTGTAATGTTATTGTTAATAGCTGTATATATGATAAATGTAGCTGTATATAATAACAACTATAACCACAACCTTTTAACAAACACCAGGCACAAACTGAGCACATCTTACTGACATAAAAAGCCATTTTGTTTCCTAATGCTGAATTTCACTTCAAAAGGCAAGAATATTAATGCTGCCGATTAATTTGACTCTGTCACTCTGAATTAGGTTATTGTTAGCTACTTCCAATTAATGGAAGTGTTCCTTTTGACAACTTAATTATTACATTGTTCTTACCCTAGATAAATCTTCAGAGCCCTCATTGTTACTCTTTAATCACTCAGTTAAAAAGAAAATCACCCATCTGAAAGTAAAACATCTTCAGGTTTTTTTTTTTTTACTCATGGTAAAAGCTGTGGTGCATCCCATTTAAGATCCAATATACTGTGTATATTTGGGTCTATTTTAAAATCATATATTCCTTACAACCACTGACATTTATGCTTTATTGAAAACAATCTTACAGTGTAGGATGTGAGATGTTTTGTGATTGTAATCACCTAAAGATTGCCCTACTCATTTTAATTTCTGGTGAAAGAACAGACCATGTTCTCATACACAAAAGTAGTACAATCTTCCTTTCAGGCCCAGCCAACTCAGCACACTCAGAATAGCAGTGGAGTGCATGTATGTGTTTGAGGGATACTTTGTTCACAATGACAGGATACCACATGAGCACTCAGCAAAGCCACCTGGATGGTTATAAATTATCATCCTGACCCAATAGATAGTCAGCATGCAGAGGGAGAGCAAGCTAAAGAATCTGCATTCGTGTCTTCTTAGGATTGTAAGTAAAGCACAGCAATTCCCTGTTGTGAATAAAGATTTTACAGTATGTGTTAAATATGTTGTATTAAATTATCAAGTGCATTTTTTAAAATCAATTCCATACGGTGGAAAATGTATAGGTAGTTATACTTTATAGCAGAAATGTGTAATAGAAAGCCATTTTATTGAACAGCTGGCTTCCAACATTCAGGGTTTATAAAAGATGACTTAAAAAATTGGGATTATATTTAATTTAAAGGCACTCATTTTAGATCAAATAGAGGGAAACCTTCTGCAAGCTTTAACCCTTCCAAACACATTGATGACTAAGTTACACTTCACTTGGCCTTTATATAAAGGTTTGAATCATGGACTTCACTTTAATAGGAAAAATTATAGTCTTCTCATGGACCATTCTTTTCCACATCACCATAATTTCCACTGGGATTGAGTTGAATTGTTTGCTGGCCATGGCTTTGAGTTAATCAAACGTTTTTGAAGAGTCAGTTAGGGTCAGTATCTGGGTACTGTAATGACCGGAAACAGAGGACCCAGAATTCAGCCAGACAAGATCAGATAGTGATATAAAACAGTTTAACAGATTCAAACTGCTGCAGGTCAAGGGTGAATCACCAGTGTCTGGGACAGGAATCACTGGAATTGGAGACAACAGGTTAGTGACCAGAAAGAGACTTCGAGAGATGTTACAGCCACTGAAACTTCGATCACTAAGTTCTAACAATCCGGAAACAGGCTTGGAAGGTGAGTGATGGCTACTGTTGGTGGGTGACGTCGCTGGTGAAGCCCAATGTGATCCAGAGTCCAATCAGGGCAGCTTGAAGGATCTTCCTCATGGAGCTGGCAGGTAATCGGTGGTCAAAGGACAGGCACAGGGTCAGAACCGTGATGTCAGAGACAGGCAGAATGTTCAGGGTGGAATAACCAGAGTCCGAAGTGCGAGAGCAGATCCAGGTGGTCAGAGATCCAGGGAAAATCCAAAACAGAATCCAGGGGCAGAGTCAGGGCACACAAACAGATCAGAGGTCCAGACAGCACAACAATCAGGTCAGACAGGGGTTAGGCAGGCTCAGAGAATCAGGAGGCAGACACAGGTCAGGAAACAGGCAAGCAGACAGACAGGTGAATCAGACCAGCACTAGAGCCAAGATCATGACAGGTACCTGGAAAAAATGTATTCTTCATCTCCTAATCTGGTCTGAATCGATGGACTGAGCAAAGTTTCTAAATGTTCACCATTCACCTGTGTATTTGCTGTAGGAAATGGCTGCCATTTGTGCTTCTCCTTTAGCATGGGCAGCAGCATTTCAGTGACATTCCACTTTTCCAAAGATTTTTGCATCTCAGTGGGCTTTACTTAAATATAAATAGATAAACCTCTTAGCCATATGTATGAGCACCGCATAGGTTTCAGGATTATTCAGCAATGAAAACACATGGAAGTAGCCAGGTTAGGGTTAGGGTTAGAGGACCAGGGCAGACTGAAACACCCTGATTTAATTTTCAAGTACCAACTAGGGTCTCCAAAACAGCCACATCATCCCTCATGGCTGCCAAGGATGATCAGCAAACAGAGAGACTGGTGATTGGTTCCATGACCCAAGGAGCATTATTAACTACTGTATAGTGTGACGTGTGTAGTACCACCGGTGCAGCATCTAATTTAGTTCTGCACAACTGACAAAGCAAAGTCTTCTGTTCTGTTTCTGCATTGTAAAGTGTTTATTGTGTGACACTGCATCCTCATGTCAACTGTATAACTGCTGTGCTAGCATGTCACAATTGAGCCAATAGCAGTAGAATACAGTTTTTGTGAGTGTGCTTCAGGCTCTGCATCCACCTTAGCATCCATCACAGCTCATGGATCAGCAGCCTCTCACTCAAACATATGAGGATGACCCGCTTGCAGCAACAACCAGGGAAGATGTCAGTCTCACAGTAAAAGATGCTCCTTAATCTTCTGAAAAATGCTGAATTGAGAATTTATTGATTTTTAATCATACAGTTGTTGAAAAGGAAATGCGCCTTTATCCTTTTACTTTAAAGGTACATGGCCACGTTATGTGATTTTTTTATTTTTTTATTCATCAGTAACTTATTCTGGTTGTATACAAAGTTTTTTCTGAAAGATTATCACATCCAAGTGCTGTATTAGTTGTTATTTTGATGTTTTACGCTTTGTTTTTACTCAATTTGTTAGTGAATAAAGCCCTTTCTGTATATTTACACGGAAATAGGACACTCCGCATGTGCGCAGGGATAAACAAGGAAGCAGCAAACAGCTATTAGCATTTCCCAACCAAGTGTGGAAACAATAAAGAAAGGTTTGAGATATAGTGTAAAAAAAAAACACAAAAAATATATGATTCGAAGGGGGAAAAGATTGGAATACACAATATGAAAATTACCGAAACGGAAGCAAAAGCTGCCGATCACTCACATGTGAGCAGAGTTGATTGACGTGACTAAGAGTCCTTATTAGTACTGTGACAATAGTACTAATTGTCACAGTACGCTTTACTGCAAGGCATTATAGAGGGGTCAGGCTCGGTCCGGCACCATTTATTAGTAATTTTGTAGTCACCATCTGGCTTTCTGATAGTTCTGCGGTACTGCCGGTAGATGGTGCCATGTATGTTTATATCTGCTCATCACTCCCATTGCTGGGGTTGTATTTAGGCCCAAAAAGGACTTTCAAAACACTATTGCTTGGTGCTTGGTGTATATAACCTCAATTTATTATGATCAAACAGGTTTTGGTCTTTTTTAATAAGCATATAACATGGCTGTGTACCTTTAAGGTCTTTGAGCATTCTCATTTACTGACACTTTTTTTTCCACACAAAGTCAAGGAAACAATTGTGGAAACACATCATGCTAAGATTTGAATTCTTAAAACAAATGCTTAACAGGTCTAATACTGCATTAGTTGATAGCATAATTAACTTAATGGGAATTGTTTTACAAAGCCAGAAAGTTAAGTTATTAAACTGATCTCTGTGTCATTTCTCTGACTGAAAATTCTCCATTAAGTTGTGCTCACACCAAACATGAACAGGACATTTGGTGCGAGTGATTTACATATTATCCCTATGTAAAGACACTTTCAGGAGCGAATTAATGGTTTGCAATGACAATTTCAAGTGATGCAAAGGGAACAAAATAGGCGAACAGAACAAAGCAAAATGGGGGGTTTTCAGCTGACGTCACGCTCACGTGACTACTCAGCGCGTCCGCCATATTGGGTGGCAGTCGTTTCGCACCGTTGACCTGCATTGTATGACACCTTAGGCAGTATTGGAAGTGAACAATGGAGTTGTTTAATGGTTGGTTGCACGGCCCGTGGAGGTGGAGATCAACGCTCTTTCTATCGCCTACCAGCCGTAATAGTGAATCAATGTGAAAAAACAAAACAGCTCTCTGAACAACGCCGTCACCTATGGCTGACACGGATATCCAGGTCCGATTTGGACGGTGTTAAGCTGGAATACGCCAGAGTCTGCGGTGCTCACTTTGTCACAGGTAATTAACTGTTAAGTATTTAAAACATGTAAGAAGAATATATTAATAATAGGGCTTGGGCGTTATGACTTATTACTTTCCGCGGCTGCCGTGTTGACTGCCTCCGCCGCCTCTACTGCCTATTACTACCGCATACTGTACTCCCTCTCTCAGCCGTGTTTTAATTTGATTAATTTCACCTTAACTTGATTTCAACCATGGTAAACCGTTGCTGTATTGTGGGCTGTAACAGCGCAACACATGATCGGAAAAACATAGAAACAGATTAATTTTCCAACGCTTTCATGCCTGGAGGCGCAACCACGGAGAACAACTGTTAGTGATAACAAAGAGTCGTCGGCTCGCTTGGATCGAGGCTGTAAGTCGACCGAACATAACTTTCCACAGTATCCCGATGTCAATGAGAGTGTGTTCTAAACGTTTGAAACACATAGCAGCTAGTTAAAAGTACATTACATTCGCGAGTGGTTGTTAGCGCTGACGGTTAGCATGTGCCAGAGCCCGTCTGAGCGCAGCTTACCTTTGAACGAGTTACAGAGATAAAGAGATCGTCGGCTCGCTTGGATCGCGGCTGTAAGACCGAACATAACTTTCCACAGTATCCCGATGTCAATGAGAGTGTGTTCTAAACGTTTGAAACACATAGCAGCAAGTTAAAAGTACATTACATGCGCGAGTGGTTGTTAGCACTGGCGGTTAGCAGCTACTAAACTAGCATGGGCCAGAGCCCGTCTGAACGCAGCTTACCTTTGTACGAGTTACTGTGTTCCCACTGTTTGCTGGCTTTATGATCTGCAGCTCCTACCGGCGCCAATACGGTAAATACAACTTAATTTTTCACTGGTCATTGTTCTGCTTAAATAATTAAAGCCACGAGCGGCGTCGATCGGCCCTGCAGCTAAGCGCCTTCGCGCACCGCCGGCCGTCAGCCACCGCAGAAGCATGCGACACATTTGCGTCGGATTGTTTACATTTTTACCATCTTATTAAAACTCACCCGTCCACGTATGATGGCGATTTCCTTGATGTACATAACCAGATGTGAACTGGTTGTGAGCCTCTAGACCCTTGTAAGCTCTCATTTCCTCAAGAGTGTGCAGAGGGTTTTCACCGAACACCAGGTAATGCATCTGGATTACGGCTAAACAAGGCACCGTGGAGGGGATAGGGGTCCATATGGTCGATCACGGAACATTTCCTCAGATATACGTCCTTATCTGGTCGCTCTAGCGTGCTGGCGTACTTATCCATTCGCGATACGATAATACGTGTACGACAACTAGAGATAAGGAAGTGTACCACCCAATATGGCGGACCGGAAGTTGGCCAGTGACGTCAGTGAAAACCCCCTATTGTGAACGCCGTGGTAGATCGTGTCACGTTAATGGTGCTCCTTGTCCATTTACTTCAGCACAAAAATGTTTTTTATGTGTTACATATTTAGACAGTACAATTAGGTTAGATTTTTATAAAGCAATGATGGATCAGCTGACCAAAAATCCCTGTAGTTGGTGTCATGGGGGGAGATATGTGCCCCGAAGGGGAGATGTGTCTACCAAGGTGCCAACGCTGTTGTTCTGCTTTCCACATCACATGCAGCACAACTTGTGCCGTAAAATCCATTTCCTCAGTAAAATCCGTCTCCACTGTTCCGTGAGTTGATAGTTAATGTACCAGAAGAGATCCATTCTCAGCAGGGCAGCAGGTCCTCATGCTCAGTCCTGGAAAGACGGAAGTACCGCTGGAAGCAGCAGTCATCCACGCAGCTAGAGGTTGTGGTAGCCACTTGCCAAACTGGTTGAGTCTCTGGAGGATGTGGTGGACCCAGAGGTGTCAACATCGTTGTTCACCTTTCCACATTGTACACACCGTGACTCACATTATAAAGTCCACCTCCCTTGGTCTGTGAACTGAGTAGACAAGAGGAACTGGCAAGAGGATAGACGCTCCTCCTATTTGATGACGCAGTGAAACAAGCTGGGGGGGGGGGGTGTAGTGGCTATGTTGTCAGTACAGATTGTTTGCAAGAAATAGTAAGCATTCAATAGCAAGAGAACGCAATCCAGACAAATTATTTGTCCGTGGTGGGCGCAGGAAGCTGTCTGAGCCCTGGTCAGACAGCATCTGTGAGCATTGTCTTGGATGGAGGCAAATGTTGTGATGAACTTCTCCGCGGCCTTTACCACTCTCTCTACACATTTCCAGTTTGAGGCATTGCAGGCCTCTATTGTCCCTCTGTAGAAAGTGGTGAGAATGGGAGGGGGAGGTTTGCTCTTCTTACCCGATGCAGAAAGCGCAGATGCTGCTGTGCTCTCTTGACAAGAGCAGAGGTGTGGATGGACCTGGTCAAAGTTTCTGTGATCTGCACCTGTACAACAGTTTGCTGTTGTCCCTGATGAGACCCAGCACTATCGGATTGCCCGAATACTTAATGATATGGTTCGTACTGAACCTGGCAGGGCAGTCCTGGGTCATTAGGGTGAAGAGCAGTGGACTCCGTATGCAGCCCTGGGGGGAACCGGTTCTCCTTCCTTTCCTTCACAGAAAGGAAGGAGGTGACCACCACTAACGTCCCATCCTGGTTTGCAACCCATCTCTGAAGCCTACCACACACCTCACCATTGTCTCTCGCTGTTCATGTACATGTCCGGCAACACAATCATACTTCTCTACCAGTCCAACTCCCTCATACAGTCTCACAGTCTAGATCCATGAAAACATAGCAAAACTTGTTTTGACCTTCTCTATGGTTAAACATCAACACTCTCAAATAAATGATCACCTCTGTAGCTCCCTTTCTCAGCATTAAACCCAAGTGTTACTCAGTCATTCTAACCTCTCTTCTTAACCTTCATAAAGCTTCATTAACTCTCCCTCATATCATTATGACATGGCTCATTAGCTTTATTCCTCTGCAGTTGCAGTAGCTCTACTCATCACCCTTGTTCTTGAAGACAGGTTGTGCTTCGTGACAGATCCCAATTCAAAAGGGGGAAAAGGTACAATTAAAAAAAACATTACAACAAAGACAAGTGACAACCAATTAACGGTAAAGAACACAAGATAGATGTGTTCTTCAAGTTGTCCACGGGTATTGTGATAAATATAAATTACAGTTTTATCAATTATAACCCTAAGGAAAATAAAAAAATATACAGATAAGTAAACCTGTGACACATTCTTTTGATTCTTCCGTTTTTGGTTTTTGTTTGTTTTTTCTGGTAAAAACAAATATCATAAATGTAACGGACATAAATAATACTACAATGACCCCAGTAGTATTGCAAACATCTTAACTCTTGTAGCTGCAGTTACATAATTTGACAGTTTTGAAAACTAGAAATTATTCCACTGGCTATCTGCACTCCTATTGGTCACTCAAAAAAGACAGCCAAAGACTAGATTGCTGTAATTACACCGTTACATAAGCTTTAGGGTGTCATTTGAATCACTCTGGGCAGTCAAATCAGGCTAACAGCTGAGTGTGCCTTATCTGCTCATATATGCTCCTCTGTTGTTTTCAGAAGACTAAAATCTTCACTGAAGTTGTTATGTATCCCAGTAGGAAAAGAGTGCACTTTGTGATAAAGAGGGTGTTAAATTGAAAGTATATTTCATACACAGAATGGCTACAGTGAGAAGATCTGTTGAGTCAGTTAGGCTCTAGAGGAGACTGTTGTGGTCCTTAGCTTAGTTCCACAGTACTAATACTGGTAGGGCTGCAGTCATTAAATGATCAAATGTTGTGCACATTTTTTATAGAGCATTGTGTTCTATTCAGAAAGATTCCACCAACAGGGTTATTGTCAGAGTGAACTGAATTTGCAGTGTGACTATACACAATATTTTATATATATATATATATATATATATATATATATATATATATATATATATATATATATATATATATATATAGGTGAAACGGTTCTTGGTTGACCTATATGTGCCACTGAAGCTACAGAATGAACAAAGTAAGAGTTAGGGGGCTCTGTCATCTGATTTAGATGCTGTATGAACATGTTATCAATATGTAGCTTAAATACTATTTTAAAGGGGAAATATCATGCTTTTTATTACTTTCTTGGATTCCTTAAGACAAGTGCACAACAACATTTGCTAAGTAAGTGGCTTTTGCATGCCCCCTTTAGTAAGGTTGTTTTAAACAGACAATGTTCTAATTTCATCACAACTATTTTTAAAATGGCCTTAAGAATGAATGAATAATTGTGCTCAAAACCTTTTGTTTTTTGGAGGGATATTCTTTAACGCTGTTTATAATGCACCAATGAACTCCTTCATTCATTTCTATATCAAGGAAAGAGGTCTTCATTTTTATAAATTTGCTTATTTTGAGGTCCTTTTCAGTTAATGTACATTTGAGCTTAATTTGTTACATTTCAATTTGAGTGTTTAGTTGTAGTAAAACTATGGCAACAGTATCATATCTAAGCCTTGGCATTACAAATTGTTATAATCCTGCTATGAAGTTAGCCATCTACAACTTGCTTTACATGCACGGTCACCAGGGGGCATGTGAATGACTTCAGCCATCTTTTGGTAAAAGGCAGTTGCCAGTCCATCACAGGGCAACAGAGATACACACACGACAATCAGGCACAGACACCCTCACTCTTCAGGGCAGGTTTAAGGAAGCAAATTGTCCTAAAAGTCTTTTTTTCTTGACTGTCGCAAGGAGCCGGAGTAACCAGAGAGAACTCCCACATTCATTGAGAGAACATGCAGAACAATTCCAGGTTGGGATTCGAACCAGGAACCATGAAATAGTGCTAACAGCAGCTCAGCCCAAAATAGAATTACCTTACAACATAAACTTTCATATGCTTCAAGAAAAAGATAATTTTTTCACAAGATCACAAGATTCTTTTGTGAAAAAAGAAAATCCAAATTTGATTTTAGAAACGTTCTTATCACTTTTGGAAATTAAATGCTGTATATTGAGATGTGCACTCAGAATGTTCCCTTTGAGGTTGTTTTTTTAATCCAAGTAATTGTTTGATACTGCCAAAGAAACTTGCATAATGCACCTAGGCATGTGCTGACAACTCATGTGAAGTAGACACATCACCATGGTGGGGGATCAGACACAGAGGACACGCTGTGTTAAGCCAGGCGTACACTATATGAGTTTTTGCCCTTTTCGGGGCGATTTTTCAGTCGTGCGAGAATTTTTTGGATCGGGCCGAGTTCCAGCTTGATTGTGCGTCCTGGTATGTGTAGTATACAGGGGGTAACGATCGGCGATTCGCCTCTCACGACCACCTCCCGATCAGGAATCGGACGGTCGATCGAAAATCAAACATGTCTGAAATTTAGTCGGCCCTCGTGAACGATCGTGAGCCGATTTCCCCCAATCTCGCGCACTTTGCATGCGCAAACAAGGAAATTCTTCTTCTTCTTCTCAAACAAAACCATAGGAGCAAAGAGAAGCATGGCAGCGGTAGGTGTGACATGGAGTCAAACTACGGAGGAGCAACTCGTAGAATTGACAAGGCACCGCGTTTCATTCTAGTGAACCTCATACTTAACAGTGAGCATTGACATATCCGCCTTTTTCTTCTTCTAATGTTTACATTTGGCTTCCGGGTAGACGAGTCCGAGTAGCGCCATCTCTCTACAGGGCTGAGTCCGTCGTGGGGTTTTTAAACGTACAGTGTGAGCAGTCAGTTTGCATCAGAGCGTCGGGCCACACAGTGTAAGAACAGATATCGTGAGCAGTGAACTTTTAAACCCTGTGGTTTCGTCATACAGTTTGAGCTGTATATGAGTACCACGACTGAAAATATTGTACAGTGTATGCCCGGCTTAAGGTAGGCTCGTTAGAAAGGAAGAGTCCAAAGATGCTACTTATTGCCAAAAAGCCGCAACAGTGGAAAGCAACATCTTTTGAAAAGATGTGGCTGGCATGTACACACAAAGATGTAGACCAGTGTTTTGAAATTTATCCACAGGGTCTTAAGCCTGGTTCACACAGTAGGATAATTAGCCCGGTTTTTGCCCAAATCTTCCCCATCCAACATGCCCCGGTTATCAGGATGGCTCTTAAGATAATCTTCAGAGATATTCTTGATGTGTGGTGTGTGAAGAGTAAGCTGGTCTGCTCAGAAGGACGTTGGAACCGCTCAAATCGGGGATATTGAACATGTTGAATTGTCTAGGCCTGATATCCTAGCAAGTGTGGTGTTCCCCAAGGACAAATGAGCCTGTTGAATGTGACATGTAGCTTATCAAAAGCGAGGTGAGGGAAACCCTGAGAAAAATAAAACACAACCCACCTCTATCTTATAGTGTAGCAAAGTAGAGCCCTGTTTGCACTGTCTCCATTCCTTTAACCAACATCTTTTAAATGTATTTTCTCTGTTAAAATTAGTCGATAAACTATTACCATTATTCTTCCTCATCGCCCATGTTTACTCTAAACTTGCGTTTAATAGCGAGAGGTCTTGCAAGATTTCCCGTCTGACACCCGAATGTTCCTGGGTGAAATCTGTTTGTGTGTGTTGTGCTTGTCGTTTGATCGAACACCAACTGTATGAGCATCCTGTTATGTCTAAGATTTTTCATCGTTATGTGGGGTGTCTCTCAGGCTTTGAAAATCGGCCGACAATTTTAAAATCTTGCCTGCCTTTAGTTCTGCTTCACTCATGTTAATTGTATGTCATCCTCCACATGCCCCTCTGTATGCTCGTCAGATCTCATTGTTCACTGCTGGATTCTTCTGTTGGCCAGCCAGATGTTTCCCCAGCATGTCATTGCTGCCTTTGTTCCTCTTTGAACTTGGTCATTTAGTCTGCACTTGGATCCTTCACAATCCTACACAAACCTGACAGCTGATCCCAGCCATCTGAACCCAGCAGATTCTCATTCAGATGATGACTTCGCCAAATTAACACACATAGTTAAGGTATTCTGCAATACGTTGGCTCAGCCTAGCAAATGCTGCCAGAAAATTGTGTGCATCAGCTGCACACATGTACCCCTCTCTTTCCTTCTCAGGGCTTGGAGGAGTTGTTGGAGTGGAACTATAAGGAAGCATGGGTGAAGGTTGTCAAACTGTTACTTCAGCCAGACCTCCAACCTCTCCCTTCGGCACCTCCTCCTGTTTCCTCCTCTGCTTGCTGTGGATAGTGTCATCATTGAGGTGCTTCCACTCCCGTCCCGAATGCTCTGGCTAATATTTTCCCTCTGACCTCCCACTTACACTGTCACTACCTCTTCCTTTCATCACAGATGACGATTTTGTCACCAGACTACCATTTCTATTCTGGGGTGTCTGTTTAAAATCTTTGCTCCTTCCCCGGCACAAACCACTGCTTCTCCAGCGGCTTCCAGTGGTCTGCACCAGAGAATGCTACAACCCACATTGGTAGCACGTAAGTTTCTACGTCAAAGCAGAAGTAGTTCCCAAGTCCAGAGCTACAGCCTCTATGACTCACCTTTCAAAATTCAAGCCTGCTCTCCTCTAAGCACCAGAGCCCAGTCCAGGTGGAACTGCCTCGTGTTCCTGTTCAAGAGGTCTCTACTGAGGGTGTAATGGTTGGTCCGCCTGGTGTTTGTGTTCCCAGGTTTTCTGAGAAAGGTGTCCAGGTGGGTTCACCTCTGTCACCTTCCTGTTTCCAAGCTCCATCCAGGGTTCTCCCAGGGCACGGATATTCAATTTCATTCCTCAAGGTCTGGTCTCCTACAGCTTTTAGATGTGTCCCTGATCTAACACATCTGAGTTGAAAAAATCAGGTCATTAGCAGGACTCTGGAGAACATGACTGCAAGCTGAAGAACTAGTTTAGCCATTTGAATGAGTGTGTTGCACTAGAGACACATCTAAAAGCTGCAGGACACCGAAGCTCAAGGCCCCTTCTCTCCCAATCTCAGTCGGGGGTCGTTCTGGCTTCCACAGTGCCACTCTCCAGGCCTTCTTTGTCGGTTTAAGTTGTCCTGTGGATCAGTCTCCTGGGCTCCCTCTTAGGTTCAAACATCCTGCGGACCAGTGTCCTGAGACCCTCTAGGATTTGTCATGCCTTCTTGTTGAACTCCTGACAAGGTTCTCCTTGGGTTCTTCCAGTCAACCAGTAGACCTGGTAAGGTTCTCCTTAGGTTCTCTCAGTCTGCTGGCCAACCTCCTGACAAGGCTCCTGCTTCACACCGAATGTGATTCCTGCAAAACCACGTGGTGTTGGTCGCTGTGCATTTTGCATGCATAAACGGTGACAGCGGCCTCACCTTGTCATCGAATAGGAGGAGCTTCAATCCACTTCCCTGTTCAACTCAAAAGGGCGGACCAGAATCTTACTGAGAGAATCGCAGGTCTGTATTTAATGGGGAAAGCCGAACAACGATGCCGACGTCGCTGCGGGTTCAGCGCCATATCGTCCCTGCAGGTCCAGCGCCATGTCCTCCAGAGATACTCCCAGATTGGGGAGTCCAGAAGCTACGACTAGATCACAGTCACTTCCTGTGGTGCTTCTGTTTGTCCAGGGTCCACAACTGTTATCTCACTTGGGGGACGGATCACCCATACAACAGAGGTAAGGACAGCCAGAGATCAGAGCAAGAGACCAGGCAGACAGAACACCTGACTTGGCCACAGAAGCGGCAGGCTGGCCAGGTCAGTTCTGGAGCTACAAGAAGAAGACAAATGATGAATGGTTTAACAGTCCTTTTAAGGGCTAAATTAAAATGGCTTTTTTCAAAGCCACCCACAAATCTCTAAATAGCATTCCTTACGTCATCCCATATCAGCAGTAATTTTTCTATCTTATATTTTGATTGAAAAAGCTTTGTCTCCACTGCACTCTTTCACCCTATGTCGAAGCCACATCCAGTCCGTGATTGGTTGCAGCAACGTGATTTGACAAAACATTTCCACTTGTACCACTTGTGCGACAATCACATCACTGGCCGCTTCACCGAGCCTTTTGAATAGGGGTAATATGTAGCAATGAAATGCAATTCCCCTTGTAAGTCTCCTTTTTTAATTATTAAATTGACTCTTTTTATCAATCTGCCTGCACTTTGGTCCAACTGCAAAGTTTTTCTGAGCCTCTAAATAGTCTCTCAGTCAGGGTCAGTAGGAGACACAATCATGGTGTTCACTGCTGACTGGACAGATGTCCAAAAGACGGTCACCGACATCTTCCACACGGAGGGTAACCCACAAAACATTTTTACTAAACCAGTGGTTTGTTCACAGAGTGCTGTATCCAAGCATATTCATAGAAAGTTGAGGGCTAGGAAAAGGAGCACCAGCAACAAAGAAAACTGCAGCTTTGAGAAGATTTTAACGCAATATCCATGCAAGAATTTGGGAGTTTCGCAAGGAGTGGACTGTGGCTGGACTTAGCGCATCAAGATCCACTATGCACAGATGAATCCTAGACATGGGTTACAAGCATCTTAAATCGGGAAGATGAGAGACCTATCAACGCAGATAGCCTGAAGGCAGCTGTCAAAGCAACCTGGGCATCCAGACCACCTCAGCAGAAACACAGGCTGATTGCCTCCATGCCTGTTGCATTGATGTTTTCTGTTGAAGCCTCACACTTCTATCAAAAAATTTTTTTTTTATTAATCTTACATAATATCCTTATTTGCTGAAACACAAATTTCCATTATCTGTAAGTCATAATCATCAGAAATACAAAAAAAATAAATCTGAAATATTCAACTTTATGTATAATAACTATAGAGTTTCACTTTATGAAAAAGTGAAAAAAAATTTAACCTTCTCACTTCTTGTAGTTTTGTGAGACGTACTTGTATGAATGTGTACCTGCCTGACCTGCTTTAAGAAGGTCTGCTCCAAACAAACATCTGGTCCATACATCTGCTTTCCTCATTTCCTGAACGAAAGAATAGAGCATACAGCCCTAGGTGTCTTGAAGTTGTCAAAAATAACATAATATAACACTGCAGGCCTGTCAGTATCAATACTCACAGGGCCTCTAACATAGTTTCATCCTGCAACTATTGGGCTCATTACAAAGAACATTAAGGAGGGAAAGAAGAATTGCACACACCACCTCTCTAAATCAATTTAATGTGTGACTGACATCATGCTCCCCAACTCCCAGATCTTCTTAAAACTGTGTTCAGGCTTTTAGTTACTTTAGACACATGGGTCATAGCTCTTCTTTGTGATCTGCAACATAGAGAAATGCTCAGAAAACTAACATTTAACAAATTATCTGTTATCCTGGATAGGTGTCAAAATGTTTTCAGAAAGACATTGAGCAAAATTCCAGTTGCCTCTGATTTAAGCCTGTTTGTAGCACAGAAAACTAACATTTTTCATGCATATGCACACAGATACACAAACATCACATTCTAAACAAGGTTGGGAAAAGGGCCTTTATCACATTGTGCTCAAATAAGCTTTGATTTTACAGACTGTGTCATTGAAATTGTCATGGTAAAAATGGTAAATGGCTTGTACTTTATCAAGTCCAAAAAAAGCACTTTACACTACAGTCATCCACCCATTCACATCCTGACAGTGGTGAGCTATGTTAGTAGCCACAGCTGCCCTGGGGCGGACTGACAGAGGCAAGGCTGCCACACATCGGCGCTACCACCAGGAGGCAATGCAGGTGAAGTATATTGCCCATGGACACAACGACTGAGACAGTTGGAGTGGGGGATCAGACCGGCAACCTGCCACTTGCAGGACAAACTCCCTAACTCCTGTGCCATTGTTGCCCTAAATTGCAATGGTGCAATGTTTATGCCTGGTAATGCCTGATGAGGGACTTTTTACTTAAATGCATGTAAATACAAAATAAGGCTCTTTAAAGTAATGCTCTGTTCATACTAGTTCATAATCAGAATTGCAAGGCTCTTAAACAGAATGCCCCATTGTCTCTTCTTTACACATATAGTAACCTAATATACAGCCCCTGCCAGTCTTATCTTGTAGTGAAACCATGATCTTTTGAGAGTAAAAACAAAAGCTTTTTAAAATAATTGATTTTCCCTAACTTCTTTTTAAGCAGTTGTGGCAGATGGTCTTTAATTTTTCAGCAAGCTTTATTTTGTTTCTTTGCTTTCACAAACCTGGGAAGAGACAAGAACCAACCTTATCCAGCATGATTATCAATTCAGGTTTGAATTCCAAGGAAAGGAAGCATCAAACATGCAACACTTATCTCAGATGGAAATCGCTGGTGCCCCCTGAAGAAATAACCTTGAGGTCAGGTTGAACAGATATTTCCTTGTCCATTTAGCCAAGAAATTGGACATTCACAACTGCAGGTCCTAAACCCTTTTTTGTTTTTTTGAGAGGTGACATAACACCCACCCAGGTAAACGATAAGGTAAACAGTACGTTTGTTTTGTCTTGTGGCATCAGAACCTGCCAAACCACTGAGACCTGCCTCTGTTTGAAGTGGCATGTTTCTGTACTCGTCCAAACTTTTCTCAGACTTTAGTCAGGTATTTAAAACTTCAGATTATGCAGAAAACCTTGAGTTTACCTTTTAGAAAGAGAGGGATGTGTCAGATCTTTTTTTTACCTTTTGTTTTTGGTGCCAACTTTCTTTTTTTGGCCAGGCAGTGCATGTTAAATGCTAAATGGCTTGAACTTGTATTGCTCTTTATCAAGTCTGATGACCCCAAAGCGCTTTACAATACAGTCAGTCATTCACCCATTCTTACACACATTCACGCCCTGACGGTGGTGAGTTATGTTAGTAGCCACAGCTGCCCTGGGACAGGCTGACAGAAGCGAGGCTGCCATTCGTCTGCGCCATCGGCCCCTCTGACCACTGCCAACAGGCAATGTGGGTGAAGTGTCTTGCCCACGGACACTTCACGAGCGGGGGATGACAGGACAAACTCCCTCACTCTTGCACCACTGTTGTTAGTGTGTATGATTATATGCTGTTGTGCCACTATGCAAGTTATTTAATGTGTCTCAAATAACTCTTGGTATGTTAAGTATTGTCTGGCAAATATCAGCTCAATCAGCTGATATTAGGACAATGGTTGAAAAAGTGATTGGAGTGCTGGCATTCTTTTAATAGCAAACTCTGCACACATATGGAATAAATGAGTGACAACCTCTCTACATTATTAGAAATGCATTAACAGAAATAAATGCACACCCAAAGAACAGCATTATAGAATGTTGTTTATCTAAATGAATCATATATTGCAACCAACCAATCCCTTACATAAGGCTAGTGAAACTGAACTAAAACTACTAAGCAAAATTAAGAAAAAGAAACTAAGGAACTATTTAGACACAAAAGAACAAAAGGACAAGATTTCCACCAATAACAGCTCTTAATTTGAACGTGTCACAGAACAACCGACCAATGAAAAGCAAGTGTCACGCTAAAATATCATGAAATGACAGTACTCCGAGATCTCGCTGGAAAACAATGGTGGCCATGGAAAATAACACGCGGGCCGATGAATTTCAATACATTTCAGGAAAATGATCGGAAAAAGCATGTTCTCCCTGTGCATGCCTGGGTTCTCTCTGGTTATTCGAGCTTCCTCCCACAGCCCAAAAAACATGACCGTTAGGTTAATTGGCCTCTCTAAATTCTCCTTGTGAGTGTGTGCGAGAATGGTTGCTTGTCCTGTTTGTCTCTGCGATAGACTGGCGACCTGTCCAGGGTGTACCCTGCCTCTCGCCCATTGACAGCTGGAGATAGGCACCAGCACCCCTCGAGACCCCACAAGGAGAAAATGGATGGATGGATGGATGGATGGATGGATGGATGATAGGGAAAAAAAGGAAGGAAACACCCTAGATTTGAAAATCAGTATAGCAGCACTACGCCCTTATTCCATCCTCTGGAGAGAACCTTGCTTTAGGACACTTCATTTTTAGTAATGTAATAATTTCTTCTGGAAATAATTAAGACTCAATTGGTAACTTGCAAAGTTAGAAAACTGTAGGCAGACAACTGACTGTAAATAATGCATCAGGGCACATCCAGTTTCATGTGGCCATTATCTTGATGGGTTTCTCTTAAGTTACACAAAACACCATGGCAATGATGGAGCGAAATGAAACAAGCATTATGTTTGAACATGCCATAGTTACGTTTATTAGTGTTAGTAGTGAGTTATTAATGAGGCTAACAGTGGCTAATGCTAGCGGACATTCAGGGCTCATCTAAAGCAGGGATTCCCAAAGTGTGGTGCCGCGAGCTGCCGCGAGGGGGTGCGCAAGATGAAAAACTCTAATGGCGGTCTAACAGTGTTTTTTTCCCCACACAATAAAGACGTGTAAATAATCACTTCCTTTGCGGGAATTAAAACAAAAAACTATAAATTTAATAAATAAATAAAAATGTTTTCATACAAAAAAAATGTATTTGTTCAGAAGAAGTCATCTTCTACACTTCATTTAGGAAGGACCGAAATGCAGAGGAGTGTAGGGATCAGGTATTAATAGCAAATATAAGCTTAGAATGTAGGAATGAAGACCAGACTGAGCAATGAAACAATAAGCATCATAAAGCCAACGGAAGAATTCAGTAATGAACAAAGACAACCGAGGAGATGGGAGAAACCCAGGTGAGAGTAATAAGGTGGGAAATGTGGAACATTTGAGATCAATGAAGGCAGAGAAACTGAGAAAAGCAGGATCTGACCTGAGAGAAACACAGGGAAGAAAAAGTGGAGTAAGACAAAATATACAAAGAACATAAATTAATAAAAATGGCTACAACTCGAAAACACAAAAAAACTTAAAACACTCTTTACCCATGACACAGCACATTTTTATCAAAATGATGATACAGTGCAATTCAATTAAATTGCAGCTGGTAATACAAGGAAAGGTGATACATTTGAAAATTATTTACAATGTCTATCCTTCTAGAATTTGAAATATAATTGAATGATTAAAAAGTATGAACAGACAAGAAAACAGCTAAGATGGTAACACTTTATTCGGAAAGAATAATGAGAACAAAATGTGACTTTATTAGCATACATAAATCAACTGGGATACCAACGTCAACATGTGTGAAAGGAAAGAGCTGAATTGCCTCGTGTTTGACTGCAGTTTGTTGACTTGCTGAGCTGAGGTTAGCAACACTGGCCCCAGCGGAGTCCCCAAGGTAAATTTATCGCTCAGCGGTTCATGGCTCTGTGCCAGTGAGTTTGTTCCATCCTGGGGAGCAGAGCTTTCTCTGCAGAAATATACCTTTAGTCATCTTTAGTTACAGTGGAACCAAAACAACAGACAACAGGTGGGAAAACAGGAAGATAGGGAGCTGATCCAAGTATAGAATGTTTTGTTGCTTTAACTGTTGGTAGGTTTAGGGGTAGATCTATTCTGCTCATGGTCAATTTGCTTCTAAGTAACCAACCAAAATGTATAAGTCTGTGCCTGTGGGATTTTAGCTTCCTTTACTCCTTAGTACACCTTCTATAGAGCCGAGTTAAAAACAAAACATGTACCAGCATTTTTTAGATAGGCTGACGCAGTGTGATTTTTTAAATGACTTCAGTGTTGCAGAGGATTATAATATAATCATATAATAATACCCACAGAAAACAGGTCTAACCAAGACTCTGTAAGCTTTACATGCTGGCAAATAAAATACTCGAATTAGGAGGTTTGCTCCATCCATCCATCCATCCATCCATCCATCCATCCATCCATCCATCCATCCATCCATCCATCCCAGTGCCATGGAGACCGGTGCCTATCATCAGCAATCAGCAGGCAAAAGCTGTGGCACACCCAGACCAGGATGCCCTTCTTTCACAGGGCAACACAAAAACATTTGAGACAAACAATCATTCTGTCACACATCCATTGCTATGAGCAATTTAGAATCTTCAGTTAAACAAACATGCATTTGTTTTGCACTGTGGTAGAAAACCATGGTAGTAGAATTGTTTGTGACATTTATGTAGAAATTGAAATAATATTTTAGAATAAACAGAAAATGTCCTAAGAACATTAAATATAGAACAGTGATTGAGTCCAGAAACTGAATGTATTTTAGCTGTACTACACCACTAGATGGCTCTGGAACCCCATGTATGTAAAACAACCCACGTCCTGGTGTGTGTGTGTGTGTGTGTGTGTGTGTGTGTGTGTGTGTGTGTGTGTGTGTGTGTGTGTGTGTGTGTGTGTGTGTGTGTGTGTGTGTGTGTGTGTGTACTAGAACAGACAACTTAAGGCAGCATGGGAAGCATGATGTGCTGTCCTCTTTTGACATATGAGCAAGTTGGCAAAAGGAACTGGTATAAGCTTTAATTCTATTAAAGAAAAAACAAACAGAAAAAAACTGATCTGTCAGCTGAACAATCTTGAGAAAAGCTGGTCTTTAACTCTAGAAAGTGCGTTTAAATATTCCTAAAAAGAACTACAGCTGCAAAATTGTTGAAAGGTTTTTTGGTTCAAATGAATAAATGCTGATATTCTTCTATCAGGTACCATGGCTCCTGGATTTAAATCAGTGATTTTGCTGCTGCTGCTGCTGCTCCCCTGTTGGCAACCTGCTGGAGCCAAAGAAGGAAAGGGAAAGGGAAAGAAAGGAAAGCAAGTTGTCTGTCCATCGTAAGTAATTCATCCTTATTTATCAAAACAGAGCTGCTTTGCAAGAATAATGTGTAAAAACAAAATTAAAGGAACAATAAGCAAAACTTCACCACTAGGTAGGCTGTTGAGCACTGTCTGTAGACCAACATATATATGTATACATGGAGACCATATTTGCAAAGGATAAATACACAGCAAAATAGCATCATCTGTTGGAGGAACATTTCTAGCAAAGAAGTAAGTAATTCAAAACCTTATAATGCTGCTAGCAAGATAACATTTTGATCCACTGGATGTGCTCTCCAGCATTTTACTCCTACTACACTGCCCTGATGCTGGCCTTTTATGAGCAGAGAGGGGCTAAGCCCTGAGTGTTCACATGGGCGTACATGTATGCACAGCCGACCCAGCTTGCAAACATGAGGTTGGAGAACAACACAGAGAGACGATGTGTGACATCATACCATAGTGCATCTAAAAAGATACCTTTAGTTCTTCACATTTCGCTATTTATTAGTTAATTCTATCTAAAATGATGGAATTCTGCTTATCACTCTGTTAAAGAACTAAACCAATGCACTGGTTACTAATAGCTTAACTGTACAAAATTATTAACTCAGGTTTAGCACTCAAACCTTGATGAAAAAACACAGTATTTAATGGATCTGTTCTAAAATAGTTCTGACATGTGAGGTATATTGGTTTAAGAGAACCAAACTGAAATGGAAAATCTTCAATCAGAAATGCAGACGAATGTGGTTAGCTGCTTTATAAAATTATCTTTTATTAATTTGTAAATTAGGTATAAAAACCAGAGGTGCCGCAGTTCTTAGGTTGCAAAATTACCACAGGATGGTTGAGAGTTAGCAGTTTAAGGGATAAAGGTATTCAGAAAAAAGCACATTGTATATTTCAACTGAGTGATGTAAAGTGAGGACAGAAGGGGAGGGGCTAGGGGTTAGGTTTAGGACTAAGATATCAGTTAGGTTTAGGTTAGGGTTAGGTATAACCCTTTAATTATATAGTTAGGGCAGGAAATATTTGAACAGTGACACAATCTTCATGATTTGGGCTCTACAATGCCACCACATTGGATTTGAATGAAACAACTACAATGTAACTGAAGTGCAGACTTTAAGGTTTAACACAAGGGGTTGAACAAAAATATACACTCACACAGATGTTTAAATTGGGAGAAAAACATCTCTACACACATGAAAACAATATAAGACGCCCAAACTGCTGTATAGCCTTTAGCAAGAGCATTTATCTGAGTGATTGGGGAGCTTTTAACAGTATTTTTCCCTCTTAGATGAAACAGGACTTTTCCAGATGACAAAACCAAGACTCATGATGATCAAGCTAACAGAGTGGCTTCAGCAGCATCACACGGATTTGTCAACACAGTTTAATCCTTAATCCCTCTAAGAATATTTGGGAAGTGCTAGAGAAGGGTTTAAGCAGCCACCCAAACCTCCATCCTCAGTACAAAGTTTGACAAATCGGGCTAAATGAACCGCTGACAAGTGTATAATGTTATTATAAAGATATCATGTCAATGATCATAGAAAAATATAAGTGCATTTTTTTAGGATGGACATTACACAATATATTGATTACTTTACTACTTATTATTTACTATTATTACCCTATATAATTTTAATAAGATGCTTTAAAAAACAAAAAGAAATTGATATAGAACAGATTGTGTTGCTGTGTCAGGTTGGACCGATGTTATTTGTACCTCCATGATGATTTGCTGTGTTCCGTTTCTGAATGTGAAAAAACTGCAGCTTTTTCACATTCAGAAATGTTTAGGAATACTTCTGCAGTCCACATCATCTGTCTATTGATGATACTTGGATGCCTTACAGTCTGTGAGTCAGCTAAAGAAGCATTCCTATTCAAACTCACCTGTCTGGGATGTCTGTCCCATCTCTCTGACCATTAGGTTTTTGGAAAGCAGTCAAAGATCACTTTTACTACTGAACACACCACATTTCCCATCCCAGCAGTAGTACTTTTTCTCCCTCTGAGCCTCATTTGGGGCTGATGTTTTAGCCCCATTTGGTCATTTATTCTTCTGTTAACATATTTCTGGTTCTTACTGCCTGTTCACCATACACCATTGAGGTGTTGGAAGCTTCTTTTAAATTCTGTGCCATTCTGCATGGTAGTGTGAAGAGAATGGCTTGCAGGCCAGCCTATTGCTAGTTACAGTTATTCTAGACAAAAACCAGATCTTTGCTAGTGAAATCATTCACAAATCCCTAGGTGGTCTGCATGCTTTTTTATGTTAACATGGGAGTGTTTCAGGTGGGAACAGACTTATTTTCATTTCAACTGCAATAACTTTAATTGGTGTGTATTCTATTTTAATCTCTGCTCTTACCTAATCATGAGTTTTTTTCTCCAATTTTAATAGACAGCTGTCAGCGGAGGATTTAGCCCAGGTTCCAGCTAACTCTACCTCCAACATTTTGAATCGTCTGATGGTCAGTTATGACCCAAGAATAAGACCGAACTTTCAAGGTAATGTAGAAGTGTACGCAGTGCACAAAGGACACTGTAGACTATGAACAAAGAGAAAAAAACTTTTTCAAAACTTTTTCAGATTATTTGTGTTAAACTGAATCATTATGATAAAAAAGGCACGACTTCCCGCTTTTTGTTGAATTGTCTGTTTATGAGAGGCCCGCTTGGAGGCTTCTGTTAACAACGGTTCCTTTCACACAACGTTTTCAAGCAGGACCTGAGGCATGTTCTCACCACATTGGAGCATTTACTGTCTGATAGTTGAAAGTTTGAGGCTGACCAATTGTCTTTGTGCCCCTGAAAGAGTTATTTGGCCCCTTGGTTCTGTAGGCTTCCTGCTACTGGCGTGGCAGTAGACAAAGTGTTGAAAAATATTGTAGAAGGGCCTTTATCATTAAAAAGGAAGACAATAGACAATGCCAATCTTTTATTTTTACAAGCAACAATTCCTTTCCCTAAGTCTCCCATAGAACAACTAACTGAAACTAGACATTCTCAGAGAGGTTTCCATGTCTTCAGGTCATATTTAATGTGGATGTTATCAGCCATCAACATCTTTAAGTTTTGTTAAAACTGTTTTTCACCGTAAATGCTGACAAGTAAATGCCCATGGTAGTTGTTTTTTTTTTTTTTTTTGAGAAACCACAAACCCAACATCTGGGACCTGAGACTGCCTTGTGTTTGGGTCATTTAAATAATTTAAATAAAGTAGTGTTAATTTATCTTTGTTACAGATGTTACTTAGTGGGAACCAATAAATGCGTGTCGCTTTGTTAACTTGGAATAATCCATGTCCTACTGTTTTATCTGTGTTTCAGGCATTCCAGTTGAGTCCAAGGTGAACATATTCATTAACAGCTTTGGGTCCATCCAGGAGACCACCATGGTGATTCCACCCACCACTGATACACTGAGTTTAAGTTTCCCTTACGCCTAAAGGTGTAACCAACATCATAAGAAATAGTTTTACACAAATATCTCTTATGTTTTGGATTAAATGTTTGCTAACTGTTGTCCAAGTTCCCAACACATCAATGGTAGCAGACAAAATGGTCTCTTATTTTTCTTTTACTGATAAAACATGTAACTTTGACCATCATAAATGCTGTTTATCTCCTGCCTCTGTTCAACATTTGGGTAAGTTCAGAGAACTTGGCCTTATTCTGTCTTTATTTTGACTGCATCACAGATCCACAACATAATGGACTGAAAATCTGTGTTTCAGAGGCTCATTTTCAAATTGATTTTTTTTTTTTTTTACAAAATTCATTATTATATGGATGGATTACTATGCTTCAATAAGACTCAGTAATATATATTTATATTTATAAATGTAAATAAGTTAGTTGATAAATAACTAAATAAAAAAACATTCCTTCTTGGAATGTATTCACAAAATCTGTGACGTCTGTTGTTATTCCTGTTTATTTGTTACTTTGCTGGTCCAGCAGTTCCTTTAGCAACTAGATCTGCCACCAGTGTTATGTTTGCTATTATTTGTTGCTAATTCTTCAAGTTCCTGCATCGAAAAGATAATTTAAAAACAGTTTATTCGTGTATTCAATATGTTATAAAATGCAAAATAGAAAAAAAAGACTTTATTTCTAATCAAGTTTAACTTTTATACCCGAATTCCCCCCACTTTGGGTCAATAAAGTTATTTTTATTCTATTCTAACATAAGCATTTTAAATATAACATTTCTCGATTTGAACTTTAGACATTTGGCAGTTAAAATTACCTCCGCCATTTGCACCAATACTGTAAATATGGTGAGAATTCCAACTAAATTAATATGTTTTCTATCCAGGACTACAGAGTGAATATATTTCTTCGTCAGAGATGGAATGACCCTCGTCTACGACTGCCTACTGACTATAAAAGTGAAGCGCTGACTGTTGATCCCAAAATGTTCCAGTGTTTGTGGAAACCAGACCTGTTTTTTGCCAATGAAAAAAATGCAAACTTTCATGATGTCACACAGGACAACATTCTTCTCTTCATATTCAGGAATGGAGATGTCTTAATCAGCATGAGGTATCCAGCCAGATCCCACATCTTTTAACATAAGCCATAGTATCCACACTTTCGGGTAACACAGTTCTCAGGCTTTTCACTCATTCATACTGTCTTAGACGTTGGTCTAATAATGCTTTTAAAAAATAATCACATTCCTATCAACCCCACAATTGAAGGTTGTAAATTTTAAACCCTTCATCTGAAAACACACACAAGTATGGATAGGAAACAGTGTTTGCTGTAAACTGGCAAAACTGAACTACTAAACTTTGTCATTACTGTATTTCTTATCAAAGTCATCATGTTACTCATCGACTGACAGAAATACTGACACTTCTAAAATACTGATGTATTTAATACATGTGTGAGGGCACTATTTTAGAGATCCAACACAAGAAAGCTATTGTGACCCGCTGTTGCTATCATAAATATTAGTCATTTATCTCTGACATCAGACTGAGAAATACAACACTAAGTAGCAAAAAGCAGGAGAAAAAGAAGCATATATGCTTGCAGATGTACACTGTGGTGGGACTGAATTTTGACCCTGGAGTTCGAACCTTAGATCTGTATCTCTATCATATCAGAATTGACATGTTCATGAAAACATGTGACTCAGAGCTCTGTGTGACGGATTTTATAGGGAACAAAATTACTTTCTGTCTATATTTTTGTATGTGGCAGCCATGTTGGATTTTGAGGTCAGAGTCTGTGAGAAACTTTTGAGTTTTGAAGGCAGTCTTTCAGTTTCAGGGGGCATTCCATGTGACTTTTCTGATTTTAACCTTGGAAATTTGGAATTAAGTAAAGGCAGAATCTATCATTTGTTTTAATGTTGTCATTTAAAATATAGACATTTCAGAAAAAAATAATTATAGAAATTAACCCTTAAAAATGTAGCAAATACTGTCAAATCTGTTTTTTTATGTATAATTATTTTTCTGTTTAAGGAAATGGGATTTTCTGTTGTGGCTTATTAGTGGATGTCCTACTAGGTCTCATTGGCTCCTCTGGATCCTGTCTAAAAACTGTGGATCCGTAAAAAAAAAAATCTTATCTTAAAATGATTCTTATGTTTACTTTATAATGATTGTTCACTTGGATGTGTGTTATGCATGTTCCTATGTGCAGACTTTCAGTCACTCTGTCCTGTCCCCTGGATCTCACACTCTTTCCTATGGACACACAACGCTGTAAGATGCAGCTGGAGAGCTGTGAGTGCAAACACATATATGTTATGTGATACCAACATGTTTATTAGTGTGAATATATATGTACATATAACCTAAGTCAATTTCTTTGTTTTAGTTGGCTATACCACCAGTGATCTTGTGTTCATGTGGCAGTCAGACCCTGTTCAGATGGATGAGATAGCTCTCCCACAGTTTGACATCAAACAAGAGGACATAATATATGGAAACTGTACAAAGTACTACCAAGGAACAGGTTTGTAATCTTGTTTTATCACTTTAAGTTAGTCTTTGAAAGATACCTTAAAACAAAATTTAGATATTTACAGCACAGTTATTAACTTATAAGTACCATGTTAAAGTTATATGTTGTTGATGAAATTTGTGCTTAAGATTCTTACATTGATTCTAACCAATTATTTAATGGCATTTTTGTTGATTTTTCTGTTGGAGTTAAATGTTTTCAGAAATTATGGAGATAATTTAACAATCTTTTTTTAAAATATCACATAATATTTAACTGTACATACATATTTACTCACATTTGTGTGGATCTAATCCCTTTTATGTCAGCTGAGTTTTATAAAATATAAGAGATTGTGACCTCTGATCCAGCCAAAATAACAAGGCAACCTCCTGCTGGTAAATATTATGCATTACAGTCATATAACCACATTTCTATCCTTCATCGGTTACCCAGACCTCTCCCTCACTGCTTTGAATAGAGTCATGTATGAAATGTCCTGCAGCAGATAGCACAATTTCATACCCAAAAAAGTTTGGAAAAAAAACACCCAAAACCACAAAGGTACAAAAGGTAAAGGAGATAAATGTCCCACACTCCTTAAACATAAAATGTGATATGTATTTAAAATGAAATAAAAAATAATAATCATGACGTTGATTCTTTCAAACGAAACCTCTTAAATGAGATTGATCTTAATGGTCCCAAATAAAACCGAAGCTGAATTTATTTTTTGTACATGACTAACTTAGTGTGATTTAACAGATTCAGCCATTTATTCATTCAGTCATTTTCCCCTGGATGTTAAGCTCAAACTTCAGAGATTCCAATATTCAAACTGGACACAATATTGCATTTGAAAACGTTTACTACAACAATAAACAAACAATCATTGGTAAAAACCTCAGCTAGAGTCTGGCAAGGCAGAGAGAGCTGAGGCTGGAGACGGGTCCATGAATTGGTCTAGGGTCATACAAGGCGAATGGAGGCAGGAGATAACTGACAGGTCCTAAGGGTTCGGCTGGAATCAAGGTGAGGAAACAGTTGGAACGCTGGAAACATCTACTCACAGGGCTTCAAATTATCTGGTAACAGGTGTCTGTGTAAAAGTCATGGAACAGGTGAAAATGGTCTGGCTAAATGAGGTACTGCAGAGGAGAATGATAACCAAACATTGTCTTCTAAGTGTATAGAAGTCTTAAAAGAAGTTTGGGTTTTTGTCTTATTTAAGCTTCATCTTTCTAAAAAAGCTCACCAAAATGTTCAAAGGCAATGCTATTGAAAGCATCTTTTTAACATCTAAAGTCCTGAAAGTTTTTCTTCATCATCTTACAAGACTTATTGTATTCATGTCAATGTGGTTTATTTACACATTCTTATTAAATAAATGTGTAAAACAGTACATTAAAACCACAAAGCATCAAAATGATGAAGAAAAGGAGTACTTTCACACCAACTTGTGAAAGATGTGTATAAAAATTTGATTTAAAACCAGCAAAGCACCAAATAAAAAAAAGATGGATGGATGTCCAAACTTGTTAAATTCCCATTGATTGTGATAAGATTAAATAGCAAACACATACAGCTAAATTTAATCCAATTATAATGCAATGCAATGATCTTAAACTTGTAACATGCTTTCTACTGGATTTTAAAGCAATATCGTTCACAGGTCCCTTTAACTGTGTTTATTGTTCATCATCTGACACAAATATTCAGTTTGCCATATCCATCTGCTCTAAATATACAAAACGTTATTCTGCACAGCCACATATCTCTCAGGATATTTGGGAAATGGTGCCAGTTTAGCACAATCTGTGGTGAGAGCAGGGAACAGGTGGAGGAAAATCCAGCGAGATGGAGAGAGATTTGACCTGGAAGGAGAGGAATAAAGGTTAGCAAACCAGAATACGTGTGAATGAGAGGGACCCAGATGGAGCCGTTAGGTTACATGGAGCAGAGATTAAGAAAGTGGAGGATTTTAAGTATTTAGGGTCAGCAAAAATGAGAGGGTGGCAATAAGGAGAAGAAACATGTCCAAGCAGGCTGGAATTGGTGGAGAAAGGTGTCAGGTGTGTTAAGTGATAAAAGAAAGGAAAAGTGTACAAGACAGTGGTGAGACCAGAGATGATGTCTGGTATAGAAACAGTGCCTCTGAAGAACAAACAGAAGGCAGAGCTGAAGGTAGCAGAGATGAAGATGTTGAGGTTCTCTCTGGAAGTGACGAGGATGGATAGAATCAGGAATAAGTACATCAGAGGGAAAGTTCAGGTTAGATGTTTAGGAGATAAAGCCAGAGAGGCCAGACTGAGATGGTTTGGACATGTACAGAGGAGGAATAATGAGTACATCACTATAAGGATGCTGTGGCTGGAACTGCCAGGCAGGAGGCCTACAGGAAGACCAAAGAGGAGATTTATAGATTTAGTGAAAGAAGACATGAAGGTAGCTGGTGTAAGAGAAGAAGATGCTGAAGACATTTTAGATGGAAAAGGGTGACTCGCTGTAGCGACACCTGATAAAGAAAAACAACAACATATCCACCCTCTCTAAATACACATTTTGCTTTACAGAGCCACAAACCTCTGAGCATGTTTGGGAAAAGGTGCCAGTTTAGTGTTGCTATAGGGGTACTTCACAATCTAAAGTGACAGTGGACTAAAGCTCCAGCATCTTGGGAAGGACTCAGGTGGTGCTCAGTCAGCACCTTTGCTTTGAAGTCATAAATCAAGAACTGATCCTGCTGATTATTTTAAGAACTTAGATTACTTTGAGTCTTTTTAGTGCAATGCCATTGTAAAACAGATTAGTGCACTCAACTGAGGGAGGTAGTTACAGAGCCATGTTGAGGTGAGGAGTGGGAGTATTGTTCCATACTATCTTCTGCCATCATATGCTTAAATGCCGTAAAGAAGGTCTTGTCTCAGCATTTATGTTGCAGAACCAATTAAAGAAAGGCCTGACGTCATTATGTATTGCCTTCAGTGAGGACGATTCCCAGACCCTCACTATCTGACAGGACCATTCAGTTTAATATACTATCCACAGTCCCAATCAGCATGAAAAAGATCATATTAATAGGACAGCGTTCTCGTGTCTGTCTTTCTCTCCACTCAGCCTTCCACATGGGCACTGATGTCTGAAGCTTTGGTCTTCTTTCAGAGGGCTAAACTTCTGAGGGTTCTATGTTGCAGCTTAGCTTTTCCTAGAACATCCTCTAGATGGTGACCTCTAATTTTGTTTCTAGAAACTACACTTCTTCAGTTGCAGGGTTGGGGTCTCAGTGATCAATGGCATCCCTAATTATCGAATATTCCACAGCTTCTTCTAGTCTGTCTGAAGTACTTTTTACGCTTCTCTTCTTGTTAATTAGGTCGGTAGGGATTTCGATCACAGTCTTCTTCTATGTTCCACCACAATGTCTGTTTGGATAGCCATCACTTGTTGCCAGTCTAGATCTGGAAATCCCACATAAGTTTAGTCTTGTTTGTTCTCCCCTGGTGGTTGTGAGACTTGTAGCCTGTACGCTGCACACACCGTGTGCAAATTCCTGTCACAAGGTAAAGGTTTACACTTTGCTTGTCAACACCGTAATCCCTATTATCTGATGGACTATTCCAGGAACACCTTGGAACAGCCTGCTCCTGGGCTGAGGTGGAGACCAGACTTCCAGTGTTGGGAGTAATGGTGTTTGTTCCTAACGCCATTGTTCTGTGTTATTTTTTCAGTAACAGGGTAAAGTGGAGGGTTATTAGGGGGTATCATCAAGAAACAAAGAGTGTTGTCAATATGTAACAATAATGACATTTTTGTGAGACAGCAGTTCAGAACGCACATGTAAAATACAAACAAATTAAAAACATACTCAGAAAAAAACTCCCACAAATATTAAATACCCCCTTTTTAAAAAGGCTGTAACCACCCTTCCAAAATAAACATGGAAATGTCAACACTTTACAGGTCATTTTACATTACATTTTACATGAAATGTCTTGCTGGTGTCCATGTGCATAGTTTTATAAATCAGTGTTTTTGTTTTTTTGACATACGCCATTTTTGCTTTTTGGGTGTACACAAACTTTTAGTATATAACCAATACACAATATGTTTTAGAAATGAGACCCCAGGTCTTTTGTTGATATGATTAGTCTCTTCAGTCTTTCCTTAAACCTTTTCCAGCCACTGGTAGGGTTTCTGAAAATCTGCTACTTCCCTCTGGCATGATTACTATATTGGATACATTATAAAATTTGTTTGGATGATTTAATTTCAGGCACTTACGCGTAAATGTAGATATCTTACACCAGAATGATCGATCTACCATCAAACCAGCATTGCTCAATACTTCTCGCATCTACTGTATGTAAAACAAAAATGCAACTTTAATTTTTATAAGATGGGTTTCAAGTTCGGGTATTGTCACAAATACAGTGACAATAGAAAACCTAAAAATGAGAATCAACAGAAATCCACAATGACAGACTGCTACCTCTTCATATTTATTTCATGTTTTTTTGCTAAAAGTTCTACAGACCATTTGTGTTTTCAGTCTCACACTCATACAACATGTTGTTTGTGTGGGCATGAAACATTATTAGCATCAGATGTTTTGTAGAACTGCCTTTTTCCCCCACTGAGAGCTCCTTCATTGTCACTTTGCCTATCTGTTTCAGGGAGTTGTTGCTATAGAAACAGGAATCCTAATTTGGCTGACTTGGCCGTTGCAAAAAAGGCTGCTTATATGTTACTGGGACTCTGAGCTAAAAATAATGCAGTACTGCAATAGTGCAAAGACACTTTCTGAAATAATCCCTGTTAGTGTTTATATTCAAACGGTTTTACTGCAGTTTAGAAAGGAGTTCAGACAAAGGAACTGCTACACACTGTTTTTTGTGACTTTTTTCCAGGGTACTACACCTGTGTTGAGGTGATTTTTACACTGCGTCGACAAGTTGGTTTCTACTTGATGGGAGTTTATGCTCCGACTCTGCTGATTGTCGTTTTGTCTTGGTTGTCATTCTGGATCAACCCAGATGCTTCAGCTGCACGGGTACCACTTGGTGAGTGGAAACCCCCAACAGGCTTTGGCGTCATTGAATACTTTTAAAATTTTAAATATATTACTGAATGTTTACTGAAATATGTTTCTTTCAACAAGCAAGTTGGGTTTGGTTATAATGAAGCAGAGTTTACACCAATCAGGTATAACCATACCTTGTCACTAATAGCAACCAGTCCCCTGTGCGTTCCAGCTCCTGACGATATTTTATTTTGTGCCCCTCCCTGCACATCCATCCATAATTGAATGGATGGATTGTAGGGCTGGACAATTAATCACAATTGCAATATAATTAAATTTTTTTAGTTTTTGGTTATGTTCAATTTCAATTCAATTCAATTTTATTTATATGGCGCCAAATCATGAAACATGTAATCTCAATGCACTTTACAAAGTCAAGTTCAATCAATAATATACAGATTGGGTCAGATTATAAAGATTGGTCAAAAATGTCGTATATAAGGAAACCAGTTGATTGCTTCAAAGTCCCGACAAGCAGCATTCACTCCTGGGGAACCATAGAGCCACCGGGAGATTCGTCTGCATTGTACATGGCTTTGCTGGATTTCCCTCATACATGTAACAATGAATGGATAATTTGCGTCCTTTAGGTGTTGGTGACATGTTTAGTGGGTTTGCCTCCACATGGAAGGGAAGCGAGTTGCAGCAGTGAGATAATCTCATTTTATTATTGGTTTGAGTTTACATAATCATGCTTTTTACAAGAAACTTTCAGGAATCTCACCATAGCAGGTACTGGTCAAACTGTTTAGGCTTGTTTGTTGGTTGCACTTTGCACTATATATTCAATAAAAATCAATGTCCAACACAACAAGATGTTCTCTTGATTAATATTCTGATTTATAAAAACAGTCACATTTCTGGTTTTAAAAAATCCTTGTGTTCAAACATCTTTATCTACAGGCCATTGTTGCTGCTTATGTTTAATGCAGAGAAAAGTCTAAATCACAATTATGGTTGATATACATCACAATTAAAATTTTTGGCAAAATTGTACGACCCTAATGGATTGTCTCTTTTTATAACCGTGTTAACATTGGTGGCTTTGGCGAAGAAAAGTAACTGTAAGCGCCATTTTGTGAAATTTGGACATCAATCACTGATTTATGTTATGTATCAATGTGTTATGTTTTTTGCTTTGTATTAAGTAGTTTGAGAACGAGTACATTTGTTTTGTTATTGCAGATTCGGAGACATTCTGTGAAGAAAGTGCTGTTATATGCATTTTGGCTGTAGAGGGCGCTGTGGTTTTGTATTGCCCGTGAAGAAGAAATTTGTACTTGTGTTGTGGAGGGAAATAAAATGATGGCGGACGGAGCAACACGGTAGTTTTACCGTGACGCGACCGTGATACGACAGAAGGTTGTTACACGCGTAAAACAGGCTCTGTGTCAGTCATTTAAACGAAGAGGTTAAATAAGAAATTAAGAAGAAACAACGAATGTGAAGATTAACCTCTACAGTAACAGTAGGGCCATTAATAAAAGGTATTTTGCCAAATCTTTCAGTATTCTGCATATGGCACATCCCTAAAAAATGGCAGTCTCTTTTTATACATTATATTCTCAAAATAGAACAAAATATTGTTGTATTTTCAGAATATATTCCTGGAAAACAGGAACACAAACTCTCTGCTATCAGAAATCAGAGTTCATTCAATAACATTCCTTTTGTTACAGGGCAGGACAAAAACAAAAGCATGTCAGGCGTTTGTTGAATCAGCCAAAACAGCTAGCAGAAAAAAACAACAACACTGCGTCTAACACAGAGGATGAAACAGATGCAAAAACGTTGTCACTCCATGTGTCTCAGAGGTTTCTGAGACATCCAGGAGAATAATTGTCAAAACACAATAAGACACTCAGACAAAAACCGCTTCATCCCAAAGACAGAAGACCAAAGCTAAGCGGTGTTGTGTATGCGGTCCAATGCAGCGAGGACTGCTCAGACTCCTACATTGGAGAAACTAAACACCAACTACTGTACATAAACACATGGCACAGCACAGGAGGACCAGCAGCACAGGACAAGATTCAGCAGTTCACTTGCACCTCAGGAGCAAAGGACAAACTTTTGATGATAATTATGTCCAGATTTTGAACAGAGAGACAGATGGTTTGAAAGAAGCCATCTTGGTCAAAAGAGAAAAGCCATAACTAAACAGAGGGGGAGGCTTGCACTATCAATTCACCAGGGTGTACAACCTGGTCCTAGAACGTCTTCCAAATGCAGTCTCATGATTGAGGTAAGCATGTACTCCAGTCACACCAAGCTATAGCTTCTAACGACCCAGGAGAGTGACGGGTGGGTCATTGATTTGCAGCTGATTTGAAATGTGCCTAGGAGGATGGACCTCCATGTCCTTAGAAACAGCTGTGCTCCAACTACTGGGTCCTCAAGCGCAGACCGCCTGAATTGATAAATGGCCCAGTTCCACCGGCTCAAACTGGTTCCGGACCACTTGGCTCCGCCTGCTTGCGAGTGTTCCAGGAGCAGTTATTTTCCTGAAACCCCTAACTCTTGCGCTACCGTCACCTGTAGGTGTTGAAACGTTCTCAGAAAATCTGAGCAAAAGTCCAATTGACTCAGATTTAAGCCTGTGAAAGCTGGTTCACACAGCAGGATTTTAAAATAGTTGGCCAATTTTCAAAGCCTGGGAGATAGCACACATAAGGATAAAAAAAATCCTAGATAAAAACATGTTTGCGGGTACAGTGTGTGGTGTCCGGTCAGACGACAAGCTCAACACACTACACATGAACAGATTTCCCTTAAGATCATTCAGATGTCAGATGGGAAATCTTGTGAATCCTCTCAAGATCAAATGTGAGTTCAGTAAAATTAAACATGGATGAACGGGACGAATAATGGCGATAGTTTGTGGACCGATTTTAACAGAGAAAAACACACAACAGAAAGAAAAGCCGTTGGTTAAAGAAGCGGAGACAACGCAATCGGGGCCTCTACGCTTGCTGCACAGTGAAATGGAGGAGAGTTTAGTTTTTTCACCGTCTCAAGAATCACTCACTTCGCTTGCTCATTTGTCCTCGGAGGACACCGCACATGCTAGGATATCAGGGCAAGACAATCCAACATGTTGAATATCCTGACGTTCCACCAAGTGGACCTGACCGCACTTAACACACCACGCACGGCAGGATTATCTCTTAAGATGATTTTAAGAGGCACGCCGATAAGCACCGCCTTTTGGAAGGGGAAGATCAGGGCAAAAATCAGGCGAAAAACCCTGCTGTGTGAACCAGCCTTTAGCTATTACAACAAAATGGTCTTAGTGTCCGGACAAAGAAATAAAACTAACAAAAGACAAAATAATTACAAAGTAAAATAAGTTATAGATTAAACAAATCATAGATTAAACTGTGCTATTAAATGTTTCAATCATCAGTTATAACATCAACCCACTATACAGTTGAAAATGAGTAATTTGTTAATTTTTTTTTATGTCTGGTTTATTACATTGAGATATAAGTTTTAAAAATAGTTTTTCTTCTTTTGTCTTTTCCTTGAAATAATGGAGCTAGGTTATCAAAAAAGCCTCCCTCTGATGTGATAAAACATGTTTCTGTGATTATCTGCTCCTTTCCAGGAATTTTATCAGTTCTCTCTCTGTCCAGTGAGAGCATGTCCTTGGCTTCAGAGCTACCAAAAGTCTCATATGTAAAGGCCATTGATATCTGGCTGATCGCCTGTCTGCTCTTTGGGTTTTCCTCTCTGGTGGAATATGCCGTTGTGCAGGTTGGTTTTCACACACACACACACACACACACACACACACACACACACACACACACACACACACACACACACACACACACACACACACACACACACACACACACACACACACAAATAAGGCTCCCCTTGTAGATGGCTGATAAGACTGACCAGTTTTAGTAGTAACTTTGTCTGAAATGCTTAATATAAGCAAATCTAGATGAATTTTGATTTATTATCTCTGGGTGATTTATTAACCATTTATAAAGGAGAGCCTACTTGTAAAGCGGTACCAATACGTCTAAGTTGGAGGTCTGAAAACCCATGAACAGATATCAAGGTATCAACAATGACAAATAATGAGTAAAGTCCTGAATGTCCTCTTAAAGATCACATTGTCTGCTTGAATCTAGTTTCTCTCTTTACTCCCCTAACCACCCTTCTTCCTTTTTATTTAGGTTTTCCTGAACAGTCCCAAACTGATTGAAGAGGAGAAAGCCAAAATGGCCACGAAGGAAAAAGCATTAAAAGAACAAGAAGCTAAAAAGCCTTCAAATAAAACTAACAACACAGTCAATGGGACAGGCGGAACACCTATCCATGTCAACACTTTACAGGTGAAGGCAACCTACAGATGAACTTAGATTGTATTCAGAACATGTACTGTATAACAATGAAATTGCTTTAACTCAAAACAGAAATACAACAGCTATATCTTCTGCTTCTAAAAATAACATATTAAAATTATCACTATATTAAAATATTCTCTAATATAAATTTGTTATTTCAAATTTGATTCATATAAGGTGCACTCAAAATTCTTAAATTTGCTAAATATTTGATGGTGCGGCTGATAATCCGTGAGTTTATGTATGATTATTGTACTTGTGCTTACTGGCGGATTTTATGTGGTACAATGTGCTCAAAAATCTGTTAAAATGTGTAAGTACGACTTACACGGTTACCAAGGAAGTCACTCTGCTCATTGGATAGTTGAAGCATTACGGTACACTGTGTCACTACCTGATCAGACCTCTGAGCTGTCTGTAAGACTGCCTGACTGTAATGTCTATACTAGAAGTGCATTCATGTAAGGCAGCCCACGCCTGGAGTACATGCTAGCAACAACAAACCAAGTAAGTTAATTTAATATAAAAGTTACTTTATTTTTGGCCTTATGTTGGAAAAAAAAGGGAGTGTAGTCCAACTACTCTGTCCGCGGAGAGGTGGCGTCATATTACACCCTTGGGAAGAATATTTAATGTGCCTTATAATCCGATGTACCTTATGGTCCAAAAAATACGGGAAGTAGAAAAATCAACACTTCCTAGGTTTAGTCATAGTTTTCACATCTTGCGCTACCTTTTTTTTTTTTTTATAGCGTGCTAATAATAGAGCAACAGGTTAAAGTCAAACAAGCCGATATTAGCTGAATAATTAGTCAGCCTTGGTACAAACCCAGCACTCAGCTGCTTCATAGTCTTGTTGCTCCTCACTTGATTACTGTAGTTTTAAAACTGTTATTTTAGCAAGAGTGATGGGAGGCCGTCCTCTAATTCTCTTCCTCTATATATGCTTTTACAACACATATAGCACATTCCCTAACATTTGAATTTCTTTTTGTCGTAAGCAATGAAAAAGCGTCGTAGACATTTTGTTTTAGCCAGCTGAACAACAGTGCAAACCTAAAAGTGTGGGAGGGTAACACTAAGTTCCAAAAAAGTTAAAAAACTAAACAACTGGACTTTTTTCCGAAGTTTGAAGACATTTCCCTTGCTATCCAGAAATCTTTCTCCATTCAAAATGTTTGGAGTGGTGTGGAGTTCCAAGCTTTATAGAAACAGGTCCACCCCCTTAGTAATGGGGAGACTCCCCATTACCAAGGGGGTAGACCTGTTTTGGTTGAATTTGCATGTTATCTAAGCCATTACAAGGCCTTTGTTGGGCAGTGCTATAAAGCTTGGATTTCCACACTACTCCAGACATTTTGAATTGAGCAAGCTTTCTGGATAGGAAGCGAAACGTCTTAAAAATTCGGAAAAAAGTCCAGTTGTTTCTTTTTTTTTACTTTTTTGGAATGACCATGACCTGGATGACTGAGAATCTTCACCAGTGTAACACTACGTTACTCAAGGTTTTATGCAGCTGTGCAAAGCTAGAATTGCTATTGAACCATGCTAATCTCCTTTAGAACATGTTAATCTCCTTAAGAGGGACTCAGGGATGGGCCAACTAGCTGTGAGAAAAGAAATGCAAAGAGTACAGCTGCATCATCTGGTTTTCCAAAACTGCTGCAATTAAGTCACATTCTAATGGTTTGTACAGATTGTGGAAAGCATAGCAGGGTGTTATTGTGCTCCTAACGGAATGTACAGTTTATTAGCAACTTTACTCAGTTAGGTTTCCTCTTTTAACAGGTGGTTGAAAATCGCTGCAAGAAAGTTTGTACCTCCAAGTCGGACCTCCGCTCCAATGACTTTAGCATTGTGGGATCTTTACCTCGAGACTTTGAACTTTCCAACTTTGACTGTTACGGTAAACCTGTTGAGGTTACAGGGGCTCTCAAGTCTCAGAACAAAACCAACAAGAAACCTCCTCCACCAAAACCTGTCATACCTCATGCTGCTAAACGCATTGACCTCTATGCACGAGCTCTCTTTCCCTTCACCTTTCTCTTCTTTAATGTGGTTTACTGGTCGGTCTATCTGTGAAAGAGATTAAGAGGAAGAACAACTCAAGTTAAAATCATCTGAATCATGGCATAAACTAACTGTACTGATATTACACCTAACTGGTGAATGACTTCGCAAATTAATATCCTGAATTTTGTCCTGGTATTTCATACTAAAGTTAATGTTATTATATTTCATACCTCCATGTAAAAACTGTAATGACTGCTATTTCTTCCTGTAACTGTAAATGAGCACAACCTGAAACCTTGCAGCTGTTTAATTGGCCTTGCCTTCTGCCTGTAGATGAGCAAATGTTGCATGTATATCTCTGTCTTCCAAAATAATGTTGTGTTAATTAAACTATGCTACAGTCAGACCAGTTAGACTATGCTTATTGTTCTTTATAGAAACTGTATAGAAGTCTCAGTTAGCCAGTAATGTCAAATACATGCTTACGTAATAAAATTTCAAAAATGTAGACTGGACTTTAATTTCTTGATCCTGATTCTTAAGTCCTGCATTCAGATTACATTTGAAATACTGCTGATGTGATGGTGGTTAGGTAGCACTATTCCCTGTTAGGAATGTGTGTGTGTGTGTGAATGATATACAGACTTTAACATAACAACCATTATTTTCTTCATTTTTAAGCAAATGTAACCTAAAGGGAGTTTACGCCAACGAAACCTAATCTGTTTTCCAGAAAGAATCTGGAGATCATTGGGAAAGAGGCAAAGTGCACTCTGGACAGGTCTCAAATCCAATACAGGGCAACACAGAGACACACAACCAAGCGCATACACACTCTTACCTATGGGCAATTTATAGGGACCGATTCATGTGACGCCAACTGTAAGATCACTCCACCCACGCAGAAGTCTAGCTCACGCAGAGCTAAATGTTATACTGAGTTTGAAGGCCCAATAATTCAGGAGTTAATTTACAGAATTAAAAATCATGATCACTGACTGAAAACTGCCAGAAACAGTAAAATATGAATAACCACTGTAGATAAAAGTGAGAGGTTAGATAAACTCAGTGGAAGTGAAGGTGTACTGCATAAAAGCCACTAACCTTCTCAAAATCCAGAAGATTGCACCGCAACTGATCTGTCGATCCAATGGCTCTGACTGAGGGCTTGGTTGTATGAAGAAGGCAGCACAGCAGAAGAGCTCCACACTGAACAGATACAGGGATCCAAAACCCAAGCGTGGGTCAGAACCAAAGGCAGAGGCAACCAATGGGCAAGGGAAAGGGCTTGGTCAGCAGGCAAATCAGGAGGTCGATGATCAGAATTCTGAGGCCAACTGGAGAGTCCAAAAAAACAAAACAAGGTCAAAACTGGCAAGGCAAACAAGAAACACTGGATTGTCTACTAACACAATGGCTTTGAAGAATCTGGCAGAGACTGGCTATGTGAGGCAGAGTGACAGGTAAACGCCATGCAGGTAATTAGGGTCAGTGCAGGTGGAGCTGCTCCTACTAATTGGTGGAGCAGAGCAGAGAGCAGAACACAGCCAGCTGGACCAAAACACAGCAGAGCAGGAAAGCACATGGTTACAGAGTAAGAAGCATTACAGGGGAATCCTGAAAGAAAACCTCTTCAGGGGGTGAGGTTCACCTTCCGTTAATACAGTCTTAAACATACAGCCAGGGCTACATATGGGTGGTTTAAATCAAAGCATATTCATGTGCTAGAATAGCCCAGTCAAAGTCCAGGTCTAACACTAATGGAGAATCGGTGACCATACTTGAAAATGTATGTTTACAGACATTATCCATCCAATCTGAACAAGCTTGATATACTTTTACCAAGAAGAAAAGCCAAAGGTTTAGGATCTGGATGTGCAAAGCTGGTAGAGACGTTCCCGAAGACCTAAAGTTTTAACTGCAGTGAAATCTGGTTCTACAAACAATTCATTCATGGGGACGGTTTACAAATGCACACCACACTATTTAAAATGTCTGATTAAGTTTAAATTTGCTGATTATGAACTACTTTTGAGTTAACATAAATGATCTGGGGACTCACTTCTAAAACACTGCATACGATCAATACTAAAAGTCTGTATATGCCCTAAAGCTGAGAATGACGTACGGCAAAAAAAATAAAAAATAAAAATTCTGATTTATAAAAAGATGCACAACAGCAAGCAATTTCCCTTGATTACAGCTGCACCTGAACGTTTGCGTACCAGGTTCCGCCTCATGTTCTGCCCTCTACAGATTCAACCATAAATGGTCCATGCAGAGCACCTCATGAATGTTAATGCATATTTAAATGAGTAAGATGATTGTTGCCTTTATTAAATGTGTAACTCAGAGGTAAAAGAATATAAGTTTTCCACAATAAAAAAAAAAACTTGTTAAAAGGTGAATCTTGCGGCTGTCTCAAATACTAGACAACACCCTCACAGAGCTGTGCTCCATGTTGAAATTCCTCTCGTCTTGGAGGAGGTGGTGCGTCCGGATGGTCATTATGAGGAGGGAGGAGGCGAGGAGAGGCCTTTTTTTTTTGTCATAATCCCGGAAGCAGCTGATGTGTACCAGCAGTCCAAGCGGCAGGCGGCTCGGCTGGTCGCAGAGGCAAAAACTCGGGCGTGGGAAGAGTTCGGAGAGGCCATGGAGAAAGACTTCCGTACGGCTTCGAAGCGATTCTGGTCCACTATCCGGCATCTCAGGAGGGGGAAGCAGTGCAGTACCAACACTGTTTACAGTGGGGGTGGTGTGCTGCTGACCTCGACTCGGGACGTCGTGTTTCGGTGGGCGGAATACTTCGAAGACCTCCTTAATCCCACCAACACGTCTTCCATTGCGGAAGCAGAGCCTGAGGACTCTGGGTCGGGTTCTCCCATCTCTGGTGCTGAGGTTGCCGAGGCTGTTAAAAAGCTCCTCGGTGGCAAGGCCCCGGGGGTGGATGAGATTCGCCCTGAATACCTTAAGGCTTCTGGATGTTGTGGGGCTGTGTTGGTTAACGCTGCTCTGCGGCATCGCGTGGACATCCGGGGCAGTTCCCTTGGATTGGCAGACTGGGGTGGTGGTACCCCTATTTAAAAATGGGGACCGGAGAGTGTGTTCCAACTACAGGGGAATCACACTCTTAAGCCTCCCTGGTAAGGTCTATTCTGGGGTTCTGGAAAGGAGGGTCCGTCGGATAGTCAAATCTCGGATTCAGGAAGAGCAGTGTGGTTTTCGTCCTGGCTGTGGAACACTGGACCAGCTCTACACCCTCAGCAGGATTCTGGAGGGGGCATGGGAGTTTGCCCAACCAGTCTACATGTGCTTTGTGTATCTGGAGAAGGCATTCGACCGTGTCCCCAGAGGGATCCTGTGTGGGGTACTCCGGGAGTATGGAGTACCGAACCCTTTAATAAGGGCTGTCAGGTCTCTGTACGACCGGTGTCAGAGTCTGGTCCGCATTGCCGGCAGTAAGTCGGACTCGTTTCCGGTGAGAGTTGGACTCCGCCTTTTATGGACAGAATTTCTAGGCGCAGCCAAGGTGTTGAGGGGATCCGTTTTGGTGGCCTTAGGATTGCGTCTCTGCTATTCGCGGATGACATGTTCCTATTGGCTTCACCAGGGCGTGATCTACAGCTCTCACTGGAGCGGTTCGCAGCCGAGTGCGAAGCGGCCGGGATGAGAATCAGTGCCTCCAAATCCGAGACCATGGTCTTGAACCGGAAAAGGGTAGAGTGCCTTCTCCGGGTTGGGGAGGATGTGCTGCCCCTAGTGGAGGAGTTCAAGTATCTTGGGGTCTTGTTCACGAATGAGGGGAAGATGGAGCGGGAGATCGACAGGCGGATTGGTGCGGCGTCTGCTGTGAAGCGGGCGCTGTACCGATCCGTTGTGGGGAAGAGAGAGCTGAGCCAAAAGGCGAAGCTCTCGATTTACCGGTCGATCTACGTTCCTACCCTCATCTATGGTCACGAGCTTTGGGTCGTGACCGAAAGAACGAGATCCCGGATACAAGCGGCTGAAATTAGTTTCCTCCGTAGTGTGTCTGGGCTCTCCCTTAGAGATAGGGTGAGGAGCTCAGTCATCCGGGGAGGACTCAGAGTAGAGCCACTGCTCCTCCACGTCGAGAGGAGCCAGTTGAGGTGGCTCGGGCATCTGGTCAGGATGCCTCCTGGACGCCTCCCTGGTGAGGTGTTCCGGGCACGTCCCACCGGGAGGGGGCCCAGGGGAAGACCCAGGACACGCTGGAGGGACTATGTCTCTCCAGCGTGTCCTGGGTCTGGGAACGCCTTGGGATTCCTCCTGAGGAGCTGGCCCAAGTGGCCGGGGAGAGGGACGTCTGGGCCTCCCTACTGAAGCTGCTACCCCCGCGACCCGACCCCGGATAAGCGGAAGAAGACGGACGGACAGATAATCCTGGGGCTATGAGTGCTTGTTTAGTGTGGGAGTGCTGATGGACTGAAGACTGCTGCTGGAGGAGTGGCTGTGTGCTGCCAGCTGCGCCACCTGATCCGGACCTGCTTATTAGCAGGTGCATATTTAAGGAGCAGACCGCCTACGTCTCACTGCCGGATGGTCAACCGTTCTGGGTAGAACTTCAGTATCTCCCTGAGCAAGCACCTTTTGAACCATTTTACAATCTCCCTGGGTTAATCCCAGTTTTTTTCTGTTTACATCCCAGGTTTAAATGTTTTAGTCAACCGTCGGACTTCTCATCAGTTTTAAGAAACAAATCTTTCCATCTCACCCAGATGGAAACCTGCAGATAAAAGATGGTTTGAAACTTTCTGGAGGCTCATCAATAACTGACCAATCAGCGATCACAATTTCTCCCAAAGTGAAATGCCTCTTACCTGCAGAAGCTGCATGCCCTTTACCTCTGATAACATTGTTAGGACTTTACATTACGAACACATTGTAATGTGTAATGTGAGAAAGTGGAGCTGAGACGAGCAGGATGCCCTTCATGAGAAGTAAAGTGATGCATCTGTTGCTCCTAACAGCTATGTAATATTCATCATGTGAAAATGACAGGATTGCCCAAATTTAACAATGATTATTCTTCCTCCTATAAACTTGAGTTTTCACACTATTTTAATAGAGAATATTTAAGGATTAAACATTTTTTTCACTATACCAATGAACTGTGATGGAAAGAAGTGCTGCCAGGTGTAAATCCACACAGAACAAAACAACAGCAGAGGCTAATGACTGATTATCATTAAGCACCTGGTTGTGATTCAGTCATTGAATGTGTTTGGTTCTTTGTGTTGGATGCTTTTCCAACCTAAATGCTTTACAAGAACATCATGAAACGTGCCCTCGCTGACCACCTTATGTATATTTGTTCAATGGCTAGTTAACACAACAAGAAAATCATGGCAGCAGCCCAATGCATTCAGGCATCTAGGTCTGATAAAGATGACTTCCATAACATTCAAACCAAACATCAGAATGGGGAAGAAAAGGGATTTAAGTAATTCTGAATGCCGCATTGACTGTTGGTGTCAGACAGGCTGGTCTACCACTGATCTTTGCACACCCATCCATCCATAGGGATACAGAGAATGGCCCAAACAAAAGAAAAACCTGGAAGAGGAGCAGCGGTGTAGAAGAAAGATACATTGTTGATGTCAGAGGTCAAAAACATGATTAGGATGGACATTCAAGCCAGGTGTGAAAGGGTTCTTGATCAACATGCTTTTTTAATTTTCTTCAATATCTCATGTTTTCACTATCTAATAGCCTATAGCAAATTGGGCTACTTTTTCATCAGTTCCAAAATCTAAGTTTTCGTAGTCCAGTAACAAAACCAAGGGAAAGGATTGCCGTATATATGTGCAATTTTTAATTTAATTAATACTTATCCACAGTCATTCAAAAACAAAAAGCCTTGGCAGAGAACTGATGGATGACATGTTGTATTATTAGACCACTTTAAAAGGATGCTGCCCTCATGAGAAAATAAATGTTTGTCTTGGGCGGGCTGAGCCCCCAATGCTTCCGGATCTTACCGACGCCTCTGGCTGGCAGAGTGTGCGCGCAGGTGGAATTGGTCACTGTCTAAAAATAATATTAGAAACTATCTGAACCACATGGAGGACTCCAGGTTTTCTAGCACACTGCGTCCCTTCAGCAAACCCTCCCTTTAGAGTACCTGGCGGTGTTACCTCATCTGTGTCTGCTGATCACCGCCGTACCTTCAGCTGTCGGCTGCTCTCGGCTTTGCTCTCGTGCTTCATCGACGATTCAAGGCGCGTGCCTGCAAGTGAAGCGGCAGCGACGGCACGCGCATCCCCGGATCCAGATCAGAGCATCTGCAGTGGCCGAGCCGTCTCTCAGCAGACCTGGAGCCACACTATGAGTCCGCATCGCGTCTGATGGCGGTGATGCTTTGGTGAACAGCTCTGTAGATTGACGTGGCATCGCGTGAGGGGCCCGGACACCACCATGAAGCTGCTCCTTGTGATGACTTTCTTATTCCGCCAGGCATTTTCCGGTTCTCCGAGCGTCCAGATCGGTAGGTTTTGGATTTCTGGCGCCACGCCATCCCTTTCGTTCCTTTTTTTTTTTTTTTTTTTTTTTTTTTTTTGCGTTCTCTGTTCCGCTATGCATATCAATGAGCCTCCTCTGCATGCTCCCATCTCCTTCCCATTCATCGCTCCCCCACCGTGGGCCTTTCTCCTCCCTGTCCTGATGCTGCTGTGGGGAAGGAGAGGCCTTCTGACAGCTCCTCGGTCGACGCAGTCTCTGGTTTGTTAACATGCTTTTTAGAATTTCAGAAAGCTTCGCAGCAGCAACAGCCGACAGGCTGAGAGGACGCCTGCAGCTCCTCTCTGTAGTTAAGCATCCCCGATGACTTAAACTGAGCTTGATTTAGCTGCAGAGGAACATCATGTTAGATTAGAGAAGGTGTCCTCACTTATGTATATATTATTCAAACTTATCAGTTTATATATATATATATATATATATATATATATATATATATATATATATATATATATATATATATATATATGCGCTTGGTTGTGTGTTAAGTTGGAACGTTTTTCTTAAAAGCTTAAAATTCTAATTACCGGTAAATTCTAACTCCAATTCATATTGTGTTAGGTTGAGCTGAATAATAGACGATTGATTTCATTCTGTTGTTTATCCCATTTATATAATCGTGTAACTACCATTGTGATTCAATTTATGTTTATCCATAAATTATTCACTATTTTTCATGATGTATTTTCCCAGAGTTCATCTGTTACATCCATGTTTGTTTTAGCTTGGAGATTTTGTTTTTCAGCTGAAGTTTAGCTACCCCCTCATGCTCTGAGCCAATCATGTTTGATCATAAGTTGCCTGGTTACGTTTCATTGATAGCATGTATATGAGGACAGGGTTATTTATTATTTAGCCTTTAATGTCTAATGTGGTTCTGTTAGAATTTGTCCTGATTTGTCCTCAGTTCAGTTTCTGTTTTCATCTTCCATTTTATTCAGGTGCTGTCTTTTGTATTTATGATTTTATTTTGTAGACTATTTTCAACTGTACAATGCAACTCTCTTCATACCTGCCCTCGTTCATTGGTTCTGCTTCTTCAACTCTGATTGTCAGTCATCTGCTATTGGATCCGTCATTTTTCTTCTCAACTGCAGAGTCCTGGTTTGTGGGTTATTGAAATATACCCACTGAGCACTTTATTAGGTACACCTGTTGCTAGTTAACATAAATAGTGAATGTGTCAGTCACATGAAGCAAGCCTATTAAATTTAAGACATCCAAGTGTGGTGAAATGGGCACGGTTGTTGGCGTCAAATGGGCTTGTCTGAGTATTCCAGAGACTGCTCATCTAATGGGATTGACAGACCCTCACCCTCAACAGCTCAAACTGCTGGGGGATATTTTCTTGCCACCTTTTGAGCCCCTAGTGCCAACTGAGTATTGTTTGAATCCCAAAGTCTACCTAAGAGTCGTTTCTGACCATATCCATCCCTTTTACCCCTTTTCCATTAGTACAAACTCAGAGTGGTTCGTTATGGGTCGACTTGCTTTTTCAGCTTTACCATTAGTAACGGTTGTGTTGAATTGTTACTATTTTTAATACCTGCTTCCACGGGGTTCCAAGCACAGCGAGTCAACCCAAAGACATGACGTTAGAAGGCTGTCAGATGCTGATTTGCTGGGAGTCGAGTCACTATTTCTATAACTAGATTGACTTCAAAACAGGAATTAGACCTGCCATATTAAAAAAAACCACACACAGTATCCACAGCAGCTAATGAACATATCATTAGATACTGAACGAAAATGGAAGCCCTGACATCAATACTGTTGTGTAACGTGTGTAACCCCTTTCACTCAGAAAACAACCTGGTGTCATATTTACTGATGAGGAGGTAGATGAAATAAGTGCAGTGACTCAAACTGGCTTATAATATTTATTTCATCCTGAATAAAAACTACTTAATCAATCCTGGGTGATCAGCTCACACTTATTGGTTTACAAACACAGAGATACTTTTGGAATTTAGTGTGCATGTCTACACATGACTGGATGTGCAACATTAACTACACAAGGCACTGGACACAGGTTAAAGTCATTTTAACTAGCTGATAGGATGACACGCTCGGCTGCTTCCTCTACATCCGTGCATACTCTCATGTAGTTGATGAGCTGATGATGTTTCTTCCTCCACAGCAGGACAGTGAGTGGAGGCCCAAAAAAAAACACAGTACATTATGAGAAATTCTAGAGGTTTTGACAAGTTATGGAAACATCTCAGCAGAACTACAAATGTCTTTTAAAGTGTGCATACCACTATTTAAAGGGAACATGTTTGAGACCACGATGATCATCATTTCAAAACTTCTCTACCTTTAATTTGGCGTATATTGTGCATTTCAATGCAGCTAACGTAATCTATTAGGGGGAAATTTTAGTGCAATAACCTGATCGCATAAGTGTGCACACCATTAAACTAACTACTACTTGGGTAAAGTACCTCTTGATTCACTTTCAGCATTTAGTTTTCTCGGGTTTGCACCAGCCATCAAGCAGCTGTGGTGAATCTGATCAACGTGAAATAAAGTTCAGATTTACCTCTTCATAAACTAGGTGCAAGCATAATTTATCAGAGCAAAATAAATGAAGGGAGCAACTGTTAGTGAGGATGTGTTTTACCTGTTGGTGCAAGGAAGGGGGTCTGCAGCAAAAAACTTCATTATTCATTATTTCATTGTTCAAAATGATTATAACCCTGGCAAATTTTGAATAAAAATATTTTAATTTCATCAAACATTTATTTGTGAAAGGAATTTAGACAGTTCTTAAAGGTGAATAAAACAATGTTAAGAGTATTAGGTTGGAAAAAAATATTTGTTTTAATTAGCATTTTATTACAAATGGCATTTCACAAATTATTTATACCCTTCTTAATCTTTATTGGCATTAAAGCAACCAAAGCCCTCTTCTAATTGCAAATCTCTTTTAGCATCACCATCTTTGGTGATGAGCTCCAGGTCTTTGAGGTTGGAAGGCCTCCTTCCATCACCTTTGGATGAATCAGTTTAATCAAAGGTCAATGCCCTGTCATAAATAATGTAAAATAAATACTTTCACAAAATTGTTACAGTTCAACATATCAAAGTCCACTGATGGGGCAAGAAAAAAAATCAAACAGGAAGAAAAAAATGCACGGGGGTTCAAATTATTTCTCAGTCTTGGTCTTGGCTGCCACAATAAGAGAACAATAATGAAGTTGTTACCGGTTTGTGACTGCTGTGCAATCTAACCTTTTTTTTGCAGGGCAGCACTGTTTGGAAGCTCTGGAACAGGGCTGCCCTGCAAAAAAAAAAAAAAAGGGATATATCATAAACTCTGATAAGTACAAATAGGTTGCAGCAGAATATGTGACATTGTCAGATATTGATTGCAGGTTATCTTTGGTCACAGGATGCTAACAACGGCCACCCTAGAACCTGTCTCAAAGTGCGACAGTACTCGTCTTTCATCTGCGACAGCCAAAAATGGCACTGTGTAGCGGGCATTAGGCTTTAGCTCCACAGATGTTTTATCAGATTAAAGTCAGGTTGCTGGTTGGGCCTCTCTAAACGATGTTATTACTTCCAGTCAGAACAAACTTGTTGGTCAGTTTAAACAATACATTAAACCTACGTAATTTAAAATAAGTTAGAAGAAAAGTGCTTGAATACTTTTTATCTGCCCTAAAATTTCCATGCAAACTAATTATTCATCTCCAAATCATCATACTGGAACTGGAAACTGCAGGTAGTTCAAGAGTCAGCTGTCTGTTCTACTGCAGGGAACATCACAGAGCATGTTTATGGATGTTGGCTAAAGAGCTGACCTTTCACCCATTTCTTTGTTTCCTCTGGGGCTGCAATCAGGCAGCGTTCTATTAGCCTATTCAAAGAACGTCTACCTTCTGTGTTTTTATAAGGACTTAAATGTGCTTTATAAAAACACAAGGTTGACGTGTGACGATCACTGTCATATGGTAGCCAGTTCAAGTACTGTAACTGTGTAGTTCAGCTGTAATTGTTTCTCAGTTAGACACGCCTGTCTTTGTGTTGATGAGCCTTTAAAAGGGAATCAGGCTCTGCTTGGTCTCTCCTTAGTTACGTTCAGCTCAGACCTACTCATCTGCCGCTGCTCTTGTAGAGGGGGTTCCACATCCTCAACTGCTCTGGCTTCACCAACCTCATCCTAACTATTGTTAATGTGGTCCAGTAGTGTCTGTTGATGCAAGGTAGAAGATCAGAAACATTTTCTTTATCCTGCAGGGCTTCAATATTAAAAATAAAAGCTTCAGGCATGACAAGTTACATAGCCTCCAGGAAGAAAATTAGATGCTGGAGGCATATAGCGCCAATTCATGAAACATGTCATCTCAAGGCACTTTCCAAAGTCAAATTCAATTAGATTATACAGATTAGGTCAGATTGGGTTTTTCATGTCTTAATAAGACACTGTTTACCAGGTTTGTCTCTGGGTTCCTATAGAGAACGTTTGGTAGGTTCTGCCAGTTATGGTACTTTGGAACATTAATGTATCGACAGCAGTTGTAAACAATGAAAGCTGTTCTCCCGTTCAGATTTCAAACTTGACACTTTAGCTTGTTAGTTAATCAAATTTACCCAGTACTTTCTAAATGTAACCTCCTTGGTGCTAATTTCAGCCCTGACCAGGTGTCTGGTGAAGCTGTCAGTTGTCCAGACCTTTATGGTGGCCCTTTTTTCAACATCTGATAGATTCTTTACTGTCTAAATGTGTTGGAGACCATATGACCAATTTCTGCTCTTTTCCACTTGAGGTCTCAGTATGGAAGACCAACTCTGACATCTTTAAAGATAAATACAGAAATAAATAATTGCTTAATAAACAAATAAGCGTACAATTAAATGAACAGAAAATGCAGTAAAATAAACAAATTTAGGCAGTAATTAAATTATACAATGAGAAATACATGTATATATCTCTTAATTGCCCTGTTCGTTTATTTATTTATTACTTTATTTACTTATTACTCTATTCATTTTCTACTTTATTCATTAATTACTTATTTTAAAGTGTATTTAGATATGTGTATGTTTGAATTTTTTGTCTGTTTTCTTCTTCTTCCTGTTGTAATTTTTACCCTGTTTATTTCCTCATCGCTGTTTATTTCTGCCTGTACTTTTTTTATGTTTCTGTATGCATTTTTTCCTCATTATGCAAATGAGGAGAGGCAAGTCTTGAGGGGACATATTGGATGGTTAGACTGCAGAGCTTGACTCAGACGCTCTAGGATATCAGGGGGTGCATTTTTGGCAGTTCAGCCTTAAAGGCTGCCAAAAAACTGAGCTACTGGTGTGAGTTTCTTATGTGTCTGACAATTTTTGGGGTTAAAAGAGAGGGGATGCATTTTCGGCCGCCTTTAAAGCTGCCCTGCCAAAATATGCCCCCTTGCATGTAAAGGAACAGATACTTGTAGTTGAGTTCATATTTTCTACATTTGCACCCGTGTACTCTGAGCAGCTGGTGTGAGTTTCATACCTGGATCCAGTGGCAGCTGGTAGTGATAATATTAGGGTGGGCTAACAGATTATGATATATAATAAAATGCTACAGATTGGAATCCAACAACAGAAGCATGCAACTTGAAATAAAAAAAGTATGCTTTAAGTGGACATGTTCTTTATAAGCGCAAAGACAACCACTAAAATCCACCAAAACATCCCAATAAACCTAGCTTACACAGAGGCTCTGTCAGTTGTCCAACCTAATTCGCCCGCATTAAGGGTTTCAACTATAATTATTTCAGATTATTTTCTCAGTCAAACAGCTTTGCATAAGACTGCACCACACTCCTTGACACAATCACACTAATAAAACCAAATCAAACAAGACTCACAATATTTTTAAATGAGGCCTACCTTATTTAAAGTGTAACTCATCCCCATTAAAAAGCATATTTCCAACCCAAGACAAATTTGGAAAAACTCCATCAAGGCGGGCAGGGATACGCAGGAATTGGAGGGAAGGGGTTGTGTCGGGTTGGGGGGGGAGCACCCGCAAGCTTGATTTGCCATATTGAATCATGGAGAGTGAGCAGAGTTATGCTGGTAGCTACGCCATGGTTCGTTTTTTTGAGGTGGAGGATTTTTAACACCTCTCTTCCCCAGAGGTTGAGGGAGGCTTTGTGGAGCCCAGCGGGCCAGAACCTTTTCAGTTTGAGCCGTTTGCTCAAGGTGCTGACTCGGTGCAGAGGCAATAGAGGACAGAATCAGTCCAGTTATGTTATCATATTTATTTCCTGCTTTGTAAGCCATGCTGGATTACTGGCAGCTGTTGAAGCTGCACAGCGCGAATATCCAATATCCACCCTAATACCAACTTCACTGCGGTCTCACACCAGCTTTCCTGGCTGCCTCAAGAAGACACTAACGGCAGAACATTTTGTTGCTTTCACATAAATTTGCCAATAACACATTGAAAGTTAGTAGATTTGTCTGTAGTTGCTTTTTTGAAGAATAAAGTTGCTAGAGGGTTTGAAAAGTGCAACAGTGCTCACTATGAAGGCACAAGATGGAGGGAACTTTGTTTGTTCTTTTTAAGACGGTGCTGCTTTTATACCCCAGAGTGGCAGAGCTACCAACATCACTATAACACAATTACGCCAGGTCAACTGAAAGCAATGTAAACTCGAAATTCAATGCAAGACCACCGTTTAACCATAGGAGGGTGCCACACTAATGATTTAAAACTCAAAATCAGGATTTCAACAAATATGTAAAAATGTTCAAAATAAAGACCAGGATATGTAGACAATACTATAAGAACACATTAAGGAAAACAGATGAGAAAATAAATAATCCACCTCATTTATGTTAATCTTGCTCGCCTTCGTACCTACTCTGTCTACACCAAACCACACCCACATAGACTCGCGCTCAATGCACGTTATTATACATCAACCTTAATTGAATAAATTGTGGCATTGGGTTAACCCTGGGTTGAACAAAATTAGCCCCAATGAGTCGCAAACCGAGGGGGCGTGGTGAGAGGTCTGTCAATCATTCTGAACCAAGAAAGACATTATAATGAGCGAGGCTATGAAAAATTTGCCCTATGGAAAGACCTTGGGATTTTCCCAAGACTGTTTAGCACCGGTTTTGTTGTAAATTTGACAAAATGTGATGGCCTATATTTTTAATTTGGGTATATTAGGTATTTTAATTTTTTTATTGTGAACACCAGGGAGGGCTTAGCCCTACTAGCCCAGTTATACCAACCATCCTTGCTTGTATCATCTAATTTGGATACAAAATCTAATTTGGGCCCAAATATCAGCCCTGAATTCTGCTCTGCAGAAGAGTGATCCCCTCATCCTTTCATTCAGTTCAATTTTATTTAAATAGCGCCAATTCACAACACATCTCACCCCAAGGTACTTTACAAAGTCAAATTCAATCATATACTGACAGATTGGTCAAAAAGTTTCCTATCTAAGGAAAACCAGCCGATTGCATCAAGTCTTGACAAGCAGCATTCACTCCTGAAAAAGCGTAGAGCCAAAGAAACTGTCGTCTGCATTGTTGATGGCTTTGCAGCAATCCCTCATATTGAGCAAGCATGAAGTGACAGTAGAGAGGAAAACTCCTCTTTAACAGGAAGGAAAACCTCCAGCAGAACCAGGCTCAGTGTGAACGTCATCTGCCTCAACTGACTGGGAGTTAGAGAAGACAGAGCAGAGACATAAAAAGAGACACAAAAAAGCACAGAAACACACATTGATCCAGGAATTCTTTCAATGTTATATGTAGTGGCAGATGATTGTTCTGCCCTCACTGAATGGTGTCACAGCTAACAGAACGCCAGAGTAGGTGTACCTACTAAAAGGAGAAAAAGGACAGAGAACAAAAAGTTGAAATAATAACAAACAATGTAAAATTGGGGAACAGTACGAGAACTCAGCAGTGTGAAAAATAGATCTTGATAACCTAAGTCCCTCCATAAGCTTTATCAAAAAGGAAAGTTTTAAGATTAGTCTTAAAAGTAGACGGGGTGTCTGCCTCACGGACCAAAACTGGGAGTTGGTTCCACAGGAGAGGAGCCTGATAGCTAAAGGATCTGCCTCCCATTCTACTTTTAGAGACTCTAGGAACCACCAGCAGACCTGCAGTCTGAGAGAGAAGTGCTCTGTTAGGAACATACGGGGTAATCAGAGCTCTAAAATATGATGGAGCTTGATTATTAAGGGCTTTATACGTGAGGATGAGAATTTTAAAATATATTCTTCATTTAATAGGAGGTAAGTGCAATCTTCACTGCATAATAGTATGTACTTTTGAGTTTTTGAGGGAGGCTACACATACACAAACACTCAGGATGGCTATTTTGAGTAATTGTCATATTATAGATGCTTAAAACATAACAGCTTACAGATGTGTGCATCATTCAAAAGATAACTTGAAGAGGAGATAATTAACTTCTGTTCTTACTGGAACGGACATTTATGAACCATTCAGCATATTCTGCTTGATTATTATTATTCATATTTTTTCAATTTTTAACCTCCAACACAAATTGTATAATACTGAATAACTCTCTTCTTCATCTGTCAAGGTCCAGCAGCATAAATAAACTAAGGTTTTTCATGTAACTGTAGTGCTGTGAGTTATCACAACACATCAGGATATACAGAAACCAAAATCTGTGCCTGAACTATTGTTCTGTTGGTAGAAAAGCGGAGAATGTGAGCTGTAATTGTAGGTTGCGGAGCAGAGAACTTAATTGTGATACATTTAAAGGTATATAGCCACGTTATATGCTAATAAAGAAAAAGTCCAAAAAACGTTTGGTCATGATAAAATAAAGATATATACACCAAGCCTCCATTTTGATAGTGTTGTGATACTCCTTTTTGAGGCTAAATAGATTCCAGTACTGGGGCTGACCCTCTGCAATGCCTCGCAGTAAAGCGGCAGCTCAGCGTGATCGAAGACCAACCGTTATTAATTAAATACACAGATCTACAGCAACTTTACAAGCCTCATATTAGAAAATATACTCACATGCTCAGATGTGACTGAAACTCTGCAGTCACATCTGAGCAATCGGCAGCTTTAGCTTCCGCTTCAGTGAACACCAACATTTATACTGGATTCCCAGCGCTATTCCAGTCTATTCCCTCGTGGAGTAATTTAATTTATTTATTTGCATTTTTTTCACTGGATCATGGACCATTCTTCATTGTTTTGCCGGGAGAGGCTAATAGCTGTTAGCCGCTTCCTTGTTTTATCCCCTGATGTGCATGCGCAGTGTCGTACTTCCATTGTTATTATAAATATACACAAACTTATATTTAAAAAGTACTTTTTAAATTTAAGTCTCCAATTCCAGAAATACTTTATCATTTGTTTATTGTTATATTATTTCCAGTGATTTGTAATATGTTCATGTTTTTCATAACTCTGTGAAACAACAGGAAGTTGGTCATCAAAACAGATATGTGAAAATAGACATTTTGAATGTTAGTTTTTTTTTACGTGGATCTCGTTTTTGATTAAAGAACATTATTGTGGTTCCCAAGGCTGGCCAGATACAGAAGCTAATGATTCTGCATCACTGCAGGCAGCCATACTTCTCCTACATGGCCTTAACTCCCACTTCCCTGCTCAGGGCAATGAATATGACCTCATTCTGCCAGCTCTACCACTACAGCTGCAGCTGAGCTGAGGTAGAATGCAAAAGATTCCTTTTCTCATTTTAATGCTAGATTATCGGTGATTGAAAAAAATACAGAATTTTATATTGTGTCTCTGGGAGGGTACCCAGTTTCTCCTCGTTGACCATCACCAATCCGCTCACAAAGATGTAACCTTAATTCTGCTGTTTTCAGCAGTGTTTTATAAAGGACATAGCCTAGTTTCTATTGATTGATGAAGTTTGGGATGTGGTTACATATAGTTATCATTTTGAACTGACTTTTCTTCTTTCGCTAAGTGACATCAGTGTACCCAGCATCTCAGAGCAGAGATCGCTCCACATTTTGGATTTTAAATAATTTGTTGTGTGAACGGCCATGTTTTTGTTCCAAAAATAAAGAACAAATTCATAAACATTTTAAAAACCTTTAACAAATAATGACCAGGCTATCCATTATGTATGAGGGACATCTACCACATTAGGATGCTCCACAATAGAAAGCTTGCTGGAGATGGTGCAGCAAAGAGGCAGTGAGACTTTGGAAGCAGACGGATAGAAAGGGAGTCTCTGTGGACAACAAGTGCAGAGTGGATTCTATAAATTGATGATATTATATAAAAATACTTGTATTGTCTAACAATGGGGAAACTAAGGCATATCCTGACATGACACACATTTGCACTTGTGTCCAAAGCACACAGCACTCTTTTTTTGATCATTCATAAATGCAGTGTTAATATTGGAACTTTGTGTAATATATCTGTAACATTTCTTTGTGTTGTGAATGGAATTTATTACAAAATGACAAACTATTCAATAGACAATGAATGTATGCTTAGATCCTGGTTAGGTAATGTGATACCAAACGTTTAAGAAAAGAAGCAATTATACTTTTATTAGTAATTTAATTAAAAAGAAATGTTTCAAGAACTTTTATCTGTGACTCATGATAAAGTCCAGCAGTGTTAGAAGTGCCTTGTGGTTCTCCACATCTCTGCTGCTTCTGCTTCTGTTGTGAAGTAGTTTGGGAGATTTTGAGAAACCAGCTGATTCCGGGAGCTGAAGCTGCAGTTCAATAATTCCCAGCAGCAGTTTTCAGGGACAGCATGAGATTTCCCCAGGGTGGCTCAAGGCCTTACATGTTGTTAGGTCTATCTTGGCTGACTATCTGTGTAGCATTGCAGCATTGCATGGGTATAGAGAGGAGCTTTGTTGGACTGGCAGCTCAAGTGTTTTTCTCTCTTAATAAAAGAGTTGAAAAATAGAACTACAGAGACACCACCACTCTCAGCCTTCGTATTTACAAAAAAAACTGTTGTTGTGATTACAGGACCCAGGCCCAGTTCTTTACAGTAAATGATACATGGATGTTTTCCTTACCAGTCTGTATGGATGCTTCTTTTACGTTGTGTAAGGTCCCAACAAAAGTCTAGTATGGTTTCTTGTGAGGGCTGCTGTTTTACATGCCCCTTGCAACACATTTGTCTGATATGTCAAAAGGCGTTTAAAAATTAGTCACCAAATTAGATTTAATGTTGCCAAAAACAGCAAGAGGTTGCCTAGTGGCTGTACATTTAGACACAACCGGCCATGCAGAACAGTCTCACCTAACAATCATAGATTAGAAATTTAAGGACAGGTGGTGCAATTAATGTAATTTGGGTAAAACTGTTGTATAAGATTATGTTTTTAACATGCAACAACATGTATGTTTATATTATTCATATGGGTACCATAAAATGGATAATAATGCGGAGTAATAAATACAACAGTCCAAGCTTTTTAACAGGGTTATAATGAATTTCACCAATTTCCTGACATCTTAAAAACATTCATAGATCCATAGATTTAAATGTAGGTTGCTGCTCTTTAGCAGGATAAACACATCCAACAACCAGGGTAGCTTGTCATTCAGAAAAATGTAATTTTGATTTTACAAACACCACATCTGTGGCATCACATTTGGAAAACAACAAAATCGATCTCTTTAAAACTACATATTTTGCTTCTTTTGAAAAAAACATTTTGTGATCTGGGTCTGAACAACCATGCTAATGTTCTTCTTTTTCTGTTTTTCCCTTAGGTGGTTTATTTCCCAGAGGTGCAGATCAGGAGTACAGTGCGTTCAGAGTTGGAATGGTTCAGTTTGGGATGGCAGATTTCAGATTGACTCCACATATAGATAACCTGGAGGTGGCCAACAGCTTTGCTGTTACTAATTGCTGTAAGTATTGATTTATTACCTTCATCTGGTAGAATCTGTCTATCAATTAAAAAAAATTAAATTTAAAATCAACAATAAGTAAAAAATGATTGGCATTAGCAATTCTATTCAGATATTCAGATATACTTTATTAAGAAAATAAGTAACAGTGTGTCTGTAACACAAGTGTGTTATTGTGCCTTTGCCAAACTAATATTTATTTAGTGTTGTTGTCTGTACACCCCTAACAACCAGTCCTTTACTCAGTTCATCCAGGTTAAAATTAATTGTTCATGTTCATAGTTGTCTAGCTAAATATATTAAACAAAGTTCACATTTTGTTTATTTATTATAGTTGTCTGAAATAAGGTTAAACAAACATCTGAGTAGGTCCAGATTTTATTAACTAGTTAGCTTCATTATCCCATTGGTAAATTGCTGTTTTAATCTCTCCTGTTGACTTTCCTCCCATGTCTGAATTTCAAAAAATAAAATAAAAATAACTAAATGGAGCTGCTCTTGTTCCCATGTTAGATTTATCAACAGAAAACACATTTTTGGCAGAAGAGTGCTCCATGAAGACTGCATTTATAGCTGCAGTCACCATTAAAGCTGTTAAAAGCTTCAGCCTTTATAAAAATGTCTGGTGAATATCAACCCAAATAGCTGACATAAGGACAATTGTTGAAAGGGTGATTTGACCACTGCTAACAACTAACCCTCTGCACACATGTGGAATAAATGAGTGACAACTTCTCTTCAAGTTGAAGAATTTATTAACAGAAATAAACATCCAGAGAACACCACTATATAATGCTGTTTATCTTAATTAATCATATATTTTAATCAACAAGTCTTCTCTACTTGGCTAGTGAAACCTAACTAAACTACTTAGCAAAATTAAGATTAAAGAAATGAAGGAAGTATGTACACACAAAAGAAACAAAAAGGACAAATAAAGATAGTTGAAAAGCATCATCATCATCATCATCAGAATGATTCAGTTGGATTCACTGCAGATCTACAACTTATAGATAGTAGCTCAATTTCGCTGTCACGGCAACAGGATGCTGAAAGAGTGGATCCTGTCAACTCCGTTTGATTTTTAACCCACTAGACATCTAGACATGGAAGTAGACATGTTCTACTTTTGTTAAAAAATTAAAGAGGATTGTTATTTTTGTTTTTTTCCAAAATGTGTTTGTTTTAATGTTTCATACAAGGCATGTATCTCATGTGAATAAAACATTAAGTAGAAACACCAACAACGACAACAAAAACAACAAAAACACAAAAAAAGCATAAAAAACAAAAACTTTAAGGTAACAAACCAATGTAAATTGCCTTAACACTGTATATTTTATGTTTGTTAAATCAGGGCTGCATATTGGGATTTAGTACAAGAGTTCTGAGCATTGTCCACCAGAGGTGTTGTACGTCTTGTTCACATTAATAAAATATCCTCCTTCAGTCACAGCTGTTATGCATCAGTGATTCAATTTCTAGCATTTTTTTATACAGTTAAATACACTTTTAAATTAGCGTAGGCATAACAGAAACACCACCCATTGTAAAAAAATAAAGTAAGAAGTTAGAGGAGGGATCAAACAGATAATGGTGTTTGGAGTCCTGCCGGTTCTGATGCCCAAAAACTGCCTTGCCTTAGGACAGGATAGAGAGTACTTCAGTTATACAGAAGCTGATAACTTTCTGGCTCTCTCAGCTCTGTCTAAGGTGGAAAGAATGGTTTCCCATAAAAGTTTTATTGCCATAAAAAATGCCATCTACAGTCTGTGGGACAGGAGATGATTGAGTTCAATCTAATTTTGTAATGGTTACTGCTGGTGAACCTGATATTCAGCCGGACACAGAGATACATTTAAAAAGATTTATTGTAAAGATGAGTGTTGGCAGGTGAGGCAGAGAACAGAACCAGACTTGTCAGATGAATCTCTGCTGAACGTGCAGGCAGGCAGGGATGAGCAGGAGACCAGAACAGGCGGTGTAGACCAGGAAAGCACCAGAACCGGCAGAGCAAACGGCAGGGACTCTGCAGCACGCAGACACAGGCAACTTAACTGAAGAGTCCCGCTGGCTGAGCATACAGGATCTGGTAGAGCAGGGGACGTCACACAGGATGATCCGACATGAGAGGCGAAGTGAGGTGACGTTCTGGCGGGGATGAGTTGGCTGAGGCGGGTGTATGTGGGCTGATGTAACAGGTGACAAGAGTAGAGTCTAATTACTGGCAGCAGGTGGAGTGGATGTGGGCTAATTGACGGAGGCAGAGCTGACAGGATGGCGGCTGGTGGCTGAGAGGTGACAGGCTGAGGAAAAGTCCAGAAGCAAAACAAACAAAACCCAAATCATAACAAATCTGTCACATGGAAGAATTGGGCAAAGCCTGGATCAAGATAATGACTTGCTTACATCTTAGTATGATTAAGTAAAGTGAAGGTCAGTTGTAGAGCATTTCTTAATTATACAATGATACGCTACTTTTTCTGGTAATTTGGACCCTGGTTCCAGGATCCAGTTATTCTGGGGGTGGAGGTTACAGAGTGTCTTTGCCAGATTCTGTAACATTATTGGTGGAAAGGGTCATATTCTCCAAATGTATCAGAGTAACTGACCATTATGAGACCTTTTTGTTAAAAGTTTTATTCCGTCAGTGCCAATTTTCTACAATTTGTCTCCATGTAACCTTATTGTAAAATTACCAACCTCGCCAAATTTAAAGACATGTTATCCATTATTTGATGTATTCGTAAACTAAAACACTTTAAAACAACACACACGCACACTCAAAAAGACTTGAAGCTGGGAAATACTCCAGATATTATTATCTGGGCTCTGCAATTATATCATAGAAAAATCAAACAGTTGCATTTAGAAGTAATCAGTCATGATCAGGGGTCTCCTTTATAAAGTTTGCGTTTGCACAAAATGGGGCCTGAAACATAGGTATGTCACATTCCATGCAAAAGTTGGGATCTATAAATAAAACTTGTCAGGAAAATATGCAGCCTTCACAGCAACTCTGACCCATGCCTACGCTCATTTTGGAGACGGGAAACTAGTAACACAGATGGTAAAATGATGAATTGCAGCCAAACTACATGATGATTCCTCCCAAATGTTCAAGTTCATTCAATTTCAAACTTTGATCATAGATCGACTTCATCATAAGCATTCAAACCTGCAGTGCTATTCACGCTTGCGCTGGCAAGCCAACTTAATTCTTGAATCAAAGTCTGCACAACATTATATCAGGGTTTTCAACCATCACGTTCCTCTACCCGATGTACACCAGGGCGACGTGGGCTGGTTTTTTTTTTTTTCTTTGTGGGGGAAACCTCCTGGTCTCCCTCCCTCCTCTGAGTGTCGATTTGAACGCACAGCCTCAGTCAGAGGTGTTTCAACACGGAGCACGGCTGTCATCTGACGTTTAAATCAGCAATCAGGTTTACCTTTTAATAAGTTATTTTAATGTAGGCAACATCTGTGCTTATACCTCTGATTTACACATTTAATATACTCTTCTCTATGACAGTTTGTCTCAGGGGTTGTATTTTCAACATAAAACATTTTTTAATACACATTAACATTCATGAGGTGCTTTGCAATGACCATATATGGATGAAGCTGGGTGTGCAGAGGGCAGAACATGATTTCTTTTTGCTGAACGCAGCCATAAACTAAGACACAAACAGTAATACATATTATTTTAGCACCTGCTTTCCAATATGTGAGGCTTGATTAAATCAGGTCTATTTATTTGGAACTTTAAATCCCTTTTCTTGCTAAAACCAGCTACTTTGTTAGCATCATCATAATATTGCAAGTTAAGTTTATTGCTTAATATGTAAAAACGAAAAGAAAAAAACTGACACAATTATTGTTGTGTTTTATTTGGAAAAGGAACATTGTTTTTGTGGCCCATAAGCACTTTGAGTTTGACAGTTACAGCTCATGTAGCACAAGGTTTGGAGATTAATGGTCTACTGTTGTAGACCATTAATGCGCTCTCTAAAGAAAACATGTCCAATCATTGTTGCTGTTTCTGTTGAATAATGTACAATATACTATTTTATGTTTTAAATTTATATTGGCAACACTGATCTTTGAATTATGCAGGCCTCCAGCATGATACCACCACCACCATCCTTGGCAGGTGGTACATTGTTTTTAAGTACGACAGCCTCACCTTGACTCCTTCTAACTTACGTTGTTATTGTGGCTCAGCTTTTCTCCAGAAGACATTTTTATGGTCTGTGTGGACAGTTCCAAATTTCTGCTCAACTTAAAGGTGTACATTTTTATATATGGGCATCCGAATAGCCAATTTTGGGGGTCATATATGGTTGCTAGCAAAACAAAAAGTCAATTTTGTAATTGCTAATAGACTTTTCACTGAACCTTGTTTGGTGGGGGTGAAGCCTTCATATACAGTACATTTAAGCCTTACAGAAACTCATTAACTTAAATGATTATGTAATTAATGCTGATGATGTTTCTAAACCTCTCACGTCATTAATGCATCTATTCAAAACAATCAAAACTTTTGATTATTGCAGTTTATGAAAAATAAAACATTATTCAAACAATACGTATGTGTTTGACTCTGTAGTAACCTTTTATTTAAAATAAAAGTTTTACTATTACTATTACTTGTATCTGCTCAGTCTATGATATTTTAAGCAATTCTAAACTGAATAAACCAATTTTAGTCTTTTACATTGATTCAGTAAGTATTGTGAACAGAGTAGAAGCAGTGTGAACAAAGGCTCATGCGTAGAGTAGGATGTGCTCTTATCAGAGCATGATGTAATGATGGCCTGCAGCTAAAAGGATTCTATGTGATAGCAATGAAAGCACTGAGCCTTTGCTGAGTGGAGGAGGTTGCTGTGTTTTTCTTTTTTTTTTTCCTTTCCTCTATGTTTTACTGTTGCATTGCAAATGAGCCTTGGGGTGTGTCTGTGGCTTTGAGCCCCTGCAGTCATCTTCAAATGATAAATCAAAAACTGACCTAGTGTACAAAAGGCTATCAATGAACCAGCAAATAATAAACCATCAGTGACTACTCTGTGGTTTAGTGTTGGACCAATCTCCTCACCACAAAAAGTGCTTCTTCCCACAATCCAAAAACATGCAGCTTAGTTTATTTGGTGAATCTAATGACAGCGGAAATATAACTCAAACTGACATTAATATGGTTTGAAAACAATATTAGTCTCAGTTTGTAAATTATTCTCACCAGTCCATCACAGGGCAGCACAAAGACACAGGACAAACAACCATGCAGGCCGATGCTCGTACAGGAGGATATCTGAGAGAGACCAATTAACCCAGCAGTCATGATGCTGGACTGTGGGCGGAAGCCGCAGTACCCAAAGAGATCCCAGGCATTGTCAGATTTCTCTGGAAAACACCATGCAGAAAAAGCTCCTGGCCAGGATTCAGATCCAGGATTTTCTTGCTGCAATGCATCAGTGCTACCAACTGATCCAACATACAGCCCTAATTGCTTTTCAGTTACATTTGAAACACATTGTTAATGCTTTTAATTACTTCTGTACTTAACACATATGATACGGTTTGAAAAGAGAATTCCTTTGCTCACCAAACAGCTGGAGAAATGGCTCACTATTAAAATGTAAGAAAGCCATCCAGTCTTAAAGACTGCTTAGGACATTGATAGCAGTGTTTCGCTTATAACACAATAATCCCTCAAGATGGAAATTGTATGTTTCTTATTTATCACAATTTATTACCAAAACAGGTCCTCACATTGGTGTTAAACATAAAAAAATACGTTCTCACCTCACTCAGCTGCAAGAACAACTATAACCACACACACACACACACACACACACACACACACACACACACACACACACACACACACACACACACACACACACATAATTCAAATGATTGAAGGTCACACTAACACGAGTTCCTACCTCCGTGATTTGACATGTCTATGTTCATGCCAGTCACAGTCTTGAATTAATAAAGTCAATCACACATTAAGGAGACTGTACTGAATATAAAATATAGGCTTTTCAATATTTTTTGCAAATTGAAATCTCTTTTCAGCTTTGTACACATAGAGACTGGGTGGGACTGTCAGGCGGTAGGTCAGGGGTAGAACGCGCAGCCTTTGTTCTGAGGGATCAGTCCTCAACACAGCAACACAGCAACAAAAAAACATGGACATTAGCTGCATTTGTTTCCCCTTATCTTTCAACCCATTGCTGTCAGAACACTATCCAATAAAGTCCTGGTTTGGACTTTGATTGTGCCAGTCTAACACATGAATACGTTTTGATCTTAACCATTTCTTTCATTCAGTTACACTATGTGTGTAGGACTGTTGTCAACTGCTAACAGGCTTAAGGATTGTCTGTGATTGGCTCCATCCTCCTTCCTTCAACTCTTAACAGTTTCCCTGTCCTTTCCCAAAGAAAAAACATCCGCAGAGCAAGATCCTGATGGAAACGCACATGAATGATGCAAGACATTTTCATTGATTTCCATGTGGGGAGCTGTCCTTATATACCTTAAGGCTTCTTAACACCCGTAAGAGATGTTGCTAGGCAAAACTAGCTGCAGGAGAAAGCATACAGGGTCCTTTTCCTATCTTCTTCCTTACTCACTACACTGTTCGGACAGCACTTATCATGGCGACCGCTGACGCACTTCCGCTTTGGCTAAATAGTCCTTACTCAATAAGGGTATCCGGATAGAGCCATCGACCTGCAGAACTCCTCCTGAAAGAGAGTGTAGCCACATTGGACCATTGCTTGCATTGTGTCGTTGGCTTTGCAGCAGTCCTTCATACTGAGCCTGCATGTAGCAACAGTGGAGAGTAAAACTCCCCTTTAACAGGAAGAATCCTCTTGCAGAACCAGAACCAGGCTTAGTGTTAACGGCCATCTGCCACGACCGACTGGGGCTTTGAGAAGACAGAGCAGAAACACAAAAAGAGCACAGAAGCACTAATATAGGAGTGCCTTCTATGTTAGAGAGGATAACGGCAGCCAAGCACCAAAGGTGGCTGTGTCTAGGAAAGAAATACAAGCCAGATGTATGTACAGCGAAGAGGAAAAAACAGAGAGAGTGAAAAGTTGAAATAACAGCAAATAATGGAAAATTGGAGAACAGTAGGTTCACCAACTAAAATCCAATAAAAGGATCTGCCTCCCATTCTACTTTTAGAGACTCTAGGAACCACCATCAGACCTGCAGTCTGAGAGCGAAGTGCTCTGTTAGGAACATACGGGGTAATCAGAGCTCTGATATATGATGGAGCTTGATTATTAAGGGCTTTATATGTGAGAAGGAGAATTTTAAATTCTATTATTGATTTATCAAGTAGCCAATGAAGGGAAGCTAAAACAGGAGACCTATGATCTCTCATAAGATCTCTCAGAACTCTTGCTGCAGCATTTTGGATCAGCTGAAGGCTTTGAACTGCATTTTGTGGACTTCCTCATAGTACAGTATTACAATAGTCCAGCCTTAAAGTAAAAAATACGTAGAATTGTTTTTCAGCACCAATCCTGGACAGGATATCTGTAATTTTGGCAATATTCTGGAGGAGAAAGAGGAAACCCTAAAAAACTGTTTAATATGGTATGACATGTCTTTGTAAAAAATAACACCTAGGTTTTTTTACTTTATCACCAGATGGCAACTTAATGCCATCCACATTAAGTGATTGATTATGTTTATTTTTCAAAGTAACTGAGGAGTAGATCACTGCATCAGTTAGGGTTAAATAATTTGTATCAACTGAAACATGATAATCCATCTAATAATTGTCCAATGAGAGGCTCTTATCTATTTGTTTTGTTAAATGCAGGTTGTGACTATTTTTTCTGGCAGTGTATTATCACAGCACTCAGCAGCAAATATAGTTAGTTCCTTGGACATTTCAAATAAAATTAAATCTTTAAATTTGCTCTTGTGGTTTCTTTCACTCTGCTGTGTTAACTTGTCTGTTTAAAATGTTCATTCATTCTCTTTTTCTCTTTTTTCTAGTCTGTTCTCAGTTCTCCCGGGGCGTCTACGCCATTTTTGGCTTCTATGACAAGAAGTCGGTCAACACTATCACATCCTTTTGTGAGACACTCCATGTCTCCTTCATCACACCGTCTTTCCCAGCAGAAGGAATGAATCAGTTTGTCTTGCAAATGAGGCCAGACATCAAGGGGCCCCTAGTTTCATTAGTGGAATACTACAAGTGGGAAAAGTTTGCCTATCTGTATGACAGTGACAGAGGTAAGATGATTCACAATATCATTTTTATGTTCATGTTGATGCTTCGTAGTGTACCCATGTTTCTTTTTTTTTTTTATGTAATAACGCAAAAAGAGATCAGCTTAATGATTTAGGCCAAAAACGTCCTGATCAGCCTGAGTGCACAAGAAATTAAAATCTAAATTAGATTTTAATTTTAGCAAAACTAAAGCTAATGTGACAGCGAGGTCTTACAGAAAAAAAACTAAATACAGAAAAATAACTCTTCTCCAATGAATTCTCCATATGCAACACAGCAGTAACTTTCGTGCACAAAAGTCTAGTGAAGGCCATCGGTACTCACTGGCCACTTTATTAGGGACACCTTGGCAGTAATGCAATGGAACCCCTTTTACCCGAGGAGTTGCCTTGATTCTTTGTGGCATAGGTTTAAAACCTTCTTCAAAGATGAAACATTGACATGATAGCATTCCACAGTTGCTGTAGATTGGTCCACGTGCATCCATTATTTTCAGACCTCTGAAACCAAGGAGTACTTTGGAACTGGAACAGAATATTTTCTCTTTTTCAGGCCATTTCTGTAAACCAGAGTAATTATTGAGAGTGAGAACCACCAGCACATCAGTATCTTCTGAAACACTCAGGCCAAGCTGTCTGGGACCAACAACCAGGCCAAGTTCAGTGTTTCTTGAATCCCCTTTCTTCCCCATCCTGATGCTCACTTAGAACTTCAACAGGTTGTGTCCATCGTGTCCAGATGCCTAAATGCACTGTTAATACCATCTGATGGGCAGATGTGGTGTTCATGTTAATAAGCAATTTAACAAGTGTCCCTAATAAAGTGTCCTGTGAGTGTACATAATAGCTGTGGGTGTTTAATCTCAGGGGTCACCAACCTTTTTGAAACTGAGAGCTACTTCATTGCTGTTGTGTCATACGAAGGATTACCAGTACTGACCTTTTGAACTAGAAGAGTCAAAGTTCAACTTAATTTTATGAAAAATTTTTAAAAAATTCATGCGTTGTTATAGGTGTTGTAATTTTTAAATGTATATAAATGCAAGTGTGATTAAGCAAGAAGAGTAACAGAATAAAATAAAGTTTTAGATGCAGCTCACTGGCGGCTATTGGCTAGTGGCTAGTGGGCGCCACATGTGGTCTTCAGGGCTACATATGGCCTGCGGGCATCATGTTGGTGACACCTGTTTTAGACAAAACTAAAAACCTTCTGTGAATAGAAATTTTGCTCAAAACATTTAAAAACTGTAGATGTACACTGCACATATAAAGCATAAATACAGATAAACTCTAAATACACTCTGATCCAACTCAAGCCACATATTTAGGACTTTAATTTTTCCAGTTACGCATTTGTGGATTTTGACAAACTTATCCTTCAAACATTTGAGCTCTAAAGTAAGTCTCATTTTCAGAGGAAAGAAATGAGAGTAGCTAAAGAAAATCTGGCATGTAGATGAAGAACATGCGACCTTAACAGCAAATGGTCAGCCCAACTAAGATTTAAATCACAAAATATCCGGCTGGGAAGGTGTCACCAATTATTTTCTTACGCCGGGCAGAAACAAGGTTGATACTGAATGAAAAGGAGAGTGTTGTTTTTGGTGTTTTTGGCGCTGTTGCCTGTCTACAACACATCATCTCTGTTGAGAGATGGGACTCCCCAAAGGAAGGAGGCATCAGGACAATAAACTGTGTCAGTTTCACTGAGGCTCAAATAACAGCTCTATGATCAGTTTTTCCACCAGTAGTTTCAGGTGAATGAGTCAGAAGATTTAAACAGGCATCATCGGTGCTGGGTCCAGCAGTAGCACTGGACTGAATGAACAGATGACCTCAGCAGATTCCTGATCAGAGATGTTCTGCTTTTTTGACCACTCCAAGCTTTTAACCTATAAATTATTTGCAGTCCATGCATTTTCTGTACAGACCATGCAGTATAGAAACTACACTCTTTTTTTTTCACTAACATCATCAGCTGTTCTGTCCTGTCCTCACACATTTTAACACAAGGCGGGAGGAACCTAGGCTGAAGCACAGACTAGCAGACACATGCTCATACTCCTGGGAACACAGGATAGAGCCTCTCTGATTTGACTCTCTTACCACTTGTCAGCCTGTAAAGATCCGTCTTAACAAAAACCCACCAACAGGACACTTGAAAGCTGGCACATTAATTATTTAGTCGAAGTAACGATTTATTTCCCTTCAGGGATGTCAGTGGTCTGGTGGTTAGCCCTGTCCCCTTACAGGAAAAGGTCTTCAGTTTAAGTAGTGGCTGGGGAGGCCTTTTCTGTGCAGAGTCAGATTACTGATTTGTCTGTGTATGTCACACACAAATCCTTGTTGCTCAAAAGCCTTTCTTTAGTTTTCTGCACATGCACAAGAAAGGATAACTGCAGGTGGCAGATTCCTAAATCTCTGTCTTTAAAGTGCTTAGACTTGTACTATCTGCCATTCTGGCAGTATATGTGCATTAGCAAAAGGAAAAAAAAAACATTTCAGAGTTTTTCAAAATATCTGTCTAGTTCTGACCTGAATGTGTCTTCAAGATTTGTGGCCTTTAAAATAGAACTGAAGGTTTATATTTCTGAGCAGTCTGTAATGTTATTGAGTGTTGTGGGTGCCAAATACAGTAAAGTTCTCCTGGTTAAAGGACAAAGGTGCAAACAAACCCAGAATTACTGGTACCTCTCAAAAAATATAGAATATTTTTTGTCACTTATTTTAGAAAGTGAAAGTTGTATATATTATAGATTAATTATACATTATACCTTTATTTCTAGTAAACTTGATTTTTTTTTTTAGGTTACAGATAAGGAAACCCCAACATTCAATGTCTCAGATTTTAATACACCAATTTTTAGGAAATAACATTTTTAATGTATAAATGTTATGCGGTGGTCATATTATGGCCTACACAATCATAGTGAAAACTTCGGACTGGACAGAGGTCCAGAAGAGAGTCTCAGACACCCTCCACAAGTAGAGGAAGCCACAGAACACCATTGCTTAAGAAGCTGGTGGTTGACAGAGTGCTAGATTGAAGCATATTCACAGAAAGTAGAGTAGAAGGAAAATGTGGCAAGAAAAGGAGCAAAAGCAACAGGGAGAACCACAGCCTTGAGAGGATTGTGAAGCAAAATCTATTCAAGAATTTGGGGGAGCTTCACAATGAGTGGACTGAGGCTGGAGTCAGTGCATCAAGATCCACCGCTCAGACCTGGTCCCACACCAGTGGAGAGGCACAGGATCCATGTTGCTTCAAGTCCACAGTCAAGTTTCCACAGTCATGATTGTTTGGGGACTCATGACATGCGCTGGTTCTGGTCCATTAGGTTTTCTGAAGTCCACAGTCAGTACAAACGTCTTTAATGTTTAGACATGCTTTAGTTTGAAAATGTTTGAAGTGATTACAAATTAAAGATTAAATGTATAGTGGATGATTTTTCTGGAAACGTTGTTTAGAAACTCCCAAGTCCCTTTTTGAATAACTGTGCATGCACAAAACCATCTTACCATCTCTTCCAGTCCTCAGGGGGATTGCGTAAAAAAAAGCTCCCAAATCCACTCTGGTCTTATTTCTTTCTTCGGAGGGCTTCCTCTTCTTCTCATAAACTTGTATGACAGTTTGATTCTTGTGACTCTCAGCCATTTTCAAAGTATTTGAGAGAAGCTATAATGAGGGGCTAATATGGAAGCTAACATAAACACTAGAACGGAGCATGCACAGCAAGAGGAAACTAACAAGGAATGAGCACGCACATTGGCATTAAGTGAACAGGTCACAATGATTGGCATGTGGGACAACCAATAGATAAGATGATCTCCCCAGAACCCAAAGCCAAAAAAAGATTGTATACCTTTTAACTCAGCCTCACTTTTACCACACTTCATCAGTTGTGATAAAAGAAAATATTCATAACGTGTTCTGTCTAACAGGGATGTACTTACATGTTTATCCACTGGTTTAACCTACACATGGAACATGAGAACTACATCTCAATGTGATAGGTTTAATAGGAAACAAAAATAATCAGTGTTTCCTTCCATATTATAAAGTCAAATTTTCCTCTTCTCATATTATGGTGCTCTGATTGGTTGGAGCTGGCTGTGAAGCCCCGTTGAAATGTTTCAGAACTCTTCCTAACGAGTTGAACCCTGGAGATGCCAATTAATATTTTTTAAATGTAGGAATAAGGACTGGGTCTAAATTATTCTATTCTTTGTGTCTGTTTGTAGGTCTTTCTACTCTTCAGGTGATACTGGACACTGCAGCAGAGAAAAAGTGGGTTGTAACAGCCATAAATGTAGGAGACCTGAAAGATGAGAGAAAAGATGAAGCCTACCGCTCCCTCTTTCAGGTACCAGTACTGGATTGCAGGATATACATGTTCTCCCGTTGTGTAATGATTCTTTCATGCAGTCTAGGAACCCACTGAGGTATTGTCTGTTAACCTGAGGTTTTCTCTGTGATGAACTGGTGAAATGTGTAGGCATGCCCTACTCCTCATCCGTTGTCTTACACCTGGAGAAGGGAAGGAAACTGGTGTTTAAGGCAACAGCCAAGGATTTAGGGGGTTTTGGTGTGATGCAAACATTAACAAATTTTATTTTAAACTTTGATTTTGATGCAATATTTGTTGGCTTGGGGCAGTTACTAGTTGTACGTCTGCAGACCACTGTTCGACCTTTTTTAAAGCTACTACAACATACTTCCACAACGTGTTTCTTAACATGTATTCAGGTTCTCTATTGTATAAAAGGTTGGTTTCTTGCCCAAGGATGTTTTGTTACATGGATAATTAGCACCAAGTTTTTAACCCATATATTTCGGCTTTGTTAGCCAGTATTCTCCAAGTTCATCATTTAAACTTCTAGGCCCAGAATTGTATGTCCCTCAAAAACTATATCCCATTCACTAATTTTCTTGCAGTGTGATACTGTAGTTTTCTGCTGAAAATGTCTATAATGTGGAATCTGGTTTTGCTATTTTAGTTTTTTATGTATTTTAATTTACTTTATTACTTTAAAACTGCTGATACCTTCATGCATTTCTGCTGTTGCTGTTAAAAAGTAATAAAAGTGTGAGGTTCTGACTGAAAATCAGTGCATTGGGACACACATTTTATTCTTTTAATAATCTACCAGGTTGAATCTGTACAAAACAACGCAACATAAGCAAATCATACTGATGTCAATAAAAACTTTGCTTCAGCTTACGTATGTGATGCTCAGGGAAGAACATATTTGTTTTATTAAAGTATTGGGGAATATTGGTCACTCATTTAAAGTGGAGTATTACAAAGATAGTAATATAATATGAAGGTTGGAAACATTTTGTACATGAGGTTATAGGAAAGCTTTTCCAGCTTGATCATTTGCGCTCAGTTTCAAAGTGTCTATATAAATGTTAAAGTTAGCCAAGAATAGATAAGAAATACAAGAAAAAGTATTTTGCCGTGGAAATTTTAAAGTATGAATACACTTGCCAAAACATTTCCAAATAGGGTGTTGCGTTATAGCAGCTATTTACCTCTGAATAACCCATTTTCTAATGTCACCTCAGTGAGCGTTGTTCAGGTCAGGTTACTCAGCTAAAATAACCTTGTTGTAAAAGTCTTGGAAAACTCTTACAGGAACATGACCCTTTAAGGCTGATCGCAGACAACACTGCTGCTTTGGGGAAGACGATAAATGTAAATACTCATTAATTCAGTCATATCTCAAAAACCTTGAGACAGTCAATGCGATGTTAGTTTCCACTGAGGAGTCACCATGCAGCTGCAGAATCAGTGTAATGAAGCGTTAATAGTGGTGGGACTGAGCCAGTATGTAGATTTTTTTAATCATTCACTTCTACGATTTTGTGGAAATCTGCATACAGTATCATTGACCTTATCCTTCCTGTGAAACTGACAGAGTGTGTGAAGACTCCAGGTAGTGACATACTTAGGAGATGGCTGGAATAGTGAGAGCCACGATGAGAAGGAGACGCGGAGGAGGAGAGAGCCTCTGAAGATGCTCTGAAAGAGAGCGTGACATAATTATAGTGACATGTTAAAAATGAGGACGAGGGGCGGATTTGCCCAGTGAAAGTAGGTGAAAATATGTTTCCTGACAGCACTGAAAGTCTGCTCTTTGCAAGTGATTAGAAATACATGTGAGCAACAGCAGCCAACACTGCCAATATAAACAACAGGCTAAATCTTTTGAATGAACTTGTGCTTAGATGAACTGTCTGCGGAAGCTTTCCTCCCACAGTCGGTAACTGATATGGGTCAGGGAGTAATGTCACTGTGACTGTGGAATACAGCATCTGTCTTTTTAAAGAATGTGTCTAGCAATGTGGCAATAAAAATTGATATCTTAATGCCAAATAGAGCTCGACAGATTTTACTTTCACAAGTGGAGCAAACAGCTTTCGCCATAATGCTCCGCTTGATTTGTGCGTGTAAATAGCTTTATTGTGATTCCTGCAGGGAGAATTTCAAATTATATGGACACTACAATGGGAAAGTAGGAGAGTAAAAGAAAAACAAGAAGAGAAAAAAAAGAGAAAGAAGAGGTGAAAGAAAGAAGACATAAAAGGAAGAGAATGATAAAACTTCCTCTGTCTGCTCCATCACCTGGAAAGAGAGATGCAAAAAGAACAGCACAACCAACAGACATAAAGCAACAGATACAATCGTGTAACACCTTGATACCATTGCTAAATCATATGTATTATTATTTAAGCTGACATGTGTAATGTGATACCTAAAAAAGAAAGTAAAAGAAAGTAAATAAATTATAGCCTTTCTGTATATAAGTGAACATTTAATACCTGGGACCCAGCACCTGTGGGAGATTGTGAGAGTGCACTAGTTTAGGTGAAAATTATCCAGAAGGAAATGGCTTGATAGTGATTGTGGAGAACCGAAGACCCACCTTCCCCGAGCACAGAGGCAGGGGTCAGGGGACCCATAACCCCGGACTCCCAAAGGGGCCCCCAAAGCAGTGCGCCCGAGAGGGGCCTTCACAGGAAATGTACAACCCCCCCCTGAGGAAAGAGGAGAGACGACCCCGAGGAAATCCCCCAGCCACCGCAATGCCGACGCCCCCAAGAGCCGCGGGGACGAGCCCGTGGGCTCCGCCGGCAGCAAGCTGCGCTGAAGTGGTCCTGGCCATGGGCCCTGGGGGCCAGAGGCCCCAGGGGCGCCCCGCCCCCGCGGCAGGGGCCCCGGCCGCCCCCCGGGGGGCCAGGCCCCGCGAAGCCACCGCCGGGAATGGGCCGGCGCCCACCCGGGAACCCGCCCCAAACCCGAGGACCGTCAATGCGCCAGAGGGTCAAGGCGCCCGCCAACGCAGCGGAGGAGGGCAGGACGTGGGGGGATGGGCTCCGCACCTAGCGGAGACTTGAGATGATCTTGGGAGAGGGAGCGGACCGAACCCAAACCTGGAAAAAAAAAAAAAAAAAACACTCATTCACACCATCCCTCCCTTGTGCCCCACTCGCCACACACAGACACCAAAAAAAAAAAAAAATAAATAAATAAAATAAATAAATAAAATAAAAAATAAATAAATAAAAAGGACGCTTTACACACATTCCCACATAGCATTCACATCCAAAAAACCCAAGTGGGGGGGGGGGGGGGGGGGGGGTCACCACAATTCAACAATACGACTGCCTGTGCCCGACCCCCGGCCCCGCCCCCGGACCAGGCGCCCCCCGGACCAGGCCCCCCAAAGAGGGGGGGCGTACGGGCCATCCGACCAGAGCCCCCCCATCACCCACTATATATCGGACGTGTTCTGAATACACCCTCTTATGTGTTTTGCAGGACTTGGAAATCCGTAAAGAGCGACGCATCATCCTGGACTGCGAACAAGATAAAGTCAAAGATATTATGGAGCAGGTGGAGTTTAATCTAATTAATCCTCTCCTCCTAGTAGTAATCTAAGTATCTGTTAGAGAAAACTTTCTGTTTCCATTTAAAGCTCAACTAAATTAGTCAGTGCTATGGATTATATATAGGGCTCCTACACAGGTTTAGTAGTTAGTGTGTTTAGATAAGGGTGTAAAGGTTTGGCACACTGGTGCTTGTTTATAATTTGGGCTCTTATTTCTTCACTCATATAATAACATATAAAGTAAAGGAGAAACTGTTGTAAACACCACATAAAACAAGGTAAACTCTCTAAGAGAGTGTTTAGAGTCTAAAGGAATGTTTTTTTCTCTCTCCAAGCTCATATTAGACGCAGATAATGGCCGATGTAAAATCTGAGCAGAACTTCTGTATAAATTGTAAACAACCTTCCCTCAGAGTTTTACTAAACCTTTTCCTTGTTGTTAATAAAGACTTTTCTCTGTCCCCATCAGGTGATCACTATAGGCAGACATGTGAAGGGACACCACTACATCATCGCAAACTTAGTGAGTCACTGCCCTGCCTCTTGCAACAGACTGCCTTTGCCAAAGGGGCACATTTTTAATTCTTTCTAGAATCAGTCTTTTTAAAATGACACATTTACAAAAACAAGCGGTTAAAGCATAAAGATCATCCAGGGCTAACTGGTATGATCGAAAATAAGCATAGGCCTTGCAGGTGGTTGCAAAGATCAGTTTCATAATAGCGCCACCTTGCAAAAAGGGTGGCACTCCTCTGCTGCTAAGTCATGGCTTTGTTTGTTTTCAATGAATTATTAAAAAAAATAACAAAAATAGCCAACGTTCTTGCTTTTGACTGGGAAGAATATATTAAAGGTTTCTCTCTCATTAAGGCGATAAATAGAGCTGACCGAGAACTCACAACATCAGTTTAGAGGTGGAGTTTCGATAACTTTTTTTTTCATCTGACAAATATAAGAAGGCAGCTATTGATTATTATAAATTTTTTAACGTATGTTGGTAAATGTGAGTTCCAGTGCAGTTAATAGACACGACAGACAATCCAAAATAATGTTTCTGTTCTTCCAGGGATTTCTGGATGGTGACCTCTCTAAAATCCAGTACGGAGGTGCAAATGTTTCTGGATTTCAGATAGTTGACTTTGATGATCCTGTGGTGGCAAAGTTTGACCAAAGGTGGGAAGCTTTGGAAGAGAAAGAGTATCCTGGAGCTGATTCAAGAATAAGAGTAAGAAGCAGCCGTCCAATAAGAACACTATCACAGGCAGATCCCTCCAGATTGCCAAACTGTGCTACACCTGTCACATAAACACCAAATACTATCCTGTGAGTGCCAACAACACAGATTTTTATTCTCTTTCAGTACACTTCAGCCCTCACCTATGATGCAGTCCATGTGATGACTGAGGCATTTCGCTTCCTGCACAAGCAGAGAATAGACATGAGCCGTCGTGGTAACAGCGGGGACTGCCTAGCTAATCCAGCAGTACCTTGGGCACAGGGCGTGGAGATTGAACGGGCCCTTAAACAGGTAATTATGGACGGATGCTGCTTTGCCTTGCCATGTCATGTCTATGTGTAAGACCAAAATAATGTCTGGATTTTTTTTTTTATTATCAAAAACTCCCTTTTTTGGTAAATGTAATTTTTTAAGAAGTTATGCGAGGTGGGGGTGGGGTCGAGATGCAACATTTCATACAACTGCAGAATTTCACAGTTTGTCTTTTACATCTGCAAAACATGTTTCTGTTCCTCTCAAGACCCCTTGAGAAGTTTAACTCCCACCCACACCCATAAAACTCACTACACTCTGCAAAAACAGAAAGGAAAAGTCTCATCCTATCTCATCTCATTGACAAGAAAGCAGTTACAGTTGTTTGCATGGACAGCAGATGGTTTAAGGGTCTGAGCAAAAGCAATGGCTTGGTTAAGCTTAACATGCATATATCACTCTATGGAGGACTTGAATTGATTTCTGTGGTTAACCCAGAGTGCAGTTTAGAACAATGTGACTTTGAGCTAAGGCTACACAGAAGTGGGTAGAAGGGAGGTCTAACTACCCAGGCCACATCTGCAGTCGGCTTTTTTCTCCGTCATTTGGCTCAGACACAAAGAAAAATGAGTCAGTGCTGCAGCTAATTATCTTTGATGAACATGCAGGAGACAGCAGCTATTGACAACCTGCAAATCAGCAGCTGTTTTGTGATAACAGAGCACCCATATAAACAAACACTACGGTAAACAAAGCATTTACTTACCCCATAAACACTCAGAGCTAACTGTTGAAAATTAACTGTGCTGGGCTGTCTAGCAAGCTGGCTGTTTTTGGTAGAGCTCAGCCACATTTCCTGCGGAGATGATCATTTTTAGCAAAGTGCTTGCTTCCTTGTTTTCTGTTGCCAACAAGCAGTCAGACATCCATTTGCTAAATTCTTGTTAGAATTGTCTTTTAAGTCATTAAAATAATCAATTTTCTGTATATGCCCATAAAAACTTCAAAATAGTTCTGTCACAGATAATCATCCTGCTTTTGGAGGGCGTCAAGCTAACAGTCTCTTTTTGTGTCCGGAACATGTGTTTTAAAATTACTTATCTGTTTTGAAAGCGAATGCAAAGCCTCATTTTAATTTTATTTATGTTTCATACTTTCAAGATTTCCAAGCTTTCTGGTTCTAACAGTTTTGTGCTTTCTATCATTCAATGTATGCTAAGCTTGCCTGCAGGCTGAATTCTCGCAGTATTTGTGGGTTCATAAACAGACAAGAATCCATCTTGTCCCACTCCTGCCTCACCCATTCCGGAGCAAACTGAAACGGTTCAGGCCAATCACGTTGCAGTATTATGGTTTAAGGTGGGACATACCAGCTATGACAAAAGCTGGAGCCGCCGAGCCCACAGTTGAACCAAAATAAACTTGGCAGCGCAGAAGGCGGGACTAGGTGACACGTCACCCAATCAGCTCAGAGAGTTCTGCTGAATGTCCCTCCTTTCTCCAAACGGATTCGAAGGCAGCATCCCCAGATTGATAATGTAGAGAATGGAGAGTACAACATTATTAATCTGGCTTGCCTGGTTAAATGTTTGCAGCAAGAAGTTAAATATTTGCTTTCAGTTTGTGACGATAATACATTTTTCTTTCCTTTTATTTGTTTTAGCAGTGGCTTCAGAATAAGTAAGGGAATTGAATAATCTGATTTTGTAATCGGCTGTCCTCTGTGTTGTGGAAACTGCTGAGTGCATTTGTATAGATAATAGCTCTATCTATGCTTATGTCTTCAGGTACGTGTAGATGGTTTAACTGGAAACATTCAGTTTGACCAGTATGGGAAGAGGATCAACTACTCAGTTACAATCATGGAGCTTAAGAACAATGGACCTTTAAAGGTAACTGAAGGAGAATGTAGTCATACAGGCAGTTTGCCTCTGTGTGTGTGCAATGTGTTTAGAGAGGCTGAAATAACCATTTTGTTATCTGTGCTCTCAGATCGGCTATTGGAATGAGGTGGATAAGATGGTGCTGACAAAGTCAGAGATGTATAATAATGACACAATGGGAATGGAAAACAAGACTGTCATCGTTACAACTATACTGGTAACGCATGATCACACTGACTTAGTTACCATGAGATTAAACCTGTATGTATCTGCTCCTCAAATAGACAGCAATCAAGTTTAGCCAATTATGAAAACTACTCTACTCCTATATATATGCTATTTATAATGTTGTATTTGAAAGCTGAAAACAATTTTGAAATCCTCAGAAGATCAAAGTCCTTTTGTTTTTTAACAGACCATCTATGGGCTACTATTATTTTTGATGTTTAGACATGATGTGGCATCCTCTCAAATAATAGCCACTTAATTGCCATTTATTTCCAAACATGTTACCAGTACTAAATATTTAACCGGTCAATATAAAGATACAAATAACGGGGTCATGGGTTTCAAACACATCTAGGTAAGAGTATTTAGGCTGTTTTTTGTTTACTGAACTTAAACTGTTCCCCGTGGCAACATTACACAATATTAATTTGGATTTGAAATGGGTTCAGTAATCTGAGTGGCCCTTAGTGGCTGCATGCATGTTGTAGATGTGTTCTGCTCCATCACGCCAGGTTTATATTCCAGTTCTGCAGAGAAGAGTTCATAATTTACTTACTGTAATCTGGTATTTTGAGACACAAAAACAAGCAAAATTCACAGTGATGTAGACCTTTAATACAACAACTTAATGTAGAAATGTAATGTTCTGGTTTTATTTTTGAGTCATATTCCTCTCCTGCTTTAGGTTCTCTGCTTGCTTTGAGTTTGTGTCCTGTCTGGGGTTTTATTTACTGTTTAGTTTATCTTGTTTTGTCATCTGTCTTAGTCTTAGCTTTATTTTCTGTTTTAGGTTTTTACTTTAGAGTGATTTTGTTTCTCAGTAAGTTTGGTGTGGTTTCTGTCCACTTGTCCTGTTAGCTTTGGTTTCTGGTTTATTTCTTGTTTTGATCTTCTGCACTGATGTCTGGTCTAATTACCCACTCTGCACACCTGCATTACTCCACCCCTGTTGCAATCATCTCTGACTGGTTCCACCTGCTTCCTCCTCCATATAAACAGTTGAGACCAGACATCAGTGCCAGGTCGTCTTGTTGAGTTTATGGGTGAGTCGTCTCCTGCAACATTCTTTGTATGTTTTGCTTTTGGATTTTTGACCCTGTTTTCTCCAGTAACCTGAGCCATCCTGTTCTGCCTGTCCGTCCATATTTTTACCTGTCCTGCTGGAAGGTTTGTTTTTCTGCCATCTTTTGGGTTTGACGGTGTTTGTTTGGCTTTTTCCCTGTTTTTGATTTTTGTTAATAAAAATACTCATCTGAACCTCTGCTGGTCTGGTGGAATTCTGGGTCCCCTAATTCTGATCATTACATTACGACCTGGCCAAAGATTTAGGATCCATCGCCAGACCAGCACGTTTCTCTTTTTGCTTTTTCCCCATTTTTTATTTTTTATTTTTTTTTTCTCAAGATGAGTCAACTACAATCCCGGAGCTCTGTCCCCTGCAGAGCTGAAATCCAGGGGGCATCTTTTGAGGGTTCCAGACTGGTGGTCTGCCCTCCCGGGTTTGGTCCCAGACGCCACCTCCAGGGCAGCAGCGCTTTTTTGCTGTCGCCTCGCCGCCGCAAACGCCGGCGAGCAGTGGGTCAGGTTGAGACCTCGGTCAATGTCCCTGCTTCTGCTGGTCCGGCTTCCTCTTCCTGTTCGGCAGACCGAAGCTCTCTCCTTCCTGGAGTTGGGTCGCCCACAGCTTCCCCTGGTGGTGCCTCAGACGAAGATTACGCTTCTTTGGAGGACAAGATAAGAACTTTTGCCCCCATAATCAAGCGTCTCAGGGAGGCCTTATTCGCCAAGTATTCAGAGGAGCTGGAGCAGAAATTAAAGGAGGTGGAGGGGCATTACAGGTCAGCCCTCGAAGCATTCTACAGCCGACCGAAATCTGCTCCTGAGGGTCCGGCCGACGCCTCGGCCCCTGAATCTGTCCCCGAGGGTCCGGCCGACGCCTCGGCCCCTGAATCTGTCCCCGAGGGTCCGGCCGACGCCTCGGCCCCTGAATCTGTCCCCGAGGGTCCGGCCGACGCCTCGGCCCCTGAATCTGTCCCCGAGGGTCCGGCCGACTCCTCGGCCCCTGAATCTGTCCCCGAGGGTCCGGCCGACGCCTCGGCCCCTGAATCGGTCCCCGAGGGTCCGGCCGACGCCTCGGCCCCTGAATCGGTCCCCGAGGGTCCGGCCGACGCCTCGGCCCCTGAATCGGTCCCCGAGGGTCCGGCCGACGCCTCGGCCCCTGAATCGGTCCCCGAGGGTCCGGCCGACGCCTCGGCCCCTGAATCGGTCCCCGAGGGTCCGGCCGACGCCTCGGCCCCTGAATCGGTCCCCGAGGGTCCGGCCGACGCCTCGGCCCCTGAATCGGTCCCCGAGGGTCCGGCCGACGCCTCGGCCCCTGTCAAGCCCAACGAGGGGGTCCAGGAGGACTTGCCTCTGCTCAAGCCCAACGAGGGGGTCCAGGAGGACCTGCCTCTGCTCAAACCCCAAGAAGGGGTCCTGGAGACTTGCGACGTTGGAACCCAGGAGGGTCCGTCGCCAACTTGCGACGTTGGAACCCAGGAGGGTCCGTCGCCATCCTGCGACGTTGGAACCCAGGAGGGTCCGTCGCCATCCTGCGACGTTGGAACCCAGGAGGGTCCGTCGCCATCCTGCGACGTTGGAACCCAGGAGGGTCCGTCGCCATCCTGCGACGTTGGAACCCAGGAGGGTCCGTCGCCGAGCTGTGAAGTGGGAACCCAGGGGGGGTTACCACTGGTCCAGGAGGTGGAAACCCAGCTGGACGCTTTGTCCTTCGGGTACCCCGGGCCTCGGGAGAGGGCCCAACACCCGGGGCCCCCTAGAGATTTTGATCCTCTCAACGCCTTTCTGAAGCCTCAGTCCCTGGTTGCTCTGGTTGACAGCCAGCTCTGCGAGAGGCGTTACTGGCTGTCACTCCCGGACCCTCTCCAAAGACTAATCACAAGACTCTTTTTGTTCAAGGGACTGACAGCAGCCTGCAGCCAGGCCTCATCAGCAGCCTGCAGCCAGGCCTCATCAGCAGCCTGCAGCCAGGCCTCATCAGCCGCCTGTAGCCAGGCTTCCCCTTCAGTCGCCTGTAGCCAGGCTTCCCCTTCAGTCGCCTGTAGCCAGGCTTCCCCTTCAGTCGCCTGTAGCCAGGCTTCCCCTTCAGTCGCCTGTAGCCAGGCTTCCCCTTCAGTCGCCTGTAGCCAGGCTTCCCCTTCAGTCGCCTGTAGCCAGGCTTCCCCTTCAGTCGCCTGTAGCCAGGCTTCCCCTTCAGTCGCCTGTAGCCAGGCTTCCCCTTCAGTCGCCTGTAGCCAGGCTTCCCCTTCAGTCGCCTGTAGCCAGGCTTCCCCTTCAGTCGCCTGTAGCCAGGCTTCCCCTTCAGTCGCCTGTAGCCAGGCTTCCCCTTCAGTCGCCTGTAGCCAGGCTTCCCCTTCAGTCGCCTGTAGCCAGGCTTCCCCTTCAGTCGCCTGTAGCCAGGCTTCCCCTTCAGTCGCCTGTAGCCAGGCTTCCCCTTCAGTCGCCTGTAGCCAGGCTTCCCCTTCAGTCGCCTGTAGCCAGGCTTCCCCTTCAGTCGCCTGTAGCCAGGCTCCCTCTTCAGTCGCCTGTAACCATGCGCCGCCGCCTTTAGCCTGTAGTCCGGCGCCTCCCTCAGCCTGTAGTCCGGCGCCCTCCTCAGCCTGTAGTCCGGCGCCCTCCTCAGCCTGTAGTCCGGCGCCAGGTTCTATTTTCTCTCTCTCCAGGTCGCGCCGATGGGCCCTGAGGTTCCTGTTCCGCCGACGGCCTCCTGGCCGCCCGCCGGAGATCCTGTCACGCCGGGGCCGCCCGCCGGAGATCCTGTCACGCCGGGGCCGCCCGCCGGAGATCCTGTCACGCCGGGGCCGCCCGCCGGAGATCCTGTCACGCCGGGGCCGCCCGCCGGAGATCCTGTCACGCCGGGGACGACCGCCGGAGATCCTGTCTCGCCTGGGCCGTCCTCCGGGACGCCCACCAGACTTTTGTTTCTTTGGACTGTTTTCAAAATGTTTTCTGTTTGTTTTTTGGATTCGCCCTTAGAGGGTTGTGTTCTGTTTTAGGACTTGTGTTGGATATTATTATTTACTTTTTCTTCAGACTCTGGCCCTCCAGCCTTTAGCCCCCTCCACCCACCCGGTTTGACTTAGGGTTTTGGTTTTCTCTGGACTCCCGTAGACGTTGGAGGGCGTCTAGAATCCGCCCTTGAGGGGGGGGCTCTGTAATGTTCTGGTTTTATTTTTGAGTCATATTCCTCTCCTGCTTTAGGTTCTCTGCTTGCTTTGAGTTTGTGTCCTGTCTGGGGTTTTATTTACTGTTTAGTTTATCTTGTTTTGTCATCTGTCTTAGTCTTAGCTTTATTTTCTGTTTTAGGTTTTTACTTTAGAGTGATTTTGTTTCTCAGTAAGTTTGGTGTGGTTTCTGTCCACTTGTCCTGTTAGCTTTGGTTTCTGGTTTATTTCTTGTTTTGATCTTCTGCACTGATGTCTGGTCTAATTACCCACTCTGCACACCTGCATTACTCCACCCCTGTTGCAATCATCTCTGACTGGTTCCACCTGCTTCCTCCTCCATATAAACAGTTGAGACCAGACATCAGTGCCAGGTCGTCTTGTTGAGTTTATGGGTGAGTCGTCTCCTGCAACATTCTTTGTATGTTTTGCTTTTGGATTTTTGACCCTGTTTTTCTCCAGTAACCTGAGCCATCCTGTTCTGCCTGTCCGTCCATATTTTTACCTGTCCTGCTGGAAGGTTTGTTTTTCTGCCATCTTTTGGGTTTGACGGTGTTTGTTTGGCTTTTTCCCTGTTTTTGATTTTTGTTAATAAAAATACTCATCTGAACCTCTGCTGGTCTGGTGGAATTCTGGGTCCCCTAATTCTGATCATTACATTACGACCTGGCCAAAGATTTAGGATCCATCGCCAGACCAGCACGTTTCTCTTTTTGCTTTTTCCCCATTTTTTATTTTTTATTTTTTTTTTCTCAAGATGAGTCAACTACAATCCCGGAGCTCTGTCCCCTGCAGAGCTGAAATCCAGGGGGCATCTTTTGAGGGTTCCAGACTGGTGGTCTGCCCTCCCGGGTTTGGTCCCAGACGCCACCTCCAGGGCAGCAGCGCTTTTTTGCTGTCGCCTCGCCGCCGCAAACGCCGGCGAGCAGTGGGTCAGGTTGAGACCTCGGTCAATGTCCCTGCTTCTGCTGGTCCGGCTTCCTCTTCCTGTTCGGCAGACCGAAGCTCTCTCCTTCCTGGAGTTGGGTCGCCCACAGCTTCCCCTGGTGGTGCCTCAGACGAAGATTACGCTTCTTTGGAGGACAAGATAAGAACTTTTGCCCCCATAATCAAGCGTCTCAGGGAGGCCTTATTCGCCAAGTATTCAGAGGAGCTGGAGCAGAAATTAAGGAGGTGGAGGGGCATTACAGGTCAGCCCTCGAAGCATTCTACAGCCGACCGAAATCTGCTCCTGAGGGTCCGGCCGACGCCTCGGCCCCTGAATCTGTCCCCGAGGGTCCGGCCGACGCCTCGGCCCCTGAATCTGTCCCCGAGGGTCCGGCCGACGCCTCGGCCCCTGAATCTGTCCCCGAGGGTCCGGCCGACGCCTCGGCCCCTGAATCTGTCCCCGAGGGTCCGGCCGACTCCTCGGCCCCTGAATCTGTCCCCGAGGGTCCGGCCGACGCCTCGGCCCCTGAATCGGTCCCCGAGGGTCCGGCCGACGCCTCGGCCCCTGAATCGGTCCCCGAGGGTCCGGCCGACGCCTCGGCCCCTGAATCGGTCCCCGAGGGTTCCGGGCCGACGCCTCGGCCCCTGAATCGGTCCCCGAGGGTCCGGCCGACGCCTCGGCCCCTGAATCGGTCCCCGAGGGTCCGGCCGACGCCTCGGCCCCTGAATCTGTCCCCGAGGGTCCGGCCGACGCCTCGGCCCCTGTCAAGCCCAACGAGGGGGTCCAGGAGGACTTGCCTCTGCTCAAGCCCAACGAGGGGGTCCAGGAGGACCTGCCTCTGCTCAAACCCCAAGAAGGGGTCCTGGAGACTTGCGACGTTGGAACCCAGGAGGGTCCGTCGCCAACTTGCGACGTTGGAACCCAGGAGGGTCCGTCGCCATCCTGCGACGTTGGAACCCAGGAGGGTCCGTCGCCATCCTGCGACGTTGGAACCCAGGAGGGTCCGTCGCCATCCTGCGACGTTGGAACCCAGGAGGGTCCGTCGCCGAGCTGTGAAGTGGGAACCCAGGGGGGGTTACCACTGGTCCAGGAGGTGGAAACCCAGCTGGACGCTTTGTCCTTCGGGTACCCCGGGCCTCGGGAGAGGGCCCAACACCCGGGGCCCCCCTAGAGATTTTGATCCTCTCAACGCCTTTCTGAAGCCTCAGTCCCTGGTTGCTCTGGTTGACAGCCAGCTCTGCGAGAGGCGTTACTGGCTGTCACTCTCCCGGACCCTCTCCAAAGACTAATCACAAGACTCTTTTTGTTCAAGGGACTGACAGCAGCCTGCAGCCAGGCCTCATCAGCAGCCTGCAGCCAGGCCTCATCAGCAGCCTGCAGCCAGGCCTCATCAGCCGCCTGTAGCCAGGCTTCCCCTTCAGTCGCCTGTAGCCAGGCTTCCCCTTCAGTCGCCTGTAGCCAGGCTTCCCTTCAGTCGCCTGTAGCCAGGCTTCCCCTTCAGTCGCCTGTAGCCAGGCTTCCCCTTCAGTCGCCTGTAGCCAGGCTTCCCCTTCAGTCGCCTGTAGCCAGGCTTCCCCTTCAGTCGCCTGTAGCCAGGCTTCCCCTTCAGTCGCCTGTAGCCAGGCTTCCCCTTCAGTCGCCTGTAGCCAGGCTTCCCCTTCAGTCGCCTGTAGCCAGGCTTCCCCTTCAGTCGCCTGTAGCCAGGCTTCCCCTTCAGTCCGCCTGTAGCCAGGCTTCCCCTTCAGTCGCCTGTAGCCAGGCTTCCCCTTCAGTCGCCTGTAGCCAGGCTTCCCCTTCAGTCGCCTGTAGCCAGGCTTCCCCTTCAGTCGCCTGTAGCCAGGCTTCCCCTTCAGTCGCCTGTAGCCAGGCTTCCCCTTCAGTCGCCTGTAGCCAGGCTCCCTCTTCAGTCGCCTGTAACCATGCGCCGCCGCCTTTAGCCTGTAGTCCGGCGCCTCCCTCAGCCTGTAGTCCGGCGCCCTCCTCAGCCTGTAGTCCGGCGCCCTCCTCAGCCTGTAGTCCGGCGCCAGGTTCTATTTTCTCTCTCTCCAGGTCGCGCCGATGGGCCCTGAGGTTCCTGTTCCGCCGACGGCCTCCTGGCCGCCCGCCGGAGATCCTGTCACGCCGGGGCCGCCCGCCGGAGATCCTGTTCACGCGGGGCCGCCCGCCGGAGATCCTGTCACGCCGGGGCCGCCCGCCGGAGGATCCTGTCACGCCGGGGCCGCCCGCCGGAGATCCTGTCACGCCGGGGACGACCGCCGGAGATCCTGTCTCGCCTGGGCCGTCCTCCGGGACGCCCACCAGACTTTTGTTTCTTTGGACTGTTTTCAAAATGTTTTCTGTTTGTTTTTTGGATTCGCCCTTAGAGGGTTGTGTTCTGTTTTAGGACTTGTGTTGGATATTATTATTTACTTTTTCTTCAGACTCTGGCCCTCCAGCCTTTAGCCCCCTCCACCCACCCGGTTTGACTTAGGGTTTTGGTTTTCTCTGGACTCCCGTAGACGTTGGAGGGCGTCTAGAATCCGCCCTTGAGGGGGGGGCTCTGTAATGTTCTGGTTTTATTTTTGAGTCATATTCCTCTCCTGCTTTAGGTTCTCTGCTTGCTTTGAGTTTGTGTCCTGTCTGGGGTTTTATTTACTGTTTAGTTTATCTTGTTTTGTCATCTGTCTTAGTCTTAGCTTTATTTTCTGTTTTAGGTTTTTACTTTAGAGTGATTTTGTTTCTCAGTAAGTTTGGTGTGGTTTCTGTCCACTTGTCCTGTTAGCTTTGGTTTCTGGTTTATTTCTTGTTTTGATCTTCTGCACTGATGTCTGGTCTAATTACCCACTCTGCACACCTGCATTACTCCACCCCTGTTGCAATCATCTCTGACTGGTTCCACCTGCTTCCTCCTCCATATAAACAGTTGAGACCAGACATCAGTGCCAGGTCGTCTTGTTGAGTTTATGGGTGAGTCGTCTCCTGCAACATTCTTTGTATGTTTTGCTTTTGGATTTTTGACCCTGTTTTCTCCAGTAACCTGAGCCATCCTGTTCTGCCTGTCCGTCCATATTTTTACCTGTCCTGCTGGAAGGTTTGTTTTTCTGCCATCTTTTGGGTTTGACGGTGTTTGTTTGGCTTTTTCCCTGTTTTTGATTTTTGTTAATAAAAATACTCATCTGAACCTCTGCTGGTCTGGTGGAATTCTGGGTCCCCTAATTCTGATCATTACAAGAAAGTGAAATTTTTTTTACAGTTGAATGTTGTCTAATTGCCTCCTTTGTTCTTGCTGTCAATTCATGCTGTTAACGGTGGTCTTTTATCGATACAATGTTTGCTGCCTTTACTTTAAATCTTTTTTCATTTCAAGACTGATCTTATGTATGGCAAAATATTTGCCACACCTATTGAAACTTTAATAATAAACCAGATTGGTCCAGTACACCCAGTTTTATGTATGCTGTACAAAAAGCACCGGTATCCAAGCATTCAGGTGTCTGTAGAAGGAAAGCATCACCAGCTTAGAGAAAAGATATTGTTTAATTTCTTATTTTCTTGCCATTAGAGATCAAAGTATAGCCCGATAACAATAGAACTAACACTATTAAGAAAAAAATGGGGGGAAAAAAAAGAACTAACACTATGAACTAAGATTTCAAATAAACTTAATACAAAAATTTGGAATTTTGTTTTTACTTTTTTCGTTGTAACAATGCTTTGTGGCTATTAGTCCTATCCCATTGTAAAGGTCATTTATTGTCTCTTAAACGGTGACACGTTTGTAAGGACAATGCATTTGAGGGTTCACCAGTACTTGCCAGTTCTCTCTGCCAGTGTCATTCGGCTTATTTTACTGTTGATTCTGTTTTGATGCCTTTTATCGGATCGGATGACTGAAGTTTGAATAACTGGAAATGCCATACCATCACACTGCCGCCACCAAAAGCTGCTAAACTATCATTGCAATAATTGGCATAGCATTCCCCATGTTATCACCACACTTTGACCCTACAAGAGCTGTACCATCTTCTCTTTGACCACTTCGTTTTTAAGGAACACCAGCCCTATCCAAATCAGTCAAACACAGCTGATTTCGAGCAAACATCAGCTGACCCCTGGAAAATGGTCCATGCTCTCCAGTGCTGGTAACCAGGTGCCAATCTGGTCCTTGTCTAGCGGCACCCAGAAACGGGACCAGAAGCTCGGAACGAGAATCAATAGAAAAATAAGCTGTTTTAAGGAGATTTGGGAGCAACCCACTGGATCAAATATCCTGCTCAACTTATAAATTCATTTTTCTTACAAATCTATGGAGAACCTAATAGGCTTACCAGCAGTATAAGATTTATTGATATGATAAAATGTAGTAATATTATTCTATATAAGGACAAATAAATAACTGTACACTACTTTTTATCTTTTTATGCTAAGTTTAGTTCTTATGACATTTGAACTTGCAAAGCAATGAACTACCAATACCTATATGTGAAATGCATATATCATTATTTTTGTTTGTCCTTATAGGAAGCCCCTTATGTGATGCTAAAAAAGAATGCTGAGCTGTTTCAAGACAATGACCGCTATGAAGGTATGTCATCATCGGGGGGTTATGTGATTTTGTGGGGGGGTTTTCATAATCATTAATTCATATTGTTTGCTTTAACACATATTGCACATTTATTCAGAGCTAAATAGTCTACCCTCACCTCATTCTGCATTTTTGGGGGAGTGATTCTGTAAAAAGCAAACGGGTCCAATTTAAATCCAACTATATTTCAAGCTGTTTTCAGTTTTAGTCCATGTTTTCAAAGAAAATATATGACAATAGAATCATAGATGTGAAGCTCACATTTTCTTGTGTGCTGAAATGTAAATCCATGGAAGTGAAAGAGGCTATGACACCAACATGTAGTATACTGCAAGTCATGGCTGTTTGTGATAAATGGTTGCATTTTAGCATTTTTTTGTCTTCAGAGTCTTTGTTTTATTTTATTTTAGGTTACTGTGTTGACCTGGCTGCAGAAATTGCAAAGCACTGTGGTATTCGCTACAAGCTTAGGATTGTAGGAGATGGCAAATATGGAGCAAGAGATGCTGAGACCAAGATCTGGAATGGAATGGTTGGAGAGTTGGTGTACGGGGTGAGCTGCAAACTCACACATATAGATCTAGAGTTATTAGATTGTAATACAGCTATTAATAGAGTAAACAGAAGAAGTATGAACAAATTATGTAACAATCTTTCAGTCACAAAGTGCCTTAAGATTCAGGGTTTTTTTTCTTGCTACATTATCTGCTATGTGTAGAGACAAAACTGGTTTATTCTTTAAGTTTAGGCACCTCCATTACAGCCACGGTCCACCAATATCTAAAGATAATGTTTTTATTTTGTCTGAAACCAAAACTAACATTTTAGCCTCCTCCAGACTCCAAAATTCTATCTGCTCAAGAATCTGTGTAGAGAGCCAAATATTAGCATGAGAAGGACTCCATCCATTACAACCACCAAGACTTGGAACTCATCACCAAAGATAAACTGTCTAGATTTCAGTGGAGACATGCAAAAGCTGCTCAGCAATCATAAGAAGGGTTTCATTCCTGTAATATCATAAAGATTTTTCCACTGATTATTGAAAATCAATTCATTCATCCTTCCGTCATCTCTAACCTGTCTTTGCACAGCTGTGGGAGGGGCTAGAACTCATGTCTAATGGTCATTGGGCAAGAGGTGGGTTTCACCCTGGACAGCTTTACAGTCTATTGCAGGGCAACACAGAGACACACAGGACCAACAACTAAGCACACACAAGGAGAAAGAGATGTTAACATCCAGACATGGCAAATTACACTTTAGATTGGAATTTCCTTTTAATACACATCACACCCGAATCTTGTCTTTAATCTCCCTCTTCAAACAGGCCTTTTATTGTCATATTCTGATGAAAAGGTTTTCAGACCTGGTTTAAACTGCTGTTTCTGCACATGTCAGGTTTTTACAGAGCTGAGGAGCATAGACACTAAATACTGACTCACCTTGTCTAGTTCTAGACCTGAGTAAGCAGGTCTCTGAAGACCCGAGAGGTCTGCATGGTTCATACTTGCAACTCAGAAATGTTTTTCAGCCCAGGACCATTTAGTGCTTTATAAGCCAATAGCATAATTTTAAGATTGATTATTTGATCAACAGGAAGCCAGTGCAGTGATGCAATAACTGGTGTGATATGATCAGTTTTCCTGGTCTTAGTCAGGACTAGGCAGCAGCACTTTGGAAAAGCTGCCTGAGATTTTACATAACCAATAAATTCTATTCAGTAAAAATTTAAACATTTGTTTCTAAATAGATTTTCCTTTTACTTTGTTTGATTATCTTTTGAGATGGGTGTCTCGTTCCCTATCAGGAATAAACTTCTTGATTGAATGAAAATATGTTGAAATCTTAATCTGTCAGGGGTATGAATAGTTTTGGTCTTAATTTATCTTCAGGCACATGATTTATGGGTGCAGTACATTTTTTATCAGGAACTAAAACTATCCTTCCATGTCAGAAAAATTAAAAGTTGGAATAAGGACTTAGAAATCTAAAAGTGCACTACATCTAAAGCATATTGACCACGCTGCAGGAGTGGGCCTAAACTGGGGGTGAACTCACTCTAGCTGTGTCCAAATTCAGGTGCTGTATCCTGTCAAGGCTGCATTTGTAGGCTGGTTACATCACAGCAAGGCAGCAAAGGCTGCTTCAGCCGGTCTCTGTTGCTAGGCAACAGCAGTTAAGATGAGGTAAAGGCGGGAACATCTGGTGAAGGCTAGATTGTCTAATTTCACCCCAATGTCAGCCTCTCCCTTCTGGCCATCATGATCTCTGTGTCCTACAGAGGACGTAGCCTGGGTCCTTGATGGATGCAGCTCCTGAATTTGGATGCAATGTCTGGTAATGGCTTTAAACCAAAAGCATTACATAACAAAATGTTTGTTTTGGGAAAAGTGAATGGAAGAACAGGTGTCTCATTCAAGTGAGTCAGATATTTTAACTGATTATTTGTATTTTCCTCTTCAACAGAAAGCAGACATAGCAGTTGCTCCGCTGACGATTACTCTTGTTCGGGAAGAGGTGATTGATTTCTCCAAACCCTTTATGTCCCTGGGAATCTCCATCATGATCAAAAAGCCTCAGAAGTCCAAACCAGGAGTTTTCTCCTTTCTGGACCCACTGGCCTATGAAATCTGGATGTGTATTGTCTTTGCCTACATTGGAGTCAGTGTTGTTCTGTTTCTGGTGAGTCAGACTGTAGCTTTCTGAATGTGAAAATATGCATTTAAAAAAAAAAAAAGCATACACAAATTCTTTCCTAATTCTGATGAAGAACTTTAAATAGGTTTTACGAATGATTCAAATGGCATTTGTAATTTAAATGAGTTGCTGGTATTCCATAAGCAGTGATTTTATCATATATTACACTCAGTGAACTGATAAATTATTCATTACAGTTACAGCAAAAAGTTGTATATTACCTAGACTCATTGGGGTAATACTGGGTAAGAAAATAACCTGAGAAAGTAAATTATGCTTTACGCCACAAATTGGTTGAAGATTTTCCAGTTACATTGATTATTTGTTAAGGTTTTAGCACCCCTACCTGGTTGTATTAGATATCAGTACATTGCATGTTAAGTCATTTTGAGCATCCAAATATCATCCTTTAAGCATTGCTGATTGGCTGACAAAGATGTCTGGCCATCATCAGCAAGCAGATCCGTCACTGTGTAGCTGGCATGTTGCTCTCTGCCAGCCAGAGGTTCAAGTTCAAGACTCTGACTGAAATCACACTTCAGTCACAAAAAATAACTAAACTGTTGATATTTAAAGATAAAGAAATAATAATAAAATGTTCACGTGGTCATTTAGGGCAAACAGTCCAGGTTTGCAATCCTAACTGACAGCGATGCAGAGTTAGAGGTGACCCAGATGTCGTGGCTTTGATGAGAAAATGTTTATTTCAGGCGTTTTAGACTCGAGGCTTCACTCTGAATTGGGGCAAAAGACTGGAGACTTGACTTGGAATAAAAGGACGTGTGAACGTCTCTGCTGCCGGCAGGTTGACATGAAACTACTGGATGTGTTTTAGGGTCTGACTGGGTCAGTGCCACAGGATTTCTAGGATTTCAGTATGAACTCCCTAACTCCTGCGCCCCACATACGAGGTTTCAGCATCATTTTTTGGGGAAACTCAAAATCTCAAGTTATTTGCTTTTTACAAATAAATGTTCGGTCTAGGTTTGACCTGTGTGTCTATGTTGGCTGTCATGCCCATCTCTATCTATAGTTGTTCTAATTGCAAAAAAGCGTTGAAAATGGTCTATTATGTCTTTTCACACATAGAACTTTTTTTTTTATTTCAATTTGTGTTTTTAACTAGCTTCGTTAGTTTGGGTTTTATGAGTACAAATAGTTCAGATTGTGAACTAAAGATGATCCTATGTAGGGAACACATATTCCGGTTCTTGTCTGTCAGTCTGTTTCTTACTTTTACTGGGTACTGAAAATACCATCTTCACAAGTGGTGGAGGCTTCTTCAGGAGTAAGTTTTCGTCTTACTCCTGGAGACAAAACAGGCCAACTCAAGATCTACTTCCTTTCTTACTTCAAAATAAGAGTATCAAATGTAGAAACAGAGCCGAGCCATGCAGAGACCACCAAATGGGCAGGTGGTCAAAGTAAAAAAAGGGCAGTGTAACTTGATGTGTTACAAAATAGTTAACAGAGTTGTACAATAGATTCAAATCTAAGAACACAACACCATGCATATGTTTATTCAATATTTTTATTAAAATATGAATGTCACTTGGGAGAACTTTTTTGATTATAGGCAGGTATAGAGATATTCCATCCTGCATAGGAGCAAAATGTCAATTTGAAGCCTAGACCATTGAATAATAAGCTAACCACAGCTGTCTCGATTATTTGGAGATGTGTCTGTTATATAGAAAATGAGATTGTTCCTCATCTATTATAGAATTCAATACTAGTTTAATTCTTTGTGCAAAGATAAGGGCTAAAATTTTATAATTGTTGTTTAACAAACTTATGTGGTACCAGTTGTGAAGATAAAGTAAATCTCTTTTTTTTGGTTTGGGAATTAGTATGATTAATCCTTGGGTCATACTCCAGGGCAAAACCCTGGCTAAAATACACTCTATAAACATCTGAAATAAAAAAGGTGCTAATTGAGGAGCAAACATCTTATCTCCATATCTGACAAGAGAACAGTTACTGGAGGGAGAGTGCTAGCATAATCATGGCACGAGGATAGAGGGTTGCTTGATGAGGCTCCAAGCAGGCTCACTTTGGCTTTCTGCATTTTTTTTCCTGTCACAGCTTGACATTTATGTCTCTATCAGTTACCTGTAGAAAAACTGCAGACGTATTATGCACATTTCAGATGCGCTTCCTTCTTTTAGCCGGTTAGAAGTTTATTTTCCTAGAGCTCAGTTGAGTCAGACCTACTCGGCAGCTTCCTTGGAGCCCCTCCTTCTCTTCACCTGTCTCCTCCACCCGTTCAGGATTATGTCACAGGAGTGCAGGTCTCCTCTCTCCTCCACGTGTGTTTAGCCCCTATTCTGCTGGTCTGTGTCTATTGACTAAAGGAGAAACGACACAAAGTTGCTGTGTCGTCTTAAAAGTAGAGATATCTCACCATGCCTATGACTCACCGGTTTTATGACGGTGAAAGGTCAAAGGTGACTGGGGGGCATTGTATGCCATTTCTTTTATGAAATAATATTAATAATACTTTAATAACATTAAGAATTGTTTCATTTGCCATCAGAGGAGGAAGTATGAAAAAAGTTTTTTTTTATTGTTTTGTTTTTTTATGTTTTTTTGTTGTTGTTTTTTAGCAGAAGAGCACTTGTGGACAAGGAGGAAAAAGGGGCAGGTGTTCCAGCCCCCTATGTGCATGCCTGAAACAGTGTCAAGCTGAAAACACTGTCCATAATGTCTGGGGCTCATAATATTATCATACCAAATAAAGTCACGTGCTTACAGCATAGTGATAGTGCTTTGTTACATAGGCCTCACTTTGATGAATAATGTTATTTGTGCCTTGTGGTCTTGTTGAAAAGGATTCATTCCAATGCCGAATCTGAGAGTAATGCCAGCACCAGAATCTACTATAGATCTGGGGTCAGATTTGGAATTTCTAATGAACCAGTATTGTGACATGAAGTGGCAGCCTAGGGTTAGGATGAATCAAGAATAAAGAGGCATACCAACAGGTAGCATGAAGCTCTGACCCTGAACTGAGGGAAGAAGGCAGTGTATGGATGCTGGGATGGTAACAGTTGGCTTAGCAAGAAGGCAGATGATCAGTGAGGAGTTAGTTATTAATAATAGAGATAACTGTCTTTAGTTTTCATTACAACTCTACATTCTAATGAAATTTGTACCCTACATTTAAGCCCTCCCTTAGGGAGGAGTGAGCTGCCACTGAACAGAATGTGGGAGCATTGTGGAGCTAAGGGTCTGGCTCAGGGACCCAGAGTGGCAGGCTGTGGGATTCAAACCAGTAAACTTGCAGCCTTCCTAGGTTGCAAGCACCCTGCTGTACCCACTAGGGGTGTAGCAATACATCGATCCACGTCGATATATCGATTAAATGACGGTTCATTTACATTGATGCGAAATTAAAATATTAATCTATATCGTAATTTTTAAGCTATGCCTTTATTTTGAAATCCAGGAATGAGACTATAGTGAACAGGTGATCTGTTATTACCTTAAAACCAGAAGAATGCTGTTATTGCTTTAAATGCCTACACCCACTAAGCCACTTTTGTTCTCTACTGTGGTTATGGGTGGGGGGACAGGTTGAACTGCACTAGTAAGACATTGGATTAATAAAATGTGGATTTAAATCTTTTGATTATTTTCATATTTTACTTTGTCGTTCAGACACCTGATAATGTTATATGATTTATTTTCTAACCTCCACCTTTGCTTTATATACTCTGTCTGAATTATGTACTCTGTGGAATTAGCTCAATGTGGAATTAGCACAATGTTTTTCTAGTTGTGAAGGAATGTGTTTGAAATCTTCAGTATGATCAGTTGATTAACATAGAAATGCTTTTCCTGTAGGTGTCAAGGTTCAGCCCCTATGAGTGGACACTTGAGGAGCCAGAGGACGGCGCATTGCCACTGACAACCGAATCAACCAATGAGTTTGGGATCTTTAACTCTCTGTGGTTTTCTCTGGGTGCTTTCATGCGACAGGGGTGTGATATTTCCCCAAGGTTGGTATGACATATAAGCGCTGATTTTTTTGTTTTTCACTCTTATCTGTTGTCTAAAGATATGGTTTCCATTCAGAATACTCAGGAGGTTTCCAAGGTGGGGGTCTTGGGGGTCCTGGGGGTTGTGGGATGATCTAAAATTTCTGACTTTACAATGTCAGCCATATACTTGTTTTAATATGGCAAATGTATGCCTTTAATCCTGGAAAAAGATTTTTTCTATCGAAAGTCTATGACTTCTTCCAAGTATGTTGTTGTTTTTTGTGGAAATGTCTTTTTTATTTTAGGAAATCACAAGAATAAAGTCATAAGATGTACAAGAATAAAGAACATTACGAGAATAAAGTTGTAATATTAAGAAAATGAAGTCACACAGTAATTCGCACAATCGTTTTAAAGTCCTGATACTAATAATAATTTGAAACTGATTTGCTAAAAAGATTTAGTATTTCCGTATTTGTGAAAACGATATAACTTTACAAGATGCTCTATGTTTCTCATTTTAACACAGAGTTCCCAGAAAATTAATATTTAAGTCTTGCAATTTCAAGGCATTATTCTTGTAATTCCCACAAATAAAACATCCCCCATTAAATTTGTGCCTCTGGTTTCTGGTGCTGTTATTTGGGGGGTCACAGGTGGATATGTTTGGGAACCCCTGCTCTAACATGTCATTTTTCCAATCCTCTTTCTGCTGCTTATATAATCTAAAAGTTGCATTTTTTGGTGTGAACATTAATGAGGGCTGTCTAATTTATTTTTACTACTTTATCAGACTGTAAGTGCTCTTTGGGACCTGTCATTTTACACTTCCAGATCAAACGAATTCAGTCATTTAGTGTAGCAACAATTAAAATAGGTCATGGTGCTACACCAATATTGTCTTTATATAAAGACATTAAATGCTAAATATAAACTCTTTCTTTCTGTTTTTTGTTGATGAATGGTGTTCTCATTCTGTGATTAAAGGAAGCCTGGTGAGGAGACAGTACTCCCAGCAGAACCTGAACTGTGTGCTTTTGTGTGCAGGTCTCTTTCAGGTCGTATAGTTGGAGGGGTGTGGTGGTTCTTCACTCTGATTATTATCTCATCATACACTGCCAACCTGGCTGCCTTCTTGACGGTGGAGAGAATGGTTTCTCCCATTGAGAGTGCTGAGGACCTTGCTAAGCAGACAGAGATTGCCTATGGGACACTGGACTCTGGGTCAACCAAAGAATTCTTCAGGGTAAGGTTTTCTTTAATAAGGAATGATTGTGTCTCCCCCTTAAGGCAATTATCAACTCTGCTTCCCTTCATACATGAGGAAAGACAGATTAAATTTGACTTTGGAAAGTGCCTTGAGATGACATGTTTTATGAGTTGGTGCTATATAAATAAAATTTAATTTAGTTTTGGTGCTTGGTTGCACCTCACTATTTTTGATTTGGAAGTTTTTAAAGGGCCATCAGCTTTGTAAGAGCAGTAAAAACCTACTTTTAATCATAATATAGTAAACATATAGTAAAGTAAGCCTAATGCAGTGTGCAACATCACCTTTGTATTGTTCGGATGGTCCATATACAGATTCATCCCACCAGCACCTGATCTACCCCAGGAGATAATCTCAAGCCACCACTATGAGCTATATGGGGTAATATCAGATTTCCTGTAAGGGGATCTCTAGCTAGATCTCAGCCCTTTGAGGATTTCCCTGCAGGTCTTACATATGTTCAGGTGAATCCTCTTAGGTTCATCACAAAGTGATCAGGGATTGGGGGAGGGGGGTTGTGGTTATCGGTTTTTTGTGTAGCTTTGAGCTGAACAATGGGCTGCTTACACATACAAAACTTCATTCCTGATATTCCTGCTGCATTCCTTTCAGCATTATTGACAGAGATATGATATTTCCCATTTGCTTCATCCTGCTTTGCTTTTGCTGTACATCAACTGTCTCTTTCTCCTGTTCCACTGGCACTTTGGGGCTTTTATTAAACGTCTCAACATGGATTTCTACCAATGCTGCCCTGGCCTTTAATCCCCAGGAATATATTTTCCAAGAAGTCTAAGCCACATTATCGCTAGTGCTGTTGTGTAAAATATCAATCAGAAACTGGATGGTTATTTTTGGGTTTTGAAGATGTTCAAACGCCTTCCCTGTTGTGGTTATTATGGTGGTGACGGTGTGTCGGGTTGTTATAATTATGTCTGTCTGTCTGTCTGTCTTCTGCTCCCACACTCTCCTCCCTCTGCACATTGCAATCAGTGCTGCACCTGTCATCCATCCTCCAGCAGCAGCACTATTAAGCTAAACTCAACAGCCTTTGTATACCAGGTCCTCACTGCTTCATGCTGCCAGACTATTGAAAGCCATTTTGTGAGTTGATGTGTTTTATGAGTTGGTCTGCTCACAACCTGCACAAGCTCTAGTCTATTCTATTAATAAACCTTTTAAAACGCTTGCACTAACAGGAAAATCACTCTTCATACTGGCAAACATTACTGAAGCGTTGATATCTTGCCCAAACGGGGATGCGGGTACATTCCCACTAAAAATAAAGTTTAACCAAGCACTTCGACAAGGTCCTGATAATGGGGGAGTGACGTGTGTGAGTTAACACAGCCAACAACCCAACATTTAGAGTTGTCCACAGACAGCTTCAGCATCTTTGTGTTTGGACTACAAAATCAAAACGACAACTAAACATGGAGGAAAAATGGTGGGACACCTTTTACCTTATTTAGACAAAAAGAGGTGTGACGTAACAGCGAAGAAAATGTTACAGAATATATCTAATAAATTCAGCTTTTCAGTATTTCCAGAGGCTCCAGGCACACAACAAAATGTCGCTTCATGCATGCTCAGTATGAGGGATTGCTGCAAAGCCATCAACAAAACAGACGACTGTCCACTGTGGCTCTACGCTCTTTCAGGAGGAGTGAATGCTGCTTGTCAAGAGTCGATGCAATCTGCTGGCTTTCCTTAGATAGGAAACTTTTTGACCAATCCGTCTGAATGATTTGATTGAAAGCACAGAAAAACTGGCAATGCCTTGGTGCCGGCTCTTAGCTGGGCCAGAAGAAATAACTTTCGTCAGTGCTAAAGAGGGCCAATGGAAACCAGCAATGAAAGTCTTCTTAATCAGTTTTGCCTCATTTCAAAGCAAAACAGCAAGGACACAAACATTGTAATTAACAAAAAGGTGGACTTCCATAGGAGTGACAAATGCTCCATTCCTACTGCAGTTCCCTTTCATATTTAATTATAAAGATAGTGTCAATAGATGTACAGCACAGAGGTGCTTTCATTTGGATTCATAACTTTGTTTGCAGCTCTGTTGAGAAAATAATGCCCTGTTTGGTTTTATTATCAGGGCTTGCTAACAGCTGGGTTTTCTTTAGTGAGGGAGCTTCTTACCATTCAAAATTACAAAATAGATTTGACTGCATTTTATTATAACCAGAAACCAGAAAATTGGAATATATGTAATTAAATCTGAAGCTGTGTACATGGATTGTATCAGATTGCTTTGATAATTTACGGTATTTCTGGATATGAATTAGATTTTCTCTTTCTCTTGGAAAGTGGGTTAGGATTATATTTGTTGTGAATTGAAAAAGCAACTCCTACAGGTAACAGTGACATGCAAAAGTAGTTAACTCCTGGTCTTTTTACCTGTTTTTGTAACATTTCAGCCTGTGATCTAAACCGTTTTTAATCTGGTTGGGGGGGAACACACCAAATGCAACTTCTGCCTTAACCTTTTTATTGCAGCCATATTATTTCACCTACAGCACCCCAGTCTAACAAAAAAAAAATACTTTTTCCTCTGTCTCTTTTTATAGCGCTCTAAAATTGCCCTGTTTGACAAGATGTGGCAGTACATGAAATCCGCAGAGCCTTCCGTGTTTGTCAAGAAAACATCGGAGGGCGTCCAGCGTGTGAGGAAGTCCAAAGGAAAGTACGCTTACCTGCTGGAGTCCACCATGAATGAGTACATCGAGCAGAGGAAACCTTGTGACACCATGAAAGTGGGAGGGAACCTGGACTCCAAAGGCTACGGGATTGCCACGCCCAAAGGATCCCCATTAAGGTGGGTGGATCAGTATAACAATGCCAGCCTACCTGCACTGCCATGTACCATTCACACTACTAACCTGCTGCCTAGCATACTGTTTCCCTCCCCAGTCCCAGTTCTTTTCTCCATGAGACTCTCTGAGAAAAGGAATGATCAAAATACACTGACTGCTCACCTGCCACAGACGTCAGGTGTTACCTAGCCAGTGTGTGAGCTGCTGCTGTGCTCAAGTGCAGCAATGCTCATAAACAAAAGAAAACACACCCTGGGGAGCACATACTTTAGTCCCAAGCCTTAGAGCCAGTTGGGTTTTGCAGTATGCGAGTGTGATGAATGGGGCATGGCAGCTCACTACTCGTTGTTATAATAATCCACCTACCCTGATGACATCATCCCAGTGGTTTGTATTTTTACTGTGGTTACCACCTCCGACCTATGGTTGGGGTGGTTACCGTGACAACTGGGGGAGGGTTGTTTAAGATCTCAGGTCTTAAAGTAAGCCTGTCATAATCTGTGGATAAAATTCAAACAGGAATGTTAAGCAGTCCCTGGTTTGCATCACCCAACACTTAAAATCAAAGGCTAAATATTAGTTATTTATGGTTTTGCAGAAATTTTTGAAGAAATGTTTAGAAGAATTCCCACGTATTGGACTGCTTCTAAAGAAACACTGATGTTATCCTGTTTAGTTGCAGCATTCCTGTAAAGTTTGTGGTTGTTCCCACAGAAGGCAAAAAACTTCAAATATTTGAATTTGAATAATTATTAAGCTCCAATTTGTTTTTTTGCTATTTGCTCTTTAAGACCTGAATCAGGGGATAATTGTTGACTATAGATGTATGACCTAAACATTTGTTTGTATATGAATGTGTGAGTTTTGATAGTTTTTTTAAAATTCATATATTCAGATTTTACAAAAAAAAAATCTTCCTAAGGGTCACGGATGTTTGATACCTTAACAGTACCTTCTTTCTTTTTTTACCAACAATGCAGCTTTTTCAGCTGAAGTCCCTCATATGTTCCAGTTATAATACATTGAAACCACAGACTGTTCCATGTGAATCATACACTGATGGACCACTTTATTAGGTACATCTTGCCAGTACTGGGTTGGAGCGCTTTGACCTCCAGACCTGCCTTAATTCTTCATGCCACAGATTTAACAAGCTGTTGGAAACATTCCCCAGAGATGTTGTCAATATCAACTTAATTGCATCCCACAGTTGCTGCTACCTTTTCAACTGCACATCCATGATGTAAACCTCCTGTTCCACTCCATATCCAAGGTTCTATTGGGCTGACTGATATTAGTTTGTAGCTGTGGAGACCACTGGAGTATAGTGAACCCAATGGCATGTTGAAGAAGCCAGTTTGAGATAAATTGAGGTTGTGACCCTACCCTGCAGGTAGTAGCCATCAGATGGCATGTACACTGTAGTCATAAATTGATGGGCATATGCAGAAAACATACTCAGGCTTTTAAACAATGGCCAACCGGCACTAAGGAGCCCAATGTATGCTATCAAAAATACTCCCAACACGATTACATGACAAGCTGCAGTCTGAGCTGCTAATAAAAGGGACTTATTGGTTATTTGTGCCAAACCCTGACCCTGCCATCTAATTGCCACTGTTGATATTGAGACTTACCGGATCAAGCAATATTTTTCCAATCTGTCATTGTTCAATGTTGGTGAACCTGTAAATTGTAGCCTTAAGCTATCTTTATACGCAACGCATTGAAAGGGCGCAAGGGCGCAGTCGCCAAAAGTAATGCTGCGTTCCGAAAAAGTAAAGTAAAGCTGGAAAGTCCTGCTGGCTGAGCACACAGGATCTGGTAGCACAGGGAACATCAAACAGGGCGATCCGTCATGAGAAGAGAGGTGAGGGAAAGAGAGACGTTCTGGCAGCAATGAGTTGGCTGAGGAGGGTATATGTATGCTGGTGAACAGGTGAGCTAGACTTAATTGGTGGTAACAGGTGGAGATGATCTAGAATAGGGTGGTGGCTGGAGGGAGACTGAGCTGATTGGATAGTGGCTGATGGCTGAAAGGTGACTAGCTAAATAAGAAAAGTCCAGAAATGTCCAAAGTAAAACAAATAAAAACCCTAAACCATGACACAGTGCTTCTATGGGCTTGCACGCAGTCTGCTCTGACCTGTGCGCCAACCCAACGCGCGAGTATAGCTCAGTGTACAGATTTCTGTTCATAGCTGGCAGTAGAGGACCTGGTGTGATCTTCTGCTGCTGTAGCCCGTCTGCTTCAATGTTTGACTTATTGAGCCTTTAGAGATGCTGTTCTGCATGGAATTCTGGTCTTGGTCACGACATGTGGTTACATTTCAGTTGTTATACTGTTACCTTTGAATCAATCATGCGTTTTCATCCTCAACTTTGATTTTTGTTTTCAAAATCCCTCTCTGTGAAATTATTTTAGTATATGGTTGTTTCTGAGAAACTCAGACCAGCCCATATTCAAAGTCCCTTAAATTCTCTTTCTTCTTCATGCTGATGTTCATTTTGAGCTTCAAAAAGTCCTCGTCACCATCCATGGAGTGGCTGCGATGGGATTGGCTTATCTACTATCTATTTTAACAAGCAATTTTACAGGTGTTCCTAATAAAGTGGCCAGTGAGTGTATATTAACAGGGTAGATATTAATGATAAAAAGGAGGGTGTTGGCTGGTAAAAAGGTGGAATCAATGACATTAGGTTGTTTCACTACCTCCAAATCCTTCGAAGGAAAATGTAGAATAGGTTTAGTCATTTATTGACACATGCTAGTATTAAAGGAAATTTCTGGATAAAAAATAAAAACAGAAGTTGTGCAATTTTAACATAGCAAACAAACTTATTCAGAGAAGATGTTTTTGATTGCTTGAAGTTCTCTTCATTTGTACATCCTTGAGAAAAATACAGAGTCACTGATTCTGGGAGGATGTTCAGTCAATAATTTCACTTCAGTGCAAAAAAATAACAAAATTAATCCCAGATTTAAAATAAAAAAAATTAACAACTGAACATTCTGTCATTTTCAATTATACATTTAAATTAGAATTACATTTATTTAATAAATAGCAGATCTCATGAGGAGACTAAGTAGAGAAAAAATTAATAGAATCATAATGAATTGAAATCAAAAGTGATTGAATAATTCTGTATTTTGACATTCTCCAAGAAATGCATGCACAAGTCGAATTATACAAATCAATAGGAGATAACGTTCCCCCTTGTTGGGACCTGCTCCAGATTTTAGAGCCAGTATACTGGGATTCAACAGATGATTTACCGTCTTGAAGGAGCTCTAGAGCTCTTTCCATTGTTTCAGCAGACAGCTCTCCTGTTGGGGCCATGTTTCCTTTCAATCAACCAGCTGCAACAGCTCAACAACATCTGCAAGCACTAGCCTTTAGCTGCGGGCCCCCTTACATAATAAGATCTGTCTTAATCCAATTCACAGGACGGTTGCATCCTTTTTTCCACTGCTTGATAAGACGATGATAACATTTGACATTAATTATGTGCCTTTAAGTAGGCTCTGCAAAGCCAGGGTGTCCAGCTGTTAAATAAAATAGTTTTGTCTGATAGCTGTAATTCTTATTTGGTACAATGTAGAACAACAGACTAATGTAGTAAGTTCTCATTTGTAGCCAAGGGCTCTTGAGGTGTTTCTTTAGGGTTTGGCTGCTTTTTGTTCTGTTCTCTTTTAAAAATCAGTGCTGAAATAAGTATTATAATCTCAGTAGACTGTTTAATGTCTTAGAGTGTTGTGGATCTTTCTGTTGAGGTAGACGTGGATGCTTGGGATCAATGTCATGCTGAAATATTAAGGTGTGTGACAACCCTATGCTATCCAGATGCTAATGCACCATAAAATCCAACTGAGCATCTATGATCCAACAGAGCATCTATGAGTTCATTAGGGCTATAATGGTACTAAGGTGTCACAGTACAGAGCAGACGTCAGTGATGGTTAGATACTGTTCAATGAATACATCAGCCAGAGGTGATCACTGCTATCATGCAGCAGTGAGGACACCCATGATTTTTCTGCAGCGTGTTAAAAGTCACACCACAGACAGGGAAATACTCCTCCAGTATGCATACTGACAGCAATGGCTGGATGGCTTGTCATCATAATATGCAGGAGCTTGAAGATCAATCTCCTTATTGTTGTTCAGCGGTGGGCAAATGTTTTAGGCTTTTAGTAATACTGCAGTGGTGTTTTTTCTGGCAAATTTATGGAAAGCTGTAGTGTCATATATTAAAACTCTTTGCTGTACCCGATACAGTCCAATGTAGTAGTGGAATACATCCCCAGGTAGTTAATAATCCCACCAAACTCCAAATGAACATCAGTCATTGGTGTCCTGATGGGTGGGATTAAGTGCTGAGCACTCTGTTATTAGTTAGTCCTGGATTGCCTTACCATATATTTAGCATGAAGCAACCTGTCACTGACAGTTTTAGTTTTAATTCTATCACTTGGAGATTTTAACCTTTAATTGAATTCCATCTTTTTGTTTGACATGTGGCCCATGAGGCAGTGTGTTGCTCAAATTCATTAAAAAGTAACGGGCTCTGTCAGAACCTACTTTTAGTGAGCACAGTTTGTTTATTTGTCCATTTAAAATAGGAGGAGAAAATGGAATCTCTGCTATTATACAGAACCTGTACTGAAGAGTGACCTCAAAACTCAGGCATGTAATAAACAATGACACGTGTCTGGCTCCTCCTCCTGGTATTTACATTTTTACCAGGAACCCCAACAGCCCTCACTGAACCTTAAAAGAGCCTCCACCCTTTAAATCCCCCAGATATTTCAAACACATGGTTTGAACTAGGGGTGTCCCAATACCAGTTTTTTCCAGACCAAGTACAAGTACAAGTACAAGTACTTCAGTTTAGATACTTGCTGATTCCAAGTACCGATACGGAGTATTGAATAAATTGGTATATATAGATTACACATAACTTAACAATACCATTGACCATTGAAAACAATTGATCATCAAGGACAATGAATTTGGTTAGAGATTCATTTCTCAGCTTCTTTCTTCTTTTGGAGGGTCAGCAAACAACCGCTTGGTTTGTAGCACCACTACCTGGTATAGAGGGGCATCCAGCATTTTGAGTTGCAGCATAGCCCAGCCCAGGAGGAAAATCAAGCACAAAATTGGTATCAGTTCAGAGTATCGGGTTGCTTTTACAAGTACAAGTATGAGTACTTGATGTTGGTATCGGGCCTGATACCAGTACCGGGACACCACTAGTTTGAACACAAATTGCCAGAATTGGTGTGGAACTAACTGGAGGCACTAACTTCAGTATTATTCACATTGCGAGCAAATTGTGCAGTTGTTTAGTTGAGCAGATGTATGAACAGGCAATGAAGCTTTGTTGCAGCCTACCTTGTTGTAATGTAGCTTTCTGATGTTCTGAAGTTTCATTAATTCCTCTCCATAATTTTTCCCACGAGAGTGCTGAACCAAAGCGTTTTAGCTAAAGCAGCCAAAGCTCTAAGAGGAACCTTTAATCCCTCGGAGAACAAAGAACTTACATGAACGTTAAGATTTTTGCAGCAACTATGAACATTGCAATTCCCTGTTTTAAAAATGAGAAACAAACACAAAAGTGGGAGATGAACAAATGAACACTGATACCTCTGCTAGATATTGTGGAGCGATACCTTGTAAGCATGTTCCTAGTAACACGTCAGAGAACATCTCCCAAGGTTTTACAGTCTTTTACCAGCAAATAACATAAACAATGCTGATGATTATCTAAAAGTTAGCCATGAGGAATCCCTGTTGGGAGGACTGGTGGAACACCAGGCTAAACAATATATATGACAATTTCCACTGTTTACCAGACAACATACTGGATACATGAAATCTGAGGGATCTTAACAAAATAACTTCTACAATTAGAACTCTCTCATACAAGTGGTCCTTCATGTTAACTATGATTTTATGTATTCTTCCCTGATCAGTTTTTATTCAGACATTTTACATCTATGCAGATGTGACAGTGTACCTTGAGTATATTGTTGATTTCTGAATGAATTACTAGGTTGAATCAACGCATGAGTTGACAGAATAATGAATGAATAAGCATGCGTATTTGTATGTGTTGCATGTTTGTCACTCATGTTGTTTCTTATTTCTTTGTCTTTTCAGCAAGCTGCCCAATATCTGTATGGTTCTCCGTCCCATGCCCTCTCTCTCCATCTTCTCTCTCTCTCTCTCTCTCTCTCTCTCTCTCTCTCTCTCTCTCTCTCTCTGTCGTTCCTGGGTTGTTTTAATTCAGGATATGTAATTTTCACCAGATTATTAGTTAAGAGATCTAGAAAACAATTATTTTTTCCATAAATCCAGGTTGATATAAAGTTAATGAAACAATATTGCACTGTGGGGTTCTAATTGACGGCATCTTCCTCTCCTTCCAAATCCAGGGTCTACATTATTACATTTGTCTATGATTACATTGCTGTCATTTACCACAAAAGTCAATATCACAAAATCTACTAAAATGAGGTTTGTCAGCCTTATATGTCAGATATGATATGATAAGTATTTAAAATGATCAGACAACAAAGCAGCACCCACCTTATATCAGGTAATATTGGGCATAACAAACAAAAAAGCCAATCACTGTGCATTCAGTCAGCCTGGAATGGTTCCAGGTTTGGACCTTTCCATAATCCAAACCTCAAGCATTTACTGGCATTTCAGCTCTGAGTACTGGTCCTCATTTATTAAAAAAAAACTTTTGTTATTATGAATAACTTTTAAAGAAACGTTTGTGTTGTGCTGGGAAATATGGTAGTATCAGTGATAGTCAGGTTTCCTTACATAAGTAAAACCGTCTTATGGAGCAGAGAGTATCTGAATGAACTACAGCAGTTTCACAAACAGGCACAGCTCATGTTTTCATGGATGGATGGATGGATGGATGGATGGATGGATGGATGGATGGATTAGCTGAGCCTAACTTAATTTTTCTTAGGATTTCTATACACTGGGTAATATATTCTTTGATTGTCCATTTATTATTTAGTCATGTATTGGATACAGGTCACATCTAAAGTCATATACAACTTGATTTTATCATTTAGGTTCAGTATAGTCAGCAGAACTGGGTATTTGCACAAATATGTGCACTATTCATACCCTTTGAACCTTTTCACATTTTAACACATTACAACCATAAAGTTCAATGCATTTTATTGGGACTTATGTGATAGACTAACACAAAAAAAGAAAAGAACTGGGAAGCAGAAGACAAATTATGCACAATTATTATCACAAAAGTGATTTACAAAAAAAATGGAAAAAAATATCACTTGCTTTTGTATTTAAGATAAGAGTCTTTATTGCCATTGAACAAGCAAACAGTGTACAAAAGCACAGCGGAATTGGGCCACAGTTCTCTCCTCTGTGTCGAATAATGATAAATAAAAGCATAAACACTGTACAAATTATAAAACACAGACAAGACAGAGACATATTGGGACATTAAAAAATAATTAATATAAAAGCTGCACATATATACTTTTGTAAGATACTGTAAGCAAACTATTGCACTGTTATGTAAATTTAAAATTGCAAATGTATTTATTGCACAAGACAAGTAGCTGAAACGACACATTATATTGTCACCTGCATGTGTTTAACAGGTGTTTTCAGGTGTGTCCGTGTTTTCATCACCCTGAAACGTCTGCCAGAGGGCAGCAGCTGAAACACCCGGTGTCTTGGGTTTGTACTGCCTCTCAAAATGCTGTGTGCCCTTTTGAGACAGTAGTTGCTGTAGAGGTCCTTAAGTGAGGAAGGAGGATGCCCAATGATCTTATGGGAAGTGTTAACAATCCCCTGTAGTGCCGTGTTGGCTATGTTCCCACTGCCGGTCTTAAAGCGCAACTCCGATTTTTTTCTGAAATAGATTTTATGTTTTATTTTTTTGCAAGGCCATTCCCACTAGTTTTAAAATTCTGACTCCAGTGTGAACTGTTTGCAGGTTTTATGGATTAAATTGTCTAACGGAAGCCATTTATTATGTTAGCGGATGTTGAGAGGGGAAATAAAAAGAAAGTGAAACTATGGCATTTTGCAAAGTTTTGGTTAATGCAGCCAGAACTGGTAGGGCAGGGATGTTAACAACTTCAGAGATTGAGTATTACACAGAGATGCAATACGTCAACACACTCTCAGTTGAGCAGCAGTGGAAGACAGTCAGCAGCTCCGTCTCCAGGTTGATCCTCCTGAGAGTCGTCAGAATGCTGAGCCGCTGTTGTGCCCTCTTTACGACCGCTGAGGTGTTGGATCTCTATTGGAGGTCTGCGTCCATATGCACACCCAGAAACGTAAAGCTGAAAGACTGAGACAGTGACTCATTTAAGATCTTGGTTAAGACTCCAGCCAGCTGATCTGCACTCTCTCTGAGGATCCTCCCGGTCACTCCATCTGGTCTGCCTGCCTTCCTGGGGTTCTGGTGCCTTTAACGTGGACCTCACCTCATGTTCCTGCACCATCATGCTGGAGCTGTGACAGTTCAGTTAGTCTATCATCCCATTACTTTAAAGGGCATAAATCATGCAGAATCAACATTTTTTTTTAGCTTTAACTGTTGTGATGCTATTCTTTCATCAAAATGATGCCTAAAGTGATATTTTGCTTGATTCATCCATGTCTGAGTAATTCTCCTGAAGTCTGCTTTCTGATGAGCAGCCCCTCCCTGTCCTGGAAAATGAGTGGCCATAACCCAGTCCACATAGAGCGGTCATTACCCGCCCCTCCAGGAAGTACCTACCTTGACCACACCACCCCTCTTCAGTAAACAGTATACCCAGTGACCGGTGATGTGAGGCAGAGTGCCATCATTTCTGCTCAGAGTTGAGCCGAAGTGGCTCTTTTAGCACCCAATCTGCTACGCAGCAAAAACTACAGTTTGTTATTTTCTTCAAACCATGCTGCTGCGGCTCTAGGGTGACCCCACATGGGGAGAGGGGGCAAAAGTGAAGGCAAGTGTCTTTCTTCCGGGTTGGAAAAATAGCACCAGAAAATAATTAATATTTCATAACAAATGAATACTCTGTAGTGCCAAACGTAATGGTTAATCATATATATGCCTATAGTGGACTTTGGAAGGCTTATAAAAGCATGATGTAGAGCCTTTAATATTTTTTATTATATTGTTGAAATTAAGCAGAACCAATTTTGGTATCAAATCTTTATTCAACATGTATAGAATGACGTCCAAACACATCACATTTTCTAAACCCACTATTTAAAACTTTTATTGTGCTAAATACAGCAGAAGTTGCTAGCTCCCATCAAAACCATCAAATCTACTTTTCACCCAAAAGGAGCGCTGGGAAAGAGAGGCTGGAAAACAAGTTTGGTTCTCTGATGAGATGTGGAGTTCAGACAAGTTTGAGTTCAGTTGCATGGCTCAGGTGCAGAACGTCAGCTCAGGGATGACTTTAGCAGTTTGATTCCTTCTCCTGACAAAGATTGGACCAAAGAGTCATGGACCCATGGACTGTACATCTGGTGCTGTGACACTGAGAATGGTCCTACACAGATATATCATGTGTCGTTTCAAGATTGTTTACTGCAAAAAATGCTTATGGTAGATATCAGGAAATTAGGATGTGGCCACTCAATGATGTGAAAGAGGCTGAAGTTCATGGAGTGGATTAAACAGTCAGTCAAACAGAAGACAAGCGGAGAAATGAACCAGCATATTGAACCAGAATATTGAAAGCTAACTTGAGTTCTTAAGGATATAAATCAAACCAAATCATTTTTTTAACTGTCTGGATAAACTGAAAGCTTTCATGTTTACTCCCTTACGACCTGAGAATTTTAATCTAATCAGGCTTAAGTGTAATGCAATGCAGAGAATACTAGAGTGTGTATTCTCTGATTGTTAAAAACATCAATTCTTTAGTTTATAATCAGTCAAACACCAACCAAGGCTGTCAACTGCAAAGTCGGCCCAATCTGGTCACCAGCTGATTTGGTGCAGCTCTACTTTATCATCATGGAAAATTTGAAAAAAAATAATCACTTGGTGTGCATATTATAACTAACACTATGGAGGAGAAAAGTTGCTGTTTATTATTTTTTTATGGATGAGAACCTGTCGGATCACTGTGTCATTCCATATATCAGTGTGGATGTGCCTGTCTGTTAGTGTGACTGCTGCAGTTCAAACTCGTGTTGCTACAACCCATGGAAACACTACACTTGGAGGATTTCTACTTTATGACAAAAACAAAATCACAGATTAGAGACAAAACTATGAAATTAACATCGGAACTATCTGGCTTTGTCTAAAATACATAATAAAATTGAATTGAATTATTATAATTGATGGCACATCTTTTTTCAGATTAATTAATTAATTAATATTGAGTACTGGGAAAAAATGTATGTGCCCCCTCTGGAAGTCACACTTCCATGTTGATTACTCTCAGAGAGCTGGGTCTAAAACACAATATGCTGGCATACGGAAACACCAAGGAAGAAATCAAAGGGTCAGGGCAGAAACAAGAGTTTTTGTGGCCACTGCAAGGAATTGGTTAAAGGAAATGAGATTTAATACTCACCAACACCTGACCAGATGAAAACAAGCTGGCAGTTGGCTAAAGAGAGGCGGTCCTGCACTGTGGATAATTGGATTAAGGAGATATTCAGTGATAAGAGATGATGCTGCAATGTTTATTTGGTAAAACGCGTAAGGTTGGGTGTCACAAGAAAAGCAGCACATTTCCACAGACATTGATGATGTGGAGCTGCATGTTGGATAAAGCAGCAGGGCAGGAAGCAGTGAGACAGCTCAGGGCATTTTCTCACTCCATCAAGCCATAGTGGGCTTGGCGATAATGAATGCATTTCTTTACTGACTATAGTTTTTGCTTTCCTCTACATGGTTTGAAAAATGATGTGCCATCACCTACATTAATGCATTATTATTTAATTTGTGAGGTTTGTTTAAAAAGCTCACAGTAAGGCAAATTTTTGCTCCTGGAAGAGCAGTTTCCATATTGCTGCCAGGTGTTGAGCCGACCCAGTCAGCTCGTCGTCGAACACGACACTGACACCTCCAGATGATATCACTTATCAAAAGCAATGTCTGCAATGGCCTTTTTTATGATGGTATTTACAATAGTTAGCAATAAGTACAGTAAATCTGATTGACTTCCCATTCCTAGTGTTATTAAACATAAAGGCCATAGCCACAGACATCGTAAGACCGCTCTAGTCTAACCTGAGAAAAAAAGTCCAAATGTTTGTTTTCTGTACAGGAATTAAGAGTAAAGTAGATTTTTAATGGCCATCGGTGTGAGCAGTATGTTTGTTGCTGATTTACGTACATTTCAGAGGATTGTTACTGACAGCTGAAATGAACTGCTAACAGCCACTGTGTTCATGTAGAAATGCGGTGAACCTGGCGGTGTTAAAGTTGAACGAGCAGGGGCTGCTGGACAAACTGAAAAACAAGTGGTGGTATGACAAGGGAGAATGCGGCAGCGGAGGAGGGGAGAGCAAGGTTAATACACACACTCACACACCAACTAACACACACACACACACACACACAGAGACACACATAACACGTAGGAAGCAAAACAGTGAGGTAAAACTGGGTTAGTCTGTTAAATGTGGAACGTGTGCAGAAGCAGCACAGTCACAGCGCCGCAGGGGAATGTTAAGGTTAGCAGGGATGGACATGTTGAGCTGCAGCCTTTTCCAGAGATCTAAAAACAAAAGCTCAACTCAAACGTATGCCATAGCTCTAGCTGGTGTGTTTTTACTCACTGCCAGCAGGCGGCACTGTTCTCTGTTCTGCTTCTGTTATGTTGCGCCCTGTCTGGTTGAGGTCTGATGTAAAATCCAGGCGAGGGTCGGCTGACCTCAGACCAGATGGCAGCAACACGGGCGCTGTTTGCAGAGAGTTTGTACGAGCCGTCCAAACTCTGTGTAGCAGAGGCTCGGGCCTGGCAGGGAACTGCAGGTGAAAAAGCAACAGCCTTTCATTGCAGCACCTCTTATTATCTGTCTCACAGGCTAAACAGAGGAGCCCAGCAGCAAGAGACTTTATCTATAAGCACAGAAGTGTCTTAACATTTGCCAGCTATGTGGCCTATAACATTCAAGCTTTAATTTAAAGGGGATCTTGGTCTCAAACCAATCTTTGGTGGGCTCCCTCCTAGTTGGGGGAACAGGGTAAGAACTGCTGCCTTATTAATAACATAAGATAACATTGATAATGATGTTATTTATGTTATTCCCATTGAAGAGTGCCAGTAAACCTTGCCGTATTGAAACTGAATGAGCAAGGGACCCTAGACAAGATGAAAAACAAGTGGTGGTACGATAAAGGAGAGTGTGGCTTCAAGGACTCCACCAATAAGGTTAGTTTTCTGTTTGTGGGTCAGTCAAACACACTGTTCACGGGCTTAACATGCATGGGAAGCTTGCACAGTCTAGGCAGGACACCATAGTTCCACCTGTGTGATGTGGAGGACACGAGGTCAACAGCAGTTTGTAGTACTTAGCAGATGAGGAGGGAAATAACAGAACAAAGCCAGTCTGCTTCAGGTGAAACCTCTGCAGCTGAACGCATTTCTTCTTTCTGTGCATTTTTTAGCTGAATGCAAACAGTTTTTGCAACAAATTGCAAAAACTGTGTTATGTATAAAGATTTTATTTCAGGTTTGCATCCATGCAAACAGATAAACAAACAAAAAACAGAGTGGTGCACATATTTGAAAACGTACAAAATTAGATATAATTTAGTGACAGATGTTACTTCAGAGCAGTTTTCAGGCAAAAACATTTGGGAGAGGAAAAAATTATCTTATCAACAATAATCAAATAATCCTTCAGATGGAAATTTGGGGAAAAGGAAGAAGGAAATGATATGTGTTTAGATTCTCTAGTAGCATCACCTAAAGATAGCTCTCATACAAACTGTTGTTAAAGTTACTGGGGAGAAATATTGTACACATGCTGCAAAGAAAGTTGATTCTTTTTTTCTTTTTCTCTATTTTACCGTGCCGTAAAACATATGTGCTCCCTGGCAGATGTCTTCTGTTTTTGCTTTTTTGCCACAAATAGTTAAATACTTCAGGTCATCAAATCAATTTTAATACTACACAAAGTAGACCTAACAAAACATAACATTTACTTTGAACAAGTTGCATTTATTAAGGGAGACAATCTATCCAAACCAACCTGCCTCTTTTTGAAGAAGTAATTACCCTCTACAACAAAGAAGTAGCATCAAGTGTTTTTAAGGCAGTTTTACTTTTACATCACTGTGGAGGAGTTTGGGTAGAGAAAAACAGAAAGGTAGGTTGGGAGTTCTGAAAAGCCAATATTCTTTATTTGTTTCACAGCCGTGTAGCTGACTGGCAGGCATTAAGGTGTCTGTTGTGTTCATCAGAGACAGCGTGGGGAGGAAACTGTCTCTGTAGCGGCTGGTTTTAGTAAACTGCCTTCAGTAGTGCCAACCTAAAAGTAAAAATGGAAACAGTTTAGGTGCAGGATCTTCGGGCTCTGCAGAGATGTTAGCTGCCCTTTTCTAGACCCTAGAGCTGTACAAGTTCTGGACGAAGAGAAGGTCAGTCCTGATGATCCTCTCTGCAGACCTGATTGTCCATGGTAGCTTGGACCTTTATGGATCAGCCATAAAACAGGACGAATACAGGGCTGAATGAATCAAAGTGTAGAAGATGACCAGCAGCTCCTGAGGATGGACTGGATGGTTTTCAGGCATAAACGACCTGCCTATTAATGGCCAAGTATTAACAAATATTTTGAATGACTACTCACAGAATGAGCATCCCATTAAACAGAGTCAAATGAAAGTTCATGTCACCACATCCTGAGAAGATTTCATTGACTGACTATGCCAATCCTAAATGTCAATTTTGGTCTTTTTTGCCAGTCCAAGGTGGACTTGCTCCTCTGCTTTGGATCATTGTCCTGCTGCATCTTAACTTTCACTGAGATGTTCTTTTTCGGAAATGCTGCTACTTTTACATTCAATTCAATTCAATTTTATTTATATAGCGCCAATTCACAACACATATCATCTCAAGGCACTTCACAAAATCAAATTCAGTCAAATTATCCAGACAGATTGGTCAAAAAGATTCCTATCCAAGGAAACCCAGTAGATTGCATCAAAGTCCCGGCAAGCAGCATTCACTCCTCCTGAAAGAGCATAGAGCCACAGGGACAGTCGTCTGCATTGTCCATGACTTTGCAGCATGCCCTTCATACTGAGCATGCATGAAGCGACAGTGGAGAGGAAAACTCCCCTTTAACAGGGAGGAGAACCTCCAGCAGAACCAGGGTCAGTGTGAACGGTCATCTGCCTCGACCGATTGGGGCTTAGAGAAGACAGAGCAGAGACACAAAAGCACAGGAGCACACATTGATCCAGGAATCCTTTCTATGTCATATGGTAATGGTGGATGATCTGACCCCCATCCACAGCCCACACCCAATGGTGTCACAGTTAAGAGAGTGCCAGACCAGGTGTACCTACTATAAAGAGAAAAAAGACAGAAAACAAAAAGTTAATAGTTGTACACAACAAACAACGCATAATTGGGGAACAGTTGGAGAACTCAGCAGTGACAAAAGATCTTGATCTTGATCTAAGCCTATAGCAGCATACATAACTATAAAGATAGCTCAGGCTGTGACGCAACACACGCCTCTCCAAAACGGTGCACTGTTGTTGTCAGTCCATAGAACATTTCCCCCAAAGTCTTGCTGTTCATCAAAATTATTTTTTTAAATGTTATATGAGCCTCTGTGTTCTTTTTGGTCTTCAGTGGTTTTTGCCGTGGACTCTGACCCTAACTGAGGAAATTGAGGCATGTAGAGCTTTAAATGTTTTTTTGTTCTTTTGTGACCTCCTGAGCATGTTATCTTTTGATTATACAGGCTGTGAAGTAATCAGGCCTGGGTGTGCCTAGAGAAACTGACCTCAGCTCCAGTGCTTAATTTGGTCAATTTGTGGTCAATTTATTCATACATTTCAAACTTTTCAGGCAATTCCTCTCCTTATACTCATAGATCCAGGTTGGTTTGGATAACTGTTTCCTTAATTAATGAAATCATAGTTTGAAAAGTTTACAAAAGCTTATTGTATTTCCTCAAATTATCTTTGACTGATATTCAAATTAGTTTGAAAAATGTCTAAATGAAAAATAAAAAGCTGGAACTATCAGGGGACATATACTTTTTACTGTGCTGTAAATTTATATACCACCTATGAGTTTATAAAATATCGCTTTTACGAGGAGCTGATAAGTCTTCAACAAGCACTAGGGATGGCATCACTTGTGGCACAGTAGTGTTGCAGACAGTTGCAGGAGCATCCAACAGTTAATCATTATTGAAGGTCATCAGAAGAAAGGATACCTTGTGAAATAATTTAATGTCATTACTAGCGGTGCGTAAGGTTGTACAGGGGTCATAATTTGATTAAGCCTGAGTGGTCATGTTGTGTAATTTAATATCTGTCCCAGCCAGTTTGCATACACTCATTTCTGACATGAAGTCATATACTGTATATGTACGCGTTTTTGTGATTTATTTAAACCCTTTTTTCACTGTGGACTGATCTTACAACAAACATCTTAAATAATTTGTAGAGAGAAGAACTGGGAGCACCTTTTGTAACTGTTGATTTTCCCTAATTCACAACAGGTCAATACAATAAAAATCTATATCAATCGGTTTCACTTAGTGAATTAAGTCACTGAAAGAAATGTAATTTTCAATAGTATTCTTATGTATTGAACATGACTGTACAAACACCTTTACTGATATTCAATTCAGCTTTATTTATATAGCACTAATTCACAGCATATGTCATCTCAAGGTTCTTTACAAAGTCAAATTCAAACAAATCATCCAGACAAATTGGTCAAAAAGTTTCTTATCTAAGGCCATATGTGGATAAATGTCCAATCTAACATCAAACTGGTTCTGATGTATGTTTGGGCTTATTGTCCTTTTGAAACACCCAGTTGGGTGCAAATTATAATGGTTACTTTAAGGAGAGGTTGAAACATTTTAGAAGCACAACTTCATTATTCACTTCCACCTGTGCGATAAAACAAACCTTCATCATGATGTTACGACCACCATGCTTGACAGATGGTACAGTGTTCTTAAGTCTCACCTTTACTACTCCAAATCTACATCCTGGATAACCCACACAAATGGGTTATCCAGCAGGACGATGGCATCCAAACATGCATCAAATGTTTTAGAAGCCCAGAAGCCAACCTTATTGAAAGTCTATGGACAAAAAAAAATTTCTCTGTGTTCAACTTGAAGGAAGACATCTTACCAAATGGTAGTGGTAGTGTATATATATATATATATATATATATATATATATATATATATATATATATATATATATATATATATATATATATATATATATATATATATGAGACTGGAAAACAATTTCATGCAAAAAAACAAACTATTCAAATGAATCATTAAAAAGACCAAATAATCCGAATAAACAGGATGAGTGTATGTAAACTTCTGACTGGAACTGCTTCCCAGCAATACAATGCTGGAGCCACAGGTATATAAGTGCACCCTTAAACATCATGGTGTCCTTCCATTGACTAAACTTAAATCTAAATACCACTGTGTCACAGAATTAACAACATTTTTACAAAAAATCCATTAAATTTGTCTAATTTCTTTTAACACAAAGACGTAACAATCTTGACAGTCAGCCTGTTCATCTGCTCATGACAATGAATTAAAAATGTTGTTGTTTTTGTTCATTTAAAGATATTTAGAAAAAATAGGAATAAAATGCTACATCAGTTATAAGTTGTGAAACAAAATTTAAGTCATTGGCACCTAAAAACAGGAAGTAATTAAAAAGATGTTTTTGAACAGTGTTGAAAGACCAACACAAGATATAGAATGAATGTAGTTGGGGTAGTGCACTGAAAACAGGGATGGGAGAGGCAACCATGCTCAAACCGCCACCTACTCCCAAACCTTCTCTGGCATTTTATCAAGCAAACTTTAAACCACAGATGAAACATTTTATGGTTATGAAACTGTAGCTTTTTAAAACTGTGGTATTTTTGGAGACCAGTGTTCGGCCAATGGCTTTTCCTCTGTACCTAGGTTCAGATACCAGACTATTTTTGGCCACTTTAACCTTCTTTACCTGTACATGGTCACTACTGTACCTTGTGGTTCCACCATGAGGCGCAGAGGCGCTGTGGCTTAGTTGGTCAAAGTGCCTGTCTAGTAAACAGAAGATCCTGGGTTCAAATCCCAGCAGTGCCCTTAGATGAGCTTACTTCTTTGGGGAGTGGTGGCCTAGTGGTTAGAGCAGTGTGTTTGATAAGGTTGCAAGTACCTGGTTTGATCCCCACAGCCTGCACTCTGGCTCCTTGAGCTAGACCCTTAACCCCGGGTGGCCCCAGCTTGTGGCAGCCCACTGCTCCCCAAGGGGATGGGTTAAAATGCAGAAATGAATATCTCCATTGTGAGATCAATGATGTTAAATTATTATTATTGTGAGATCAGATCTCTCATTCATCGAATATAACAGGATTAAACTGATGTGTTTGTTGCTCACGAAGATAAGCAGTCTCACGATCACAATGTTTCCATAGCACATTATTTTAAGGACTGATGATACAGTGGTGGCAAACTTGAAGACAGTGTAAAAAGCCACAACAAAACAATTGACACTGATTTCCACATTAATAAACATGTAAAGCTTAATAATATATAATATATGACAACAACATGTTGTTTCCACATTAAATTAGCCAAAAAGGGCATGTATGTGTGCAGGATTATTAGTTATTTTCATGCTACTAAACAGAAACAAAACAAAATGCTTTAAGTGAATTTGTCTGTTGATGAAGTTACACGTTTAGAGTTGCATCATACCAACTCTTCTTTCTGGGTGTCCTGTGTTTTTTCCTGCGTGTGTTTGGGTGCGGATGTGTGCACGCTTGTTTGGGTGCTAGGAAAAGACCAGCGCTCTGTCCCTTAGCAACGTGGCAGGAGTTTTCTACATCCTGGTCGGAGGCCTGGGCCTGGCCATGATGGTGGCTCTGGTCGAATTCTGCTACAAGAGCCGTGCTGAAGCCAAAAAGATGAAGGTACTTTTTTAAACGTTGTTGGAAGTGTAACTGTGTGCATTTCATTTATTTATTTTTCTTAAGTGAGGAATTAAGAACATTTAAACAGCTTTGATTATATTTTTGGTTTAGACTTTTTGTTAATTTACAGACTTGTGTTATATTTTACACCGATTGTTATCCTCTCTTTTTCTTCTGGATTTTCACATTTACAGTATTTTGTAAAAGTATTTATATTTCCTAAACTTTTTGACTTTTTCACAAGTTTAAACCAGAAGTATTAGTGATATAACTGGAATTTGCTGTGCTACCAATACGTAGTTATTGAAAACTTGCATTCAGTCCCCCTTAGTGAAGACGTAATAACCAACTTTTGTTGCAGTTACAGCTGCAAGGTCTTTAGCCTGTTTTTACCTGCTCTGCCCATCTAGAGACGGGAATTCTTATTTGCAAAAACACTGAAGCTCATTCACATCGGATGGAGACCATCTGTCAACATTGTTTTTTAAATCTTACCATAGCTTCTTAGCTCTGGACTTTGACTGAGCCATTCTGACCCATGACTATGCTGTGATCAAAATGATTCCATTGCAGCTCCAACTGTATTTTTTGGGTTGTTGTCCTGCTGGAAGATGAGCCACCACCCCAGTCTCAAGTCTTCTTCTAACAGCCTCTAACAGGTTTTAATCCATGATTGTCCTGTATTTACACTGCTCAGAATAGAGGGAAAGTTTTTAATCAGAGTATAGTATCCAGTCAGTTAAAGTTCTAGAGTATTGATTTGGGAAGTTCAGAACTACAGGGAGTTGTTGATCGTGTCGGCTGTTCTGGTGTTAATGACATTAAAAACCAAACCAGGGGTACTAAAGGAGCAACAATGACACGACCCAAAAACAAGAATGGTTCTGCAGGTGGAGGCCATAGACCTGTTTTCCCTCCTCATGTTTTTAAATTGCTTTTCAGTAGTTTTAATTTTGACCAGGGTCAGTGCCACTGCTGGTACCATGAGGTGATACCTGCACCCTACAGAGGTTCTACAGGCAGTCCAACTCCACCAGGACGGTGCAGCAATGTGGACCGTTGGCAGGTTTGCTGTGTCTGCCAGCACAGGCTCACCATAATGGAGGAGGCTAGAAGAGACAGGCAGCCACTCTAGGAGAGCTGGATAGGGCCGTCTGAGGTCCTTGCCAGAGAACACCGACATCTGCAGTTTGGGACCGTGTTCTTTAAACAGATGATAGTGGGTTCACTCTGGGCTCATGTGACAGACATGAGAGGGTCTGGAGGAGCTGTGGTGAGATGGAGCTAAACCAGTGACAGCTGGCAATGGCATCAAAAAAGAGATTTGGCATTGTAAAAATTAAACATTAGAAAAAATTAAACATTGAAAATAAAAACAAAACACTTAGAAAGTAAACATTGGAAAATCAAACATTGAAAAGTCAAACGTGAAAAAATCAAAGATTGAAAAATTTGACATTGATCAGTCTAACACTGTTTAAAACAATTATACAAGTAAAGTAAAGTAAAACTTATGATGATATTCTCATTTTATGCTGCATCTTTTTTTCAATGAGAGATGTTTTCAGTGTCTGCAGAGTTCCTTCAGCTACTATGTCACTACAAGCTGGCACTGTTTTGCCGTCGGGGGCGGGGCTAAATTGAACGCTCCTTCGTGGGCCTTCCGTTTTTCTGATACTCCTCGTCATCTACCTGCAGTGAACTTATGGAAACCTCCAGTTCAAGTACCCTTGCTCGATCACAAGAAAGGGTATTATTTTCATTAATATTATCTTCATTAGCTTATGCAGTTAATGATTGTAGTGACATCATAGCTGAAGAAACTCTGCAGTGACACTGAAGACATCTCTGATTGGAATAAAAGCTGCAGCATAAAATGAGAATATCATCCTAAGTTTTTACTTTCTAACAATGCTTGACTTATCAATGTTCGATTTTTCAATGTTTGACTTTCCAATGTTTAATTTTTCAATGTTTACAATTTACAATGCTAAATCTCTTTTTTTCAATATCATTGCAAGCTGTCACTGGTTAATCTCCATATGGTGAACACTATGCTGCCTGCAACATTGTTCAGGATGATCAGTTTGGTGGTGGGTCAGTGTTGGTCTGGGGAGGCATCTCCATGGAGGGATGCACAGACCTGCACAGGATAAATCATGGCACCCTGGCTGCCATTAGGTATTCGGATGAAATCCCCATTCTTGGACCCTTCTCTTGTCTAGTGGCTCCTGGGTTCCTCCTGGTGCATGATAATGTCAGGCCTTATGTGGCAAGAGTATGCATGCGATTCCTGGAGGATAAAGGAATAGATACTACTGACTGGCCTCCACGCTCCCCTGGCCTAAATCCAATAGAACCTCTCTGGGGCATCATGTTTAGGTCCATCTGATTATACCAGACTGCACCTCACACTGTCCAGGAGCTCAGTGATGCTCTGGTTAGGACCTGGGAGGAGACGCCCCAGGACACCATCCATCACCTCATAAGGAGCATGGCCCAACGTTGTCAGCCATGCATATAAGCATGTGGGGGTCATACAAACTAGTGAGGACCATTTGGAGTTGCAGCAATGACATTTTAGCAAACTGGACTAGCCTGCAGCATCAGTTTTTTTAGTTTTACTTTTTCTGTGACTTCAGATGAAACCCTCTGTGATTTGATCATTTTCATCAAATGATGTGAGATCCTTTTGTTCCTAACACATCATCCGTTCCATATCAGTAGGGATCATCTGCAGGACTTTTTCCCAATTGAAATCTGATGTGTTCAAAGTGCACCTTTACTTTTTTAGCTTCACCCACCTTCACATCAACTTTGACCAGCTTCATTGTTCCTGCTAAAGAAAAACGTCCCCACAGCATGATGCTGCCACCCCCATGTTTCACAGTGGTGATTATGAGCTCAGGGGGAGCACTGTTCGTTTTCCAGCAAACATAGCCTTTTGCATATGGACCAAACAGTTTAAGTTTCATCTTAGTTAATCCTGCACTTTCCTCCACATGTTTACTGTTTCCCTTAACATGACATGCAACAAACGGGGATCAGAGGACCTTATGACCTTTTTCTTGCAACCTCTCTGTAAAGACTAGATATGTGGAGTGCAGTTTAAGAGATTCCTCCACCTGAGCTGTGGATCTCTGCAGCTTCTCCAGAGTTACCATTAGACTTTTGGCTGCTTCGCTCATTAATACTCTCCTAGCCCAGCCAGCTTCCCAGTTGTGTCATACTCTTTCCATTTTCTGATGATGAATTGAACAGAGGTCTGTAGATGTACAGAGCTGGGGATATTGTCTTCTAACCTAACTCTGCTTTTAACTTCTCCACAACCTTCTCCCTGACCTGCCTGCTCTGCTGCTTGGTCTTCATGATGCTGTGCGTTCACCAATGTTCTCTATCAAACCTCTGAGCAGCAAAAAAAAAAATAGTTGGATTCATACTGCCATTGGGTGACTTCTGGGTTGCAAGTCTAATTAAAATACACTGTGTGGGGTTTATTTCAAATATATTTGAATTTCAAATATATTTGAAATAAACACAATACTTTGAGATTTCCTAACCATCACTTTTATCTTGTTATTTTCATTTCAAAAATAAGAAAAACCCTCTTAATAGTTTCTTTACTGAACAGATTGGTTCTTGTTGCATGCTCTCCCCCTCAGAGGAGAATCAGGACACCTGCTGCCTTCAGCTCAACTCCCAACTGGGTCAGACTGTCCTCATTGGACCTGAGAAATGTTGGATAGTAAGGACAGCTCTAAATGACTAAATCATTTTGGTAACCTCTTTGGTTTATAACGGCATGGCTAATTCTCATAGGGTTAGTTTGTCGTACTAGTTTGGGAATTGTTGACAATTGAAAAGAAAGTATTGTACAAAGACTCCTGTTCAACAGTTAATAAATGCAGTACAATTACATGAGTGGTTATTAAGGCATCCCCTACAACAATGGCTCTATTATTTTTGTTTGAAAAGACTTCAAATGGCATAGTGCGCGGTCATGGAGCACAACACAGTAAGGAGGCATGCGCTGCCCATACCCATAAAGCTACTGACCACTCTGGGTTTCCGTGCATCAGAGGTGTTTCAGAGGAAACTGGCTGATGGATCAGGTCTGTACCAGTCCACCCTCAGGTGGACCATGTGTTTGTTCTCTCCCACCACTCTACCCCCGTGTGGGATGGAAGGAATTCCTGTCGGCCACGTGTATCCAAATGCTATACAGTGCCATTCAACAGGTTTATAATGAAGAGCAGTTTGCAGAAAGACTTTTTTCCTGATTTTATTGGAGCTATTGATATGACACACGTTTCTATTGAAATAGTATTACAAAAAGCATTTTCATTCCAAGTGCAACTTGTATGTGATGCACAAAGCCAGCTATGCACCATTGTCTGAAAGTGGCCTGGTTGAATTATTCATTGGAATGGTTGGAAACTGGCTGCAGGCTGGCACAGTGAGGGGTGGGGGGTTGGAGGGTTTCTTGGTGAGTAAATTCATTTAATTGTCTTATTAATCTGTCCATCCCCTAATTGTCGTGCATCAGGGATGATATTATCTATTCCTTATAGCATCATTCTGAATCAGTGGTTCAAGTGAGTGACTTCCTGTTTTTCTCTTAATCAAATCAAAGTTGTCAACTATTACACAACGCTCTGAGTGCCTCTGTCTTTATAGCAGTAATGTAAATGAATACGTTTGATATTATGAAATGCTTCAGCCTTTCCTTTTGCGGGCACGCTTTTTTGTTCAGTCCCTATACTAGTGTGTGATCTATGCAAGTAGTGTATAACATTAATGAATGGGTGTCTGATGTTACATATAAAATATATTTACTTTGACATGCATATTTCTCTTTCAGAAGTGTTCCTAACTACTTAGAACATGTAGTTGTGTGAATGCCATAAAATACATCCTTTTAGATAGTTAAAGAGTAGCTTATAAGGAAGGAAACCTGGTGTTCTCATATGTGCATTCAATGCTACGTGGATTGAAATGTACAAATTAAATATGCTTGGATTTGTGGCAAAGTTGGAACAGTATCATACATAAAAGAGTACTGGGTTTGTTTGTGCAGTTTCCTCAATGTAAATGTTTGCCATGTTTAAGTTGGAAATTCACACAACTATACTTAAGTTTGCTGGTCTTCACCAGGTTTCAAACTTAGCTAAATCTACCTTCAACTAAACGGAACCACATGCCACGGATTCCATAAAAAAGTCATTTTTCATGAAATGATCATGAATTGTCCAAATCTATGAAAGTCAAATGGAGATGTTTAGGAAGACGTAAGAACTCTTCCAAAACCCTAGATATGTACAAAATATAGTTGAACTCAGATATTTACATACACTGTAGAAAGTTTTAAAAAGAAACTTTTAATAAATTTCATTTAAAGATTTTGTTTCATTTGTTTTTCTTTTTAAATTTCTAAAAATTTTCTCTTCTATTTGGTAGAATTACTCTTTAAACTCCATGATTTTTTATTACATTTTTTGGTATGCCACCTCAAGCTTTTCACAATAGTTAGCTGAATTTTTGGCCAGTTCCTCTTGACAGGACTAGTGTATCTGAGTTAGGTGTGTAAGCCATCTTAGTCTTAAACATTCATGGGATGGCCACAGCAAACACAGACTTTGGTGTCCTTAAATCACATTGTAATTAATCTAAAAAGCATGTTAAGGGTTGTTGTCCATTTGCCAGACTCATTTGTGCATAAACTTTAACTTTCTTTCTGATACGCTGAAATGTTTCTTCAATATTTACACAGTATCTTCTTTCCACTTGTCACCTTTCCATCTTCTACTCTGTGAAGTGCACCAGTCCCTCCTACAGCAAAACACTGCATTTACATGATGTTGATACCCCTATATTCCACTGTTGGGATAGTATTCTCAGGATCTCAATGTGTCCTATTTTTCCCGCTAACAAAAACCAATGTCATAATAGTTAAAAACTTTAATTTTAGATTAATCAGATCCCCTTTAGCCTTTTTCATGTTTTGTTGCTTCAAAACTTAAAATTAAAATGGATTGTTAGAGGTTGCAGCATTGCATTTACAGAATATGCCGAGAACTCTGAAGATGGATTTGTTTTGTTTATTGTGAAGCAAACATTAAATAGGACTTTTGCAGCAATTCCATCTGCAAGTGGCTCTGAACTTTCTGCCCATTCCTCAAGGCTTAACTGCTCCAGCTCCTACATGTTGGATGGTTTTAACTTGTGAACAGTTATCTTCAAGTCTAACCTCAGTTTCCTAATTGAATTGAGATTTGACATTGACATTGACTAGGCCTTTCCAACATATTTAAATTTTTCCCCTTAAAACTCTCGAGTGTTGCTTTAGCAGTAGGCTTCAGGTCATTGTCCTGCTGGAAGGTGAACCTCTGTTCCAGTCTCGGATCACAGGCAGACTGACAAGTTCTGCTCCAGAATATCCTTATGGTGTATTTAGCACCATTCATCTTTCCCTTGACTCGGGCCAGTTTCCCTGCCCCTGCTGCTTAAAGACATCCCACAGCATGATGCTGCCACCACCATGTTTTATTGTGGGGTGATGCTCTTGGAGTGACGGGATGTGTTGGGTTTGCACCAGAGTTTTCCTTGGTGGCCTAAAAACTCCCTTTTAGTCTCATCTGACCTGAGAACCTTCCACCATAGATTTGGGGAGTCACCCACAGACCTTTTGACAAACGTGCATATTTTTAACATTATGGAGTGTACGGCTTATTGTGGTCCTATGGACACAGATCCTCCATTCTCTGCCGTGGAGCTCTGCACCTCCTTCAAAGGAACCTTTGGTCTCTGTGCTGCCTCTCTGATTAATACCCTGCTGGCTCGGTCTATGAGTTGTGGTGGGCGGTTGTCTCTTGGCAGGTTAGTTGTCGTTTTAATGTGCTTTACATTGAAAATGATGGTTCTGATGGTGCCCCGGGGAATATTTTTATAAACATCCATTTTAAATTATTATTTTTATTTAAATCTTTGGTCCTTGTTTCCCTAATTATGTGACTTTTGAAGGTAACCAGAACATTTTAGGGGCTTCATAGCAGAAGTGGTAGATACATATCCACAAGTCAATTTTCAGTTTTTCTTTTTTTTTATTCATTTTTACATAGATTATTTTTCTCATTTCACTTATTTGTGAATCCACCACATAAAAAAGGGTTAAAAACGTTTAAATTACAGTTTGAAATATAACAAAATAGGTAGAAATCAATTAATTATTTTGCAAGGCACTGTATGATCTTAGTTTCTGAACGGATTTGCAAACTATAATCTGGATTTTTATTTGGCTTTTGGGCCAATGGCTTCTTCTTTTCTAAGTGACCTTCTAATTCATGTTGGTACATGACTTGTTTCTTCGATAAATCTCTCCAACCGTCTTCCGCCAGCATCTTCGAAGGGTCTTTTGCTTTTGCTCTGTCGTTGATTTGCATATCTCCAACCAAAACATGTTCATCTTTGGGACAAAGAACCCAGAATCTTTCTGAACAGGGGGATGGCTAGACATCACCATGCAGTTTATCCTTACCATATTTGGATCTATGTTCCCCTTCATTAATTCTACCTATATTTGAATCAATGAAGCGGATGCTTCATGCATCTAGAAATTGTCTCCAAGAATGGATTTTTGGATTTTTCTATGATGTCACACATATGGAAGCAGTGTGTTTGAGGTATTGCCTTACAAATATATCCAAAGGTATGCCTCCACTAAATTTCAATTCTGAAACAGAATTTAAATTCAATGGAGTTTCTGTTTCATCTGTTTCAAGCGTACAATTCCATGACATCAAGCTCACATTTCCAAATTGTTTAGGGTCATAGCAACTGTAGTGTAATTAAAAGGCTGAAATTGAAGAAAGAAATCAAAAATGGCAAACATTCTAACATGTTCAGATGCATCTCAATAATCCAGGTAGAAAAATGCAAAAGAAAATAAATTGGATAGTTCCTCTCGACAGGTTATTCTACGTTGAAATGTTTCTTTTCCAAGAGACTTCTTCAGTCTGAGGAGTTTCGGATAAACTCAGTCTTATCAGTATGATGGATCAACAAGTTTAACAGTGATAACCAAAACTGGTTACTCACATGCAAAAGAGGACCATCAGCTACCAACTGATCGTAAGTTCTCTGATGGCTGCTTATTGCTCCCAAAGGGCTGAGTTATGCTTGCAGCGACAGGATTGTAAAAGAGGGACAACTGGACGTGGAGGCCTCCACGCCTGTTTAACAACAGCAAGTTTCTCTCAACAAAAATGGCTCCTTTTCAGGAATGTTGGTTTGTTCAAACCAACATTCCTGAAAGAGTGACTGCTGGCCGGCAGATGAGTGTAAACTGCAGAATCTTGGTCTGATGATGTTGGCTGATTTTTTTTCTTTGATGTAGAACTGATGACAATTCTCCTGGTACTTAACAGCAACACAACATTGCTCTGTTTTTGCTGGGGGATCAGATCTTTGGGGTGAACCTGTCTTTGCTCTGATGTGTTTTGGGCTTTGAAAGCCACTGGGATGTCATGTCTAGAAAATAAACTTCTCAGTTTCTCTGAAACTCCAGCAACATAAGGGATGACTGCTGGTCTGGGGTTTGGGATCCCCCTTTTCGCCTGGTGGTTGGCTGGAGTTCTGTTTGGGTTTCTTGTCCGCTATGAGGAAAGCCCAGTTGGGATAACCACATTGCTCTAGGGCCTGTCTGGTGTGTGATTTCTCCTTCACCCTTACTTCTGAGTTGTGGGTACATTCTCTGCTGAGTGATACAGAGTCCTGATGACTCCTAATTGACTCCAGTTGGTGATGGGAGTCACACCTGTGTACTCCCATCTGTGTACTGTGTAGGTACTGTGTAGGTGAGTTTGTGGTACGTTTCAGTTTTTAAATGTCCTCCACCCAAGACCCATCTTGCCTTCATAAGTAAAGTAGGTTGACCGCAGGCTCAGTTTTAGGAGCTGGCACAGTTGTTCTGTGGAAAGAGTGGTTCTGCTGCTACGAATCATCCCCCTGGGAACAATAAGCGGCCATCAGAGTGTTTAAAATGTTGGTAGCTGATGGTCCTCTTTTGCACGTGAGCAACCAGTTTTGATTGTCACTGCTAAACTTGTTGATCCACTATGCAAAGGTTCTGCTGATAAGGCTGAGTTTACCTGAAACTCCTCAGACTGAAGAAGTCTCTTGGAGAAGAGACAAACCAAAAAAGAACCTGTCGAGAAGAACTATCCAATTTCTTTTTTTTTATTTTCTCTATTATTCTGTAATTCAGCAAACAGAAATAGTTGTGCTAATCTAAACTACTATCTAAAACAGGAAGAATTGAATCTGCTTTAATTTTAAACAGGGGGTAGAAAGGTTATGTGTCTGTTTATATGGTGTATGTAAAGATCTGACTCAATTGAAGATAAAAGCCTGAAATTTATTGGGGGTCTTTCTTTTCCCCCTGCGTTTTAATGGAGGTAAATAGCACCAATGCTTAGAGATGGTATTTGCTTGGCAGTGGAATTCATGGTGCCTATTTCCCTTCACAAGAGCTTTGTCAGTGACACAGATGTGCAAACACTGATCTCTCTTTATTTTGTGTGTTCACCACCTAGCAGTCTTTATAAATGACTGAGACCAAAAGCGTTTTGCATCAGAATCGTCTCAGTTTTGTAGGTCTGGATTGTTTTTTTGTTCATAAATGGTGACGCTATCTTCTCCTTGGCATGTAATACACATTGCTTTGGCGGAATAATGTCGATTAAATGTAGCCCTCTAGTCTGCAACAACTCAGAAGGAGCATAAAAGAATAAAACATTCAGGAAATGTTGACATTTTTCTTTCAACATGTACTTTTCATATTGCTCCTCAAAGTAGCATTTGCAGATTGCAACAAGCAAAATAACAAGAGTCACTCAGCTGAAGATGCATTGTTCTAGAAGGAAAATCAGAGAAGCAATAACACTGACTTTATTTTTGTTGTAAAGGTGGCAGCCAACACCTTCTCATCACCCCAGCATACAGGGAACTACACACACACTCTGTCTTCTCCTCAACATGCCCCCAACTACAACCTGCTGTCTCCCAGCCACCAGCCAAACTACGCCACCTATAAAGAAGGCTACAACGTTTACGGCATTGAGAGCGTCAAGATCTAACACGGGTAGGAGAGTGATGATTGATAGCTAAAACTTTGCTCACCTCACAGCCATAGACAAGCTTTAACCAGGCAACGCCTCCATGAGCAGCTGGATTCAGTGTAGAGCATCTTCAGTGGCACATATCCCAGGAGTGTGTGTTACAGAACACAAGCTTTTTTTTAAAAAAAAAAAGATATTTCAAAAAGGACATTACAAGCTGAAGAAAAAGGAGCGTTTGCTAGTCTGCTGCACAATGCCAGCGACTGTCCACTGTGGCTACACGCTCATCCAGGAGGAGACATTGCTGCTATTCAAAGACTACAATCTGCTGGGCTTCCTTAGACAAAAAGCCTTTTTAACTATTTTTGTAAGAAACTGAACTTTATTTCATTGACTGATAACTACCATCATTTGGAATAGATGTAATTGACATGGAATCTGTCTGTATGATTTGACTGAATTCCTTTTTGCTTTATGTAAAGTGCCAAAAGATAACCTCTGTTATAAAGTGGCACTATATAAATGAACTGAACTGAAAAAATACATGTTTATCTTTTATAAAGAAAAATGTAATCCTTTTCAGAGGCAGTTATTTTCTAAGATCCTGTTACTTTGGGAAGTACCTGCTTCTATTTAGGAACTACAGAAGAAACTAAAACATGCAGCTTAAGAACGTAGCCTCATTTTTTAAAGCACAAAGAAGTGATGGCTTCTTGCCACGGGATTATCTTCACAGCAGTGAGACTGGATTTGCCACTGAAGATGACAATGATCAGTTGCTGGATTTATTTACCATAAATCCAGCTATGATAAGAATTCATCCATTTTGATAACAGAAAAAAACAGTGGCATGCAAAGGAAGTTAAAGGTCAAAACTGTGTATGGCTGTGATTATCCTGCCGTTTGTTTATTCCTTATCCTGAAGCTTGCTCACTCCTCCTTCCATTCCCTTCACTCCTCTGACCAGTTCTACCGCCTCTATCTCTCCTCCTGTGTGTTCTCTGAAATGACTCCTTTTCTCTCCTGTTTTCCCCTCTTCTCTGTTTTTTTCACTCCCCCCCCCCCTCTATTTACCCTATTTACCTTGCCCCTGACCCTTTGTGTTTTCTGTTTCTCCAGCACTTTCCTTAGTCTATAGCCAATCATCCTCTTTGATCTAACTTAAAGGAAGTGGACTTAGAGAGAAATACCCGTTATGGGGTGGGTACCTTGTCAGTGCATTTACCGCAGCTGACATTTATCCTAAACACAATATAATCAGGGTCAAACACAGAACGGTAAATGCCTGAATACAGAAAGGTTTATCTGGACTTTGGACTTGGGTCTTGAAAATGGCTTACATTTCTTCAGTTTTTGCACTAGCTCCGACCTCTGTGAAAAAGAATTGGCCCCCAAGCCTAATAACTGCTTGTGCCACCCTTGGCACCAACAACAGCTTTCAATCGTCTGTGATAAATGGCAACGAGTGTTTTACATTCTTATGGAGGAATTCTGGACCACTCTTCTTTGCATGTTTGTTTAAATCAGGCATATGTGAGGGTTTTCCAGCACGAATGGTCTGTTTAAGGTAATGCTGAACCATCTCAGTCGGGCTAAAGTGCCAGACTTTGACTGGGCCAGTCCAAAGTCTTTTTTGTCTTCTTTTTTTTTCCGGGGGGGACTTGGTACTGTGCTTTGAATCATTGTCCTGCTGCATAACACAAGTATCCTTTAGCTTAATGTCACAAAATTGTCAGGAGACATTAGTCTTCTTGTGCTTCTGCTTGAGAGCAAAACTCATGGTTCCATCAATTAAGGCAAGCTATCCAGGTCAGCCACAAACTATTTTCCCTACCCCCACAATGTTTAGCTATCAGTATGGTGATATAGCTGTGAAACACCACGATGAATAGCTTCAAAACAGTTCAGCTTTTGTGACATCAGTCCACAGAATATTAGTGATGAACATCATCATGATATCATCACTAAATGTGAGATGGTCCTTCATGTTCTTTTTGGTAAGCAGGTGTTTTGGCCTTGGAAGTCTCCAATGGAGACCAATGTTGTTTTCTGGTCTGTTCTTGAGTTTCTTTAGATCAGGGCATATTCTCCTTTATGAGATTTTTTGTGTACTTGGTGTTGTCAGACAGCTCTTATTAAAATAATTTCTTGTTTGTAGAAATCAGGCAGTAATGAAATGAAATGACACCAAAAATGTTTCTAATTACAGATAACTCGTGATTTAACAGGTTGGAAAATCAATTTTATATAGAGCCTTGTTGTTTTGGATAGCTGCTCTCCCTTGATCAATATAGTCAACTCTTGAAAGCTGTCTTTCCTATATACTCAGGTTTCCATTATCCGATATTAAAATCTTTTTGATCTGAAACATTAGATTTGACAAAAAAGCAATAATTGAAGAAATCTATCAGGGGTCAATACCTTTTCATAAGATTGCATTTAAGACTTTGAAAACATACAGTATGCATCTTGCTTTCCAGGGTGGTGTATGCAAACTGCTGTAGCACAGTTAGTGCAAAAGGCAGCACTTACTGGGGCAGAAGGGTTAATAAAGTTCATGGTTTGGTCTGTTTTAGTTAAGAGATTTGGGCACTTGTTTTGTTTATTTGCTCTAGCTTTTAATCTATTTTTGTTAGCTATCTAGAAACAACGACAGATAATCAGATTTTACAGTTTAGTTTAGTTTACTTATTTGATAGTGTGTACATTTAACATGTAAACACTACAACATTTATAGCCACTGCTAATTTGCAATGTCCATCCTTAGAAGGGCCTTTAAAAACATCATAAAAGAAAAAACACAACTTTACAAGAGTTCACAAATTCCCATCATACAAAAGTCTGATTTAAAATAATTTCATGTAGGATCAAATATGCCTGCAGAGTTGATTCCTTTTTAAAACATGTTTCAATTCATTTTTAAAAGCCACTAATTCAAGGTCCTGTATCAGTACTGGAGTCAAGGAGTTGCACAGTTTGTCACCCTGGAAGAAAAGGCCAAATGTGCCAAAGGAGGTTTTTCTCAAGGGAACTTTGACATTTGCATTTGAAGCTCCTCGTGTGATGGAACCCACTGATCTGAGTGTGACTATGAACTGTCTGAGCATATCAGGGGTCAAATTGTTATTCTTAATAAGATGTCATTTTGTCACATAAAAATCGAAAAATTAAAGCAGAGCTGAATTTTTTTGTCTTTTGTAGTAAATGAGGAGCTATTGCTCATGTTTACAAAAGCTTGTCATTTAGCAAAAAAAGAAACAATTTGAGTTTTATACTCATGTTCAGAATCCTAATAAGATAAGAGTACAATTAAACTGTTGAGGTATACAGTCTTACAGCAGGAGGAATAAACAATCTCCGTTAGAAAAATGGCAATTTTGACAAAAGGGGAAAGTTTTTTTTTGTTGAACTGAAATTTAGCGTTACTATCTTTTAGACCTTTTAGTGGATCTTCCAAGTTTCAGCAAGGCAAGTCAGGTTTATTTATATAAACCCTTTTCAGTGCTAAGATGATTCAAAGTGCTGTACATGAACAAAAAAACAACATTACAGAGTAAAGAAAAACATTACAGAGGAAAGTACATTGCATTAGAATAGTAGCAGCAAGTTAAGATATAAGACAAACTGGACTACAAACTTCAACATTAACTTTTAAAGGCAACTCTAAAATAAATTGGTTTTTAACCTTGAGTTAAAATATCTCTGTGTTTCAGCACTTTTACAGTCTTCTGAGAGTTTGTTCTAAATAAGTGGGGCATAGGAACTGAATGCTGCTTCTCCTTGTTTGGTTTGTGTTCTAGGTATGCAGAGTAGGCTGGAGCCAGAAGACCTGAGTGGTCTGGATGGTTGATACACTGATAACAAGTCTGTGATGTATTTAGGTGCTAAGTCATTCAGGGATTTATAGACTAACAGAAGTATTTTAAAGTCTATTCTCTGAGATACAGGAAGCCAGTGTAAGGACTTTAGAACTGGGGTGTTGTGCTCTACTTTTTTCAGTCTTAGTTTTAGTGAGGACAGATCCTGTTAAGACATCAGTCCTTTAATCCTGGAAATGTTCTTCAGGTGATAGAAAGCCAACTTTGTAATTGTGCTTAGATGCTTTTGGAGGTTCAGGCCTGAGTCCATCACTACACCCAGGATTCAGGCCTGATCAGTGGTTCCTAGCTGAAGCAGCTGAAGCTGTGTGTCAACTTTTGATCGCTCCTCTATTAGTCCAAAAATTATTATTTCAGTTTTGTTTTTATTCAATTGGAGGTAATTTTGGCACATCCATGCATTGATTTCTTCTAGGCATTTACTCAGTGCCTGAACTGGTCCATAGTCACCTGGTGACATGGTGATGTAAAGCTGTGTGTCGTCTGCATAGTTATGATAACTGATGTTGGGCTAAAGGGAGCATGTGGATATTAAAGAGGAGGGGACCCAGGATGGACCCTTGGGGAACCCCACATGTGATTTTTGTCATCGCTGACGTAAAGTTACCTACTGATACAAAAAAGTCCCTGTCCTTTAAGTAGGATTTAAACCAGTGGAGAGCTGTACCAGAAAGGCCGACCCAGTTTTCCAGGCACTCTAACAGAATGGAGTGATAGACAGCATGGAATGCTACACTGAGGTCCAATAGTACCAGAGCTGAGGTTCTTCCGCAGTCTGCATTTATATGGATGTCATTAAACACCTTGATAAGGGCGGTCTCTGTATTGTGGTGAGCACAGAAACCTGACTACAAAAAGTCAAAGGGATTGGTCATAGTAAAGAAGGTATTTAATTGTTGAAACACAGCTTTTTCAATAATCTTACTAATAAAAGGGAGATTTGAGAAGCCCCTGTAGTTCTGCAGCAGTAGTTTGTGTTAGTTGTTCTTTTTCAACAGTGGTTTAATAATTGCTGTTTTAAGGGCTTGGGGGAATAATACACCTGACAGAAGGAACGTGTTTATTATCTGAGTCAAATCAGACGCTATGACAGGCAAAACCATCATAAAGAAATATGTAGGTAGAACACTGAGGCAGCAGGAGGAGGAACATAGCTGGTGAACGATTTCTTCTAAGCTTTTGTGGTTTCTATGGCTGAATTAGGACATTTTGTCAAGATCAGTTCTAGTTGGAGACAGCTGTGGTTCTGGAGTTGATATGGATGTACAGACTGATCCTCTAATCTTTAGAATTTTCTCAGTAAAGAAGTTAGCAAATTCATTGCAGGCCCTGGTGGAGTGGAGTTCAGATGCCACTGACACAGGAGGGTTTGTTAACCTCTTGACTGTGGCAAATAAAGGCACGAGCATTATTAATTTTTTTGTTGATGATCTCAGAGAAGATGGATTCCCTTGCATTTTTCAGCTGTAAGTTATATCTGTAAAGTCTCTCTTTATAGATGTCACAGTGAACATGGAGTCTAGTCTTTCCCCACCTGCGTTCAGCTTTTTGACACTAACCCTTTTTTCACTTCTAACTGCTGGAGCACTCCTCCATGGAGATTTTTTTCCTCCCCAGGAACAACCTTCACTTTAACTGGAGCAATGCAGTTAGTAATATCTGAAACTTTAGACTGAAAGGTATCTATTAGTTAATATACTGAGTTACAGGACAAAGTGGAAATAGAAGAGTAATCTTGGGTAAAGGTTTCAGTGCCATTGTCTTTAAAGATCCGTTTTCTAACTATGTCTCTTTGGCTAAATGAGTCATTGGAAATGATGCTTTCAAAGTTAGCAGAAAAGTGATCAGACAGAGCAACATCAGTTACACTGACCTTGGAAATGGTTAGACCCTTAGTGGTGATCAGGTCTAAAATAGGTTCCTGTTAGTGTGTAGGTTGTTTAACATGTTGAGTTCAACCAAAATTTCTAAGTGCATCACACAGGCTATATATAATATGTGACACAACTCTGAGTCTAAGGATTTGTAGAACGAGGACCCAAATGCAGAGCATCAAGTTGCAAAAAGTGAATATTCATTGGAAATAAAAAAAAAATCTTGACCCCTTTCCTTTTAATCTCTGTAAATGCATATTAGATTCTAAAAGATGGTTTCCTTTCAAAAAGAGGTCATAATATTTGTGCACAAAAACAATTTAGGGAAAAAATCAGTTAATGAGAGAAATAAATCTAAAGACTTTGGGAGAACACTCAGTTTAATAAAATGCAGCACAAGATGAGCAGCCCTAAGTAAAGAAAACATCACAAAAGACAATAACCCAAATCTCTCCTCTGCAGGTCCAACCCTATTAGCTAGCCAGGAACATAGCAGCAAGCTCTCAGATCTTTTTCTAATCGCTTTTACATTTCAGGGGTTGCCACAGCAAGTCATCTGTCTCCATCTAACCCTGTCTTCTGAATCTTCTTCTCTCACACCAACTACCTTCATGTCCTCTTTCACTCCATCTATACATTTGCTCTTCAGTCTACTTCTGGGCCTCCCAACTGGCAGTTCCAAACTCAGCATCCTTCTACCAATGTTCTCACTATCCCTCTGCTGTACATGTCCAATCCATCTCAGTCTGGCCTCTCTGGCTTTTTCTCCAAAACATCTAGGCAAGGCAAGTATATTTGTATAGCACATTTCAATGACAAGACAATTCAAAGTGCTATACATAATTAGAACAAAAGAAAAGAACAGCAGAGAGTAAAATACATTACAGTGACATAATAAAGACAGATAAAGAAAAGTTGGACTCCAAACTTACACAAAGGAATTTGCTGTTAACAATTTAAATAGATTCAAACAATGGTGTTTAAAGGGGACATATCATGCTTTTCACTCCTTCCTTTTCACATCGAAATCATTCGGTTGTGGTCTATATAAAGTGGAACTGCAATGCTTTGGTCTGAATTCCTCATTATTTTACCGACACATCCCCCTATCCTGATGTGTGTTTGCAAGCAACTCATTCTGAAGTTTCTTTAAATCTGAAGGAGGCACTTTACACCCCGCCCTTCTCCAGATCGCAGAGCGTTCCACTCCACCTTGCTCAGCCATCTTTGTAGTATGCTGGGGGATGGTGTAATGAGCAACCAAACATTTTGACTTATCATCTTGTAGCTTTGGCATCCTTCAGCTTGGGCTACAAAATTGCTCCAAGCAATAACAATAACGGAATCATAAAATTGGTAAGTCAGAAGTCCATGACCTAGTTTAGCAGTTAAAGAAAATAGAGTACACTAAATGGATTGAAAAATATGTGCGAAAAAGAATAGAAAGTGATACTGTTAAATTTAAATAACTATTTGCATTATATATTCTTCTTTTTCGTGATAAAATAAATGAATGCAGCAATTAATTTGAAAAGTGGCTCATCTACATTGTACTTATTTTGCTCAATCAAACTAGCGAATGAAAAAAGACTCCATGCTAGGCAAACAATAATGTCAACACTGTACAAAAGCTATAAAGTAACAAAGCAAAGCCTGTTAGAGACAGTGCCATATGCTGCTCTCACGACTCACTTTAATAATGACAACTGGTGTATGCACTCCTTTGCATTAACTATAAATAAATCTGCGGAGTGGCACTATGCAGAGGCATGTGCACAGCACATCCAGGCTGTCACAGAAGAATGGAAAATCGAGACAAAGGTTAACAACGCTTTAGATAGACAGAACTCAAAACATGACAGCATCTGCAAGACTCTCTCCCTATGAACATCTGTCCTGCTCTGCACTCGCTTTAAGCAATCACTGTGTAACTGGATGGCAGTAGATGACGCTGTTTTGACCAAATGTCGACAAACGTGTTGGTAACATCAAGCACAGCCCATCTACTGTTTTTATTTCACAACTTTTTAATAGTATGTCATAGTGTAAAATAATAAAAGTCATTTTTGTTGAATTGATGACTTAAATTACCTTTAATATAAGCTGACTTGAAATGTGATTAATCGCAATTAATCACAATTAATTCTTAAACAGATTTGCGATTAATTAGTACATTTTTATTAGCTGATTAACAGCTCTAATCTAAAGATATATGTGCAGTACTTGGACAGGACAGACTACATTCAAAGTTTCTGCATTCCTAGAGATTCCAAGTACACAACAAAATGTATTAAAAAAAAGCCTGGATGCTTTGTGGCTCATGTTTAGTTCTTAATATAAAATAAACGTTATCTTTAGGCCTATACTTTTAAATAGCTCACCCTGAGGAGATAAAGGTTCTCTGGACCTGTCTTTTCCTATTCTTCCTAGTACTGTTTACATTTTTCCAATTTTTTTCCTCATCTAATATGAACTGTCCTGCTGGTGTTCTTATTCCTGATCCTATCCATCCTCATCATTTCCAAAGAGAACCTCAACATCTTAATCTCTGCTTCCTCCAGCTTTGCCTCCTGTCTCTTCTTCTGAGCCACTGTCTCTAATACATAGAACATCACTGGTTATACTGGCATCTTGTACGCCTTTCCTTTCATTCTCGCTGATACTCATTTATCACACAACCAACTTGACACTTTGGTCCATCCATTCCAGCCTGCTTAGACATGTTTCTTCACCTCTTTTCCACACTCACAATTGCTCTGGATTGTTTATCCTATGTATTAAAATCCTCCACCTTCTATATTCCTGCTCCATTTAAAATTAACGACTCCCTTTACAGTGGTGTGAAAAAGTGTTCGCCCTCTTCCTGATTTCTTTTTCTTTTTTTTTACGTTTGTCTTACCACCCACACGTTATCCTTATGATATCATGTGTATGTTGCTTTTTCTGCCAAGGGTTTTTATCTGCATCCTCCTACTGTCCCTTGATAAGGGACAGTGTGAGAAATGCACTTTTTCCTCCATCCACCATTTTCTATATTCTGCAAAAGGCAGCGCCTTGAAAATGGCAGCAAGGCCTTAGTGACCTGTCACCCATGTTTGTCTTTCTCTTGATGGGTTGTACTGGAATGTAATTTCCCCCACAGGGGACAATAGAAACAATCAAACTCAATTTAACTAAATACTTAAAGGAGCAATAAGTAATACTGACATTTAGTGTTGATAATTGGAACTACACATATACTATGCCTTCACAGAGAACAGCCACTTCTCAACAGTGTGAAACGCCACAGAGGTTTTTTGTTAACACAGGACGGGTATATTATGTTGTATTCCTTGCTATTTCTGGTCCGCTTCTCTTACTGGCTTCCATGTTTGCAGGCTGCTGCTCTTTTGCCAAGATAAAATACCAAATGCTATGATATGTTTTAAAAATATAAATGGGAAATCTCACATGATTGGCTCAGGAACCAGGAAGTAAACACGGACTACACTCTGAACCGAAGCAGTTTCGGACCGTACCCCTAACTTTGAAAGGATAAAAACGTTTAAAGACATTTTTGATGAAGAGGACTGATTGTTTATAGGGAATGTTACTTCCACCCTAGGTGACAGGTGAGAGTGATTTTGGTTAATTTTGCAGTACATTTCTTACTTATTGCTCCTTAAAGTGTTTCAGAACATCAAAAATGTAAATATTAGTAAAAAAACAACAACAACACAAAATGCAGTTTTTAAATGGTATTTATTATTAAAGGAGAAAAAAAGAAAACGTACATTGCCCTGTGTGATAATAGACCGCAGATCACAAGGTCATCTGCAAACATAGTCCATGAGACTCCTGTTGAACCTCATCTGTCAAACTGTCCATCACCACAACTCTCCTACATGTCCTGCACCACTCTAACATACCTCTCTGCTACCTCAGACTTCATCATACAGCTCATCTCTCAGCACCCTGTCATATGCTTTCTCTAGATCTACAAAACATAATGCAGCTCCTTCTGACCCTCTCTGTACTTCTCAATCAGCATCCTCAAAGCAAATACTGCATCTGTAGAACTTTTTATTAGCCTGAAATCATACTGCTGCTCACAGATGCTCACTTCTGACCTCAGTCTAGCTTTCTCTACTGTTTCCCATAACTTCATTGGATGACTCAATAATTTTATTCCTCTCTAATATGCTGCAGCTCTGCATATCTCCTTTATTCTTGAAAGTTGGTATCAGCACATTTCTCCTCCATTCCTCAGGCATATTCTCATTCTCTAAGATTCTATTCAAAAACTCTGCTGCTGTCTCTCCTAGACACTTCCATACCTCCAGAGGTATATCATCAGGACCAACAGCCTTTACACTCTTCATCCTTTTAAACGCCTTCCTTACTTCATCCGCATTAATTGTTGCTACTTCCTGATCCACAATGGTCACTTCTTCTGCTCTTTGTTCTGTATCATTTCCTTCATTCATCAACTCTTCAAACTACTCCTTCCATCTTCCTATCACACTTATTGCATGTGTCAGTACATTTCCATCTTCAGTCTAAATTACCTGAACCTGCTAATATTCTTCCCATCTTTGTCTCTCCCCCTTGCCAACCTGTATAAATCCTTCTTACTGTCTAACCTATCATACAAGTTCCTCTGTGCCCTTTGATTTGCCTACATCTATCTTCAGACTTTACGCTGCATCATTCAACCTTTAAAGTCCCTACTCTAAGTCCTAGACTCTTGCCTTTCCTCTTCTCTCTCTGGCTATAGGCAGATCTTTCTCCTCCTCTTTCTTGTCTTTGCTGACCAACAGTAGCCCAATTTCCACCAGTACCCTGTCGGTCATCAGCATCAATGGTGGTCATTGTTTTACACCAGATGCCCTTCCTGATGCAACTCTCTGTATTTATCTAGCCTTTAGACTGGCACAAATAGAACACAGGAAACTGAGCCCATTTTGAGACTACATCAATTTCCATTTTCCAGTCATGATTACAAATTATTTTCTACATTCTTATTCAGGATATGCTTTATTAATCAATCTTAAGGTAATATAAAAGAACTGCAAATACAATCAACTACATTTCAGTGATGCATTACCTGTCAGAAATGGCACAGTGATCTGGTGCCTTGATTTTAACCAAAACATGAATAAAGTATTCTTGCACTTAAGGATGACCATCAATGTATCACCAAGTCTCCTCAAAAGACCCCAACAACCGTTGTCCGCCTTCCAAGGCAATGAAGAGCTATCCTGAGAAGATCTTAAAATTAATGCTTTGGTCCTCCTTTGTAGAGGTCCACCAGGATCTCTGGACAATGATCCTCCACAATTCAAACCTGTTGTCATGATGGTTTGGAGTTCCCCAGAGCTCTTTGATAATCAGTTCATTGGTCTGATAGATGTGGAACTGTTTAATCCCTAGCCATGGAAGTTTGCCCAGATTTGGTTTTGAGGGTAAGGAGTCAGGCTCTGAGTTGGTACAAAGTCTTAGACCACAAAACATTTTGCAGAGACCTCTTGCAAAGACTTCAGTTGGGCAGAGGATTTTTTTTATAGATTAAGCTAGGCACAGAATACTAGATTTTCATTGATACCATTACATTAGTAGATAGTCTCCAGAAAGCCTGTTGGAGATCAGTATCCACTTGCCATATCAAGCAACGACAAATATTTTCCAATCAAATCTGGTCAATTTTTGCCTCCAGTTGATGAAACCTCTTATATTGTTACCATTTCAGGTATAATGGAAGATTGTTCCAGAAATGTAGGTTAGAAATGGTCAGGTCACTTTTTACTTTTTTGGAATGACCATGACCTGGATGACTGAGAATCTTCACCAGCAAGATATTCTACTACACCTTTAAGGCAGGGTGGTGAGTTTATTTGTTTGTTTGTTCTTGCAGGATAATTTTCTTGCGATATGACTTCAAAGTACATAAAAAGGAATCTGTACTCACCAAAGTGACTAATTCAGACAGCTTTAGAGCATGGTGTGATTGAAAGTAGAGGGAGCTGCACCAGTACATTACTACACTTTGTGGTCGCCTTCCAGAAATCCAACAGTTATTCTTAGAATATGTAGTGTATTCATGTTTAAATAAAAATGTTTAGTATTTCTATTTACAGGACACCTAAAATTGACAGCAGGTGTCATTATGTTTATGTTCTATGTGTCCGAAGCATTTGTACTGGCTTCCCTTCTTTATATTTGTATTTTTTGCTTGTTATAGGACGGCTTTTTAGGGAACTCATTATATTAACACAGATAATTAAAAACATATTGTTTAGCAGCTTTTATTCAGTTAAGTTCAGTTTTATAGATCAATCTCATAACACATCTGACAGAAATCAAATAAAGATAAATGTATGTTCATTCACATCTCGGTTAAGGATACATGTTTAACCAAAGCGTAGCTGCGTAGTTCCTGTGGAGGAACTTTTTGCCATGTCCAAAACATGTGAGGCTAGCTGGCTTGCTTGGTGATCACATTGTGTTTGCTACAGTATTACATGTGCAGGAAGGCAATGTAGGAACATCTACTCCTACATCATTGAAATCAAAGGTTGATACTTAACAGTATGATCGGGTATCAGACCACAACTACGTCTCTTGACGCCATTCTACCCTGGGGTGTCATGTTTCTCAGTGGCTGAGGAATTTTTGTGATAGATATGTGTGCTGGCCTGTTTAAAGTTGAATGTTTTTCATCCTTCTTCAATTGGGCCAAGGATTTTCTCTCACTGATTGCTGAACAGAAGCAGCCAGCAGTGACATGTAGCTAACAGACACTTAGCTTTAAGTGGCGCTTTGTAATGTAGTTTTGTTGTTGCTCAATCCTTCTCCTCACTAGTTGGCAATAAATGAGTTTAAAGCTTTGTTTATATGAAGTCCGTGGTTAAAATTGTAAGGGCTTTACATTTTACTAATCTACTAATAGGTCCACAAAATGCTAAATACAAAATCTGGTGGTAATACTTCAAATCAAAGTGAAAAGACAGCACAGCACCTAACAGATGTAATGCATGTAGCTAAAATGAGCTTGACATATGATGCTTGAAGAATTACGCATAACTCCTCTCATTCTGCACACCTGAAGGAAGATCTCAAAGGATTTTAGTTCTCATACACATCACCAAGCTCAAAAGATTATAGTTGTTTTTATTCAACAGAGGTGATACAAATCAGACTTTTTTTTAAGACTCTATGAACGTTGTAGTTTAACTGTTGATGCAGATTTTTGAAACATAATTTGTGACGTGGGATACTGAGATTGTATATACAGGTACAACCTTACAAGATTAGAATTTCGCAAAAAAGTTCAACATATTCTGTCACTCTTTTCAGGAATTGAAACTCAGTGAAAATTTTTAAGACTATTTCTTGTCATTTTAATGATTCAGTGTCTCAGAAAAGGAGAATATTACACAAGCTCAATAAAAACTATATTTCTAACAGAAATCTCAGGCTTCTGAACAGTATGGTCATTTATGCACTTCATACTTGGCTGGGTCTCCTCTTGCATGAATTACTGCATCGGTGCTGTATAGCATGGAGGTGATCAGCCTGTGGTTCTGCTGAGGTGTCCTGGAGACCCAGATTGCTCTGATAGCTGCCTTCAGGTCATCTGCCTTGTTGGGTCTGGTGTCTCTCATCTTCCTCTTGACAACACTCCACAGATTCTCTATTGGGTTCAATTCAGGAATAAACCACATGGCCACTGGCAGCTATACTACTACTATCATTGCTCATTTTGCTAATTTTTAAAAATGTATTTGTGGCAGATAAAATAAGTATTAAGTATTTCAACATTTTTCTTTGTTTTAATATTCTAAACGGAGCATGACAACAAATTTTGTTCTTCTGAGGTTTTATAATATGATCTGTTGTGCACTGATGAGGCCGTGTTAATGTCAAAACTAAATACCAAAGGACCTGCTCAGGGGCAGTCAGCTTTGTTGCTTTGCTCAAAAACAGTCAGATCAGAAAACTGTTTGTCTTTTTACATTGGCCGTCTTTCTGCGTAATCATATTCTCCAATCAGAGCACCCCATTAAGTAGCTTTCTCCCTCCCATCCTCCCCCCAGCTGACGCACCTGCTGTGAGTCGCGCTAAAATGTCTGACTGCTCCACTCCAGAGGAGGAAGTCAGAAGAGCGAGCAGACGGCAGCCCCAGATCAGCCTCCCTGTATCGGTTTTAACAGGAGGCAATCACAGCTGAAGCCGCTGAGTGCAAATATCCCATATCTAACCTCAAACTAACTTCACAGTGGCTACTAAAGCCGGGCATACACTGTATGATATTTTTAATCATTGTACTTAGATACACTGTACCCGATGCTCTGATGTGATCTGACTGCTCACACTGTACGTCCAAAAACCACATGTCGGACTCAGCGCCGTAGAGAGATGCCGCTTGTCGGACTCATCTATGCGGAAGCCAAATGTAAACAGTAGAAGAAGAACAAGATGGAAGTGTCAGTGCTCACTGTTAAAGATGAGGCTCACTAAAACAAACGTGCTGCCTTGGCAATTCTACGAGTTGACTCCGTAGTTTGACTCCATGTCACATGTACCGCCGCCATGCTTCTCTCCGCTCCTATGTTTTCGTCTGAGAAGAAGAAGAAGGCCCTTGTTTGCACATGTGCAGTGGGCGAGGTAGTGGGAAATCGGCTCGTAGACGCTCGTAGCTTGACTGTTGATGCAGAACTATGAGATTCAACAGTGCACACGATCACCTCACGAGGGCCGACTGAATTTCAAACATGTTGGATATTCATCCAAGCCCACAATTCCTGATCAGGAGGTGGTCATGAGAGGCTAATAGCCCCTCGTTACTCCCTGTATACTACACAACGCAAGACGCATGATGCAAATGAAACTCAGCCCAATTCAAAATATTCTTGCACAACGGAAGAATCGCCCAAAAAATCGGACAGTGTATGCACAGCGTATAAAGGAGAGCTCATATGTCTGAGGTGGTTGAAAATGCATGAAGGTTCCACTCACTCCCGAAAGATGAGAGAATCACAGAAGCTGGCTGAAGTTCATTAATGGGGACTTTACTGAAGCCAGTTTCCGAACAAACTCAGTTTAAAAAAAAATCTGTACCAACAGGGAAGGTGGCGACCACAACGCTGCCATTAACTGTAAGTTTATTTCATTTCTAAATGCTTTCAAATATAAGAAAGATGTGTTTGAAACTGAAAAATCTGCGGCATGTCAGTGGCATGATTTTTCTGCCGCTGTCCGGGAGAGCAAGCTCTCCTCTGCAGGCACTGCTGTGACTGTGGTGACTCCAACGCGGTGACGAGTTGACAAACAGCTGCATAACGTTTCTGTGTTACAGGTATGCTGGCAGCGAGTTCTCTGCTGCGGTAGCGCGTTAAAGAACTGGATCCCAGCTGCATATTCCTGTTGTTGGGGTGGCAGGGAACTCGCTACCATCCTCAGCAATTATGCAGCCGCCACCGCACCGCACCACAGTCTATGGCTATTTATTTCAGTTCCACTGTGTTGAATCGCACCGGCAGGTTAAAGCCTCTGCTTGGCCTGCATTCTGCAACACAAACACTTTACCAGCGAGATTAATAGATTTGTAATGGAGTGTTGTGCCAATAAGAGAGGTGTGGATGGAGGGAGGGGGAAGGTGTGGTGCAGTGCAACAAATCCATTATTATGGTTTTATGGCTGGTGAAGTGTTTGTGTTGCAGGATGTGGGACAGGAGAGATCAGGTTGACCAAAGGCTTTAACCTGCCAGCGCGATTCAACCCAGTGGGACCGAAATAAATAGCCACATAGACCGCAACGTGACAGGGAGCTCACCACGGCAGTTATGCAGCTGGGAGACGTCTCCAGCACGGTACCATAGTGAGCTCCCCAACCATGGGCGTAGGTTTGATTTCAACTTTGGTAGGGACACTACTGGTCTCAAGTTTCATTGGTTTGATGTCATTGGTCCTACGCAGTATGCATGCCCCTATTTTTTTATACTTGACATGAGCATCAGGGGACATTTCGTTTAAAGAGAAAAGCAGTATTTTTTGCTACATTAATACAAATTTTATAAGCACTATATATATTGTATATAAATAAAAAGCTGCTCCTTAATTTGTAATTAAAATAAATTAGACATCACCTGAAGCACTGAAGGGCCAGCTGCTTCACCTCCAAGCTGCCCTGCATCATTATTACTGGATATCTGTATTTCCTATAATCATATAATGTTACTATTATACAAGTGTGTTTTTAGTATTAAAGGATTAAATGTAACACAACCTTTTATATCATCCTATGATACTTACTGTCAGAGTGTTAAAATAGCTCCTTATGTCTCTTTTCATTTTTGGTGGCATCATCTACAATCACAACACTAAGCATGAGCCTAAATTTATTCAAATATAAAATCGCTTTTAACAATTATTAAAATAAAATATAACACTATCTTATCCGTAATCTCCAAAATAAACAGCCAGATTCAAGCATTTTTACCGGACACTAATGTTTGTACTAATTTACTTATGGACTGTGTGGAAATCTATGTAAAATCAAACCAATGTGTTCCTCTGTTTGTACTTTATCCTATTTCCAAAAGTATAAATAATTAAATAGCACTATTATTATGTTGAACCCTAATTATGCTTTCTAAACAAAAAATAGCAATGTTTAGGCACCATCTCGTATTGTTATACTCTATAAAACGAATAACACCTGCTATTTATATCTGAACCGCCTTAAAGGGATTTTTTGAAAGCTTACATTCTTTGCTTGTCGATTTTTCCAGCAGTCTTCAGAACTCCTGCCTGACACTGAATATTTTTGTTGATAAAATGTATTATACTTCAGAATTAAATATTATTTTAAGATGCTAACGTTGGTTACTTACATTTCTTAAGTTCCACAAATGAAAACTACTCTCTCCTGCTTCTTCTATCGCCTGTTATAGCGTGCATAATATATTTTTTTTAATCGTTGTAGTAACCGCAGTATTCTAGTGTGAATTAAATTTAAATTTCGCGCTGCAAGCATGCACGCACATGCACGCACTAGAAAACAGCTAACCAGGGAGAGAGAAGGCGGGACTTAAGGCAAAACAACCAATGAGAGTGGAGTTAAACAGCACACAGCACAGTTACGTGCGCTGCTAAGTTAAAGCGACAGGAAAGACCGACTGGACACGCAGGCTGGCAGACGGAGCTGCAGCAGCAGCCGCCGCCAAGCAAGCAGCGGAGCTGCGAGAGGAAAATAAGCGACTGCTGTATCAACGATGTATTGCAAATTATAAACATGTTATTCACATCGAATTATTGGTAGGGACATGTCCCTATGGTCCCTATACAAACCTACGCCCATGTCCCCAACGCACCGCGACACAGGAATATGCAGCTGGGATCCAGTTCTTCACCACGGTACTGCAACAGAGAACTCTCTGCCAGCAGAGCTGCAACACAGAAACGTTATGCAGCTAGCTACCAGCTCTCCACCGCGGTGACTGCGGAGGAGAGCCGCGGTGAAGTTAGTTTCAGGCTGAAAATGAGACATCTGCGCTCCGCAGTTTCTGCGGTGTCTGGCTTCTGTTGGAGCTGATACAGGGAGGCTGATCTGGGGCTGCCCTCTGCTCCGCCTTCCTCCTCTGGAGTGGAGCAGTCAGACATGTTAGCACGAATGACGGCCAGTGCATCACCTGGGGGGAGGGGGAAGGCTGTTTGCTTGATGGTGTGCTCTGATTGGAGAATATAAATATACAGATAGACAACCTATGTAGGAAGACAACCCCTTTTTCTGATATGACCGTTTTTGAGCAATTATACCCCCAAAACCTCAGAAAAAGGAAATTTGTTGTCATGGCCCTTTAAGTAATGCATTCAACCACAATGGCCTCTATGGATACTTACTACGCAAGACTCCACCAGTGAAAAATACGCTGAAGTATGTTTAAAGTCTTGGACTTCAGAACCTTATGGTGGTTTTAACGTAAAGCTTGCTCTTTCAAACAAGATGACTTGAGGACAGTAGAATTTATGGGGCCTTTCTGATGTAAATGTAAATGGTCAGTAAATATTTATGAGCACAGGGGACATTAAACAGTTCATGCGTGAGAGACTGAAAGAAATAACACCAAATACTTCAATGAAATATAGGTTTGCTACTTTGGAGTAACAAAGTACCTTTTAATAAATGACAGTAGCATTTTAGTTTGTCTTTAACATCTTTTCATTCAGGCAGTTTGTATCGCTTTTACAGTAGTTGATGTCTCCATGTATTTTTATCAGAAAAGAATCAGACTCAGCTTCGGCAGGTCAAACTTTTACAAAAACTCCAAACTCAGAATTTTGTGGTCACAAATTGACATCTCTGCTAGTTGTGTGTTGAAGGAGTATAGCCGGCAGTTTTAGCTGTCCAGCTTTGGCTGATGTCTTCATCTTATTGAAATGTGACTTCTTTGTCCTTCAACAGATGAAATTCACAGATGCAATGCGCTCCAAAGCTCGTCTGTCTATCACTGGGTCAACAAGTGAGAACGGCCGTGTTCCAGTGGCTTACCTTCGCCCAGGATTACCCATGAGCCTCAGCATGACTGATCTCTCATGACCTCACACAAGTCAGTGCCTTACAGCCAGTCAACACACTTTCATCGATCCCCGCTGTAAGTGAAGTGGACAGAAAGGGTTGCCCTCTTCAAGAAAAACACAAGACATATTACCAGTAATAATGGGCGACCTGCCCCACCTTTTATTCTGGATTTTATTCATTCAAAACTCTTCACTCCTTTACATCTGGTCTACCAAAACTAGGCAGATGACCTTCTACTATCTGGTTGTCAGGCTTCTGAAAAGACCTGCCCACTTGTAAAGTGATTCATGCGACGATAGAAGGGAGAGATGGCTGGTCCTAAGCAAATCCATGACAAACAATCAAGCACAGAGGACAGTTTTTTAATTCAAATGTTACTCGTTTTGTAGATTTTTGCCATGGAGACTTCTATTGTACAGAAAACAAGGACAACAGCGATGCCGACGTTCATGCAATAACAACAGTTATCAGGGATGTGATCAGGAACTGTGGGGACACAAGCAGGACCTTGTTTGAAATGTGTTAAAAGTGCCATGAACAAAAACTGATGTCCTGAGAAATCAGTATATATTGTGACAGATAACGATGTGATTGTTCCAATTTTCTTCTTCTGTTTACCTGTAAATCTTCATTTGAGAAACACGTAACGACACACACACAAATACACACATCCAGGTCAAATTAAATATTAATAGAAATCAACCAAAATTTAATAAGAATTCTAGTTGATGAGGTTCTGTAATTTTAATTAGGACATTTGGTAACGTCGTTAAAAACACCAAACTCATGCAACTCAGGCTGACACCCATTCTTTCAGTTACTTCAGTATAATAAGTTACAAACTATCTTATCGCTAAGTTTTTGTAATCCAAACCTACTGTACTAACAGTTTCCTCCTGTTAATGAACAGTACCTTATCTGAATTACTATTTTACCTGTTTGAATCACTCAGTTTTTATAAAATACTTAATCCATTCATCCATCCATCAAACCTTGTTGGCATATCTGAGGTTAGCTAAAGAGCCAAGCGTCTCCTGGGTGACCCTGAGGAATTCCCTGGCTAAAAGGGATGCATGATTCCTCCAGCAAGGTCTGGGTCTTTCAAGCATCTCTTCCCAGCTGGACACGCTGAAAAACCCCCACATGAAGGAAAGAAGAGGGGTCAATCAACGCAGGGGTGCCTGTGGTTCTACTGTACTGGATGATTAAGCTAAGGAACTCTTTACTCTATCCCTAAGACTGAGGCCTAGGGTGGACACCACTCAGTACGCCTCATGTACCCATGATAGGATTATGTGTCCCATGACAGACTTAGAGCTTTCCCTTCCAGCTCAGCTCCTTCTCGGTCAGCACAGACCTGCAGAGAAGGCCCCAACTCATCTCTCACTCCATCATCCCATCACTGCCATCATCTACCCAAACTGATTTGAGATTCCACCTTTTCATGGTGGATGGTTAGGAACCATCTATATGTTGCAAACTGCTGTGCACCACTGTAGAGCATCCTGATGGTCATTCTCCAATGGCGCTATTAGAACCTCATCATCTGCAAAAAGATGAGATACAACCTGGAGGTTCTCTGACAAATTCAAGACTACACTATACGATTCTGTCCATGATCACCTCAGAGAAGGTCAGGGTCACATAGCAGCCCTGTTGGAGCCCAACCCATTCTAGAAGCAAGTTCAGCTTTGTGCTTAAAATGGAAAAGCAGCTCTGGCTTTGGTAGATGGCCTACAAAGGGACTCCTGGCACCCAGCGGCTCCCCCATCATGAACATGCATCAGGCGACATATTCATAACAGCTCCTAACCTTCTCCTGGATCTGAGGTTCACCAATCAGCCTGAGCCTTCTTTAGCAACACCCCGGAGTAAACTGTGCCAAGGGGGCAGCGTGTTACCCTGAAGCGCCTGTTTGCTCTGTCACTCCACAGGCTGCCTGCGAAACACTGAGGAGGCATTTCAATAGCGACCACCTCCCAACATTCTGAACCTTCAGCATCTCAGGGAGAATCTTGTCCACCTTTCCAACAGAGAGCTTTCTCATTAACTCAGACCACCCATAGTCCTTGCCTTCCACCAAGTCTGTGGACTTGGAGAAAAGTAAGGATTAAGGATTTCCTCTAAATGCTCTTCTCACCTGTCAACAGTGTCTTCAGTCATGATCAGCAGTTTGTCTCCCCTGGGTACACCAGGGTATGAGAGAATACAGTCCCTCAGAGTTTGGTTGCAGAGATATCGCTGTGTGTGAAGCCTGACAGTCTCTAGTTGGTGTTGCTCAAGTTCTTAACCAAGATCCTGGTCCTTTCCTACCTGCAAGTTGCCATTACATGTATAGGCACGCACAGGTCCTCACCCTTACCTTCACACAGCTCCTTCTGCACCAGAAACTCTCCCTGCAGCTGATAGGTTCACAAGGAGATGGATGCCTGTTGCCGTTATAGGTCCGGCCTTGCTGAGCCCCAGGAACCAGGACTCAACCGTTAGAACTGGGTCTAGGGGGGTGCAATGATGTCAGTATTCAGAATTGGAAACCATATCATAGATGTGAAATTGAAATTGAGTATTTTGGAACAGTGTTGTGTAAGTTAATACATTTTATTGGCTTCATGCAGTGACGATATTGAAAGAAGGAACGATGAGGAGAGGAAGAGCGGGTGGGTTTGGGTTACGTGATCACAGTGCTTTACCCCAGAAGAATTTCTACAAAAACAGAAGGGTCAAGGTGTGCAAATGTATCATAATGTCCAAATGTATTTTGTAAATGGATATAAATACATAAAAGGGAAAACACGCCTAAAGATAGGTGATATAGTTTAAAACGCATTCTGAACTTCACCATAGAGGAGAGTTATCTGCATTTTTTTGTTGTTGTTGTTATCATCACTGTTGTTTTAAGAATTTTAAGAAAAACAGCATCCTTGCACACATTGAATTGATGGCAACGCTCCAACAACTCCCTGACGTGGTCGGGGCTGGAAATCCTGCAGAGCCACATAGGACAAAGTGTTTTTTATGCATCGCGTTAAACTACATTTATTTCTGTAAATATGAAAATGTGAGATGAATTTGTCTTCTTTTTTAAAAGCCAACATACAACACGACAAGAAATACTCACATTGTTTACTGTACATGGTGTACACTTAAAAATGCATCACACAAGACATCCCTGCACATGTTATCATCAGAAGAGTTCTGAAGCCAAGTGGAGGATGTGCCAAACAGACTGAGGAGCAACCGAAGCTCTCCGACGGCAGCTGCTGAAACTGAACCCTGAGCCAGCAGAAGCTCTCACCTCCGTGAGACGGACTATATAATGTGAAAACTTTTCAAAACTTTACTGCATTGATGGTGCCAACAGTGACAAGGAAGATGAAGATTGGACAAAGAGAGCATTTGCATGTCACTTAATTTTTTTTTTTTTTTTTCGGATCAACCTGTCAGCCTGAACCCTTATGACTGGCTGCATAGTAGTGTTTGATAATGATAACCGTTAGAAGAATATAAACAATATTAATTGCAGTACTACTGTTGTTCCTGTTATGTAAATGTATGCTTTTAAGAATTTGATTCTGCTGCTTTGTTTCTAAAAGAGCTGTTCTTTGTTTGGCTAGTTTTCAGCTTAATGGGAAGCTAAAACACACTTCAACCTGACAAACGTCTGACACCTGAGTAACACAAGCCGAGAGGAGCGCTTCAGTCTCATTTCAGGTTTATCGTGGGGATTTCCACGGTCCCATCAGCCACTGAGACGTGGAAAAATCATCACAGTTCACTGCTGACTTTGTGATTGCTTTCTCTTTTTCTAATAAAATAATAAAATTTCGAGGAAAAAAAACTGTTTCCAATGGTGAGGTTGTAAGTTTTCAGTGTAAGGCAGTTTGTGAGTCATTTTTAACATTTTTGCCTCATGAATACACGAAGAACAAGGCTGTATCAGGGTGACATTTACCAAAAGGCTTGGGACGGAGTGCAATTTGTTGTAGTTATTATGTATGTGTGCAGTTTTTTTTTTTTTTTTTTTTTTATTACTGACTACATCTGATGTTGGCTAACTACCATGCCCTTCGAAATGTTTCCATACCCTTTAAACTTGTTCACAATTTGTCCCGTTACAGCCACTTGCAGTAGTAGTGCATAACTGTAAACTAGAAGGAAGATTATACGTGGATTTGGAAGCTTTAAACAAATCTGAAAGGTGTGGCATGCATATGTATTTACCCCGAGAGTGAGTTAATAATTTAGGGAAGCACATTTTGCTACAAAGGTCCTCTGGGTTATGTCTCTACCACTTTGTCTTTCTATAGGCTAATTTTTTTTTTACCTAGTTGGGTTTGATGAAGAGTATCTGCCATTATCAACTTTCAGGTTTTGCCAGATATTTCAACATAGATTTCTAGCTGGACTTTGAATGACCTATTCTAACATAAGTTAGAGTGGGTAGCAGTCATACCAGCACCACAGAATGATGTAAAGCCCTCCATTGTGGCTCTGCCTGTGGCTTTTGGGCTGTTTTTCTTCTGAAAGGGAAACCTCCGCCACAGTCCTTTACAGCTTCTGACAGGGTTTTTTTTTTTTTATGTGATTACATGTTCCCATCTGCTCTGACCTGCTGTGTTCCTTGGTCTGTGTGATACTAGTAATTCCCTAATGTTCTCTAAGACACCTGAGGTCAGAAACAGAACAGCTGGATTTAAACTTTGATTAAATTATAAACAAATGGAGGATTGAGCTTTGAAGGCAGTGGATTTTATTCAGGACTATCAGAGTAAAACCGGCATGTCACGATTTTCAGGTTTTAAGTTGTTAAAATCGTCACCTTTAATTTATTATTTTCCCTCTGCTCCACGATTATACACGCTGTTGTGTCGATCTATCACGGAACATCCCAATGCCATACAATGAGGTTTGTGGCTGTAAAGTGACTTAATGTGAAAAGGGTGTGGGAATAGTTTTACAAGGCAGCATGAGAAGGAACCAGAAAACAAATGCCTCGGCCATGCTGATACATATTTGCCTCTTTAGGTGATCTTTTGGTTATGGAAAAGGCAGAATTTATTGTATCATGACTTTCTATTTATGTTGTTAATATGCAAATGTCACTATAAGAGTGTTTGACTGTATTCACAAATGAACACTCATTGTGATGATACTTGGTTTGTAATCTATTTACAGTAAACAATAAACATGCATGCTCTCAACATGATTGTCAGTGCTATGTAGCTTTTTTTCACGTTGCTAATAGAATTATCTGATACTATTGTTCAACTTTATAATGCATCATGTTTATTAGTTTTTTTATTTGAAGGCAGATTGTTTTACTCTTCCTGACATGCAACTTCCTGTCCACCAGAGGGCAGTAACCTTCACTTCTAACACCTACAACACTTCCAAAGACTACTTGTTCAAAAAGTAACCAGATTGGTCTCTCCTAACTGCCTGAAATAAAGAGGTGGATGACATATTTTAGAAACCATAACATGCCTTTGGTTTTTTAGATATTCTTTTGCAAAAGGAACTGTCAATTTATTTCATATATAGTCATCCACAAACTACTGCAGTATCATCTATAAACTTCATATATATTCCTGCAAGAGAGTCTGTAGTGGTCAGTGGACAGAGCATCTAACATCAGTGAGAGGATGCAGCTCTGTGGAGAAATGTTTGCACAGAAGGATGTTCATCGGTATTTAATACAGTAAAGCAAAACATTATGCATACAAAAATAGAAATAAGTGTCATGTGAAGAGTACAAATGCTAAACAGAAAGCAACAAAAAAAGCTAAAATATTTTTATTTCAGATAAAATTAGGTTTGGTTTGTTACCTGCAGGTTGTCTAGGTTACAAACCTTACCAAGAGTCACTGCATCACATTGCTTTTCACATGCGTACAAATGTAGCATATATATAAAAAAAAATATCAGGGTATAAGGCAAATGTATATGATTATATACATTTTGCCCATTTTCTATGCGAAAGTACAGTTTTTAAATGAATTTTTCATGTCTTCATCAGTTCAGCTGCAGTTCAAAATATAATTTCCTTGCTGCCTCCTTATCAAACTTTATTCGATTAAATAAAAGGGGATCCCAATCAGTAAACCTTGAAATATCAAATCTAGACTATACCTGAAACAAAGCCTCAGCCGAATGAACAAACCATTATTCTCCTAAAGGAAAGCCCAGCCTGTTCAGTTCTTCCAAACACCACTTGGAGGGTTAAACCTCACGAAAAAAGATTACAGTGCACTCTCTAAAAGCATCACAGTTCAAAAGTCACAAAATCACTTTACAAGCCAACATCTTCATGAAACTTGTCCTGTTTCTGGTCGGCAAGCAAAAGCTCAGCTGTTCCCACCATCTGCTGAGGAGAACGTTCCCACTGCTCCAGCTCCTATCTTCTTTTGGTTCCACCAAAACCTGAAACCAACCAAATGTTAGTCACTGACTATTCTAAATCAACCCTAAATCAACCCTAAAAGACAAGCTTAGCGTTTTTAGAACAAACTTTAATCTCCATAAGGGTTCTTTACATTGATGGGATATTAATGTTTGTGATATCTGGTCCGCTCATTACGACCAAAATCGAGCTTTTTAAATTAGCGCTGAATGTCCGCTTGCCTAATGCTGTTAGCTTGTGGATAACATCTGTTCTTGTCGTAACTACAGTTTGTTTTAAACATAAGGTTTATTTGGTTTTGCTCCACCATCGTTCGATAGTGCTACCAGTGTTATTACTGCATTAATATGGAATATTAATGTCGATTTAATGGTGTTTTTGTATTAACCGATTTAGTGAATGATCGCTACAGCGACCCCTAGCTTCCCAGAGGTATAATCGCATTAATAAAATCAAGCATTCTAAAGTTTACTGATTTATACTGAGCAAATCATTCGTTAAAATGTTATTTTCTCAAATAACGTTTTGTTTAACTCAAGATTTGCATTGTGAATGCAATGCATTTGGTATGTTACACATACCAAACGTTGTTCTGAATTAGTTAAGCTAATTTAACTTCATTCCACATTCTTTCAGATGAACCTTGGTACCTGAAGCGGTGCGTGTCCCAGAAGAGTAGTTCTCTCTTGCTGGAGACGGGCTGCTGGGCTGCGTCCTGCAAAACAACCACATGACAACAAGAACCTGAAAGCTGGGTATAAACTGAGCGCTGAGCAGTGTTCGTATATCCAAATTCAGTCTGTATACTCTTTACTTCACCTGTTCTCTCCCCACTTCTCTCACCTCTGACGACCAAAAAGATATCCCAGCATTCCACCTGTTCCCATCCCAGTCCAAAAGCCTCCGCCTGTGCCGGCACCCCTGTGACCTCTTTGGTAACGTTGTCCATGAGCAAAATCAGGGCGGAAACCATAGCCTGGATTGGCCCCTGGATTGGCCCCTGGATTGGCCCCTGGATAGCCTGAGGAAGCAGATAGACAAGTGGTAGTAGGCTTTAGAAAGACAGAAGGGATCGGTAAAGGTTTTATCTAAGGAGGCTGTGTCTCGTCCTGCATCAGGTACCTGTATAGTCAGGTTTGAATCCAGGTGGAGGTGGTCCTCCCATGTTGTTTGGATCATGATCCTGATGGTAGCCCGCCTGTCCCGCACCTTGCCCCCACTGGGCCGTGTCCCCGCTGAGCAACAGCTTGTAGACACCATACGCTAAGGCAAGAAGCACAGCAACCACCAACAGTCCTCCTGAAGACTCGCTGTCCTGGGGGTGGTGCTGCTGGGGGTGGTGGTGCTGCTGGGAGTGCTGCTTGCTTCCAAAAAAGCTGCTGAAGAAACTAGAGGCAAGACCCCCAAGTCCTGAGGAAGATGACGAAAACACTTAATATATTTAGCATTAAATAAGAACATACGGTGTCTAATCTTTATCTTCGTCAGCTACATTTATATATAACAGATTTAAAATGGGCTACAGAAATGATGTCTCCTCTTACCCCCCCTCTCTTTAAATCCACCATGGGAGCCAGAGCTGCCTTGCGTCCTCCTCTGGCCCTCCTGAGTCAGCTCCAGGGTGTACTCCACTCCACAGGAGCCCTTCAGGATGTAGTCATCAGAGGGGTGGTTGTAACCCTCACAGCTCACCTCAACGACACCAAACCTGAAGGCATTGTCCATATCCGTCTTACACTCCCACTGGCAAGGAGAGGAAAACATTACTCAGACAAACTGAGATTTGGAATCTACATTTCCTATAAAACATTTATGGAGCCATATTGAAGCTGACATTGCTTGGACAAACGTGTTGGCTAAATGCATAAAAGCAACTAAAGCAGCTGTCATGATGGCGAGGCTTTTTTTTTACAGTGGTCGATCAAAGTTGATGTTAAACTCACAGTTTGGTCAGCAATGTGCAGACTTAGGACATGAATGGCAGAAAACTTTCAGGCTTTGATTGATTAATTTGAACAGTTATTTTCCCAGATAGACTCATTCTAGGGGTGGGGAAAAAAATATTGATTCATCAATGCATTGCAATTAATATTTTTTCCCTATTCAACATCGATTCAGAGAATTTTCTGAATAGATTAGTTTCCCTGGCCACTGGGTTCATGGCGACAGTTTTGAGAGATTCGTGTTGTACGGACATTTTACCGAAAACAAAATTATAACTACAGGCTGATCAGGGTTGAAAAGTTTAGATGTGTAGCTATAAATACGTTTCTGCTGAAATACCCAAAGCACCATTATCACCAGCAGTGAAGCACACCCTCAGCATCATGCTGCCACCAACATGCTTTACAGTTGGTACATTTTGTGGCCAAATACAGCGATTCTTGTTTGGTCTAATCATAAAACTTTTGTTCTGAATACATTTAGGCTGCCCATGTGTGCAGCTGCACCTTTCAGTAGAGTTTGTAGTTGTCCCATTTGGAGCTGACACTAAAGACGCTACAATGATTCAACAGATGAGGATCTGAATTCAAAAATGATAATGTTTCTGTTGGCGACCGGCAGACTACGGCCCCGCTCAACCCTCGTCACCTGAACATCCACACCATCCCAGCCTCTGTTGACACACTGGACCACCTCTGGGATGAAGACATGGCAACCTGCCGAGCCACCGACACACTTCAGCTGAGGAACTGGGTTGGAGCGCCTCGCTGTGGTAAAACGGTTCTTGTAGAAAGTCAGAGCCTGGATGTCTCTCAGTAGCACACTGTCTGCATGAAGCACAGGCAAGTAAGGACATGTTTATTCCCATAACTCATTGGTGGAACTTACAGAATAAAAACTTATAGGAAAATATGATGCTGTAGGTCACTTTTACATATTGTAGCCATCGTGTTGATGAATTATGGGTCAAGTATTCAGAGACAAGGTGGCCGTGACTTAGCAGCTTTTCTGTTCCTGTATTTCATGCTTCTTGTTTGTTGTTGCAAGAAACAACTGAATGGTGACCTCGCATGAATTAAAATCTCGCGAGAAAGACATGGCGACCAGTAGCAAACGACACATTTGCATAGAGCAACTTTAAAACAAAAGTAGCAACAGTTGGAACTAAATGCTGTCGTTTTATCAGAAACATTACGTCATTAATGCTCTATTAAGGGGAAAAAGGTGAATTAGGAACTTCAGCCCCGGAAACACGAACAACTAGAGGGAGTGTTTCTGTTTTCTTCCCCAACTACTCGGACTAAAGCACTGCTGTAAAGCTGCTACTTCCGGACCAAGTTGAGACGAACATTTCGAAGAGAATAAAGACCAACCTTGATTCCAGCCGCAGGTGATCCCCACCAACACGGACAGCAGCGCAGCTGTCAGGGGGGTCAGCTCCATCTCCCTGGCGACAGGAGCGGGTTCTCTTCACAAGCTTTGATAAATCTGAGCAGTGGAAATGTCTGAATGAACAGGGCGCTTTTCTTCACGGAGGCTCGCTCAACTTATCTGGATAAAACGCAGGACACGGCTGGAACCGGTGGACACATATATGCGTATATGATGTCTATGGGTGGACAGCTTCACTTCCGGGTGCGTCATCAGTAGAGTGGGCGGGGAGCCGGAAAGCGCACGGACAAGAGCGCCCCCTACCGTACCCAAACCTCTGCAGGCAGCTGCGTTGAGCCTAACCTTCCTGGTCAAAAAGAGTAACTCTGTCGGCCCGCTGTCACTAGATTAGATTCATGTTTTGGTTATTATGTGATCGTTATATGCATCTACGGACCATTTCAGTCCACATCATAGCCTGGTCACTGTGTAACTTTGTGTTGAGGAAAGATGAACTTGCGTGATTTGGCGCAGACTTGAAACATCACATGGTGGTGAGACCCTAAAACATATTTGCCTGAACAGTCATAAACAAGATTATTCAGTCATATTCAATTATTTAGAATCTGAGTTCAGGTGAGGCCCGTTTGGTAGATCAAAAGAACCTTTTGAAAATAGCGACATACTTTTCATTAAGCCCACATATTGGTCTGATGTTATATTCTACATGTCCAGTTTACATTATTTGGAAGCAGGAAACCGTCATGATTAACAGAAATAAAGGATTGAAGACATCAGCACTGTTTTACAGCAACCAAAATAGATATATCAGAATGAAAAAGTATCATCATTTTATTTTAACATAATCCTCCCAGCCAGGCTGAAGCTGGCACTGAAGCTGGAATTCATGAGCTGGGTCGATCTCAGACCGTTGTTGGTGTGTCCACTTAAACCCAAAGTGGCCCCAAACATAAACGGCAACAAAAGAGACAAAGTAGTAAAAATTGTTTATTTCATCACTCCCCCATTGTTTGGCCCACATTATTAAATCTCTCCTATAAGTTAGATATTTACATCATTAAGGGCCTCTGATATAATACACCATCTTCTTTAGAAAGAACTTCATTTCTCTTGTACAAAATGTTGCAAACATGATCAACAATAAACCCACACCTCGTTGCCCTAGAACAAAAGCAGACATTTCCCCCACCGTATATCAGACTCGATTATTAACCCATCCCGTCACAGGCTATTACCAGGTCACAGTAAACTGATCCCCTGAAGTTATTCCAGTAAGGCAAGCAGTCCAAGACCTTTACACTTTTTCAAAAATAAATGGCAATAAACATTTCAGACATGGAACAACTGAAATTGTGCTTGGAAAGCTTAGTTTGGAGAAACAGCCACAGATTGAAGTTCCTTCAGGAAGACCTCTGTTTTTCTTTTTCACTTTTTCCTTTTGCTTAGAAACTTCAGACAGTGTAAAGGTGATTTATATTCTAGCCAAATCATAGAAAAACATATATATAGGAGAAATGCGATTAGCCTGTTAAAGGTTCATTGCAATGGAGTCAAAAAACAAATACAGCCAGCTGCCAATGGTTAAAAATGAACTACTACCTCGTCTGTATCATGAGATCACATTATTCAGCTGCTTTTACACCATATTTCCAGCAAAAAGTCTATCAAGTGTGTTTTCTGGATATAAGCAAGCAGTAAACCCATGGAGTGTCCAGAACCCCGGAGTCCTTCACCAATCACACGGTCTGCCTTTGGCATCAAGTGAGCAAACCAGAATTAAAAATGTCTGTGAAATGATTAGAGTTGATTGTGTTCACTTTCCTGGACGGTCAGTGATAGCAAAGATTAGGATTTTAAGAAAACAGAAATAAAAGCTTGTAAACACAACCACCATAAAAGGCCAGAGACATGTTGCCAGTTTAATGCTAACCCAACAGCTCCTTGTAAGGACCAGCTGTTTCTGGTGGTCTATCAACCAGTTCTTCCCTGGAGTGCATCACTTCCTGTTGAGTCCAGGACAAACCTTAACAAAGGCGTTTTTTGCTGATAGCCACAGCTGAGACCTTCAGAATAAAACCAGCTGTTTGGATACATTTAGTGGTCATGTCCTTAGAAAAATCACCACATCTTTCTCCCATCGACCAGTGGATTTCCTTAAGTCTTCATACAGCGACAATGTTGTTCATCTCCCACTTCTGAGTGCTTTTGCTGACGTCACAGTCTGATATGAACACTTTGTGAAGCAGGTCGGAGCGGTCCAGACATTTACCTGAGAAGAACAGACATCAACGAGCGTTACTACACGCACGTGTTTCTCACTTTGATTCAGACCATCAAAAGCTTTTATCGAGGACTTTTTCTGCACCATTCTAGAGAAGTTTAGAGTAGAGATGCTGAGTAGATAGAAGATTTAGATCTGAGGGAAAAAGGCTCTTTTCAGGTTCTACTTTAACACAGATATGTTTTATTGAAGTGAGTCGTCTTTGGTAAAGGTTTTAGAGGGAGGACTTAATAGTTTCAATTTGTTTTGTTTTTTCATCTTTAGAATGAATGAGATAAGATTAACCAAAACAGTATAATGGACTCATCACACTGGCACATATTGTTTTTACCACAGGGTGGAATTTAATAACGCAGTACTTTAAAGCAGATGTTGATATACTGAGATATAAGTGTACTAGGGCTGGGCAATATATCACGACTTTAAAAATGTAGATTTTTTTAAAAAGGGATATAAGATGAGACTATATTGTTTGAATCGAGATGGTCTATGTTTCATTGTAATTAGATTTTTATGTATTCTAGTAGGTTCTTTTTCAGTTATTTCTCAAATTTATCTTAAGCTGCTTGTTCAAATCTGTGCCTGTGAGACATTTGGGATAAAACTTTGGTTAAGAGATGCCATTTTATGATTATTTTATGAATAGAAAAATACCACATATCGGCACTAGGCCTATAAATATCCAGATAAAAGTTTTGGTCCATATCGCCCAGGCCTAAAGTGTATATTATTATTATGTGCTGTAAGGAAGCCTTAGTATATTTTGATGTTTGTTTATTGGCCCACGGTCGAACTTTTAACATCTCTTGGCTTTCCTCTGCTTTTGCTTTGAAACTTCCACTACGAATAAATCCTCCCAAATTAACCAGTGCTACTGCTACTGCTAATTAGCGCTTTTGCTGTGGTTCTGGTCACTGATGAGGGAATACTGCATCTTAAGAATTTATGTCTGTGTTGGTCCATTCACACAGGTTCTGACATTCTGAAAACAAAAAGCTTGAATACCTACACTCCACCAGTAGGTGGCAATGTTATAAAGGATAGCAACACTAACATTGTTAAGGAGAATGTCCTAAGTGGGACTAAAAGATGCTGGGACTCTTATAATATAACAGTAGCTTGAATTTTACTTGACACTATCTACCATTTCCTTTAGTCCGTTACTTTTTCAGCAAACATTTAATGTTTAATGGAAACAGAGTAAAAACAAAGGACAGATGTAGACAATCCCATAAAAATAACTGTAGTATTGTTCATAGGTAGCTCTGCCCTCCATCTTCTTTTCTAATCTACTCTTACTTTGAAAGTGCTGACAAAATAGTGTCAAAGAGAAAAGAGTCTAAGAGAAGTTGCTGATGAAGTTACCAGGTAAGCTCAACAAGCTGAAAGTTGGATAATTCTGGGATGATGAGGATAATGCGATGTGAAAATAATCATTCAGACCAAAGGAGCCAAACTCCAGTCCTCGACAGCTGCTATCCTGCAACTTCTAGACAAATCGGTTGACTGGATACTGGAGTTTCTCTGCATGCAATTACACACTTTTAAGTTCAGATCTTTGACTTTAAAGACACTTTTCACTCTATGCCTAATTTTAAAGACTAGGACAGTCATCGCCCAATAAGGAGGTGAATAGGAAGATCATACACTAATACATGACACATGCGTAATGGTTGAATTTGACAGCTTCTACAGGCATAAATACTAAAGTACTAAAAATGGAGCTTATTTTACAGTAAACATTTTAAATGTAACAGGGCTTCCATCTTAAACTAGTTTGTTTTTTACTTGGGTCCTGTTTTCAGAAGGTTCAGCATCCGTAACACCCTACTGTTGCTTGGACTACCTGTTAATACACTTTATAGTTAACGTGGATGCACTGGACTGTTCATTTAAAAATTGATTTCACTGGAAAAAATAACTCAGATCAATTGAAATCTAAAATAGTTCTGCTTGGATTTAACACCTTAATAAAAACTTGGTATATTAGAATCATGTACACGTTCCATTTAGAAAGCTCAGACCAATGTTCAGTGTAATTAACCATTTCAGTCAGGCAGAGTATCTGACCCAGACCCTCATCGCCTGCTGCTGAATGCTAACTCAGTAACGACAGATCACAAGTGAATGTGCTCCGCTGCCTGTCAGGAAAACACCCAGCAGCCTTTAATGGTCTGAGCTCAGCCTCCACATGCTCCACCTATGCCCATTCCTTCCTCTGGTGAAAGCAGACACGTCTTCAGAATAATCCCAATGAATTAGGATTTGAAATGTGTGTTGAAGTTGAAACTATGCAGACATTTACCTGTTGGCACATGAGTGAACCGATGAAGATCCTGAGAACAGAACAAAAAAATAACAGACACAATGTTGAATGCTGATCAACTATTGGCTGAAACAAAAACAATTATCAGTGATCTACTAGTAAACTACCTTGAAGTAGTTCCACTCAGTGTTCTGGTTCCTCTCACAGTGTGTGATGATAACAGCTGAGTTCTCTCCTCTGGTCAGGCACTGGTCGTACTGCATCAACTGGTTGGCTTCATTTATGCGGAACAACTGCAGAAGCAGATCAGACAATGAAGCAAATAACCACAATCAACCAGATTCACTGGAGATGCACACACAGAGCCCTGATGATTACAGCTGCAGCCTGTGTGCCATCTAAGGCGGCTAAGCCTGAACATTTTTGCCTGTTTTGGCACACAGGCTTTTAAAAATGACAACTTGTTTCAATATGAGACGTCTGGATCTGTGGGAGGAAGGTTCTGTTAGAGGAGGGCTTTACGGCTTGTAGCTATGACTGCTTCCTTCCAAAGAATTCATTCAGATTGCTTGACAACATGTCCTGTTAAGCTTCAGTGTGCTCTGTCTTCTCAAACAATCGGAAGAACAAGCTGAACTGGACAGCATGTTTAAGAACTAGGATCAGATTGGAATGAATGGACTTGACTTGGAATGTGTCTGTATGATTGGATTGAAATGATGCCTTGAGATAATACTTGTTGCAAACTGGCACTATATAGTAAACTATATCTAATTAATGATAGCTATATTTACCCATGAAGCCTGACAAATCCAACTGGTTTATCAGAAATGACACTTAAGACATTGAGCCCTAACTTTATATGTGCTGTATGAGAGAAGTTAGAAGCATCCAGTCCCAGAGAGATGCAGATAAACTACTTTATACATTTCATATTATTATGAATGTGTATTATTCAGAAAACAGAATCTTTCCAAGAAATATTTGCACTTCCTTCTGTCTCTTAATGTGAACATTTAAAGTTCTTGTTCTATGCTGTAACATCATAAAATCTAGGTTCATCTTGTTACTAGGCAACGCAGCTGTTCCCTAGCACCACCACTTCTTTTAACAGTGAACGTCTATTATTATTGTCAAAAGCGCTTTTAATTAACTTTGGACCATAGATTCAGTCTGAAACTCCAAATAACTGAGCACCTTCTTGGTAAATAATGATATCTGGAGCTCTTCTGAACTAAAATGGTGGCTTTCTTCTTTCCTCACCTGTTTCCATCGTGGATAAGTGTAACTGGGCTCTGCTCACGAGAACTTTTACATTTAAAAACATCAACAGTTGAACAGTTCCAGCTTAGTTTCCCATGAGGCACTGAGTGTTACCTGGTTCCCCCCCATCCTGTGGCAGGGGCCAATTTCCACATTCCCTCCATTGGTGTGCCCCATGCTGTCAATGCAGTAGCTGGTCTCAAAGCCTCGAATCTGAACACAGAGAAACGGAGGAAGTCATCGTCACGAGTAGCAGAACACAGACAGCAGGGATATAACACGGCATGTGTTTGACTGCTTACCTCCCCCCATTCAACATTTTTAGGAGGAAGAGGGTAGTGCGCTGGGATGTCATAAGCTATTTCCTCCATGAACCATTTGAAACTTTTGCATCGATGCTCCTCCCTGAAAAAAGTTTGGTAAAACACACAGTTCAAAACTTCCAGCCTTCACTGTACGAGTCAACAATATTCAAAGCGCAACCTCTCATAAACAAAACAATCATTTTGAAACCACAGATGTTCCTTTTTGTCTGGATAAATATATACCAGAGCCAGATTATCATCATATTTCCCCATCCGCTGTAAACAATGAAAACCTGAATCAAAATGAGAAACCGTCTGTACTGACCTGCTGAGAAAAATTATCCAGCACATGTTCTTGTTTTCTTTAGGACTAGCAAACCCTTTTAAGGTGGAAGTAGTGATGCGCTTCTTGCAAAGGATAACAACAGCTATCCTTACATTAGCCACATTTTGATCAGATCAAACGGATGCAGTCTGGCTCAGTCAGAGTTTCATTATCAGTCTAATATGATAGATGGAGATCGACAAATAATCTGGCCAACAGGATAAATCAAATCATGGCGACACATTTTAGAGCTGTTTCCTTCCAGTTTGCAGGTCTGGAGTTATAATATATTTTGAATACAAGCTTGGACAGACTATAATTTGCACAGTGAACCTTGCAGAAATATTCATACCTTTAAACATTTCCATATGTTGTTACATTGTTCTGGCAAACTAACTCTGAACATCCCCACAGTGAAACATGGTGATCGATGCTGTGCTTCATAATACAATAGTTTAGACCAACGCATACGTCTGCATGGATGTCCCAGACAAAGACGGCTCCCAAAGGATTGCAGCTCCAATTGCAGCTAAAGATGGTTCTACAAAGTTTCAGGGAGCTAAATACATGTTTGCTTCACATTTCAGATTTTTATAGCAGTTAAGGAATTTGAAAACAAAATATTTTCCTTTCACTTAGAATTATGCAATACTATTTAATGTTTATCACATAAAATCCAAATAAAATACATAGACGTTTGTGTTTGTAACATAATGTATGGGGCTCCACTATATGTTGTGAATATATTGTCATCTCAATACCAGTGGGTGCAATGTGCATAATGCACATGCCTGTTTGGAGTTCAATAATAGTTGTCTAATATATTCCAAGAATTATGAGCTTGCATTTTACATGCTAAGGTAATATTGAGCCACTTAGAGTCTCCCAGCAGCAGGCTGCTCATATCTGGATATAAATAACATTGTCCGAAATGCTAAAGGTGACAGAAGATCAGATGAGAAAGAGAGGAAAGAAGATCGGGGGCATTTTTCTTACTTGATATTATCAACCCGATATTTACTAATTTATGGCCACTGCTAAAGTTTCTGATGTGTTGCAGCCCTAGTAATATAGCAACATTTTAAATAATTCAAGGTTTGTTTACATTCTTGTGAAGTGCGCTGAGATTCGTTTATCAGAATTATAGATGTAGATTTCTCCACATGCCACACACAAACCAAGATGGATTAGTTCAAAGTATTACATTTCTGCTGTAAAGCAAAATGGAACCATAGGGGAAACCTTTTGAAGACATGGAGAAGAAAAAAAAATCAATCTGTTTTTGGTGCTTCGTTCCTGATCCGTTTTTTTTTTTTCTTTGACCAACAGCCCCTTTTAAAAATATGTTTTGAGTTATGTAAACAAATAAATTAAGTTTTAGCTAGGTATAAGTGTTTTGTTATAAAGACCAAAACATTAAGAAACATATCCTCAGGCTAGGTGCTGACACAAAAAAGATGAACACAAATTAGTGTCTGAGCTGGACGAAGCAGACCAGCATAAGCGGGATGGTGTCCAACAGGACGAAGAGCAGCTTTTGATTGGTACAAAAGTGATAGCAAAAACAAAGTGTGTATACATTAGGTGTTATGTTATGAAACTTTTCTGTACCTGAAACGTTTCAGATCACTTATGTCCCCATAGGCTAGAGTCAGAGTTTCAGGGCGGCTGGCGTAGAAGTAGTCCTTATAATCATCCCACCATACCTCCACCACACGAACGTAGTTCTGTTATTCACACAAAAGCATGAACCCAGTTAGTGTCAGTCAGTGAAACACAATGCTCCATGATATAAACCATTATTTGCCAGACAACATGAATATCAGCTCTGATTCTAGTGAACGTGAAAACCCAACAAACCCATTGGAAGTAGTGGTGGCTGAATCCTGTTGGAATGTTCAAAGAGTACAAATACTTTCAAGGCACTATAAGCAGCATGTGTAGTGGCCCTCTTCTGGCTGGTAGCTAACTTCAGCATTGATGTGTGAGGCGTGTCATCTGTTGTCCTACCTTTAGAGTGGGCGAGGATCCAACATGTGCAGGTGGGGGGTTTCCCTGCCAGCCCTGAAGTCTGTAGATATGACCAACGCGAGAACATGGTACAAAGAGCAATTGGCCCCCACACTGCCAGATCTACATGTACATCCAGGAATAATAAAAAAAAAAAAAAAACATATTCAGTAGTCAGAAAGACAACTCTCAGCATATAACGCCATAGAGTAATCTAAATAACAGACCTTGTATGATATTTCAAAATTCTCTCCTCCCCATATCTGTAGTCCAGGGTCATACAGACCCAGCTCAAAGAAGAAGTCTCGCTCTATAGCAAAGAGACCTCCGGCCATTGCTGGAGACCTACAGGGACAAAACCACACATGACAAGCAGTCGTGTAAGAAACAGTAACATGTTACAGGTGCGTCATGCTAAAAATAAGTCAGCTTTAAAAACTAGTTGTGTTTTCAAAACAAGCATTGACAGTCAGAAGTTATGGAATCAAGTGTGAGATGAACAGAGAAACGACCAGCAAGCACACAGTCCCCTGATGACACATGATAACTGAGGAAGGCATCAGAGGTGCTAATGTCTCAGGCCAAGCAACACTTTCACCCGAAACTTTACCGTTAAGCAGAAGAAATGTCCCAAAGCCATCCCAGACTTTAGATTAAGACCCACAGGAAGACAGTGCTAACATAATGCTTCTGCCCTTTAGACTTGTGTATTTAATGTGGGCCAAGTTAAAAAAGATAGGCAAATGAAGAGTTTTACACTCAGGACAGATTAGTCCAGCTAAACAATGAAGTAGAAACAGATAAACCACTGCAGGAAGGACAGCTAGTGGATAGAGGTGAGTCAACCCCAGCCAGCTGGAAACAGTCTTTTTTAGTAGGTTAGTTATGACTTTTACATAGTTAGTTATGATATACAATACATTAGATGCACTTGTGTAATATTTTTGAAACCAAAGCCAATTGTAATGTAGAATATATCATAAGAAATACGGCCATTTATCCCAGTCCAGGTGAGTCAGGAGGCACTGGTACCTATATGGCTCAGTTACTGTTTTTCTCAGATTTTTTTCCCTGTCTCCAAGCGGAACTCTCTTCCAGAGCATGCTCCAATCCCAGGCTCCTCTAGCAAAACCGTTCTCGTCTCCTCCGCCTTGGGGCTCGATGTTGAACCTCTGGCCATGGATGGAGTCAATCAGAGGCACCGTACAAACAGTTCTGACAGAATGGAGGTGGGGACATGCATACAGGACACACGGGGGGAACGAAATGGGGAAACATCGTATAGGGAGGAGGAAACACACAGCAAAGTGACACAACACAAATATGTGGGGTGGGGTGGATGACGCCAACCGAGACATGGTCAGGACAGTACAGAACAAGAAGGGCGGGGGATCAAGGAATGGGAGATGGAGACAGAAAAAGATCAGGAGTGAGTTTTAACATGCTTTGTATATGTACCGGTATGGTTCGGTGGTATATTTTCTCTTGGCCTTCTCTTTCTGGCTAAGTGGAACTCTCTTCCAGAGCAGGCTCCAATCCCATGCTCCTCTAGCCAGGCCGTCCTCATCGCCACCCTGCTGGGGCTCCATAGTGTACTCATTACCATCTATATAATCTATCAGCGGTACAGTGCAAACTGTCCTACATGTAGACACACACATACACAAACCTTTGTATGGGCATGTCACGCTGCATAAAGTCATATATACAGTAGTCTAATTACTCTGAGTAGCATTGCTAATATACTTCAACAATGAACATCTCGATAAATTAGAACATCATTAAAAACTTGATTTCAATAATTCAAAAAGTAAACATGTAATAGATGAGTTACTTGCAGGTTTAGTTTTCTGAGTGTCATACCAGGCAGCTGTGAGGAAATTGAATTTCAGATAATGAAGACCCAAAATTCAGCTTCTCTAAAACTCTAAGTATTATATCAGACCATTAAAAAAGGAATAGTACCTAAGAAATGTAATGTTGCCTAAACAACGGGGAGGACTACTAATCTGACAGTTATTCAACAGTCACCCTACACAAGGTGGGTAAGCACAAAAGGACATTACTAAAGTCAAGTGGCTTGGACTGCAGAGCATCAACAGGTACCACAATCACAGATCCAGGAAACTGGCTACAACTGTTGGCTTGCTTGTGTTAAATCTTTTTGTTAAACAGAGATGATGTCAGCAGCATCTTACCAGGACTGAGGGGCAAAAAGACAGCAACTCAGAGTTTCAAAGTCCCCTCATACGTGAAATAAAAATGCTGGTTCTTATTTGGAAAACATGGTCTTAGACTGTTAAGGAAGAGTGGAGAAGCACATAATCTATGTGGCTGGAGGTCCAGTGGGAGGTTTCCACAGTTAGTGATGGTTTGGGATCCATGCCTGCTGGTGTTGGTTCACTGGGTTTTAACCACAGCCAACGCAGCCATCTACCAACCTTCATGCTTCCTCCTGCTGACCAGCTTTAGGGAGATGCTGATTTCATTTTCCAGCAGGACTTGGTACTGGTGCAAACTGCCAAAAGGTACCAATCCCTGCTATAAAGACCCCAGTATCACTGTGCTGACCTGAACCCCACAGAGACACTATGGGCCGCACAAGAGGAAAACTAGAGGAGCTGAAGCTGTGCTTCCTCAACACCTCGGCAGAACCACAGGCTGGACCCCTCCCACCACACTGCTGAGGCAGGCTACTTTCTGAGACACTGAATTCTGGGTTTTCATTAGATGGAAGCAATAAATCCTCAAACTTATCATGAAAACATGTGAAACATATTACTACGTAAGGTAGGAATTTTACTTTTCTAACTGAATTATTGAACTATTCTGATAAATAAAACTTGGATGATTTTTGAACAGCGCTTGTAGATCGTAGTTCTCCCCACCTTGATGAGGGTTCTAAGCTTAACATTAACCCTGGTTCTTCCTGTACCTCAGGTAGACTGTACAGTCAACACAACAGTTTTTCAATGAAGGCAAGAGCAGAGCTGCTTCAGAAGAGAACCACCAGTTCTCCTCTGGTGACCTGTCAGTGGTCTTCAGTGCTTCATCACTTCTGAACATGACCAACATCAGCTTTTCTCATTCAAATACTTGATTCAAAGCAGGGTAATAAATAAATGCATACATTGGATAATGCCACTAAAATAAAAACAAATTATAGATTAGACCCTTGTTGAGCTATCATTTTGAGTAAAACTGCTAACAGAACCCTTTCATTATTAGAGAAAGCGGTAAGAACATGAGCATAACTGACCTGTCTTTTGAAATTGGTCCAACAAGAGGAGCATACCAGTTGATTCCAACCTCACAATGAGCATCCAAGTAGATCAGGACCTGCAATTCAGCAGCAAAACCTGTCAATACATGCTTCCGTTCTTGGAGCATCATCGCTCTGTTAGCTTGTTCACAATCTAAAATAAAAAAATTAAATCCTGCTAAAGGGAAACAGCCAACTGATACCTGTCCTGTAGTTGCCTTATGAGCTCCGATGCTCCTCGCCTGTATCAGTCCCTCTCGTTTATCATTTCTGAAGAGTTTAACAAGCCCGTTCCATTGCTTAATGTACTCCTCCAGACGCTCCTTCAGATGGACTACAAGCAGAGAGTATAGATGGAGCATTTTACAAGGGGCAAATTATTGCAATAAAGTTATGACTATATGAGGTTATCCAATTGTAATTACATTACATTAAAATGCCAAAATAAGAAGACATTACAAATAGAGTTGGACAGAGTTTGGCACATGCGAGTGGCAAAACCCTCTGTTAACTTTGGATCTAACTCGGCTTTAGTCACACTAATGAATGCATGTCACTCTGGCAATGGTGAACAGTTTACAGCCGAGGTGTCGGAGCTTGTAAATTATGCCTGTGTTTGTGGTTCTGCGTGGTCACGGGCTCTGGCCAACTAGTCCAGACCTCAGCATGCGGGGACAGCAGAGAGAAGGAACATTAGTGGATCGGTCTGGTGAGAAATCTGGACACACTGCTCCATTTCACTCTTTTTCTCACATGTAAGTTTAGAAAAGAGGAAAGTGCAGGTGTTTGACACCCGGCACCAACAGCCACTATTATTCAGGCTATCCGTCCAAGAAAGAGAGAGCAGCTTTGTGTGGATTAGGCTATGATACACAGAATGTGAAAAGGAAGGGACAGAAAGAGAGAGAGAGAGAATGGACAGAGGAAATAATAATGCCATCCTCCCATATTTAACAACTGTTGAGATTGCTTGATGTTGGGAAAAAAGTGAACTAGTTTATTTATGTCTGATAACTGAGGCTCTGAATTCTCTATCAACAACGACTTAGTCCGCATTAAGAGCATGTCCTCTGAACTTTGAACTCTTTCTTGGGAGGCCTGAACCTGCACAAAGCCTCTGAGCCGCAGCAGCAGCACTTTGAACCATTCTTGAACTTTCTGTTCCTTAAATGGTCAACCATTTATTCTCTGTGGACTGTTCTGAATTAGGAGGAAGAAGTAAGCTTTGCCAAGAGTAGATCCCAACCCCTTTGGACTTGTAGATGATAACAGGAAGAATTGATTTTTTATATTGCTTCCTGCCCTGACTGGTTCATTTAACAATAAATGACATTTAGTTGATCAGATAATACATGGTTCACATTGGATTCATGTTATCAGAGATGAAATTTAAATCTGTGTAAATGTACAGTCTGCCAGTACATTTACTATGATACTGTAATGTCTTTTTCTATATACTTGTGAAATAAAAGCAGACCCACCTTTGTTACTGAAGTCATCTATTAGGACAATCTCAGCCAGATATCTCCTGGGCGTCCTCTTGATGACACTGTGCACTGTTCTCATCAGTGTGGACCAGCCCTCGTTATGGAATACTATTATGACACTAGAAGTCAGCAGCCTATCATCGTAATGCCAGTACTTACACCTGGAGAGCAGAAACAGATCGAATGCCAGGTCAGTTGGAGTCAGAAGGATATTCTGCTTTACAATCACTTACTGTTGACACGTCGGCCTCCACAAGAACATTTAAAGAGTTGCCGGGATCATTATGGTCGTCTGTGCAACACAACACTTTACAGCAAGAGCAAGGCGAAAAAATACACTTCTAAGGAATAATCCTGATTAAAACATGTTATTTTCCCAGAGCTTGATTTTGTACATGAAAAGCAGACTTTTGTTTTGTACAGTTTGAACCAGAACCTCCACACCTGGAAGAGTAGTGGACCTCAGGGAACCGCCTCCTGCTATTGGAAGCAAACTCAACATACAGTACCAACAGGTCTGTATCCAACTAATTTGGTAACATTTACAATGTGATTATAGCTGACCAAGTAGATTGGATATAGTACCCAACAGTGTATTAGAATTAGACTGTGTGTAACTGGACCAAATCTGTTTGACTGCATTGTTTTGGCAGAAAATGGACTGATTACACGTTTATTTCTTATCATGTCTTAGCTATTCATTTGGCATTTATAGTAGTCTTTTTATGTAAGGGTTAAATCTTATGAACAATATTTTTATGTATTTCTTGTTCTATTGTCCTTTTCTCTCCCCTTTTCCTTTATTTTCATGTAAAGCACTTGGATAGGTCCAAATGCTTTACATGAATCCTCTGCAAAAAAAACTCGCTCTGCCTTTGGATATGAATAGAATTTGGACAGATTTGGATTTTAAGTAACTGGTTTGGCAAGCGTGAAGGTCACATGTAAAAAAGGTTTGAACTGGCTATAATAATCAGTTTCAATAAACCGTTTAGTTTAAACCAATAGAAGTTTGGATTTCATCTTAAATTGCTCCTCAAAAATGTCATTAAAAGCTTCATACAAACCCTAACAGCATCATGCGTGTGGCTTTTGTTTGCCGTCTTTCAAATATTACGTTGCTATTTACTTAATTGAGGTTTGAGGAAATGGGATTAATTTGGACTCGAATGTGTTTCGCTGAAAGATTGAGAAAAAACTGGAATCAAATCCAAAATATGGACAAATGTTGCAATGTTGTGAGGATATGTGTTGCAACCCAGTTTGTTGCTCTACTTGTCAAGTTGACAGACGCCGCATGAATCACCACATGGTTGGTGTCGCTGCCAGAAGTAGTTGAGTGTAACAATGGTGTATGGGAGGGTTGGAATCTGAAGCGCTCTGTATTCATTTAACATTTGAAAAACAGCACAAGACATATAATTTTGGACAACTGCCTTTGAACAAATGATGTTTAAGGATGAGAAGATTCAAGAATTACAAGAATTTCTACTACGTCAGCCCAGTAACAGTAATTACTGATGATTATTTGACCTAACTTATAACCTCCAGGGCCAGCTATAACGCACCTTTGTTGGCGTTTTTCCACTGTCGCTCCAGTAGAACAACCCGGTTTCTAACCTCCCTGAGCTGTTGCAGAACGGCCGCCAACTACAACTTCACTGTGGTTGCTCAAGCAGGTGATGGCTGGGGTGCTTTCACTTATGGTGTTCTTGGCCCAAGAGGAAATTCCTGACTTCCCTGATGTTGCAATGAAACACCAAAGGTTGTTTGTGTAAAATCCCAAACAAGAAAAACTGCGTTTTGTGTTGCATCTATAGAGAACCAACAGAGCAGGAAGGAGTGGTAAACCTCCCTTTTTGCACTCATAAAGCTTTTCGTACCCATGTACTCAACCATAGCACGTTGGGGATTCTACTCTGTAGTTACAGTACTTTGGTACAGTAAACAGAGAAATCATAAAACTCTTAAATACTTTTGCATTTCATTAAGGATTTTATTATACCTCCTATTTCCATGGATTAAATTTCTTGCCCATGTTTGGATGGGTTGACTCTTAAGAAATATAGGAAACGATGAACTCCGAGTAGGGCTGCCCGATATCAGGAAAACATGGAGTGTGATGATAATATGGGTGAATGGATCCATAACAATGTGACCTCTGATAAATGAAAACTTTTGAAAAAGTTAAAAGGGTTTGTCTTTCTGCTTTGGGTTCATAGCAAACACTGACCCAGTTAATGAGTTTATCCAGCTACTAAACAAGGTTGTATTGAGAAAGTTTCTTTTGGGCTATGTCTGATGTTTGGTTAACAAAGCAACTTAGTAGCTGTTTCTTAATGACTTCACCTCCTAGCCACCTCTGTTCCTTCTAAAAACCTTTATGCTGAATTTATTTATTTCCAGATACCAAATATATTACTGACACAAAGCGCCTGCGTGCTACTGTTCTAAACACCTAATCCAGCAAACAAACACTCTGTACTATAAACAGTGAAATGTGTGAATCATGTGGTCCTGTTGAGTTTCCACTGATCTTCCACAAATTTACACGGTGAGTGTAGATTAGCGTCCGACCTTTGACCTTACACTAGCAGTAACGATGTTATGAGAGAAACAGCTTCAACATACATCTTCATGTGAACAAAAATTATAATCATTTTTTTTCCTCTTCCTTCTCTTGGTGAAGGCAGACGTTTTTTCTTCCCTTCTCCTCTCCTCTCCTCTCCTCTCCTCTCCTCTCCTCTCCTCTCCTCTCCCTACACGTATCTCCCTTGCTTCTGCATCTATCAATCTTTTTGGAGCCTCTTTTTACATTTCCTCCAATTAGTAAATTATGGATCTGGTCAGCTGGACTCTCAATGCAATTGATAAAATTTTCTTAACAAGAAGAATGGGTAAAAGAGAGCCCTTGTGCCTTGGCAGGACATGGTGGGAGGAGGATCATGTGTCTGTCCATTTTGTCAGTCGAGGACATTAAAAATGTGTTCAAAAATGTATTTATAATAACAGGATTTCTACTTTTTGGAGCTGGCTGTTACCTGGAGTATCGAAAAATTCTGAAAACATCGGCAGCTGTTTCAGCATGTGTCAAGCCTGCCTGAACTGAGAAGAACTAACGAGACTCTAAGGCAGAAAAACAAGAGTCTGCCTGCCCAAAACAAACGCTGTTATCAGGATCTGGCTTTCCTGTGTCGCTCTGTGACATCTGTGACCTGGAACAGAGCGCTGCTGAACTGCCTGATAATGTTTATCACCATCAATGACTTTGGCTGCGATGGCTATCTGCCACAGCTCACAGACCTACACTAACGAAGCAGTAATCAAAGCAAAAGGTGGCTACTTTGAAGAACCTAGAATATAAGACATATTTTCAGTTGTTTCACACTTTTTTGTTAAGTATATAATTCCACATGTGTTAATTCATAGTTTTGATGCCTTCAGTGTGAATGTACAATTTTCATAGTCATGAAAATAAAGAAAACTGCAAAAAAGACACAAACAACATCCATAGCAGGAGCCAGAGAAAGATCAGTCACACCTCCACAACCTGAAACGTCTCTGAAGCAGGTGGATTCACGGACTAAACTCTAATGATTTACCTGTGTGTGTTCTCACTTCATTTCATGTACCAGCTTCTAAAGCTGAGACCGACTCACAATTTACGCCGCAAAATACAAACATAAAGAAGTTTGATTTGATTTGTGTCCGATGACGACAGAGAGAGCAAGCCACACTTTGGTAGAACAGCACAGAGTAATAATAACAGAGCGCTCCACAAAGATGTTATTAATCAGAGAAACAACACGTTATTTTCTGATTGTTTCACATCCGTTACACCCAGCAGGTAAACACGCCCTTAGCAACACACCTCTGCTTCCTGCAGCCCCACCTCTGGTTTGCCTGTTTGTGTCTGAACATGCTCTAAAACCGCATCTTTAAAATTAACTGCGCCTATCTGAAACACAATGAAAAGTATTACAGCTCTGTGCGTGAACCTAGTCAAGAAACCGCGTCTACCCCCTTGCAGCAGCAGCGGAGGCTACAGCGGTGTGGACGTGTCATGGGCATCAGTGCTTGTCACCAGCTCAGAGTCACGGCACCATGTCCAGCGCTGCTTGTAGGCGCTGCGCGATCGATAGAGACAACCACTCAATTTAATCTCGTAAATAAACCTTTCGGCCCGAATTAAATTTTTTTCTCTGCTGACGTAAACGACATAAAGTCAGGAGAGAGAAAGAGACATTTTCTGATTCTTGCTCATTTTCTTCTCCCGGATCCGTTGCGATTCTCTCCTCTGTTGCCTCCAATTCCTCTCTCTCTCTTTATCACTAACTTTGACATTAGAGCTGCATGACAGTTTCCCTGATTTCAGCGAAATTAGCATATTTGCGAGAATAATTGAAGCAGAGACCACAAGCCATGCGTGCATATACAGCACAATGCGGATATTTCATCTTAAAATGAAGCGTAGAAGAAGATTTCTTTTAAATCAATACATTTTCGTGTGAATACTGTAACGTTCCGTTAAGCAACAGACCGAGGTCTTGCTGCTAACACTTTATTTTATGACGAACAGAATGGGACAGCTTTCACCCTGCCAGTCCCCGAACCACCACTTCTCCCCCTGGAAGCCACACATTTCTTCAGGTATAAACCCAAAACAACCTAATTTAAAGAAACAGTAAGTGTGCAACAGCACTTAGCAATAAAGTCTAATACAGATCATTACAATACATTTTGTTTATTGATTCAATTTACAGTTTTTGATTTTAATCTTTACAAAGGAGATGTTTATTTACACGTCTTTATGGTGTGGGGGAAAAAAAACACGATCAGACCGCCATTACAGTTTGCAGCTTACGTACCCCCACACTTTGGGAATCCCTGGACTATGGTATGACGTCACACCACAGCTCTCGGCATTGTTCTCCAGTCTGTTGTTTACATAGCCGGGGCCGGACAGTGCATGTACACGTGTGTACGTGCATGTGAACAGCTGCCACTCAGGGCTCAGCCCCTCCCTGCCCTAAAACGCCACCGTCAGAACAGTGCAGTGTTGGAGCAACATTGTGGAGCGCACCCTGGCAGATCAAAATGTTCTCTTACTAACAGCTTTATAAAGTTATGAGTTACTTACTTCTTCAATGGAACTGCCACTCCTAAAGGTGATGCTGTTTTGCTGGGTTTTTGTCCTTTACATATATATGCGCATAGAAGGCGACGGGCGAAAGGGAAAGGAGAGGCTGGGTTTTGTTTTGGTCTACAGACAGTGTATAACCACCACCTATTGGTGAAATATTGCTTATTGCTGTTTAAGGATTGTGTTAATGTATGGATAGAAACTATTAAGCTATAAATGTTAGTGATGAAGCTTGTTCTAGTGAAAGTAAAGAATTTATTCTAGTTGTAACTTTAGAAAAGTTAGGATTTACCTTTCTTATTTCTTATTACGAATAGAAACAATTAAGTACTGTGATTTTATGCTTTCTATATATGTTTGTTAATGTATGAAAGAAGTCTGGTAAAGGATTTACTTAGCTTATTCCTAGGTTCATGTAATGTTTTTCTTTCCCTATGTAATATTTCCCTCTAATGTTTTTATGTTCATGTACAGCACTTTGAATCATCTTGTTACTGAAAGTGCTTTATAAATAAACTTGCCTTGTCTAATCTGTGCTTAAAAAAACAGCACTAATAAATAATAAATGAAGATGGACAGCATAAAATATGCATTTTGAATCGTGAACTAGAAAACGTTCCACCTTTACAGATTACAGGAAATCAAAGTTCAGTGCAGTGGGTGTAAGCAGCGGTACTCACTCTTCATGGCGTAAATCACTGATGGTTCGGTCCAATGAGATCATGTCACTAGCCACCATGTTGAAACCAAACTCCTTAATGGAAGCTTGGACGGAGTCTTTGTACTCTGGACCCAAGACAAATGGCTTGGCTCCCTCCCCAGGACCATTAGGGACTCCTGGAGGTTCAGGTTCCTTAGGCTCAAAGTTTCCCAGGATCCCCTTTTTGAGCACAGGGCTGTTGTAGGCATGTGTGTGAGGTCTGAATGTCACATACTGCTGCTGGATGACCTGCTTCTGGTTTGGCTGCTGCTCCTGGCCATGAAGATTGACTCCTCCTGGAGGTAGCAGACAGAAATCAAAGGATTATATAAAGAATGCAACACCTGAATGTTGCCTTAACGATTGTCCAACATCCCTAAATTCCTTACTAAATCCAAGTTACTTCTAAAGCTAGGATCATCCATTGATCATCCATTGTGAACTTTGTTGTTTTTACTGGCCCTTAATGGCCTGTTTCGATTTTAACTCACAAGCAAGGCCAGTGGGGTTACATACAGTACTGTATGTGGTTTTCACTTCCACACCTGAACTAGGCATCCTGGGTAAATGCTAACTGAATCACTGCAGATGGACGGGGATGTCTTCGTATTTGCAGACTTTCCTGTAAAAACTTCAGTCAACTCACTGATGCTGTAATTACATGTTTCCTTCTGAAGTCTGGTTCTGTGCCGCATCCGTTGATCCTTTAAGGTTGTCTAATCTGGGATTACAAAACAAAACTGGGTCTGTTGGTGAGAAACACCAGCAGGATTTCATTCCTATGCTTACTGCTCCATCTTATTACAACACAGCAGTCATGGTAGCTGCTACTGATATTCTTTGGCACTCCGAGTCCGATTGCCAAGACCAAACCGACCTGATCCCATAAGAAAATGTAACAGCGACCCACCCACCACCCTGACTCAATGATATCCATCAGTCTGAAAAAAGTCATGAAGCCATTTCTTAGGCATTGGGACTGTAGTGAATGAGAGACATGATCCACAACTGGAGACAACATAGAACCGTGGTGAGCCTTCCCAGGAAAGACCAACCTATCAAAATTACTCCAAGAGCACCTCCACGACTCCTCCAGGAGATCACAAGAGAACCAAGAACAACATCTAAAGTACCGCAGACATAAGACTCCTAAGTTAAGGTCAGAGTACATTCAGGACCTGGAGAAATGACTGTATTGATGGAACCTATAAATCCTGTTCTCCATCTGAACATCTAGAAGCAGAATATCCAAGCAAAAGTAGCTTAAGGTCATGTATTGTAGTAGTTATGTAGCAGGACAATAACCCAAAGCACACCAGCAAGTCCACATTTAAATGGCTCAAAGAAATAAAGGTTTTGGAGTTGTGTAGTTAAAGTGTGGAAGTAATGCTGATTGGGATGCTCTGGCCTTAAACTTTAAAAACTCTCCGGTGCAGCTGAATTATTTAATTGTGTAAATAAGGCGGCCAAAACAATCCTTCACACTGATGTAAATGATTCAATGCCAGTTAGCGCATGGGTGGAACTTCCAGTCTGTTACCTTTTCACATATTACATTAATGAATGAATAAATGAATGAATGAATGAATGAATGAATGAATGAATGAATGAATGAATGAATGGACTTAAAATTTATTTTATGAGCTGAATCATCTAAGAGTGACAAAGAAGGAACGTGTCTCACCCATTGGCTCGTATGCGCATACTCACAAAGGATAAATACACCGCAGAACAGCATCACCTTTCAGACTAAGAACTCATAACTTTGTTTACTGTTAGCAAGAGAAGGTTTTGATCCGATGGGCCTGCTCTCCCCCATGTTGCGCCTTGCAGTGGGATTTTGTGGGCAGGGAGGGGCTAAGACCTGAGTGGCATCTGTTCACATGCACGTACCTGCATGTGCTGCCGGCACGGCTATGTAAACAAGAGACTGGAGAACCAACAACACAGAGGAATGGTGTGTGACGTCATACCATAGTCCATCTAAAAAAATACCTTCAGTTCTTTCTATCTAAAATGATTACATTTTTCTTATTGCTCCTTTAAACTACAGCTAAAACTCTAATAGAATCATACATTTACTGATCCAAATAAACTTAATAGGTTCAGTCTGAACACTTGTCAAGAAACTGGAACCGGTCCAACATGTGTGATGCATTATGAATTCGGGATTCTGAGAACATTCTTCCCAGAGCTGATTTTTTTTTAAATGTTGAAAAGGGAAATAGGAGGAACGTTGGGTCTCACCATGCTTCTGTCGGATAGAGTTCAGGTCAACTTCTACACCTTCCACACGGGGCCAGGGCACCACAGGTTTAAACTGATCCGCCAGGTCCCCTTTGGGGAGCGCACCGTCATCCTGTTTAAAACAATATACAACATGGGGAGATCAAAAAAAATGCAGACCTGGTCTAGTGAATACATAACCTGTTTCACTGCACGGTTACCAGCATTTGTTATAGTGTGGTGAATATTTTTGACAATGACCAAACAACATAGAGACAAGTCTGACTGATCTGAAGAGAGACATGGGTGAAAAAATAAAGAGTCAGAAGTGGTCCTAGGAACATCTGCAACTGGCCCTCAACACCCTCAACAAATAAACATAAAAGTAATAAATAAATAATTATAACAAATAATATATTTCTCTATTAAGGAATGTTTGCTTGTTGCTCATTTAAGCATGATGATGACAGCATCATCAGTGGCGGTTCTAGACCATATCTAGCAGGGGAGCCAGGGAGGGGCTAGTAGTTTTTCATGGGGGCACAGTACAAAAGAGTGAAACGAAAACTTGGAAATATTTCATTGTTTGATATGTTAGGTGAGTCACAAAGCCAAACAGCAACCTGCAGCTCTGGAACTGCAGGTTTCTGAGCCCTGATAGAGAAGACCAACTGTGTTCCCATCTCAATGGGCTAAAACTGACCCACTTTCGTTTTAAAATCATTGTTAAGGTAAAATTGTAAAAAGGTACAAAATGATATTCCAAGGGGCAAATCAGTTTTGGTTTCTGTGAGAGCACCTGTCATATTTAAAAAAATCGATTTAGTAAGCAAAGGGGCCAGAACCAGTTGCCCTGTAGGCCCCTGTCTAGAGCCGCCCATGAACACCATGCTATGAGGTTACGTTTCCTCAACAGGTCAGACATCATGGTAACATGGATGGAGCTAAATACATGGCAATTATTAAAGACTGCACCAGACTGCTCCGTGTTATGCATTCAACCATTCCAGCGTCAGTGAGGGACAGCCCAACAGGTTTCTTGTTGCTATAGCTACACGTGAGACAAGGTGGCGAAGGGATACAGCACTAAACACACCCATCTAGTTTAGTGCAGATCAGACTTTTTTTTCCCTCTACACACACCCTTCAAAAAACAGGTGTTACCGAGACGTGGCTCTACAGGCGGCAGAAATAAAAGGGTGTGCCTCGAAGGCATTCCTCACGCACATAGCTAGCGTAACTGATGCTGAATTAGAAAAATCCTACGTCAAACAATCATTTGAAATAAATCAACTGGACACAGTAGAGAAAATTGAAAGGTCAGAGGCCTTAGAGAAGAGGACGGAAACTTTAGCTAGGCTGCTGGTCTTACATTTATGGCCTACTCTACAAAAGGATCTTTGCACTACCTTCCATATAGCTAAGCAACCATTCATTTCAACACCACCAGAAATGGAAGGGCCACAGTCTCTCTTTCTTCTGAGATGCCCTGCTCAGATCTTTTTTTAGACGTCTCTTCTAAATCAGCACTTCTGAGTTGTTGGTTTCAACCCAAGGAATATTGAAATTAGGAAATCAGCAGCTTCAAGAAAAAAAACAACTTCATGGAGTTTCAACAAAACCCCATTTCAATGAGAGTTTTGTAACTTAAAAAAATTAAGGCAGCACAACCCTAATAAAACACAACATTATGATATAATGTGTTGAACATTATTGTTACCATTTCTTTTAAATAATGATGGTGTCTCCAACACCATCCCTGAGCTTTAGCATCTCGTCCACAAAGATCTACATCAGGCGTGGGCTTCAAACGTCCTTCTAACTGGCCATTCATATTATTGGCAAGCCTTATAAATGCCTGGCTCATGAAATGTAATAGATGACCAAATAATATATCCTAAAGGTTTGGTATCAATGTCTGCAGACACTGATAGTTTGACAACTGTGACTAGATAGATAGATAGATAGATAGATAGATAGATAGATAGATAGATAGATAGATAGATAGATAGATAGATAGATAGACACCAGTTATATATTAGGTTATGGTGACTATTTAAATTGAAGGTAAAATTAGGTTTCTTTGATCTTAGCACGATTATAATTATTTTATTAACTGTTCACAAATACCTTTTCTAAAAGATATTAAGGAGCTTGAAATTGTGTACTGTCACCAGTTTAGAGGTCTAGCTTGATATATTAGGCTCAGTAGCTCAGATAATAATGAATAATAATAATCAGATGGAGGCTCCATCTGATTATTATTCCCTCTTCATTCATCTGTCATATTGACTGATTTCGTATTTTACATTAAGATTTCATGACGCGAAAGCTTGATAATCTGACTACTATGCTATAAAAATATTTTCTGTGAATGTCTACCTGCAGTTTTATGTTCTTTATATATAGATAGATAGATATAGCTGATAGTAATTTCTTCTGAAGGCCAGCTCACTTCCGCCTGTTGAGGATCCGTAAACGTGCTGACATGTACGGATGTGGATCCTGGATCGTTGGAGGGATGCACCTGGAGATCCCAGCGCCTGTCATTCCAGGGCTGCAGGCTACAAATGGCTCCCAGCAACAGTACAGCGAGGAAACACGGTCCTACTCGTTCAGACCACACACACAGCTAACTAGGACACATAAATCCGCACCGCGTCAACTCCGCATGCATTGCTTGCTATGAGGCAACCATCCCTCTTTCGCTACAGTTTAGCTTCTTACCCTTCTCGCGAAGGGGTTCTCGTCGTTGGGCTTTGGAGACAGAGACGACCAGAGTACCACCAAAGCCAGAAACGTCCCGATGACCAGCAAGCTCCGCAGTAGGAATCCCACTTTCAGCCTCATCCTGGAAGCTGTTCCCTCGTTCCCTCTCCAGCAGCTAAGCTAAGCTAGCTGCTCCTGATGCGCGCGCTGCCACCGGCTGACAGTGGCTAACCAGCAGCTCTGTGTCTGCTGGCAATAAAATAAATATTAGCTCAGCGGAGACGACTCGTCGTTGTCACTGTTCTGTGTGCTCCGCGGGGTTCTCGGGCAGGTTCTTGTTTCCTGTATTTATCTCCTTTCTGTTCTGGTACCCAGACCGACTGTTCCGGTGGAACAACTCTGTCCTCTAAAGGTTCCTGCCGCCTGCCCTCATAATGATGATGATGATGATGATGATGGGAGTATTTCTGTCGGAGCCCGGGACAGGCGGACCAGGGCCACCGCTAATAGACCCTTTTCACATGACGTCACTCAACTTCCGTTTTGAAGCGGAGCAGGGTATCTTTACTTCCGGCTACATGCTTTTACATAGAAAATTCGGGAGGTGAAGAGGTGTTTCACTGATAATCAGCGCGATTTCATAAGGTAAGACTGAGACCACAATGTGTCGCATTGACTATCTTTATTTTCCTTAGTATTTGTAGCGATCATTGCTGTTATATAGATGCTTTGATCGGGACAGTAACATGTAGATTAAGCTAACATGCAGCAGCTTGTTAGCTTACCTTACCAAACTTTTACCTATCAGTAATCAGCGTGATTTCATTAAGTAAGACTGAGAGCACAATATTAAACGTGTCTTATTGACTATCTTTATTTTCCTTAGTATTGGTAGCGATCATTGCTGTTATAAAGATGCTTGGATTGGGACAGTAACATGAAGATCAAAGCTAACATGGAGCAGCTTGTTAGCTTACTTTACCTGTCATTAATCTGATGTAGATGTTATAAAATTATTACTGTAGCTTTGCTATTATAGAAATAAATCTTGTTCACTGAGTGAAAAAAGAGACATTTATCTGCTACATTGTTCCCTTTACTTGATTATGGTGACGTGTTATATATATTATTGCAGTCACTGAATTAAAAAGATCTTATTCCATTTTAATCTTTTTGTTCATTCCTAAAAAAAATTACCGTGGGTCTATTGGACAGTACTTCTGTTTCTGAATTTTCTGTGTATTATAATGAATTTTCTTCATAATATTATTTGCACTTATATTAATGCACTTTTTTTTTGTTTTTGTGCAAAATACTGTATATTTTAAGTAGAAGCCTGAAATTGTTATTATACTGTATTAGTAATGACATGTGCTGCTGACCTCTTAGTCAGATCAACCTTTAAAAAAGAGATCTTAATCTCAATGGGAGTTTATCTGGTTAAATAAAGGTTTTAAAAAGTATTATAGTTAATCTATTTTTTTCTCCCCTTGTGTCCATCTCTCAGCAGCATCATATCCACCAAGCATGGCACAATCACAGAGAAACCGCTACTGCAGTGTCCCACAGTGTTCGAACAAAAAAAACTTTCCATATCTCAGTTTTCATGACTTCCCGGCTGATGCTGAGACTGGAGCCCGTTGGGTGACGGCAATAAGAAGAGACGAGGGGCCAAATTTTAAAATCCTTCGTGGCAGCACTTACGCCTGCAGTCAGCACTTCTCTTCCGAGGAGACCTATGTTTCTGCAAGTGGTCTTTAACAAATTAAACTCCATCTTTCTTTCTTAAAGATAATTGAGTTATAAGTTAATTTAGCTATTCCCAAGATAATTTCAGTGGCTCACCACGTAAAATTTTATTAGAGCTGTCAAAATCAATTTGTTAATGAAAGGAAATTAATCTGAGAAATTAATTAATTTCTGCACATACAAATGGTTTTTAAAAATACTCACCTGTACACTGTGATCGCACACTGTCTCTTTCTCCTGCATTGTTTACATTTCAATTGTTTACTGTTAAATCACTGCTGTAATTTACTGTAATTCTCAAGCTGTATGCAAACGGAATTTCGTTCTGTACGCACTCTGTGCATACATAATGACAAATAAAGTTGTCTAAATCTAATTTGTCCATGGATGAACCCAGAACCACACACAAGGGACTTAAAATGAAAGTCTTTATTGAAGGTTTGATGGGATGGAGGGTGATGTAACCAGCGAGGTAGAACTGCACGGGAACAGGGTGATGGTGTTGGCAGGAGCTGACGGACCGGAGAGAGACTTCTTGGAACCAGGAACAGGCATCAGGGTCCACACCTCGGCAGAGAATTGACAGTTCAGGGGAGAACCCACCAGAGCTCGGCAGCAGGTTCTTCTGTAAGGCAGAGGGGAACCGAAGCAAGGCAGCAGGATAAACAGGACAGGTAAAATGGACAGAGCTGCTATGAAGTATCTATGTAATAAATAACTAAAATATATGAAGTGTGATGTCTGAAGTTTTTTTAAATCCATGTTTTTTTGGTCAGTTCCTGAAAAATAACAGTATAGGACACAAGGGGTTTGCCCCGACAGCAGCATAATCCATAAATACTATAGTGAACTGATTATTAGTGTGCTTGCAACATTATTGACAGCGTCTTTCTCAGTCTATGATGTCCTAAACTATCACAGTTTTAACAGGAATGGGCAGAATTATTTTATTAATTGAGGCTCCAGATCTACTGACGAGACTGAGAAACACACTGAACCCACAGAGGAATTTTGAGGGATACTGCAAAAGTCTGCAACCTCAGTAAAATACTACACAAAAAAAAAAACGGGAGGGCATGGGGGACATGGGCGACAGGGACTTTTTTGTATCAGTAGGTAACTTTACATCGAAGATTACAAAAATTACATGTGGGGTTCCCCAAGGGTCCATCCTGGGTCCCCTCCTCTTCAATATCTACATGCTCCCTCTAGCCCAGATAATAAAAAATAACAACATCAGCTACCATAACTATGCAGACGACACACAGCTCTACATCACCATGTCACCAGGTGACTATGAACCAATTCAAGCACTGAGTAAATGCCTAGAAGAAATCAATGCATGGATGTGTCAAAATTTTCTTCAGTTGAACAAAAACAAAACAGAAGTAATAATATTTGGACCAATAGAGGAGAGATCAAAAGTTAGGTCACAGCTTCAGTCGCTTCAGCTAAAAACCACTGATCAGGCCCGAAATCTGGGAGTAGTGATGGACTCAGACCTGAACCTCCAAAAGCATCTAAAGACAATTACAAGGTCAGCTTTCTACCACCTGAAGAACATTTCTAGGATTAAAGGACTGATGTCTCAGCAGGATCTGGAAAAACTAATCCATGCGTTTATTTTTAGTAGAATTGATTACTGCAACGGTGTTTTTACAGGTCTGCCTAAAAAGTGGATCAGACAGCTGCAGCTGATCCAGAACGCTGCTGCCCGCGTCCTCACTAAGACCAAGAAAGTAGAGCACATAACACCAGTTCTAAAGTCCTTACACTGGCTCCCTGTATCTCAGAGAATAGACTTTAAAATACTTCTGTTAGTCTATAAATCTCTAAATGGCTTAGCACCTAAATACATCACAGACTTGTTATCAGCGTATAAACCCTCCAGACCACTCAGGTCTTCTGGCTCCAGCCTACTCTGCATACCTAGAACCAGAACTAAACAAGGAGAAGCAGCATTTAGTTCCTATGCTCCACTTATCTGGAACAAACTTCCAGAAAACTGTAAAAGTGCAGAAAGCCTGAGTTCCTTTAAATCGAGATTAAAAACACATTTGTTTAGAATTGCCTTTGAATGTTCAAGTTAAAATGTTTTACTGTTTTCAAATGTTCTTTTTTGTTTCTACACTATCCCTACTTGCTTTTATTCTGTTTTATTTTCCAATATTTTAATCATGTAAAGCACTTTGCATTGTCTCTGTACTGAATTGTGCTATATAAATAAATTTGCCTTGCCTTGCCTTGCCTTGCATGAGGCTCCTCATTTTTATTCATAGAGCTGTGACCAAGTGGCCAACAGCATTGACACTGTTCCAAAACAAAGTAAGAAAAGGCTCAACATTATACATCAACTATATCCCTGGTGTGACTCATTGACTAAAAGCTGTGAAACAGAATAGCTGATATAGCAATAAAGCTAGCGTAGCAATATAATGGAGAAATAGAAAACTAATAAATGACAAAAGTCCTGTTGGTAGCATAGCTACCATTATCCTAGCATCTATGCTAACAACAGAGCTAAGAAGACAAAGCTCTTACCTTCATAATCGAAAAGGTACTGTTCCACAAAGAACTTGTAATCTTTGTCGAGTTTGGAGGCTGGTGTGGCCGAAAGCTTTTGTGCCAGTCTGTGCACGTCTCCCAAACGAAATGTTGGTAGATTGGTGAGGGACTGTGTGAATTCCCTATGTAAAAACACTGCTCGCGGAGAAAGCGGAAGTAAAGATACCCTGCTTCACCGCAGAACGGAAGTTGCATGACGTCACTGTGAAAAGGGTCTATAACCCTCTAACAGAACTACTGCCGCTAATAAAACAACGAATATCTCTGATTTTAATGACAGTCTTAGTAAAGATATTTTGAGGGGTTTAAAACCATCCAGAAATCAGGCAAAAAGGGGACAGATTTATAATATCGATTTTCTTTAATTCATCTTTTATTGATGTAGCCTTTTGAAATGGTGTACTTAGGTAAAATAAAACTAAGTTTGAGCTTTTCAGTAATAAACATTCCAAGAGGGTTTGGTGTGAAACTAAGTGATATGTATAAAAGTATCTCAGGCCTACTGTTAAGTGTTAAGGATCACGAGATCACAGATGCCGGAGCTGCAGAAAGCAGTTAACGGGGTAACAACAGATAACTCACAGACTCAGAGGCTGACATTCTTAGATTGGACAAAATAGACTGATTAATGAAAGTGGGTCAGCCCATTCACTTCCAGAAAATGGTTATGAGAGTCCAGTACTGAAGCTGTAGCATTCCTCTGGCTTGTTAGATTAAAAATGTTAAAGTATGGTTTCTGTTTCAAGAGTCATTACTTACTAAAGACGTCTACAATTAAAGAAGACTGTTTTTTCAGGGTAAAGAACTGGGAGAACCGCAACCGGTTGAGATTAGTTCTTTACACATGGTGATGGATCAGTTATTCTGTAGGTTTGTTTCTCTTCAAAATGGGACCCTTTTGACTACTTGACATGATGAACAACAGGCCATTTTAATTTAATTTGGTAGACTTTACCAGAAAAGTGAAAGTGTGTCACCGCTGAGTCTTTCAGGAGGATAAGGATCCAAAACGGATGATCAATTCAACCTGGGATCATTCATCAGACACAAAATCAACATTCATCAAATCCATCTCAGACCCCATACCTAAATCCTGTAGAGAACTTGTGCGGTGAGGATAGGACAGGAGCCAGGTCTGGATGATCTAGGCAGATTGTGTAAAAATTAATGGTCAAAGATCCTTCTCTGTATCCTCCAACTTTGGGAAATGTAGGAGCGATTGTATGCTGCCCTACTGGCTAAAAGGACTGTACACAATATAAACAAGGGATAACCAATAATAGTTTTGCTGATGATTTTTTATAGAGTGAGATTATGATATCGTAGTAAAACCAATTGACTTAATTTGAAAGATTTGTATAGCTCTTTACTAGGGGTGGGGTGCCAGTAAATGTGACAGGTGCTGTTTCATAAATCAGAGAAGCACTGACTCAAGGTGTAGCTTATACAACCCTTAGGATTTGACATTTCAACTTATTATTTTCTCTTCAGGTCACACAGTGTGAAAGAATACTGTTATCATTCATGGACTAAGAAAAGCTTAGATCCTGGTCTGTTCAGGCCTGAAGGCCAGAGTCTCTGTGTGCTGTCCACAGACAGACTCTGTGTTTCTTTCCACTATCGTCTTCAAACCATTCTGATTATTCTGTACTTTTAGTTAATAGATCCATACTAACTTGAATAATAACTCATTTAAATGATTCCAGTAGCTTATGGTGATTTGCTCACAATGTTTCGCTGATGTGAACAGTATTTTTGATTTGATCAAACATTTTAAGGAGAACTTCTGGTCTCTTTAAATATCTGACGTTAGCTTCTAGTTCCAGGAGAAGGTGAAGAAACCCTGTCTGATCAATACATAGAACTGACTGAATAATTCAACAGTAATAAAGTAATGAAAATGTTCCAAATTGTCAATCCATCCATCCATTTTCTAACACGTCTTTCCCTTGTGGGGTCTCGAGGGGTGCTGGTGTCTATCTCTAGCTGTCAATGGGCGAGAGGCGGGGTTCACCCTGGACAGGTCACCAGTCTATCACAGGGTAACATAGAGACAGACAGGACAAACAACCATTTAAAGTTCCAAGTTGTTCTTCTGCAAATTGTCTTCTTCTGTTTGCTCAACTGTGCGCTTCTGTTTGCTCTAGTATCTAAAGATTCACAAAAGGAAACTGTCAAAATGAAACGCTCCAGTACCTGGTACACCCAGAATTATTGTGCTGACTCATCTAATTGTTTGCCATAAAATAGGTCTGCTGGGTTGTGCTGCACTGGGCCTCCATCCTCTATTCATTAAAAAAACTAAAACATGGCAACAGAACAGACAAAGAGCAAGTAGATTGTACTCTTTGAAAGTAAGATCTCCCCCGACTCACTTGAAAAAGCTATTTTACAGACAACACAGCTGAAACCTTTGATTAAGTCTACTCCACCTCATTTTCATGTTATAACCCAGTTGATGAGTTAGTAGATCATTTCCATTCTAAGATTTCAGACATTATAAATTCCATTTCTCCCATTTAAGTGAAGGTTGTCTCTGGGAGGAAGAAATCTCCGTGGAGAAATGCCCCATAAGTGAAACGTGAAAGAAAACTTTGTTGTAGGGCTGAACGTAAATGCTGTAAAACTTAACATCACATTTGTTATGAAATCTATAAAGAGAGACTGTGAAGGCATCACTCATCACTAAAACGTGCAAGGGAAAAGCTCTTTGCAGAAATCCTAAACAAAAAGATCAGCAATGCTTGTGCTTTATTCACCACAGTTGAAAGACTCATGAACCCTCCTTTTATTGTTCCACCAGAGGTCCACTCTACCAGGGCCTGCAGCGAATTTGCCAACTTCTTTGCAGAGAAAAGAAAATCAGAGGGTTAATCTGCACATCCACACCAAATCCACGACCAAAGTTATGTTCAAACATTAATGCAGAGAAAATTACTACATTTCAACTACTCAACTATAAAAGCTTAGAAGAATTATAAATCAGCTAAGCTCCTCCTCCTGCGGTCTTGATATCCTACCTACAACACTCCTTAAAAAAGTCCAGCTTGTCATTTCCTCTGACCTGATCCAAATAGTAAATTCATCTCTCTCATCAGGTGTTTTCCTCCAGGCTTTAAAAACAGCAGTTATTAAACCACTGATAAAAAGAGCAGTCTGGACAAATCACATCTGCAGAATTACAGGCCAATCTCCATCCTGCCATTTATCAGTAAAGTTATTGAAAAAGCTGTGTTTTAACAGTTAAATAGCTTGCTTACAAGGACAATTACAATTTTTCAGTCCGGTTTCCGTGTTCACCACGGTACTGAGACCGCCCTCTTCAAAGTGTTCAAAACATCCACATAAATATAGTCTGTGGAAGAACCACAGTGCTGGTTCTGTTGGACCTCAGCACAGCATGTAACACTGCTGACCATGACATATTGTTAAACCGACTGGAGAGCTGGGACGGACTCTCTGGCACAGCACCCAGTTGGTTCAAATCCTAGCTAAAGAACAGGGACTTCTTTGTGTCAATAGGTAAGTTCTCATCAGAGCGGACAAAAGTCACATGTGGGGTTCCCCAGGGTTCATTCCTGGGATCCCTACTATTCAATATCTATATGCTGCCACTAGCTGAGGTTATAACAGGAAACAAGATTAGTTACCATAACTACGCAGATGATACTCAGCTTTACATTATGATGTCATCAGGTGACTCTGAACGCATCCATGCACTGAACGGATGCTTAGAACAAATCAATACATGGATGTGCCAAAACCTTCTCCAGCTGAACAGAAACAAAACTGAAGGTATTATCTGTGGACCTAAAGAGGAATGAACTAGAGTCAGCACGCAGCTTCAGTTATTACAACTACAAACTAGTGATCTGGCCTGAAATCTGGGTTTAGTGATGGACTCAGACCTGAACCTTCAAGGACACATAAAGCCAGTCATAAAGTCATCCTTCTATCACCTGAGGAATATTTCCAGGGTTAAAGGACTGATGTCCCAACGAGATCTAGAGGAACTCATCCATGCGTTTATCTTTGGTCGCATTGATTACTGCAACATGTTTTCACAGATCTGCCCTAAAAATCAGGGAGACAACTGCAGCTGATCCAGAACGCTGCTGCTCGTGTTCTCACTAAAACCAGGAAGATAGTTTTAAAGTCCTTACACTGGCTCCCTGTAGCTCAGAGAATAAACTTTAAAATGCTTCTGGTAGTTTATATATCACTGAATGGCTTAGCACCAAAATACATTAAAGACCTGTTGTTGCTGTATCAACCCTCCAGACCACTCAAATCTTCTGGTACTGGTCTACTCTGCATACCCAGAACCAGAACCAAACATTTAGTTCCTATGCTCCACAAATCTGGAACAAACTTCCAGAAAACTGCAAATCAGCCAAAACACAGAGTTCCTTTAAATCACGACTGAAAACCCACTTGTTTAGAGTTGCTTTCAGCCCATAATCACAGAAACATTGACCAACATATTGGATGTGTATCGATGTCTTCACTTGATACAATTCAGGGTTTGTTACTGGTCTCACAACCAGTAACTGTTTGATGTGGTTGATGTTTTTCATGATGTAAAGCACTTTGAACTGCCTATTTGCTAAAATGTGCTATACAAATAAACTTGACTTGACTAGCAGCGCAGCCCTTACATTCGGACAAGCCTTCCTGAACACCCATATGGCTGCTGAGAGTTTTCAAATTTTTTATTTAAGAGCAAATCAAAAGTGCACTTTTTTTTAGCCTGGTTTTATTTGAACTTCCTTCTTTGTGACTGATGTTTATTTTGATCTATCAGGTTCTAAGTATTTTTACTTGATGTAAGTTAATTCAATATTAATTAGCTTTGATTTGATTTTACAAATTTGCACACCACTTTAGCATTATAGCCTTGTTCTATGCTTAGTAAATGAAAAATCTTGAATCTGGTTTTTGTATTTATATATTTGAGATTAGATTTAAATACATTTAGAACCTGACCAAATCATTTTGTTATATTTGAATGTGTAAATCCTTACGACTTGTGTATGAATTCAATTTAACTTTTTAACCTTCTCATGTTGTTATAAAGTTTAACGTCTGGTAATTCTCTCCTCTCCTGCTGTTGAGTCAGTGTAATATCCCTTGTAGTTTACTCTGACGTCCATCTGTCTGATTACTTTCTAGACCTGTAATGCAAATAACAAGGAAAGACATTTTGAATTGTACCTGCTTTATTTGGTGTTAAGGCTTCTCATCCTTTCACATCCTCGCTTTATGACCTGTTCAGTCATGCACCAGGAAAGGTAGAAGCAGAATAATAAACAGCATCGGTTCTGCTTTAATTAATGATAAACTTGGACCCCCCAGCTTCAGGTCCATTTTGAGTCACTGTTCAGATGAACAGTCCTCCCTGCTCCGCTGCACATCCTCCACCTCATGACTAAGTCACCCAGCTTCCGTCTGCAGGTACTCCAACCTCTGTGAACTGATTGTGGTCATTTTCCTTCCACTTGAACATACATCTCTGTGTGTTAAATATTGTCTGATCATTTAGCATTCAGTATTTGATCACCTGTTGTTGTAGCTGTTATCATCTGTTTTCTACTATTTAGTGTGATAGCTGTGTACCAAAGTTCAATACGACAATAAAACAGCAAACAAAACGTTTATTGGTTACCTTTACAGTCCAATTTGCAAGCTGCCAAGATCTGTCATTTGAATTCTATATACACTGAATCATTTTAATAATCTGTTTGCTTTCTCTAGGTGAAACTATAAATAAACAGTGGTTCACTGCATCCAATCAAATGTCTAAATCTTCTGATCGCACTGTTGTGCTGAATGTCTCTAAGATGAGTTATTAGCATTTCACTTATCATTCACACATATTAGAAACAAGCTCCAATTTGAGAAGCATTCTCCGTTAAAAAAAGGTTTCCTCAATAACACATGATGATCCAATCTGAAAATATTTTCCAACAGAAACTGCTCCACTTACAGGAGTACAAAGCTAGTGCAGGATGTGCATCCAGCTGTGTCCATGGTGATATGCTGGCAGGAAATGCTACCTGCATTCACTACATCTGGACTGACAGGTATAGAAGGTAACATGCTGCCGTGGGCATGCAGCCTATGTCGCCATTGCTCTATAAGTGCTCCAAGTACTGAGTGAGAAGTGAAGGAAGAGGGAGGAGAGGAAGCAACTTGAGCCTGGCTCGCCCAATCACATTCCTGATCCGGAGACGACACAGCTGGCAGAGACTCCTCGGTGACACTGGAGACAAACAGAGCAGGTTCTTCTGAAGCTGACCATCCAGGTGCTTACAGGCACCTCAAGTCAAAATCACTCCAACAGTTTGGGCATACCTTCAAATGCCACAAGCAGCTGGTGTGTCTTTCCACCAGGAGGTGCAAGATCTACAGGCCGCTGGTCGTTGGCATCTCTGAGCTTGACTTGAGCTCCGTGATCGAGTAAAACTGACACCAAGTCTGGGCTGTCCTGTCTGGCGGCTGCATGTAGAGGGCTTTCATCTCCTCTGCCTGCATTAACATTGGCTCCTGGATAAGACAGAGGTATGCAGGGAAGAGGACTAAATAAATCTCACACCAAAACAGTAGCATGCATTTATCCTTAGTGCCAACAAGCAAAGACCATGTTCCCTAGGTCATAAGATGAAAATGATTTTTCTTAGCCCCTTAAATTCTGAACTAAAGGGAAGAGATAGCAATCTTTATTGCTATTCACTAATAGGATTTACTGGTGTTTTCTGACGTAAGAGATGTACTGAGAAAACATCTGATGAATAGAACCAGACAATTATACGCCTGGGCCTGACCTGTGATCTGCCAGTCAGAAACTGAAAAATGTGATCTTTTCCAGTCAGTTAAAGCACCATAACAAACCTAAGCGCTACCAGGTCACATGGACAGCAGTACTCTTTGGAGTGCAAGCTGTTCCTGGGTGAAAAAGATTCAGTGCTAGCTATTTTCAATAAGAAGGAGCATGTAAACACCTTTTTATGCCTGTCTCTGGTGCATTTGTATAAAGAGGACCCTTTTTGAGCTCAAGATTCACGCAGGAGACTGGTTTATTAAGCTAAATGTAACCTGAAAATGGATGGGATTATTATAATCCCATCTCAGTTAAATTACACTTATTTTATTGGGGGGAAAAAGCCTGTCCTAAACAGCTAAGAAAAAGTAGGCTGCTGACTGATTTCTACTAAAGAGAGTAGAATTAGAAGAGCCTAATAATAAAAAATAGTGAATGAATCTAGACTCCTTGGTCTAAAGGGTTAGTGTACTGTGTAGCAGCTGTTTAGGAGTGGCCTAGACTGTCAGACACAGAGCAGATTCTACATGAACACATGGAATATGTACCTGTTTGGAAAACAGTTAGAAACGCTCAGCAAAAATAATCTTGGAAAGTACGACAAAGAGGAACACACCTCTGTCCAACAGAATCTTTGAGCAGGCTGTGTGTCGGTGTAGACAGCTCACATAGAGGGGAGAGCCCAAGTGGGGGACCTGATAATCTGGATCCGCTCCATGAGAAAGAAGGGACTCCACGCACTCACTGTTACCTTCACACACAATGAAAAAAGACCTGCTGTTTCTGCACACGTTCACAAACATCACTTAAACAGCACAACTGGGATCCGTTTGATCTATTAGAATATATGAAAAATTTGTTGTAAAACAACTTAATTGCTTTACAATTACATTGCTTTACAATGTAAAGTAAAATATGCTGTTTTCCCAGAGAGAGAACCAGCTGTGAGAACATTTTTGCTTCCTCCTTTGTTTTGACTGCATGTACCAGTCAGGCTAAAACCCTTTTTATATTGTGGTTAATATTATATAGTTGAAAATGTTTGGCAATGTCAAAACATTCTAGTTGTTAGAAGCCAGTGTTATATAATACATTTAACTCTAATAACATTTTTACAGGAATTCAGTGTAATCTTCAGAGCAATGCCTTTAGCGCATTTAAACAGAAAACAATAAAACTTCCAATTTTGACCAGTTTTGTTGGGATGTGGGTGCCTGACAAGTTGTCATTCCTCAAAGTGGGGCCCAAAACAAAACATTTGAGAACCACTGTTCTATTGAGAAGACACCACAGTTGATCCAAGGTTCCGGCTGTGAGTATTTACCTCTCCTGCAGGCTTCGTGCAATGGTGAAGGGAAGTGTGTGTGACGTGTCTGCACATGTGCTCCATTCTGCAGCAGCAGTTCCATACAGCCAACACTCCCTGAGGCACAGCAGTTGTACAGAGGGGTGGCACCATCAATGGTGGCCGCATTCACCTGCAGGAACAAGTATAATTAACCAATGGTATTATATGCCGGAACATGAAGCATAAAGTAACAGGAGGATACTTACATTAGCTCCGGCACTTAATAACGCCCTGACACATGCTACGTGTCCCGACAGACAGGCTTCATGGAGCGGCGTCACATGGTCGATGGTGTGGATGTTTGCATGATTTTCCTGCAAAGGAACACAGGATGGAAATGTTTGCTGAAGATCAGGGCTGACTGTAAGTTAAAGACAAAAAACAAGCAACTTCAATTCACATTTACTGATGAACTGCAAAACTGAACTAACTGTAGCACTATGCACTTTACACAACAATGTGACAAAACTGTGCAACATGCATGATTGTACAAGCAAACACCTCAGAGAAGATGTAGCATGTGTAAATGGACATCAACATCTGAGAGACAGTGTAACTCATTCTTGATTAGATCAGAACCCATGCAACCTGTTTTATGCTGCATGTTGTAAACATTTATTGAGTCTGTTGGAAGCTGAAGAAAATATAAAGTTTAATAGCGGCTGGGAGGAAGGACCTGTGGAAGCGCTTCTTTGAGCATCTAGGAAGCAGCAGTCTTTCACTGAAATAGCTTTCCAGCTGTGCAGCAGCTCTATGCATGGGGTGGGAGACATTGTCCATCAATGATGTTATTATTCTTACAGTACTTTTTTTCTCCCACCATCTGCACTGGAAATATATAGTGAAGTTTAAATGTTTTAAATTGATCTTAGTTTTACATATGCAATGTGTTCTTAGAAAATTTGACAAATGGAAAGGTGGAGGTGAGACAAGACATTTAAGGCCTAAAACAGAATATCCAGCATACTGACAGTATCCAGAAGTCATGTCTTTAGCAAACAGGAAAACACCCCAAAAAATACCTGACACGGAAATCAGCATCATCCTTCAGTGGACCATTATAGTTCTTTGCTAATAGCTATTTGGAAACTACCTTGTGCCATAAGCTGTAAGATTTTGGTTTGGGTTTTGCTACCTTTGAGTTTTCTTCCTTTTAGCAGATTCTTGCATTTGCGTTTTTTCTGTTTAGGGATAAGTTTTACTCATTTCGATAATGTGATTATTCTGTTGAGTTTTTAACTTCTTCCTTTGTAGTGTTTACATAGTCTTTGTTTAATTTTTAATCATTATCTATCATTCATGTTGGCTAACATCTGTTCTCCATCTAGTGAAATATACACACCTGGACATTGTTCCACTAGTTACTCTCTGCAGTATTTATTCTCCTCAGTCACTCCTTTTTACTGTTAGACTCTTCTATTTCCACTCTCATGAGTAGAAATCTGGTTGCATCACTGATTCCAGAGGTAGCCTCCTGTTTGAGTTTATGCTGCATGTTGTAAACACTTATTGAGTCTGTTAGAAGCAGAAGAGAGCTGGGAGGAAGGACCTGTGGAAAAGTTTAGGTCTTCCTCAACCTAAAATCCTGACCCCTTATCAGAGCCAGAATCCTAATCCAATGTCATCTTTGGTAGTTTTCATTGAGTAAAGGCGGTGGTGGTTCTAGACCAAATTTACCAGGTGGCCCAGGGTGGAGCCAATGTTTTTTCATGGAGGCACTGAAAAAATAATCAAACTAGGAAAAACTGGGCAAATTTTAATTGTTTGATATATTACATATGCGTATATACAGAGCCAAAGAGCCACTTGTGTCTCTGGAACTGCAGGTTGCAGACCCCTGACAACTCTGATCCTTTCACAATTCAGCTGAAGCTAAAAGTGAAACACATTCATTTTTAAATTATAATTAAAATAAAAATGTAAAGAAAAAAAATGAATTGAGCCCAAGGGAATACCAGTTCCAATTTCTGTTCCAGCACATATCACCAAGATAATTTGATTCAATATTATGTCTTCAGTACATGGGCCATAACAGGGGCCCTGACCAGTTCTACAAGGGCGCTGGCCCCTGTTGGCCCCTGTTGGCCCCTGTCTAGAACTGCTCATGAGTAAGTTCACTTGTTTCAATGGGTAACAGAACACACAATTATCCACTGCTCCCAGGAGTCTATAGTGTATCCAGCTGCAATTGTCCCTTTGGGACATGAAGGCTCTCCTTTACCCTGTCTTCTCATTCACATAGTCACAATAAATATAAACTTACAATAAAACATATGCAAATGACTGAAGTAAAACAATTGCACTTCTGCAACCTAAACATAATGGGACCTATTGTGGTCTTAAATACATTCAGAGATATTAGTGTTCTAAGTTTATGCTCCAATTTCAAATCACTCCATGAAGTTGGAGCAGAACAGCTAAAAGCTTTCTTTCCCCTTTCTCTTCTGACACGAGGAACACTAAAATTTAAAAAGTCTTGGGACCAGAGGCTGTAGGTCCTGTTGCTTAAAGCCAACAAAGATGAAAGATAAGGTGCTGTCAACTTAAGAAAAGCCTTGTAAATCAAAACATACCAATGACTAAGCTGACGAACATGTAGAGATGGCCATTTTAGCTTAGTGTACAAGAGACAGTAAAGAGTTAGGGCTAAATAATTTGTAATAAACTGCATAGCATCATGATACATGGTATCCAGCATGTGACGACATTGAGCAGAGGCCGTCATGTATAATACATTATAGTCAATAATTGGAAGAAATGTTGACTCTACCAATTTCTGTTTTATCCTAAAAGAAAAACAGGATTATGAATTTATTTAAAACATAAAGTGTATTTGAGCTGTCCTCTTGGCCAAGTCACTCTTGGAAAAGAGGTTTTATTCTCAATGAGTTTTTTACCTGGCTAAATAAAGGAATCTATATATCTAATAAAATCCAAGTAAAAACTTTATTTTACAATAAGATGAATATGTGCTTTAAAAGACAATTTGTCATCAATTAAGAACCCGAGATATTTGTTGTAGATACAAGCTCAATTTGTTGGCCATCACTAGTGATGATGATGATGATGATGATGATGATGATGATGATGATGATGATGATGATGATGATGATGATGATGATGATGATGATGATGATGATAGACTGGTTTGACCTTGCTGCCATTGAGTTGGTGACAAACTAGCTTTGTTTTGTTAGCATTCAAGACAAGTTGAAGCTGACAGAGTTGTTCTTGTATTCTGCCAAATGCCTTCTGCATGTATGCAACCTCTTTTGTGGGTGTAGATACAAAGCAATATATCACTATGTCATCTGCATAAAAATGTATTGCTTTTGAAATATCCTTTCCAATATCAGTAATGTAAAAGATAAATAATAAAGGGCCCAAAACAGAACCTTGTGGTACCCCCATGTGAATACATGGCACTCCAAGACAAGACTCCAATTGTTGTTAGATGGTTAAGTAAAATAAAATGATGCACAGTATCGAAGGCCTTAGAGGAATCTATAAATAGTGAAAGACAACACTGATTTTTATCTAGGGCTTCTGTTATATCATTATAACCTTTAATGTTGGAGTGGTAGTACTATGTTCTTTATGAAATCCTGAATGAATATAAATAAAATAATTAGTGGCCAGATATTCTTTTACTTATTCACTAACAAGGGACTCAAATACTTTTACAAACACAGATAATTTAGAAATCAGTCTATAATTGTGGGATCTCCTCCTTTAAAGAGGGGGATAACAAAAGCAGATTTACAAATTTTGGGAATTACATTGGTCAACAAATTGAGCTTAAAAATGTGACACAATAGAGTAGCTACAATTTCAGGTGCCAATCTAAAAAATAGGTTCCAATTTATCTGGGCCTGGCAGGGTTTTTTTTTGGGGGGGGGGGGGGGGGTGGATCAAGCTTTCTTAAAGCTTTAACTACCTCTGCTGTTGAAAAAGAAGTTAAACTTCTTGATTATTAAAATTATCAGTTTTGGTAGTGATAGATTTAGATTTAGACATGTATTTCAAAGAAGAGAGATACATTTATTTCTCAATTTACCGGAACTGTGGTTCTTCCGCAGTCTGCATTTATTGCATATCATTGAACACCTTGACAAGGGCAGTCTCTGTACCGTAGTGAGCACGGAAACCTGACTGGAAGACATCAAAGCGGCTGTATGTAAGTGTATGTAGCGGTCTGGTTGCTTAGAAGAAAGGCATAGGGAACAACGGGTGACTCAAGAGTTCTCCACAGAGGAGTTACTAATACACAGAAAATCACTAACTACTAAATAATGTAAATGATGGAACATTCTTTTTACTTTGATACTGTTGCATTCACAGTCAACTGAGACTTAAGCCAAGTCTAATGATGGGCTATTCAATATTACACAAAATATTTAATAAAACAGTCACATCAGGGATTAAACCAGTTTTTTTTCCTCTGCATCACATCTTAAAGAGTCATGAACTATCCATGATAAGAGTAGTGTTAGACATTTCCTGGAAAAGTGGGTGACTTTGTATTAGGATGATTTCAGTGTGTGTGGTGGTCCTACCTCAGCCAGCAGCCTGCGCAGGACCAGCAGGCGACCCTGAGAGGCAGCATCATGGAGTGGAGAGCGATCTGCCCAGGACCCTGGAAAGAAACAGACCCCCCAAGCACACACACACAGGCACAAATTATTCTTTATATTTACAACGCTTACATGTAGTTTCCACTGGTATTCCCACATTGCACATGAGTACTCTCCATTTGTGATGACACAGCAGGAATAACTGTATCTATCCTACAAAAGGACAACATGTATAATACAGGTAATCCAGAATAGAATATCGCCCGAAAGCAGTCAGGATTTTTAAATGTTGCCCATTACCACGCAGAAACCCATCAATCACCTTCTAAACTGGAGCACATAGGTGCTGAACAATGAACTTATCTGGATCTTGATAAACTGTTAGAAGAAATGATACATCATTGGCTTCCATGAAATGCCTCACATGAAAAGAGGTAAGGAAATGTGCAGATGTAGACAGATTTGTCTACAGCCCTGTTAACAATGATTAAAAAGCCATAAAGTCATCCTTTATTGTGGTGGCATAACCTCACCAGGGTTGGACTGTTAATAGTGGGCACTGCCCCCATCATAACCAACGTACAAATAACTTATGATCTAAAAAGTAGTTATCAAATGTGTTCTTACATAAAAAGTGTCTGACGTTTGATTTGTCAGCATTCGCACTCCATTTTAAAAAAATTTTTTTGCGTAAGCCTAATTACCACCGTTTCAATGGTGTGGGGCACTGGCCAGATGAGTGTGTATGTATCTTTGTAAGCCTTTGGCTTCAGGACTTTATGTCGGTCTCTAATTTGTTACTCAAACATTCACCATTTACATGTATACAATGTATATGCACGTATATACGCGTAGGTACGTATGTGTGTAGGCGCATAGATATATGTATATATTTAAGCATATAGATATGTTTATATAAATATAGACCACTGAGAATGTAAATGAGACATTTACATTCCTATTTCTTTTTGTATTTTTATTTTTTTGGTATTCTCTTTGACCCATTGTATATATGAAAACTCACTGTAAATAACTGAATGCACCTTCCCTACTCTGCACCTTCTTGTATGAGCCGATGTGACGAGTGAATTTCTCCATTGTGAGATCAATAAAGACCATCTTATCTTATCTTATCTTATTTAGCACTTTTTCTGTCATTACTCATCCAGTACATTTCTTCATGGTACCTGTTAACCACAGTCTCAGCACTGGCAGCAGCGTGAATGTCAGTCAAATATATGAATGCAAACTACAATCATGACAGCAGAGAATGGTTGAAAACCTCATCCTTCATTTACAAAACAATTTTAGGAGGCTGTCGCTGAGGGGGAAAAAAGAGGATGAAGCAATTTAATCGGACAGACCCAACTTAAGCTGTATCTCATGGCTACCATGTATTTAAAATGTACTGATGGTTGCAGTAGAAACATACTTTGAAAGTAAAGAATCCAGATTGGCATTTTAAAAAATCAATCAGATGATTTTTCTGACTGGCAGCTAAAGGTATGATGGTATTCCACGGTTTATTTCAGACAGAAATGGAAGCGGCAGCATAAAATGCCACCTGCACTTCAGTGCCATATTTACTTTGTAAATAATTTACTCCAGAAATTCCCCTGAGTAGCAGGCAGTGTCGACTAGTACCACATTTTGAGAGCCATAGCTGTGGAGTTCTTTTAAAATGAACATTGTTTTCCTTTCAAATGTTGCAGAAAATTGTACAGTCTTTCTCTAACTCTAATGCTGTAATTACTATTTTATTAACAAAATATTAAGGTCGTACAAATGAGTACATATCAAGAATATTTATCACAGTAATCCAGTAAATTGTTTAATTTATATGAGCGGATTAACACTTAATGCACGCAGCCTAAAAACAGCTACACTGAGTTTATCCCTGTTCACAACTGTATTGAGTCTTAACTACCGTGTAGTCTTCGGCTCTAGGAGGTATTTTAAGCTTGCGCCATTAGATCTTATTTGGCCATACACAGCAGAATAGGCGAGAGGTTTCGCAGGATTGAATGTCAAACACTGAACGTATCACAAGTTTAACATGTTGCTCTGCACTTAAGTCTTTCAATCTGTTTTCTGGCCCGTTCTCTTTCCATGCGGGGCTCTTCCAGAAGCTCTGCAGAGTACCCACCTTGGCTGATCAGAATGCCCCAGCGGGCCCGCTTCCCCTCCGGGGTGTTACTGGGCGCGGACACCGACTCTGCGGCTCTTTTCCTGGACATCTCCCCTCAGCTGCTCCCGCTGGAACTCCATGTACCGCGGATGGGCTCACGTGCTGAAGTCAAAACAGCACAGCACGAGTCACAGCCAGGGGGCGGAGTCCGGGCCGAAAACCATTCTTATTGGCTGAAATGCTTTGTTGTTGGTGGATCGCAAGATAGGATTAATTTGTTACAAGATAACACAAGAACGCATTTACTGTAAAGTCATAAAGTTCTCTGACGCGAAACAAAATAATTTCGTGTATTTTTTTTATTTTTATTTATTTTATTTAAACATTTTAAACTGGCCTGTTGTGGATCCAGCAAAGGAACCAAGTCAATATTTTTCAAGTCATAAGCAAATCAAGCAAGTCAAATCCAAGTTATATATAGAAATTAACTGATACATGCATCAAAGGAGGACTAACATGATAATTTTAAAAGGGTCAAATATGGTGCATACAGCACCAAAGAGGTGACTGTTAAGCATTTTAAGGGAACTTCTTTTACTTGCCTGCAAAAAATTACCCTGGGCATGAAGACTTTTGCAAGGCAATGCACCATGGAGACTGTCAGCTTTAAGGAGAAGCTGATAAATACTAATTTCTTCCGTCTTCTTGTCTGAGATGTTGAAGATTGTTCTGCTAAGAGTTCTGCGCCACAAAGTCCAACACTCTCATACTTAGGGATATCAATTTCAATTTTGATACTCCTACTAGGGTTGTCACAGTACAAACATTTAAAACTCGATATCGATACCCAGGAAAACATTTGATACTCAATAACATTTTTAATACCACAGGGATAAAAATATGACAAATAATTTAAGGCATAAAAATATTTTGTTAACATGAAAAACTCACCTTTTTCAATCTCAACATGGAACATGCTTTCTAAACAGAATCACAGATGTTGAACATATGTGCAAATAAATGCTAAATAAATAAGCCAAAATAACACAAGCCTCGTAGCATGCTAGCCACAGCTAATCACACAACATTAATATGGACCACCGGTTGCGCTAATGAGTAATGTATTAAATGTGGTAATACATTACTGTATCAGTAAATTGTGGATGGAACCTGTTGGAATTCATCATGAAGGCCAGGGTGTCGGTCCTTGAGATGTTTGGCCAAGTTTGTTGTGATGCTTGACGTTGTTGCCACCACTTTAAAGCACTCACTTGCTTGTCAAGATCTTTTGGTTTGCCTTCTTCACTTACCTCGTATGCAAAATATTTAGTATCTATACCATGCTAAATTAGTATTGTAGTATTAGTATTGCTACTTTTCAGAGAATCAATACTTTTGAAAACCCTAACTCCTACCAATCATCATGCCACTGAATTCCTCCATCTTCTGGACTGTGTAGACTTGGAACAAAATGTTAACAACGTCCCTTTTTTTCCTAAACTTTTGCTCAAAATAACATGCGTAAATCTAATCATGCTTTATTCAGAAATTATAAACTCCATTGAAAAACATTGTGGTGTAATTTTGCATAGTCTGTGGATACCAAATTTGCTATTTTTAACAAAAGGGAATTTACAGTAATGAATAAAAAATAAAAAAATAAAATAAAAAAGAAGAGTTTCTCCCCCAGAACTATGGGCTGCTGGACATATTGTTGGCATGTTGTTTCAAGTCGAGACAGTCCAGAAGATGAAGGAATTCAGCAGCTTGATGACACCAAATTCAACAACAAAATTTCCTCAGTGTTCCCTTCCGTGGCCAGAGCATTCCTCTTTCTAGTAGTCACCAATCATGGTGTTATTTTTGATCCACAGCTCACCTTCAAAAACCATATCAAGCAAATCTGTAAAATCTCATTCTTCCACCTCCACAACATTGCAAAACTCTGGCCCACACTCTCCCTTTATGGAGCAAAAAGCTCGCCCATGCCTTTGTCTCCTCCAGTCTGGACGTCTTACTGGGGTTCCAGGCAAGAAAATACAAAAATGACAATATGTTCAGAACAGTGCTGCCAAGATTCAGATGAGAAGTTGAACGTAGTCTATTGAGGAGCTGCACAGGTATCTTTATATTTCTGATTGGGTCATATTTTTCAATCTATTCTGTTTTCTCTGATCTCTACTTCATTTCTTGAACAACGTCACAGTATTTGTTGCAGAACTTTGGAGGGTTAAAAGGGACAAATAAAATAACAAAATATATTATGAAATGAAAAAAAATTACTATTAAATGTCCCATTAAATAACTGTACCAATCAATGCACTATTTAGTTATTTAATATATTGCAAAAAAAGTAAAAAACAAAGCAACTGGACTTGTTTTCCGAAGTTGAAACCAGTTGCTTTGTTTTTTACTTTTTTTGAAATGACCATGACCTGGATGACTAAGAATCTTCACCAGTTATTTAATATGGTATTAAATAATTAAATAATGCCCCATTAAATTATTAAACGTTCTTAAATGATGACATTAAACAATCTAGTGTATATTAATTAAATATACATATAATAATTTCTCTCTGTATCTATATACTTCATTATTTTCCATGTCACAGACTCCTTATAAAATTATTTAAACTTTCAATTTCACCCATCAGGGCCAGTGGGCAGGATTATAGCAGTTTATTTAATAATTTCATGATGACACATGGAAGCCATAAAATAAATAAATACAGATTGAAATATTTATATTTAAATCTATTTGTTTTTAAAATGACATCTTATTCAATATAATTGTTTAAAATGCATCTTTAATATTGAATGGGGCATGTAATTATTTCATTATGTAGTAAATAAATAAATTATACATTTAATTATTAAATGGGACACTTGTTGGCACATTTATTTATTAAAGGTTACACTCATTTATTTCATGGTGCTTTCACATTTATTCATATTTCTTTAATTTTGTCCTTCTTAACCCTCCAGACTTTGACGTGGTGTCTGTCACCCAGTAGATGGCGGTAGTGATGAGTCATAGTGATTCTCTAACCCTATATGAAGGAGAGAAGAAGAGGGAGCGCTTATTCATCTCTGCCGCTGGCTGTTTCCTGTCTGTGTGCTGTAAAACCTTGTACACCTCTGTGTAGTACAGACATAAATGGAGCTAAAGCAAAGCTCCTGAAAGAATAAAGACACAACATATTCATTAATCAGCGACAGGCCTATCACCTCAAAGTTTGGTTATTTTGAAATGGTCAAACCGGAAGTTGTGTTTACCACGAAACTTCCGGGTGTGCACATCCGTTGGTGTGGGTTAAACGGTTTTTGTTCGTTAGCTGTCGTGTTTCATTCCCCTCCGCTCGTTCAGCCCGCGTTAAAGATGAACACGGTCCTGTCGAGAGCTAACTCGCTCTTCGCCTTCTCCCTGAGCGTCATGGCGGCTCTCACTTTCGGCTGTTTCGTCACGACAGCGTTTAAAGACAGAAGAGTTCCTGTGAACATCCACGTCTCCAAAGTTATGCTGTAAGAGCTTCGTTCGCTGCATTTGTTTGGGCATATCGCGTGTTTGTATTTTATTTCGCGTTATTCCCTGTCCTCCATGAATACCCGATGCTCTGCTGTCTGTCCACATCCCCCACACTTCCTCCTGCTACTGCTGTCATATGGTACTGTCTGGGAGGACATGGCTTCCGTCAAAATATCAGAAAACACATTTTTTTAAGTAATTAACTATGCTTATTTTTATTTTTAGAAACTGCATTCGCTTTAAGCTTTCCATGGCTTCGTTCTCTGTCCTTACACATCTATTCACTATTACCATCAGCAGCAGACCAGGGGCCTGACATGGGGCGTCTGCCTTCTAAACCACGCCCTCTTGTTCTTCTTGGCTGGCATGCAAATGGCAGCATCATGCTGTGGGATGCTTCTCCAGCTTTCCATCGTTTGCATTAGCATTCTGCAGCTGCATACAGCAACGCTCAGAAACATTAAGGATGACTGTTGCTGAACGCAATGTTGATGCAATACGGTAAAGAGCAAGATGGAAGACGACTCGCTGAAGTAGGAATTGCAGACTAGTTTCATGTTGCTCTCCTGGTGAAGCGTTGTTCTTCACATCTGTTTTAATCTCTGTCCTCTGTATCATCAACCACGTCTTCTCTCCAACTGCAAACACAGAAGAGACCCGTTTCTTTTAGCTCCCCTGTTGTCAGCATGACCGTTCTTATAACACACACAGAGCACCTTCCAAAAGCTCAGAATGACTGCTTGGGTGACGTCAGGCTCCAGATTTAAATATACAGACACGTCTGATCATCCAAATCTCTGAAAGATGAGAGCATAACCTAGAAAGTGAACTCTTAAAGTAACTGGTTAAGGAAGGATGGTGAAAGGAAAAGCTTACTGTTCTCTCTTGATTCTCGTTTCTTTCCCTCTCGCTAACAGGAAGAACGTTGATGACTTCACAGGACCCAGGGAACGGAGTGATCTGGGGTTCATCACCTTTGACGTCTCAGCTGATATCCTTTTGACGCCCATCATGAGTTGTCAGGACAGCTTCGTCCATGTGGTTGAGAGAGTGTAGTTAGATGCCCGTTTGATCTTCTGGGGCTCGTTTTGATCTGCAGTAACTCTGCTGCTGTGATATCTGTGAACTAACAGACAACTGTAATTCATTAGCTTTTGATCAGACTTGAATCCTTTGCATCAGGGCCATCCATCATGCTGGAGAAGAGAACAAATGGTTTTCCTTTTAGCTAGTGTTGGGTACAACGTGTTCCCGTTCTGCTCCTTAACTTCCCCCACATTTGGAGCCAATCTTTGACTGGAACGTCAAACAGCTGTTTCTCTACCTGTCTGCAGAATACGCCACGAAGAGCAACGTAAGTGGACACCCTTTGACTAGGAGCCTATTTGGTGAGACCATCTGCTTTGGATCAGTTGGCAACCAATCTGACCGCCCAACATGTTATGGGTGTAGGACAGTGTGTGAAAGCCAAACAACCTTGTAGCTAGTGACAGCAGGTTAGCCACTCCCAATTCCCACTTCTGATGGTGAGCCTTAAGTTACAGGCCGACTAGTACTCCCTGGAACAATCTAAGTTATCGCTGAATCAAACAGGTTTGTCCTGGCAGTGACGCAAATGTGTTTTCAAAACTTGAACATTCAAACTGTTGAATTATTGTCCATTAGGATCCAAATTTTATCCTTACACTTTATTAGTGTAAGGATGTTAGCTTTAAAACAAAACACCCCGCCCTCGCTGTATTTCTGCACAAACCTCTCATCTAACTTGACTTCATGGCAGACGGAAAGTCGTTCTCTTTCTAATCAGCAGAGCCATAGCTGTAAAAAAAAAAGGAGGATAGATGTCCTTGTAGTCATTGTCTCCAGAGCGTGCAGCCATTATTCTTTTTGCATTGAACTGGCGTCCCATGCAGGAAGCTGCTGCTGAAAGGGAGTTTTTCTAGAACACTGAGAACTTGGAGCTGACGCGGTTCAGCTGCGCTGCAGAAGGCCACAGAGTCAAAGACTTCAGTGAGGTGAAGACATGTGGACAGTGGCCTTGTGAGCAGAAGGGCTGCAAAGAAGCTGCTTCTGTTGAAATAAACCATTCAGGGCTAACTGAACGTCTGCAGGAAGAACAAAGATGGACAGCAGAAGACTGATGTACGGTGATGTTCTCTGATCAGTGCAGCGGATTGTCTGGACTAGAATTGGTCGGTAGACGAGGAGGTAAGGAGTCCATATTGTGGGATTCTCATCTGCAGGTGTGGACCTACCCGCTATTCAGTCTGAAGACACTGCCAGAAGCAGAGAGTGCAGTCAAAATGTCCTCCAAGAGCAAACATTTTTTTTCTCTAACCCATGGACTAACCAGTGACCGTTCTTGTCTTCCGGCATGAGGCAACACTTGGTGCCGTTTGTCGCTTGCTAATAGAACGGGTGTAGTGGGTGTAGCTACAGCGGATCATCACTTCTCCCCAGGGGACCTTGCAGCTGGCGTTAAGGAATGCATCTGAGGTGTCCCAAGGCAAAAGGGATTAATTATGTTTTAAAGGTCAAAATACTGAAACCTTGGACCAGTGACCAGGAAACCCAGCAGGTTGCAACTCCCTGAGGGCTAAAAGGTTGATTTTGAGAGTTTGGAAGAAAGACTCTGTGCCCAGTGATTTGACCTGTGGCTGGGAGAACTGGTGAATACAGCACACCTGGAAAGACTGAGATATTGCAATTAAGACAGTCAGTGTTTAATAGGATGTGGGACCCTGTATTAAAACTCCTGCGATAAAAGGAATATGAATGAGCGTCCGGCTAACTTTTATTATAGATGCTCTTTTTGCCCCGTGTACTAAGGAGAAGATGCTGATCAATCTGATGCATCTATCCCACGTTGTTTTGACTGTGTAGCTGTTGACTTGTGATGTGCTGTTTCTGTGGGGTGGCTGAGGGTTGGCAAGTTGTTACATAAAAGTGCAAAATGTCAAATATTTTACAAAAAAAATAAAAATAAAGCAGGTAGAGAAACAAGCAGATAAACTGGCATCAAGTGTTGGCACAAAGAAGACCGGCAGTCAGTCAGGATTTCAACCGGAGGTTAACATCTAAATATCAGAGAGAATCGTAGGAGCTTGGAGGAAGAATGGTCTAAACTGCAAATAGTGGACTACAGAAATGTGGAGTAAAGAAGTTTGTCACCACCAGAACCTCTGTCTGTTTCTGTACACCAGCAGATAACCTTAAAACATCACTAAGATGATTCTGTTTGATCTGAATCTTCTTGTAGAGTACGTGTGAATGGATTGTGTGTCATACATTTCCGTTTCCTTCTGTTGTGTCCAGTAGTTCTTCTGTCTGACAGTAAACGCTCTGTGTGTCAGTCTCTAAACCAGGTGGTGCTGTGGGACAGGATCCTTCTCCGAGGGGACAGCACCAAACTGAACCTCAGAGACATGAAGTCCAAATACTTCTTCTTTGACGATGGGAATGGACTCAGGTTAGAATCTGTCTGAGCCCCGGTTGCGTCTAGTTGGGCGTCCGGCGTAAAAACTCGATCTGATTTGCTGTGGCGGCCCATGAATAACTCACTGACATGTATTACTTGCATGTTAACTTAAACCTGTGATCCTGAATGTGATTGGCTGACTTCTGTCTGTGTTGGACCCAGGGCCAATAAAAACATCACGCTGACGCTGTCCTGGAATGTCGTTCCCAACGCTGGAATCCTCCCCCTGGTAGCTGGAAGCGGACACATCAGCCTGCCCTTCCCTGACCAATATGAGACCACCAGGAGCTATTAGACACCAACGTCCACATTCAGCCTGCTGCAGCACACACACACACACACACACACACACACCCCAGTAATTAGTATTTCTATGTATGAGGCGGTTTGTAATAAAGAAGGGATCTGGAAAATTTCTGCCTGGAAACATTTTGTGAAGAATGCGTTGTTCGGTTTCAGAGCCCTTTTGCACAAGGGTTAGATGAACTTGAATTAGTTTTAAAAGCACATATAGGAGTCTAAATGGCTGCTATCTGTGGAGCTGGAATGTGTGTTAGTACATTTATTGGCACCCCTGCTAAAGATGTGAAAATCCTTAATGTACTTTCACAGGATTAAGAAAATTGTTTTTTTAATCCTCTAAAAGTGAATCTTTAATTACATTTTTTGTTCACGGGGAACTAAAAACTCCATATAAGAAGATAATTGCTTTTTAACAAAATCACTGATGGCTCAATTATGTAAACCCATAACAATCCATGTAAAGGAAATTTAACTAACCGCTCTTTACATTTTATACAACTTAACTTGTTAATGTAGATCAGAATCTCTGAACATCTAATTGGTGATCCAGGACTTTCTCTGGGTTATTGATGTGAGGTGACACAGAGGCCCATTACCTTCAGCCATTAGGCTGAACAAGGAGCCAGATTCATCTTGACACCACCCACGCAGCAACGATTGTGAGGGATGCAAAAAAATAATAATTTTAAGCTCACATAACTTTTTTTTTTCTACATCAATACACACTTGTTACAGCTATAGTTAGAAGTCTGTATCCAATCATCTTAGGCCCGATGTCATTAATTGGGCCTTTTAATGATTTTTTGGAACAGTTCTTGAATTTAAATATGGGAACCATTAGGATCCAAATTTATTGTGGATTTCCTCTAATCCAGACACACACACATCCCCACTAGTACATGGATAAATGGGCTCAGCCAGCTGCACCTCAAACATAGACCTATGCTTTATGTAAGTTTAGATGTTTGTCACGAGATAAGGTCAGAGTTCAGTTTGGTGGGCTGTTTGTGGCCAGTTAGCACAGCAGGAGTAATTCTTGACCCTCAGTAAAAGCTAACTGCTTCTACTCAGCTCAGGAAAAGGATTCAAGAGATTTATACACATCTGTATGAACTATGCACAAAAGGGTTATAAAGGTAATTTCTGTTGTAATACAGCTTGTTAAATATTAGACTTCATTTCCCCTTAAACTTTGTTAATCCAATCATCTACACCAAACAATAGAACACGCTGTTTGGAGATGGGAGAAAGGGTTTGTTGAATGCACAACCCACTGATGCATTTTCCTTCCAAATGTGCCAGCATTTAGGAAATTAGAGTATTGACCTCATTAAAGTGTGTGTGTGTGTGTGTGGGGGGGGACTATACAGGCATAACAGGCAAGCACCTGCTTTACATGTTGGTCAGACGCCGCTGTGGGATGCCATCCTGTTCAGTGATGGCTGTAGATCAAATTTACCAGGAGTGCCAAGGTGGGGCCAGTGTTTTTTCATGGGGTCCACAGAAAAACAAGAAAATAAGGCAATATTTCAGTTTGATAAATGAAGTGAACCAAAGAGCCACTTACAGCTCTAGCAGATGAAAACTGTGATCCCACCTTAATACAGCTGTAGCTAAAAGGGCAACCCCCTTATTTTTAACTCATTACTAAAGTAAAACTGTATAGGTAAAAAAAAAAAGATTGCATAAGTTATCAACCAGTGACCGTTTCTGTGCCAGCGCATATTATCACAATACATTGATTTAGTATTGTTTTCAGTACAGGGGCCAGGACCAGTTCTGTCTGGAACTGCCTTTCATCATATTATCCATCCATCTTCTAACATGTCTATCCCTCATGGGGTCATGAGGGGTTGCTGGTGCCTATCTCCTGCTATCAATGGGAGAGAGGCGGGGTACACCCTGGACAGGTCACCAGTCTATCACAGCATCGTATTATTCAACCAGCATTTGTTGCTAGTCAGCCAGTGGAGTAGAGTTGGAGGAGCCAGTGGAGATGTGGGCTTGCCAGTGGCTGCAGAATCTGACCCATCTCAATATCGTTCTGCGTCAAGATAAGGGCTGGGTATCGATTCAAATTTCAAGAATCGATTTGATTTTCAAGATTTAGAACCAATTGTCTCTAATCCCAAATTAGATTGCTGGTATTAAAAACATTTTTCAGTCATCTGAATTACATGACTGTGTAGTTATGCAACATATTGATACTAGTATTATATTAACATTCAACAGCAAATGAATAAAGTTGATGGTAGTTAATGGCGGCTGTAAGGACCAAAGCCTCTCCCTGAATGTTGAGACAACTGCTTTCACAAACATGCCGAGGGGCAGAATACCCAAACAGATCCAGGGCAGAAAATAGAGGACACCAGAGATTTCTACAGCTGCTATTTGGACACAAACCAGGTGAATAAAAAAGAAAATTAAAAATTCACCTCGCAGAGTGGAGCATGAGCTGGAAATGCAGGTTCACAGTGGAAAATGCATGTTTTTAATTGATTGTTGGTTATATGAATCAATCTTTTGGTATTAATATGAGAATCATTCAGGATTGAAAAATCAATTTATTTTAACAGCTCCAATTAAGAGTGCCTTCTGTGGTGAAAAGACCAATTTTTTTCCCCCAGAGGGAGAAGACCATCATGGTGCTTCCACCAAAAGCTGTTCAGCATTGGCAGAGAGGATTCAGCAAGACAACTGCCAAAACATTTTTTCCTTTTGTACCAAGTTTGCCTTAGTCCAAACTTGATGCTACTAACTGATGATGCTCTTTGATATCATTAGAAAGTTAAGATATTTAGATCAAACTAGATAACACGTAGAGGACTACAAGTTTTATTTTTAGTACACAACTGGGACAGAGAATGCTAACACACACACACAGAGCCTCTATTTACAGAGAAAACATCAAAGCATTAAAAACTAGCTTTGCTACAAACTGACCCCATTTTTCTTAGTATTTTTACTTAAAGATACAAGTCCTGTAATAAATTGGCAGCACTCCAGTCCGTCTGCATCAATGTCATTAAATGAAGGCGTTGCTTCCTTCCCAAAACTTTGTTCGACCTGTTTTTCAAATCTCTGGAAAGGTTAGCCCTTAGTCCAGGCGTTGGATGAGTTTTTCCTCCATCATACAGTAGAGGGCGACGTGGGACAAGTCGGAGATGAAGGCATCACAGGCACGTCTGCTTATACCCTTACAGCCTCTCAGGTCCAGCAGAGTCAGACAGGAGAAGCGCTTCAGGTAGGCCAGGCAGCCATCTGTCAGCTGGTGGCAACCTATCCAATCACAACCAGGGCAGACATCAGGACTCAAATGAAAAATATACCACAGGCAATTCTAGAGTTTCAGATTTGAGCAAACTAACACCCACCGGCGAGTGTGAGCTCGCTGAGGTTGTTGCGGGTGTGAGTCCCAGCAGCTGCCAGCAGGGTGATGCAGGAATCCGTTATGTCCCTGCAGTGAGCCAGGTCCAGAACCTCCAGCTGGGGCATGTGGCGCTGCAGCAGCCTCAGAGTCGACTCACTGACATCCAGACCGGACAGACGCAGTGTCACCATGTTCCTCAGCCTGCTGCGGGATGACTCTAAACCTGCACACACACACACACAATAGCACTACAGCAGAGATTCCTAAAGTCTGGGACGCACCAGCCAACCACTCTGATATTTCTGGATCAGTTTGTTTAAACGTCTTGGCAAGCAGGACTGATCTTTATACTTTCGCTGTTGCAACTCTGACTTATTTGTGTATCATTAAACAAATCGGTAGTTCCAAGGTGAGAGGAATGGAGCGCAGAAAGGGCCACATTTTCTTGACAGTTTGTGAATCCTAAAGTGTTCCCTGATGTAACAATCAACTACGGGTCCTGTCTGAGTAGGGATGGGAATCGAAAACCGGTTCCTGTTCAGAACCGGTTCCGTGTTTTTCAATTCCGTGGCACCGTTTGGCAGCTCGCTTAAAGATTCTCTTTTCGATTCCGTCGTGCCGCGGGTCTGAGCAGCACAACAGTAGCAAGTTACGCAATTTACGCAAGTTACGTCACGTTTTTTACGCAAGTTACGCACACGGCATTCAGTAAGCAAGTACGACGGATCCAGGCGAAAAACCAAACAAAAAAAAAATGCCGCCCCATCGGGTAAGCGGTCGAAGGTTTGGCTTCATTTTAAGGAAGAGAAATGCTACCTTCATTGGTAGCATGTTTAATTAGAACTACTTACTGGTAGCTGGAATTCTTACATGATTCTAGCTATTGCAATGGATGTAAGGAAACATGCTACGAAGTTGCTCCGCAGTTCAGGGAGCGAGAGAAAGGTGACGCTCATTTATTTAAATTAGGGGGAGACAAGTTTATTTCCCAAAATTGTACAGTAATGCTTTTTCAATAAACGGATGCCTTCTCCGTTAGATTTAGATGACTGAGGTTATCTAAATAGAGATTATTAATAAGCAACTGTCACAACAAACTTACATTTTCTTGTATTCTAAGCAACTCATCTACTGTATTTAAGTTTGTTCTTATATTCCTTTTTTATTTAAACAAAGATAAATATTACTCCAGTTGCACATTTTCTGTGGACATCTTGACCTTGTTAGTTTGTAAGGTCGTGTGATAGTTAGGTAAACAATGTTGATGCTCATCATCAAACTGTTCTCCTTTTTCCCCAAATTGGAATCGAAAAGAGAATCGAATCGTTTCACAGAATCGATAAGGGAATCGGAATCGTGAAAATCTTTTCAATTCCCAACCCTATGTCTGAGTGATGGTTTAAGGTTTTTTCCTATACCAGCTTGGCGTGAGAAGGTTGAGAACCACTGGACTACTGTTGGGTAAAACTGCAAATTACATTTTTATTCTAATATAAATCTGAAATGATTCAGTCAAATGATACATAAACAGACTACTTGTGTCACACCCCTCGGTTCATCAATACGATTAAAGCAGGACCTCACCCTGCAGCCCTTGAGAGCTGGCAGAGAAACAAACAGCACAGTGAATGAGGTCATCAGCAGTGCTCTGTATAGCATGACTGCAAGCTGAGGAGGTCATTCAGCCACTTGGATCAGGTGTGTTGGACCATGGATACATCAACAAGTTGGTCATTGATAACTCAAGCTTGAAAATGCCTGATTTAATGCCTCGTAGACACAGAACTGCTAACATACTACTGGAACGTGGTGTACGCTAAATTATACCAGAGATATGCCTTTGTATTTTTGGCCAGCTGCCTCCAAAAGAAGATCCATGCTTTAAAAACAAAATGTCAGCAAGTACTTCTATTTTGTGTGCAAAAATCAGACTCCTGATTATTATATTTATAAAAAGAAAATGGAGGAATTAATCAGTGTTTAGTAGTTATTCTAAATAAATCATGTAGTTGTAAAGCAGCAACTCTGGCCAGATGCAGATTGGTAAAAAAAAAAAAATGATCCTGCTCATGCGGTGCAACTTAAACAATCATGGAGGGAATTACACAACTCTATAATGCTACAGAGGCTTATAATCAACTATTTATCAGTTGAAAAAAAAAAAGTATTAACCAATAGTCCTTTAAAAGGTGCATACCCATGTTATTTGACTTTTTATTGAATTTATACATCAGTAGCTCACTCTGGTTGCATAAAGAAGTTTTTATGAAATATTATCACATCCTGCTGGCGTATTAGTTGTTATTTTGGTGTTCTATGCTTTCTTTTTGCTCAGTTTTTAAGTAAATAAAGCCTTTCGTGTTTATTTACGGTACATACTGCGCATGTGCAGCAGGAGTTAAAACAAGGAGGCAGCTAACAGCTATTAGCATCTCCCAGCAAAACAATGAAGAATGGTCCATATCCAGGGAAAAAAAAAAAACAAACGCAAAAAAATATGATTCTAAGAGAGAAAAGACTGGAATGTCACTGGGAACACAGTATGAACGTTGGTGTTCACTGAAGCTAAAGCTAAAGCCACTGATCACTCAGGTGAGACCACAGAGTTGACTGACGTGAGTAAATGTTCTGATATGAGGCTCTTAAAGTTGCTGTAGATTATTTAATTAATAACTGTTGACTTTGATCACGCTGAGCTGCTGCTTTACTGCGAGGCGTTGCAGAGGGTCAGGCTTGATCCGGCAATATTTACAAGTGATTTATTAATAAAGCAAACCGCCATTATGATAGTTCTGCAATATTGATGCTAGGTGATGCCACGTCTGTTCTTCAAGACCCCTGATGTTCCCACTGCAGGTCTTAACACTCAATTCTGATTTTATCTGAAGTTTTAGTTTGTGAGGTGGTTCACATTACCTTTAAAACTGTGCCTGACTCTGACTGTAGCGTAAACTGTTTGGGCTTTAAACTGAATTGAACTGAAATTAAACTGACCCGAACAATAACAATGATTTCCCGCCAAGCAAGATTTGGTCCAGCAAATGTGGAAGAAATAGGTTTAATGGTTCAAAGCCATTTATTGTGTCAGCAGGTGCTGAGGGGGAAATAAAAAGAGAGTGGAACTCTGTATTCTGGCATTTTACAATTCTTTGGATGTGAGGACACAGCCAGAAACAGTGGGGCAAAGATTTTAACAACTTCACAGAGACTGTTTTGGTATACATCCATTTAATTCTGATTGTGCCTAATTCCATTTGTACTGACCAGGCGGGATGATGATCTCCTTTATCTGGGCTTCTTTAATGCCTTCACACCAGCGCAGATCCAGCAGCTGCAACTGGGGCAGTGTGGGAGAGACCAGAGCCGACAGACATGACCACGGCAGACCGGTCAGCCTCAGTTCCCTCAAACCTACAGAGAAAAAGCACGAGTGGGAGTGAGGTGAGACGTGTTTGGACAGAGAGGTGAGTCTCTGTGGCGGTTTGTACCTGGGAGCCTGGTAAGAAGGCAGTTTAGTTGTCTCATGGCCAGTGGTGTCCAGGACAGGTCCAGAGAGGTGGGGTGGCGTTTGATGATGCCTGCCAGGGCCTGGTTACTGAGCGGGTTGCACCGACTCACGTCAATGTGACTCCACAGGCGTTTGTCACAGCTCCTGCACAACACAACAGAGCCAGGCGGGCAGGCAGGGTGAGACTGGAGACGGCGTCAAACACCGGATCATTCCTGTAAGCTGAATGAGGAGGACATACCACTTGTACCAAGCTTTACAGACAGTCATGCAGGCCAGCAGCTCAGCTCTGTTCAGGTATCTAAAGACCGACACCCACACCTCCTTCTCCCCGCCCCGATCGCTGCCTGCATCTTTAAAGGACGGCAGAGACAGCAAGGACGACGGGAGGGAGGCAGCAGGAGTGTCAGCCTGGTCTTCCTCTGATGAAGAGGCAGAATAACTTCTGCTGCTCTTGTCTCCCTGGCTTCCTCGAAGACGAGGCCTGATAGAGGCGACAAAACAGAAGATCAAATTATAGTTACAAAGAAAAAAAAAAACGTCTTCAGAGCAGAACAGTATGTATTAGCTTAGAAATGGTAGCTGCAGGTTAGCCTGGTTAACGCTGTTTAAAGCTCCATTCTCTCATTTCACCATTTATACCCCATTAATTGTATAGAACGAGGTGACTGATAGTTGCACAGGTATTATGCACCCGATTAAACCACATCATATCAAACTATTTTTTCCCATTTATATTTAATACTTCACAGCCGGTGACCTGTTGCCAGTTAAGGGCACAAATCAGCATTTTAACAGCACAAAGCGCCACAATTGATTGACTCAGTTTTTGTTTTTGGTCAGATGGGCAGGGCTGCTTCCACTTTAAACTTATATTAATATCCCTACAAAGATAATAGCACAAACCAGCAGGGCACATGTTGGTGACTGTGAAAATGGCTGCAGCTCTGTTGACAGGGCCTGATAATAACCAGTAGTGACATACAGGAGATAATGAAATATTACCCATTTTCAAAGCCCAACAGCCTTGTGTGTACTTTGATCTCAGAACAGAAATGCTTTGGTCCGTTATCAGACAGAAGCAGGAGTATTTGCTACTGAAAAAGAAAAACGCAGAGGTGAGCTCTACCTGCCGGGTCCTCTGGGGGTTAGAGTGTCAGCGGAGTCGGCACCTCGGAGCCTGGAAGGTTTGGAATGAGCAGCCTTCCTCTGGATGAAGCCCTGCTGACCAGCGCCGCCTGCAGCCGACCTCAGCCCCATGGCTGCTTCTAGCTTTGGGACGATGGAGCCTGAGCAATGCAAACAGCCAGTTCAAAGGTCACACAACACTTTCCCATTTTTAGGTTTAAGGCTTTCTTGTGACCAAAAAAACAGAAATATTCATGTAGTTTAAAACAGGTACAAGCAAAAGAATAAACCACGGGTCCAAATAAAGGTGTTTAATACCAGGACCTTCGTCGTTCAGGTTTTTAATCAATTCTCATGCCAAGAGGAATGCCAGATGGTTTAACTTTCCAGTGATTTGTACTTTAGGCTACTATTTCGCTTAAAGGATAGCTCACCCCCAAATCAACCATTTTTTTGCTAATACACTTCTAGTTTGGTTGTCTTATAGTACTGTCTACATATCCTGGTCATAAGTTTGACAAATTACTGCATATCTGTTAAAATCCTGTTTTTGTGTCTAAAACCGTCACTAATCACATTTCCATTGACCAATAAATTGCGCTAATTGTAATCACGAAAATGCATTTGTTCAATAGAAACACAGCAATTTCAAACATACTCCTATTTTTGGATAAAAGGTTTTTGCGCTAGTATGAGGTGGTTTTCAGCCATATCAAAATTGGTATATTTCACAAAACTGCAATGGAAACAGTTTCTTTCGCATCACACGAGTCACTTGATCAACAACCCGAAGCGAAAATGTGTTATGGAAATTAGCAGAATGTAATGGAACCACAACTATTATGGTGCCCTCCTTAGGTTAAACGGTGGTCTTGCATTGAATTGTGAATCCATATTGTTTTTGGTTCCAAAAAAGAAGAGCAAGTTTGTGTGTTATTGCCCAGTTTACATGACAGCACCACTTGTTCTGCAGTTACTGTTTTGAGGCAGCAGCAAGTCCTGCTGTGAGCCGTTCCTACTTCCCTCAGCGCTGTCTGACAGGCAGAAAGCTGCCTGTGAGACAGCGCTGAGAGGAGATCAACCACACTCCATTTCCACATTGTAAATGAATCAAGATTCACAAAGCTGTCAGTGATCCTGCCTGGATAAGAAAGTAGGAAATAAATATGACAATATATAAATGGACTGATCCTGTTCTCCACTGCTTCGGCAGCACCAGCTTTGGGCATTGCTGAGTTAGCACCTTGAGCCAGCGGCTCAAACTGATAAAGCTCTGATCCACCAGCGTCTCACTCTCCATGATCCAAACTAAGCGAGTTGTTTTTGGTCCTGGTGGAAGATGTCGGAGCCCTCTGAGTGATCAAAGTATGTTATGTCCATGGTAACAAATCGTGGTTTTAAGCCAGACAATTTTAAGCTTGGAAGTCAAATAAAGGCCACATTTGTATCATTTGAGAAAGAGTAGCTAAAGTAAAATCTATCCTGTCAAGGAGCCAGCCAGTCCTCACTTGCTCGTCTGCAGCTGCTACAAAATGCTGCAGCATGTCTCTTAACAGGAACACATAAAAAAAGAGCATATTACTCCGGTGCTGGCTTCTCCTCATCAGCTCTCAGTTGATTTTAAATCCTTTTGTCTGTTTTTCAGGTCTTAAATAACTTGGCCCCACTGTACTTGGTAGAGCTTCTCCACCGCTACACCCCAATCAGTCTCTGAGGTGTGCTGGCCGGTTGCTCCTGGTGGTTCCCAGCTCAAAGTGGAAGCTTAGAGGAGACAGACAGGACCTTCTCTGTGGGACGCTCTACCCATGCATCTTCAACAGGCCCCTTCACTCTCCATTTTTAAAACCTGTTTGAAAACTTACTTTTACTTACTGGCCTTCAAGCCAACTTTTTTTGTTCACTTATTTTTTACTGGTATGGTTTTTATCTATATTTGCATTGTTTTATTGTGTTTAATTTATTATTTTTCCATTTTATCTTACTGTAATTTTATTTCTGATGTTCAGCACTTTGAGTCAGCTGTGGCTGGTGTTAAAGCACTATATAAATAAAGCTGATGAATTATTTAGCCCACCTTTGATACTGTTATTTGACTGACATTATCCCAGTAACTTAGCCTTTCAAAAGCCTAACCTAAAACTACATTTGTAACATTAAAGAAAGACCGTCTCAATCAAAGTGCATCAGTTGAATAACTCAGTGTGTGATCTGAACATGTTCCTGAGCAGCACTAGAGGAGGACTCTAAATGTTCCAGTCCAGCCAGCGTCCCTCTGGCCCTGCGTACCTGACTGGGTCTTGGCCTTGTGTGGCTGCTGCAGAGTGACTGTCAGGTAGGAGCCACTCAGCAGGTCGTCGTTCAGGTCAGACACCAGCAGCACTGGGGGTTCTGGGTCCGAATCCCAGCGTCCGTCGTCCTCCTCGTCCTCTTTTTTCAGCTCTTCGTCTTCTGCCGTGTCCACCTCCTCTTCTTCAGGGTCGTAATCCTGCCCCTCACTGTCGTCATCGTCATCATAGTCCCTCCTGCGCCTCCTGTGTTTGTGACGCAGATATTCCTTTTCTTCTTCACTGTCACCCTCGTCTTCGTCATAATCGTCATCATTGTCGTCGTCGTCATCATCGTCTTCGTCGTCATCTTCATCGTCATCCGACTCTTCGGAGTCATCTCCTCTTCTCTGCATCCTGGAGCCTCCTCGGAGTCTGACCCGCCCTCGCCGCCCGGCCTCCTTCATACTCATCCCCCTCTTCAGTCTGAGGACTGAGATGGAGCCCCCCGCCACAAGCCCTCCTCTGTTCCCTTTGTGGGACAAGCCCCCTCGCAGAAGGCCTCTCCTGTTGGCACCAAAGGACTTTCTGGACAAGTGTCCTTGTGCAGAAAGCCCCATTCTTCTTCTCTGAGATGCTAGAAAGATGATATCAAAACAGCAAAACTCATTAATTACAAAAAAAAAAATTAATTTCATGAATTTATTAAGTAATTAAGCAGCCGATAAGAGGCAATAAAATGTGCCTCCAGTAAATATTGAAAGCAAACTAACCATTATCCTCATCACTGGCTGAATCATCCCCATCTTGGCTGTGGAGCTGCCGTCTGTAGATTTTAGCTATACGAGCATCGAGCAGGGACGAGGATTTCCTCTTCTACACGATGGTGGGAAAGAGGCAGAGGATTAAACCCCAAAGAAACTAAAATGTGATCACATTCACACATTCTTTTCTTCAGCAGAGAAAGGGAAGCTGGTGAAAATTGATGAGAAGATAAAGGAAGCTGATTACAAGGCAATCTAGCAACTAAACACTAGACCAGAGCTAGACAGTCTAGACCAGTGGGTCCAAAGTCAGTCCTTAAGGGACAGACAACATAGCTGAACCTAAGGAGTGCTAAATTAGTAGGCCTCAGCAGACCTTGATGATAGAATAAAGAGGTAAATCATTCATTTTCATCAGATGTGTTGGAGCAGGGCCAGATGTTAGGCAGGGGACCAGCCCTGGAGGACTGGAGATGGAAATGTCTAGTCTAGACCTAAATCCAATCTGGAGTAAAACTTTAAAAAAAGCACATTTTAGGATGCTCTCTAGTCACTCTGATTCAGCTTGAGTCATTTTTCTGAATTAGAAAAAGAATAAGAAACATTTTAAACAGTGTCTAGCTGTATAAAGTTGATGGAGTCAATACCTCCAAAACTGGCAGCTGGGTTAAATGTGGTTCTACAGACTATTGACTGAGGGGCTGAATACAGCTTTCAGATTATTTCCTCACATTACAACGAAAAACTTTTCTGTCACTTCACAAATTCTAAAGAAGTACATTGAAAGGTGTGATGGTAAAGTAACGTGAAAAAGTTCAAGGGATATATAAATGACACACACAGATAAAGTGTCAAAGATAAATGACTTCTGAACACTCACCAATGAAAGACTTTCACCTCTGTCACCTTTAGACTGCAGGAGGAAAAGGGTAAATCATCAAATCAAAGAGTCTAATGATTCTAACAGCCATGTGACCAGGCTCAGTATACTAACACATGGAGGGCTTAATACCAGGACTGATTTAAAGGTTCAATGCCATATGTGGTGACATTGCAGCACACTTTGTTTTCTGGGATACCAACAAAAATCCAGCAGCAGAGCAACCAAACCAAACCGGCTGGTAAATGGTAAATTTACCATTACTGATACAAAGTCAAAGAGAGATTAGGATAACAGTACCTCTCGGTCAGTGATCCCTTGGACACACTTTGGGCATTCCCAGCAGCTGGGCAGGTCTTTGTTCACTACGCCATCACCCTGAACCTAACATGACAACAAAGAAACCTTTAAGGAGAGAAGTCAGCAGTAACTCTAACAACGCAGCATCTAGATCTGGGGTCTGCAACCTTCACAGCCCAGAGAGCCAATGTTACCCTTAGTCCGGCTAAATAAAACCTGCTTAGAGCCGCAAGCATTCCAGCACCTTTTAAAAAAAGAAAACTTATAGTTTTTGACAAATATAAAGTGTGGGTTCTTCCAACAAGACAACACATTTCCTACAGTAGATTTCTATTGTAGGTGTTACACTAAAGGAAAATATCAAACATTGTGCTTTTTACCTAATTTTTCACAAATATTAAGACATTATGGAAGAAAACTTTCCAACCTAACGACAAGAAAAACAGATATGAAAAAACATAGTTATTCTGCTGCCATGCGAAAACTGGAAAACCTGCTACTCTATTTTTTCCTTAAACACTTGATCTTCACCAAAGCATTTGCTCAGTTTTTGTTTTAGATGTTCATTGTGCGCTCACAGTTTGAGCTGGACAATAAAGCTTATTTTTTTAATCCAATGCTCACGGTCATGAATCACAGCAACATTTTTTACTTCCTTTATCTTAAATGAATATATGTTGGACACATATTCCTAAGACCTGTGCGTTGCATCTTAATGGTGGATCAATGCTTTCTCAGCCTTATCAGTCTAGTTGTTTAAGAAAACAGACAGACTGGGGCGACTGCGGATCAGTGGAAACAGTTCTCGTCATGCAATGCAAAAGTTGTAGGTGTGATTCAAGCATCCTGTCAAACGTTGATGTGCCCTTAGGCAAGGCACCAAACCCCAAGCTGCCTACTGATCTGCATATCGGTGTATGAATGTGTGCTCTTTAGTGAGTGTGTTTGGGTGTACAGCGCCTCTAGTGGTCAGTCTGACTAAAAAAAAAAACATTCAGTCCATTTACTATCTTAATATTCTATTGTGATGGAGCTAATGTAACGGCACTGGATCTAAACCAGATTTCTTCAAGAAAATAATAAGGATTATTCCCAACATACTGTAAGGCAGGCAGGATGGACTATCTGTGCACAACTGGAACATTCCATCAGAGTGAGCGAAGGGTCTCCAGTTTCCTCCTGATTGGGCTCCTTGCAGACCTCACACACCGCAGACAGAGGGAGACCCGGCTGCACAACACAAGGTTACAACACAGACATGATCCTTAGACCCAGGATTGGTTGGAAAACACAGCCATCAGTTCACGACAATGACACTCGTCTATAATGCTTCTAGTTAGAATGGGGTACAAACTACTATAGCCTTGTCGCAAAACATGCAGGAAAAGCAGAAAAAAAACAAAAAACCCGGAAGATTCCCCAAATAGGTCAAATTTTTATGTAGGTCTTATATGAGCAAAACCAAAAGAATTATTTTCTTTGGACTCGTGTCTCTTAGATAAAGCATCTAATAATGTGGTAAATTAGAAAATCGTCCTGTGCTAAAGAAAAGGAACTTTTCTGGAGATGGAGTTGGACATAAAATCTTGTTACTAAACTCAAACGCTTAATGTTGTCTTTAATGGTTTTAATCACGTTCTAGTGAAATATTTCTGATTCTGTTGCAAAAGTGAGAGTCCCCCTCTAGAAAGCCATAAAGGCCAGCTGCTCCTTACTGAGAGGCACTGTCGCAGCACACAGGTCTGCTTGAGCTTCCCTGGTCCTCCAAACTTCTTCATGTCTCTGCAGAAGTTACAGTCTCCACACTCTGCTCTCATACAAGCCTCACAGCGCTTACATCTGCAGAGAAATGGAATATGAAGACAAGAAGGATCGTCACAAACACCTTCATCATGACGATGATCATCATCTAGAAATTAAACATTCCTAGTAACATTTTTCATACAGACTCTTTTTAATGAGGAAGAGTTGTAGTTATACACCTGTAGGCTGAACATAGAGGTGTGAGCTTTTCACAGAACATACTTACATTACAGAATCAGAGGATTGGTGCGCGGTGGCTATTGGAGTAATGTGTTCCCCTCTGCAGGTTCTTTTTTCTAACCATATTAGGACACTATCCTTTTAGTAAGTTCAATTGGGCCCTGCCTACATCTAATTTCCAAGACTCCTCACCCAGAGATACCCATACAAGCCTGCCTGGTAGCTTTGTTACCTGACTCTGCGCCGTCGCAGCGAAGACATGGAGGGTTTCTGAGGTCTTTGCGTGGTGGTCGATGACGGGGGTTTGGGGCGAGGAGCTGGCTGTGGTGGTGGTGGTGGTGGCGGAGGAGGAGTAGGAGGCTGATACCATGAAGGCTGTAGTAAGAGCGTCAACAAGAGAGTCAACAAACAAGAGAGTCAACAAAGACAAACTCAGAAACAGGCTGGTAAAAAGAGGAAGACTCAAATTCAGACCAAACATCTTTGAAGGGGTGGGGGCCTTCAAAGATGTTCTGATCAGAAGTTAAGTTAAGCTCCAGCACAAAGGTAATCTTCAACATTAGTTCTATTAACACGTTTCCCTAACTGTAAAGTTTATCTATTGTATTTTTATCATTAATATTATTATTAGTTGTGGTATATTGTAAGAGACAAATTTGAGTGCAGCCCTTTATTAAATGATGTCAGGAGCAAATTGCTGAATGCACCCAGCATTCAGATGGCTGTCTTTCAACTAGCTAACTACTACTTTAAGCTGTGTTAAGCAGTGTTATGCAGTTAGTAGCTCGCTGGAAGTGTATGTTTAATGCTCGTATTGTTAAGTGTTTGTAGGGACCGTCTGGCACAAGCTCCCCAATGGACCCAGACCTGGAGAGCTAAACACTCCAGCAGAACTTAAAAGACCAACAAACTTTAGGTTAGTGGTCTTCACTGTGGTCATTACAAAACACTAAGCAGTTTGTGCTTCTCTGCAGCACACGTTTTATTTATATCCAAACTAGGACACTTCTTTTTTTTGTTTTGTTTTAAATTGCACTTTAATTTTAAAATGGTTCTAAAATGTATTATGCTAATGATTAAACCCTGAAATCTTCAATTATTTTCATTTCCACCTGCAACTAATTTGGAATATTTTGTACACTTTTCACCATCCTCTGTTCCTTCTCAGCATCTGATCTACAAAGCAAGTAGCACCAATGATATGCCAGCCATAAAAGCCCACCAGGACAGACAGCCTCTTTACACCTGATTGTCACTGTGCAGGGTTTATAAAGGAATTGCAGAGTTGAATTTACTACCTTTTACTACATCTATAATATTTTTTATTACCAACACAAAATCGAGAAACAGCCTATTTTGGAGGAAGGGTGGATTCACCGCACTGACACCGTGTATGATGATGACCTATCTCTCACTCACAAAACTTTTTCCCCCACTTAGTTGAAGGTGTAACGGTGACTTTGTCACACACAAATATTCCAAATGCATTTCCAGAAGACTTAGGAAAGTAGTTTTTTTAAGAATATGAACAAAATGCAATGACATTCAAATTTTGAATGTCATTGCAAATATTGATAACAAGCCAAATGCTCAAACTTAATCAGCTGAAAAAATAAAATAAAAAAAATCAAGCAACGTTAGATTTTCGTCACATGCAACGAAAAATGGAGAGAAAATATGGACAGAGAAATACACTCGCTCTAGCACAGACAGACACCTTTTTAATTTGTATCTTGAAATATCATAACAGAAAAAGCTGACGGAAAGACAAAATTATAATTGACTCACACAATTTCGCAAAAACGTTTATACGCTTGCTTGAGGTGATTTTTTACCTCTTGAAAAAAAAACTGTAATCGCGCTGAAGAGGAGATGGAAACAGTTTTCAAATTAGCTCTGATGTATCGAACATTTACCTCACATGACCTGATCAGTCGTTTCTGCTGCCGGGCAGTTTCTGATTCATTCATGTGGTCCACAAAAATGTTTTTTTCTTTTTGCAAGAATAAAGCAGCCATCTGTTTTCATGTTTACAGACTCAACAAGGTGGATTTCTGTTTCCAGTACAAAGGCATTTGGTGATGTGCGACAGTCAGAGTAAACTATATTTTTGTATGACACCTGAAAATGACCATAGCGTCGTTTACTTGTTGAGAACTTGCTGTATGAGTGTTAATGTTTATGAATAAAGTTTAAGCAGACGCGATCATCCTCGTATTCGTATTAGGCAAACGTGCTCCCGACGCAATGTATACGAGTCTGTCAGGGATAACTTGTTGACACGTGTGAATCAGACACAGAGGGCAGAAAGTAGAAGAGCGGCGACGCTAGGACAGAAATAGTCTAGGATGCGATGTGTCGCTACTAATAGGCTAATAATTTTAATAAGAGTACCCATGAACACATACAGATATTCAATAATTTACTACATGTCGTTATCTTCTTGGAGGGGAGGGGTCTTGTTAGCAGGACGGGTCGCCCTCCTTGCAGAATGGTAGGGGAAACAGTGGACAGGAAAGAGGACACAGGTGGAGTGAAAGAGTGAGCTCCAGGAGAAGAAAATAGAGCCAAACTTGTAAAAACGTACATTTTCTTATGCGAGGTGCAAAATGACTCACTAGTCTCAACATATTAAGCGGCTCCAACATATTAAGCGGCTCCAACAGTGCGCGCAGGAGATCGGACGGCAGGATCAGGCGGGTCTAACAATGTTGGCTCAGGTCCTGCCTTAGTTATAATTTTTTAATACAGATTTTATAGTTAAACTTAAATCAAAAAGTCAGCATCAATAGAAAGGTCAGAATATATTGAAGGGGTGATGAAAAATTTACAACCAATTCAGGTTCTGTTTGGTACCTTTTACTGGCCTTAATTTGGCTTCATTCCTTTTACTACTGCACAGAAACCCTACTGTGCAGAGCTGGAAGGGACATTTTGGGTTTCTAGATCCTCTGCTTGAATTGACAAGAAGGAGAACCAAAAGGCCACAAAACAACCAAATTCATGAGGTTTTTATGTTACTGAAGTTGACAAAGGTGCACTATGGACTAGATAAACAGGGATATAACTTACTTCATCCCAAGGCATTCTTCAATGTAATAAATATCTGATTGGTTTCATAAAGTGCAACATTTTCTGGATTAACACCAAACATGGAGTTTAAGCAGATACTGAAATAAAAGAGCACAAAGGAAACCTAAATAGTGTGAATTGTTCTGAAAGTGAAAAGATTCCCATGTTCCAAAAGGACGTTTTTGTAGCATTATTGTTTCTGAGGAAGCTTGAGTTAAATTCTGAGGAATGCTTACCCTGGGTGGCCACCTGACTATTGGTTTTCCTGTATAGCACAGTTTAGGGTTGTCATTAGCATGCTCCTTCAGTAAAGCCTGCAGGACAACAAAGACAAAGAGTTGTTTAATTGAAAATACAAGACATTAAAAAGATTACATATAAAAAATACAGAACCAGTAAAATCATACTTATGGAAAGTACCTTCATATGCGTCATGAGTGCTGCAGCATTATGGATCCCCACTGGGACACACTTTTTGTTTGATGGCAGCGTCTCCAGTTTACTGATCAGACTCCAAAGTCCCTCCAGCTCCAAGGGAGTCAAATGGACCTTTGATGGAGACTTTTCAGGCTGAGGATCTGAAGACTCTTCAGTCGTACCAGAACCGCCCTCTTGCTGTTCACGAGCTGCATCAGAATGGGCCGCATATTTCACTCAATGAAACATTTTAATCCTTTACAACAACATAAAATGTCAGTATTTGACTGCAACTGTACATCTACATTAAAGCAGCACAGTGTAACCTTTAGCCACCAGGGGTACTACACCTGTAACTTCCAGGTTTAGTGACTGAAAACACTGCACAGTCACAAAATTAAACACCTTCCCTCTCTGTTTTGGAATCTGATAGAAGACCACACTGGATCAGCAGATTGAGAAGTCGTGGAGCTATTTGTAAAGACAAGACCACATTCACCCCTCTAGATCAAATCCTACATCAGAGACCCAAGACTATGTCTGACAAGTTATGTGTCACGTCTCTTTTGTTTTTGTTGTTACGCCAGGAGTTAAAGCAAAAATAATCTCTCCCACCATTCAGTTTAAGAGCCTTGGCGTTATTCTGACCAGCCCTCTCCATCCTCTCCTTCACTTTCCACATCCATAACATCTGGTTAACCTGCCTTCTTCCTTCACACTTTTTCCAAAGTGGTCCACAGTCCTCTCACCTCTCGACTCAAATTCAACTCCCTTCCCTCCCTGTCTCCAGAAAACCCTCCATAAACTGTAACTAGAACAAAAGACAGCAGCTTGCAACGTTATATCATCTACCTCACACCTGTACATTAATCCCGTCACATTCAATATATGAGACGTTCTTCCAAAAGTTAAACGATGGAATACCGACAAACCTCAGACTGCAAAGTTAGTTTGATTGGCTAATGTCCTGGCTCTGCCAGGTTTCATTGGTTGAGTGCAGCTTCAGTTTAAAACCTTGAATAAAAAGTCTAAACGGTACCAAGCGGTTCTAGTTTTTGCTCTCATTTTCCATTTGACAAATCCATCGCAGCGACAGAGAACTTTAACCCATGTGTTACATCTAGAAAGGGCCACATGACTTATTCAGCGATGGATCCGACCCTCTCAAGTTTTTGAGAAAATCGATACACGATGCTCTGTGCAGATGCTTGTAAAGATAGGCTGTAGGTAGTGGAACAAGCATCCAGAACAGTGACATATTAGAGAATAGGGAAATATGTCCCCATTTATCTTGTAATTGTTCGGTATGTGGTGATAATATATTTTTCTTATAAACCCCAACATCAAATCAAAACCATGACAGAAATATCTGTCAACAAGCAGGAACATGTCTGAAGTTCAAGACTGTTGATGCAGTATAAAAAACAAAACATCAAGAACATCAAATTTAGAACGGTTTACACCCGCAGAGGACTAGAACCCTTTGTTTGCTCCTCCCTTATGACCCAGATTTACAGAAGATTGTATTCTTTACATTTTTCTCTACATACCTGTGCCCAGGGAGAATTTTTGAAACTCCGGCGTGAGGTAGGAGGTCTTTGTTAGACTGTAGACATAACGCTCCAACACATACCAGCACAACTCATAAAAGAAGGGACAACGGAACTTCACAGGAACCTGCAGCAAAGGTGGAAGGAGAACTTAGACCCATCACTTGCTGTTCTTTACTTCTTGAAAGAGTGCGTTAGAACCTACCCGTGTTCTGTCTTCTATATTACAGATGTTTAGTTGCATGGGAACGTTGAAGCTGTGCAGGAAGTTTCCTCCAAATACCATGGAATCCACAGGGGTATAAACAGCATGAATCCAGCCTGAGGATCCAAGCCACATGTCAGCATTTTCACACAACTGAACTGTGTCAGATTATTCAGTCATAGTTCTTAATGTACCTGAAGGTATGATAAAAGTACAGCCCGGTTTCAGTTCGATCCTCTGACAATCAGAAACTCGATCTCCCAGGAAAATGTCTCCCTGCTTTCCAGACAGCACCCAGTTCTCATACAGCTCCAGGCTTGGATCCGTCGGCGGGATAAGCCAGAACACCTAAAACACGTTTGCTTTCTATTTACTATTATCATTTAAAAGAACAACAACCGTTTCACAACATGATGCTGCAAAGCTACTAAGTAGAAAAAGTCTGTTTTAATGCTTCACTGTTTTAGATCTACCTGATGAAAGCAAAACTGTGAGCGCACGATGAACAGAAGCCATTCTTTCACACGTGGAAACATTTTGTTCCTACCTTCCTCCCATTGAGAATGTGGTACCAGACTGAGGTCCCACCAAAGTCAATGTGAAAGTCTGTGTAGCAGCCCTGGACACTCATCAGGCAATACCTGTGGAATAAACAGCAGCAAAGCTTGTCTTCAGGTGAGTTCATGAGATTAGGATGTGACAACGTGCTGGACCGAGGTATGCCTCCTGGAAAAGGAGGACATGAACTCACTTTTGGACTTTTGGGTACTGCATGTCATTGATGGAATTGGTTGAATCCCTCTGCCTCTCTTTAAGATGACGAGGCCACATGTTGTCCACCCAGTCGATGAGCTCCACCTACACATACCAACGGAAAGAAAAGAAAATTTGAAGTTCACTCAAAGTTGAAAAGGTTACTGGTTTCAGGGAGGTTGATTATTGCTAATGTGAGTGCACATACCGTAGCAGGCCTCTTAACCAAATTCTCCAGCTTGGTGTGGCTGAACTCCAGACTGATAACATTATAGAGTTTCTCTCTCTGAGACACAGGAGTCTCATAGTAACGTGTCCACTGGGCCATGGACATCTCTGTCCCCTTCTGGGTGCTCACATCCATTACGTCTATCATACGTCTGCTACCTGAGGAGGTGAAGGAGGTTATTGGTCACATGATGTCCGAGAAGCCTGCTAAACAGCCCTCAGAACAATGTTAAAGACTGACCTATAAAAATATGTGCTTTCCTAAACGGTTTTTAGGCAGATATCTATCTAAATTTCACATCCTCATCACCGTTTCCCCTACCATTATCCATGGGGTTGCCCACCCCACCAACAAGACCACAAGCCCCCCACAAAAAGATAAGGTAGTAAATTATTAGTGCTATATGTGTTCGCGGTTAATTTTATTTACATTATTAGCTTTTTTACATAGCGCCAGATTGCATCCTGAGCTATTTCTGTCTCAACATCGTCGCTCCTCTACTTTCAGCTCTCAGTGTCTGAGTCATTTACACACAGGTGAGTGAGTGAGTGAGTAAGAGAGACAGAGACAGAGACAGAGAGAGAGAGAGAGAGAGAGAGAAAAAGAGAGAGAGAAAAAGAGTCGCGACATTTCCCTCCGCTTTGGCAAAATTATCCGTGTTTGATAAACAAACCAAATTTCTGAGGATCACTGTGTTAAAGGCTTCTACAAAGTCAGAAAAAATTGTATCCCTTGCATCGGGGTGGGGGTGTGTGGGGTCAAGGGTTACATTCTCGAAAAGTAAAATGGCTCTAAAGTCACATCCAGATGTCCTTGATAAATACAATTTGCTCTGATTGTAGCACATCGCTAAAGGTTCTATGGGCAAGGGTTATCAAAAATCCACCTTCCTGAGTAGGGGTGTGTAAAAATATAAATTCATCAATGCATTGCAATAATTTTTTTCCCCCCTAAATTCAATAGATTAATTAAATCCTCTAAACCGATTAGTTCACCTGGCCACTGGGTTCATGAGCGACAGTTTAGAGTGTATGTGCCAAAGGCAGACAACGCAAATGTAAATAAATGATTTTACTGCAGTGTAAAACAGACTGGCATATGGGACTACCGGAGATTTCCCAGGTGTGCCAGTGGTTCAACCCGTGGAGGTCCTGTAGTCCAAGGTGCAATAATAATGACACCTAGTGGTTAAAATTGGAGCAACACACAAAATGATTTTCATGGCAAAATGTTAGGTTCTTAACACCCAGCCCTATTCAGATGGCTGAATAGGGCTTTGTTGCTAGGTAGACCACATGAATTGAAAATCCCAAATGTAATAAGACATTGAAAAAAGTTACACCTAAAGTTATTCTAAACTCTGACAGATTTAAGGAGATTTGCATTCACTCAAAAATTAAGAAGGAAGGCAGGTATCTTTGAAAATATAACCTTGTATAAAGATACATGATAGAGACAGACAGTAGCAAACATACAAAAAAGACAGAAAGATGGATAAATAAGAGAAAAATGGAGAGACAGAAGCTAGCTGGTCATTTAAAGCTGAATTATGGGATATTAATGGAAAGTTAAGTGGAAGAAAACTCTTTGGAACCCGCTCAAAAAGAAGTCAGTCAGCCTACAGCTGTTGTGACCACCACATCCCAAAACACAAAATTCCAAGGGGAAACACTGCTGATCATGTTGAGATTTAAGAAAAAGGAGGAAGGAAAAAAAGAGTAATAAGGACAGAAGGAAGGTTGGACACACACATATATATATAAAAAACAAACAAACAAAAAAATTCACACTCCATTAATGATTTCCTAAATCATTTGAAAAAAGTTCATTTCCCAAATTTTCCTCTTCGGTAGAAAAAACATCTTAAAGAATTGTGTGCAGAATATACAATTAAAGACCAATAGCTGTGGCTAGATGTTGCTGTAACATTAATAACGATGATGCCAATGATTCAAACTTACCAACAAACGTCTTGACATCGTTGACACTGAAGTCAGGTTCTGGCATCCTGCAGAAACCTAGGTTAGTCAAAATGTTATGGTGGCTGTGGTTTAGTTTACAGATCAGGGGTCTCATTTATAAAGCTTGCATACGCATAAAATGGGACCTGAAACACAGGTATGTCACTTTCCATGCAAAAGTTGGGATCTATAGAAGAAAAAATAATTGACAGGAAAATGTGAGGTCCTCACAGCAACTCTGACCCATGCGTACGCTCATTTTGGAGACGGGGCAATAAGCAAGTGAATGTCTTTGAGACACTGTCTGTCCTCAGCAGGTACGCCTGTCTGAAGCTGGGACACTAAAATTAAGATGATTTAAGTGCTTAAAGCACTGACATGGCTGTGAAAGAGCGAGTTAAGGAATGGGTGTGGGGGGACTCTGAAGTGAGGGAGAGACAGGCATTTCTTCAGGGAGGGGTGAAGTGGCTGGTTCTAGGACCATGACCAGCCGCGGTGCTTCTCGGTGACTCTAAGCACCTGGATGGCGGTCTTGAGACGCCCAGGGTACGGGGATACATGCTACAACCACACTTCTTCTTTCCGTCTTTGGGTGAACTTGGTGGAGTTTTGCAATAGTGTTTTTTCCGCCACTGTTTGCCCATATAAAGTCCATATTAGAGCGATTGAACATTGCACAAAGTCCTCCGGTCATTGTACAGCACGTACATTATGGTTTTAAAAGCCTTAAGACCAGGTGGTAAATTACAGTCAGACTGCATGATGATTTCTCCCAGATGTTCTACTTCATCAGACTTTCATCACAGACTTTATCATAAGCATTCAAAACCAGTGTTATGCTTGCTGTGGCGGCACATAACTACACATAAGGGCTTTTCAAATAAATAAATAAATAAATAAATAAATAAATAAATAAATAATGCCCAAAAGCTGACTTGAATCTTAAATAAAAGTCTGTACGTTTCCATCACATTCCTCTCCCCGATGATCACCAGGGTGACGTGTTCCACAGATTAAAAGATTTTTGTGACAAACAGTGTGAGACACTCACTTTAATTGCTATAAACAGTCAAACACACCTGTGGGTAATGCTGGGAGGTGGATGCTTTGGTCTTGCAGGAAGACCTAGCAGATGGGAGAATTAGGAGGGATTGCGGTTTCAGGGATCAAAGATTTTTGTGTATGTACACCTTTAGTATAGATTCTGCGCAATATTTTATAAATGAGACCCCTGGTCATGTTAGCCACCAAGTTTATAAAGAGGAGCAAGAGATGCATTGAAAGATTGTTCCTACTTCATTCCCAGTCCATCAGGCTTTTCAAAAAGGATTGGGTCCCTTAGGCCTCCCTTCTGGACAAACTCATACGTGAAGTCTGAAATATGAAAAAGAAAAAGACAAAAATGGACTGCGGTGCACATTTAAAAATGACTAATAAGGACTTCTGGCTCTCACTGTAAGGCAAACAGCTCTGAAGAACCGACTGTTCATGCCTACCTTTTCCCTCCATGCGGACGATCCGATCAGAACTGAACCGTTCACTGCTGACTTTCTCCTCCAAGTCGAACGTTCTCCTTCCATCAATCTCCTCATCTGAGATGCCATCGTCATGGTAACGTCTCCGGGTACCCGCCCGCTGTTGTGATTGGAGGAAGGACGCAAAAGGAGGAGATTACAAAGAGCGGCATGAGACAGGTGAGAAAAATATGCAATCTTAAAACAAGTCCCACAGAGAATTAAAGGAGCCGTTCCAGGAAGCAGCTCTGTCCTTTCTACCAAGCTTCATGAGTTCAGTATAGAAACAGAAGGAACAGCACAGGCCAGGTGATGCTCAACAGTCTAGCCAAGCTTGGCAAATCAGTCTTATTAATTCTTTATTTATATGGGAAAATCTCTTCAGACTCATGGACTAACTTTCAAGAGACCTTGAACATTCATCACCAATGACAACATAAAAACACTTCTGAAGAGCAATACCATACAACGCATTTCCCAATTTGTATGGTAAAATTTTGAGCTCCAAGTGAGAGACGACACACGGAGGTTTTATAATGCCCGTCTCTAAAGCCTCCTTGTGGGAAAAGCTTTGTCAAGATGCTGAACAGACTGTTTCTTGAAACTTCCAATAGGTGCCCAAAAAAATACAGCTGAAGTTGCCCCGGCCCCACTCGGTTTAACTCAGAGCAGTTTGTGTTTCGACCAGCCTGGAGATGCCTGGAAGAGGAAAATTCCTCCTGGGGGTGGCTTTAGCCCCCATTGCCTGCCCCATGCCTTGTTTGCGAAACTTTGCGAGGTAAACCATAAAAAAAATTATAATTCTGAATAAAAACAAAAAGAAGAAATACAAATAACGTTTGTATAATTGTGTATGCAAAATTGTCTTGGTATTTTTCCAAGGATAAATCTATCTGGATCACACATCTGCTTAAACTAATAATAAAATAGCATAGACTCATAGTATGGCAGGAGCAACGACAACACGTTAATAGCGCAAAAGATTTATAACATCAGTGAAATTATTTTTCGTTGGGTGCACCAACGAAGAGACCCAAAAAGTACTCAACTCCATTTAAAGAGAACAATGATGATGATGACCACATCTTGCCAGAATGTCATGGACCTTCTAGGATATACAGAATAAAACGAGAACCTTGCAATAATGATCCTACAACACCCAGACCGGTGGCGTGGGAATTTCTCTTAAAGGAGAAAGAGGAAACAGGGGAACTCTCCGATTATGACAGGTGAAGAGGGATAATCCCAGATTGAGCCTTTCAACTAGCCCTCTAATCTAATCTGACAGCCTATATGGCAACTGCTGCACTTCAAACATCTATTTGCGCTATAATCAAAGTAATCTACTTCAAAATAGTATTTAAGAATTTCAGTTCTATGCTCCGCTGCATGCACGCCATTTGAAAACAAGCAGGGGAACGCCGACAAGAAACTCTGGGGAACCATGCAGAACCAGATATGTAACGTACTGTCAGAAGTAGCAGAGGGATGTTAACAGGTTTAAAGCTTTTATATATAGACTTTGTTACCGATAGTTCCATTACAACAAAAATTCATTCAAAATAAATAAAATATATCCTAACCACAACAGACGTTATCCAAATTAAAAGTAAAATGTCAACAGGCAGAGGTGGGCAGAGTCACTGTGAGTCACAATTCTTGCTTCGCAAGTCCTAAATCGAGACTAAAGCCCCGTGTCAAGCCCAAGTCTTCAACTTTAAATTTCATTCCATAAACAGGTCATTTTAGCAAATGTCATTTAATCAGAGTAATAATTTGTGGAATTTATACATGCTTATTAAAAGGTGTATTTGTTTGTTAGAATGCTGCTAATGGGATTACACAATGAGCTAGTTTTGAGCATATGTCACAAAGAGTGGGCCTTTCTCGTATAGTTTCGTCATTGTGAATTTTTTTTTATAAGAATTTGGATTTATCTTGACAATGATAAATTTCAACTAGTCTGAAACCCCTAAAAATCCCAGTACTGTAAGAATGCTTATTTTTGCATCAATAAATTCAAAAAATGTAATTAAATGCAGTTTCTCTGTGCAGTAACTGCATTTTTTATGTAACTAGAGTTGTGTTGAAACATTTCAAATTTTGTTTTAATATACTTTACATTTTTAAATGTTTTTTTAAAGGACAGAATTTGTGCTTATTAAGCTATAAGTGACATGCAGTCACAAAGTTAGCTATGGGGTTTCTCTTTTGAGTTTTTTGACATATTTTCTTAAACATATATTCAACATTGCATACCATTACCAAAACAATTTCTCCTTTTGGGACTGATGGTACAAAGTTTCATGGAAACTCAAGGGTACATTAGCAATATAAAAAAAAGAAAAAATACATAAATTTATATATATATAATAATATATATATTTATGTATCTAATGAGGCGATAATATATAGTAGAAGAGAGATTTCTAATAATATCTATAGTCTTGAGTAAAGAGAGATCGAACAAAAAAACATATATCTAGAAAAAAACAAATATATAGCTAAAAAAAGAGATCTAGATAAAACCCTCTCTCTCTTACCCCCCCCCCTCTCTATCTCCCCCCCTCTATCATATCTCCCAACCCCCTCTCTCTCTTCCTTCATCTATATCTGATCTCTCTCTCTCCTCTCTCTCCTCTATCTCTCTCTATTCTCTCTCTATATATATCTCTATCTCTATATATATTTTTTTTTTATCTAAATTTTTCAAGCATTAAAGAAAGAAAAGAAAATTGAAATTAAATGATAAAAATTGATTTATTCCATACCAAAAACAAAAAAATTCTTAGAAGACGAAACAATACGTTAAACTACAACAGCACAAACCTTCTTTTACAAGGTTTTATGACTAATGCCAGATCATTAAAATAAAAGATGGATTTTTTTTTGTACAACTGCATAAAAGTGAACATTGGGATCCATGACATGGTGCTGCTGGACCCAGTGACCAGTTAACCAAATTGGCCAGTTTGTCACCTTTCTGGGGTTAATATCTCACTGAAACTCACAATTTGACCATGTATTCTAAAGGATTTTTGGGCTCTGTGATTTAATAATGATTTAGTAAGAAAAAAAAGAATTCTAAATTATAATTATATAAATGAATGAAATAAAAAAATACTAACATTGACTACAAATAAGTCATTGTTTTACTGCTGACTCAACGTTCTATGTGCAAGTTTAAATGTTTAAAGAAGGTTAAAGTTGTTGCTTCTCCATCCAGTCTGCAGACTGAAATCTATTGCTCTTTGGTCCCCTTTACATTTGAGCAGCAAATGGAATGATTCATCTTTTCTTTGTGAGGTTAGATCTGGTAATTCTGGGTAGTCGCTTTAAACTGGCTAGGAATAAAAATAAAAAGCCTAACTTTTACAGATTCAAGAAATGTAGAAGTGAGTCTTTATAAAATACAGACAGACCCTCAAAATGTACATTTATTTCATTTAATACTGTATGTGAATATGTGCATGTGGAAACATTATTTGTTGAATTTCACTGGAATAAAAAACAAAGCACTTGCACTCTGACTTTGTGGAAGACATTACTGTCTTAGGGCTTTTTCTGCTGGACTTATCACCCAACACAAGGCCCCAACCGTCATGGCAACTCTGGCATTCTGTACAAATGTTGATACAAGCACAAATAAATCTTTTTTTCCTAGTTAGTGGATAGACGACCAATAGACAACACAGGGCTGTATTTTCTTGTCTTGTCAAACGAGACTCCAGGCAGTCATCGGGAAAAAGGGAGGAACCCAAACCCAGACCAGTAGTCATCTCCTATGTTTCATGAAACTGAGATATTTATTTTCTAGACATGATGATGCAGTGGCTTTCAAACCCCAAAACATATCAGGGAAAAGATGGGGTCACCCCAAAGATCCGTGCCAGGAGGACTGTGACCAGTGCTACATCAGGGATACAAAGCAGCCACAGGCCAAAAGGATGGCCCTGTACAGAAGAGCAACATCATCAGACCAAGATTCTGTGGGCTACACTCATCTGCAGGCCAGCGGTCACTCTTTCAGGGTTGAGGTTCTCATCCTGGATAGAGAGGAGCGTTGGTTTGAAAGAGGAGAAAAGGAGTCATTAAATAGGAGTGGAGGCCTCCAGGTCCAGTTGTCCTCCTCTCATCCCCCTCCTGTTATTACTAGAGTGACTCAGTCCTGTCGGAACAATAAGCAGCCTATCGTTTGGTAGCTGATGGTCCTCTTTTGCATGTGAGCAACCAGTTTTGATTGTAACTGCTAAACTTGTTGATCCACTATGCACAGGTTCTGCTAATAAGGCTGAGTTTACCTGAAACTCCCCAGACTGAAGTAGTCTCTTGGAGAAGAGAAACAATTTCACCAAAGAAGAACCCATCTAGAAGGAGCTTTGCAATTTCTTTTCTTTATTAAAAAAAGGACACTGTTCAGGGACCAAAGGTAAGAAGGGGAGCAGTATCTACAGATTTCCTTCTACAGCAGCATAGCTGGCTACCCTGGCTGAAGTGTTCATTAGATTTTGACCCTCTAGAGCAGTGGTCCTCAGTTCCAGTCCTTATTTGTTGCTCTGCTTCAACCCACCTGACTCAAATAATCAGGACATTAGCAGGACTCTGGAGAACATGACTGCAGCCTGAAGAGGTCTCTCAGCCATTTGATTCAGGTGTGTAGGACCAGACACACCTAAAACCTGCAGGGCAATGTCCCCTGAGCACTGGAAACGAGGACCACTGCTCTAGAGCATTGCATTCCACTGTAACCCACAGAGGCCAATGGCTCCTAACCCACTCAGAGCACAGAGGATGCGCACTTTAATACCGCTCACGCCTGTGTGCGCTTAACTGGAGAGGAACTTGTCTGATGCGTCGGAACTCCTCCGGGAGTGTGGGTGGGGTAAAACCCTCATGCCTCCCGGTCTCCCTTCCTCCTCAGAATGACGTCTGGATGCACAGCCTCGATGTCATGCTACGTTTAAGACAGTAATTAGATTCACTTTTAACGTGGACCACTGCTGTACTTTTGCCTCTGATTTACACATTAAATAACTTCCTTTCTGGGTCAATTTTCTCTGCTTATTTTCTCCATTGGTAACCACGAAATTACAACGACCAGCTGACTCATTTATATGCACACTGCCATTCATGAGGCGCTTTGCTTTAACCATTTATGGTTGAATCTGGGCGTGTAGAAGCAGAGCCTGGTATGCCCTGCTGCAGCAGAGCGGTGCTAATAACAGCTAGCGCTGGCTAACGTTGACCAGGAGGTTTACAACTGCAGTCAGGCTACAAGCTAGCTTAGCTCTGCATGCTGCTGTTTGTGTCTGTCTGCCAGGGAAAGAGGAAGAAGTTTGGTCACATGTGAATGGGTCAGTTTATATAGATTACTCAAATCTGTATCTTGGAATATTTTTTATTTTGTTATTGATTATATCGAGACAGATTATATTTGACAACCCTACTATACACACCATCTTTGGTATCACTGTTGCTGATAAACAAACAATGCTTATCCACCAGATGTCACTGTGGAGCTCTAGGTTTGCAGTTCTTTATAGAGTAATATAAAAAAAGATAGATTCCCTCACCAATAAAGTTCTGTTCTAAACATTTGTGTCTATATATCTAAGTCTGCAAGAAAACTGACAAGCTCAGCAGGCTAAATCCTCTAGAGGCGCCTTGATATTGGGCCCACCAACGTTTGTTTAAATGATGAACATCTGAAACATGCTCTCAGTAGACAGCTGTGGGGCATAAATACTACGGCCCCAAGCTTGAATCGTCCAATCAAAATACTGGAATTTTACACATTACGTTTATCAGAAAGTGTGTGACAATCCAGTGTTGGTTCTCCTTACCGGCTCATTGAAGGATCGATGTGAATCTTTTCTGGTCAATAAATTAACATTATTAGTGAACCTTTATTTGTAATTATGTTTAAAAATTTAATTACATTTAGCTTCTATAAAATGGCATTTCTAGTGTGTTGGTTTATGCTAATTTATCTGTCTCATTTATAATTGATCAAAGACAGGGTCTATGCATCACAGAAAAATGTGTTGCTGCTAATAGGCGTTTAGTTTTTGTGTCCCACCCAACTTGTCCCAGAGACACCACTGGGTACCAAGTCAAGCATAGTGGCGGTAGCAACAGGCTGTGGGTCTCCCTTAGAGTTGTACAGACTCAGTGTTGGGTGGAATATTGAAGGAACAGCGGATATTTCTAACAACAATTATCCCCAACTCATATCAGAACTATTTGTGGCACTGGTACAGCAGACCATTTAAGCTTAATAACTTTTAAAAAGAACAGTATGCAATATATCAGTAGCAGCACAAAATGACTGACACATCCATAGCCAGGAGGACAGGATGTAAGCTTCTGTGATCAGTGGTCTCATGTGTTCTTCACTGCTCATGGAGCCCCAGGCAGCCTGGTGGGCCAGTACACTTACCAGCCTCTTGCTGTATCGCGGCTTTGACTCATCCATACTCAGAGGGGACGGCTGGCTGTTCTCCACGGGTGAAGCGGGGCGCTGTGAGAGCAGCAGAGAAGCCCTTTAACTCGCATCCTGGGGCCACATGGCTGGGACCCTCCGCTGCAGGAGTGAGTCTGAACGGTGTGGATCGGGGGCTGCGATCCGACAGAAGTTGGTGTGAACTGGGTTTTTGAAACTTCTCGGAAGCTAACGGGGCTTATAGAGAAGAACCGCTGCCTGGCTGGCTCCGCTAGGACTCCGAGGGAATTAAAGCGGCGCATTAAGATGCAGGAAGCCGAACAGATGGTCCGACGCGTCCAGCGACGGGGCTACATCACAGACTAGAAGTCAGCATAATCTCGAAGTTAGAACATTTTTCTGGATTTAAGACCAGCCGAAGCTTTGTTCTGCGCCGAGCCCAGCCAGTGTTGGTCTACTGAGCTCAAAGTGTCCTCGACAGAAACTCCGTCATTACCTGAGTTTATTCAGCAACACATATCCGTATCCTAACAGGTTGAACCGCAACAAAACCCCGTCCTCTTTGAACGTCGCGCTGCAAACCCCACAGATATGAATGTCTCTAAACAGCCGCCATTTTCTGTTCCACCACACAACAATCCCAGGTCCCGCCCCTAAACTCGCTCTGGACCAATCACATGAGAGCCACTCAGAAGCCCATTGGATCACAGCGGTGACACTCACCGTCAAACAAGCGCAAATTATGATTGGACACCTACACCCTATGAAACTGTAACACCGCCAACAAACTACCAATAACACCACATTTGCAACCACGTCTTGTTTCTATTGGCTGTTAGCTTACAACACCACTATTGGGAGAACGAACAACCTATCAATCGAAAGGCTAGCCAACCAGGTGACGATGCGACATATCGTTCACACCACCCAGTAAAAAAAATGCATTCAGTCATATTATTAGACTGCGAATACTTGAGAGCCCAGTTCGTGTTATAGTGCTTACCCCCATGGTACCAGACAGCAGCTCCCTTCAGAACGGGAGCAGTAATCCGGCAGGTGTCAGAGGCTCTGAGAGCTGTTACTGCTGCCAGAGGACCACAGACATGCTTCTGCTCAACAAGGAAGTGGGTGGTTCTCCGGGAAATGCAACTTCACCTTCCGTCCTCTACTGTTGATTGGCTGGCTAATGTTGCATGGCTGCTGTGATTGGTAGGAGAGGCTTGTCTGTCAAATAGGTACATCTGATCTACGGCAAGCCGGAGAGCACGCTGCGCTGCCTTTGTCTAAAGACTGAAATACTAAAATAACAGTTAAAACCATGTACATTTAGAAGACTACCCACATGCCAGTAAGCACACAGAAGCTTCCAATGGTTGTGTTGATGTTGTTTAGCAAATAGCAATAATATCAGCCCGATGTGTTGTTTAAATTAGATTTTGTCACGAAGGCCTTTCAGACTCCCCCAGACACTCACCATCATTTAAAATGTTACAGGTATTTTTATGCTTATGTCTGCCATTTAGGGTTTATGTTTTAGGATTGGTGTAATCTTTAAAAGTTCTAAATATATTCCTTTTGTTCTAATCCTCAAGAATGGTTTTAACCTGTGCAAAACAGTTTATTTTATTGAGATTGACTGACAAACAAAAACTGATGGCTGGCGTATCTTTTTATTTGCCAACAAAATGGACAAATCTATAAAAGTGAAACTAATAAATGTTAGTTTATCCTCCTACACTGACACACACTCATACAGCTTAACAAGGACACAAAACTACAGTCTGTTCATTGCAACAGCTAACAATACTTCAGTAACAACAGAAGTATTAAGCAACCAATGTTAATTAGACCTTAGATGAATGCTGGATAATGCCCAAGCAGCTTCACTAATGTGTGCATTTCACATTAAACAATCTGATGTTTTTTTTAACCAGGTTGTTGCGGAGAATAGGCTTAAACCCCTGAACAGGTTGCCAGTCCATTAAGGCTTATTTAACACGGCAGAAAAGCTTAGCAGAAGCTTCTCTGTAACATGTCACATGCAGCTCAAAATGGTCAGATCTTAATATGAACAGGTCAATCATCACTGCTGACATGGGCTGTCATAAACATTCAGAACTTAGCAGTGTTAAGCACTGTCAAATATATATACAAATGATGTCATTTACATGGCTTTGTTATATAAAAAAAAAAGACAGAAAAGAACCTACAGTAGTAAAAAAAGAGCCTCAAGGCAATATCACAGTAGTCTAAAAAAAAAACAAGGAATATTAGATCTATATCACTATCTAAATTAAAATCTATTTTCATGTCACACATTAAACTTTCACTCACCCACAAAGTGGTTACATTAAACAACCTAAAAAAAACTTGCTTTAAAGAGTTGTTTCCCATCTCGTGGGAATTATTTCATTAACTGCAGCGAATAGCATGAGTCTTTGTACAGTATGTTTCCAAACCCCAGCACAAACTGGACTAATGACAAATGAAGAACAGCTGTCTCATTACATCTGATACAAACTCCATGTTGTTCATGGCAGTAATGATGCAGTAATATAACTGGGGTTGCAGTTTGGCTTCATAACACCCACTGTTGTCTCGCAGGATTTTAACTCTATGCAAATATCACCCCTCTATATGTTAACCTATTTTTTCCCTTTGCTTTCAAGATTTTAGTGCATTGAACTGAAGTGAAATTAAAGGCTGCTTCATCAAAGTATTCATTTAAGGAAAAGCAGACTTATACCATAAGGTTATTGCAGCATTTTTATATTCAACACTAAAAAAAAGTATTTTAACATAAACATTTGTGTCAAAATCAGTAGAAACTGACTAATTTTCATACAATAGTGCTGAAGACTTACTCAGCCCCCTCCCCTCCTACTCCCTGTCCACCAAACTAAACTTTTATATTTGATTTGTAACTAGGTTTCAGCAGAGATGAGTTTTTTCTCCGAGTTTAGCTCCATTTAGATATAACTATGGATGCCCACACTGCACTGAGACCAAAAGCGTGAGACTTAACATTTTGACCTTGTTTGGAATTATACTTGAAAATTACAAAAACAATCACGATTGAATGTACACGTTTTGTTTTTCCTTCTTTTCTTTTCTTTTTCTTTTTTTTTAACAGTTTTTTGCTTCTTCCTATCTTGATTCAAATTCAAACAATACTGAGCAAAGTCCATGGCAACATTTCAACAGCTGTTTTCTGTTTCATCCTGTGTGTCAAACTTGGCCAAACAGTGGCCTCAGACACGTTGTCTACTTGAAGAAGCTGTAGACAAACGAGCCAAAGATGATGGCCAGAATCGCACAGCAGCAGAAGATCATCATTTGTTTCTGGGGGAAAAGGGAAGGGGTTGGGTCAAAGAGACAAAAAGACAGCAAGTGTTAAATGTGCCTACTTTCTCTGGAATACAACCTGAGCAGACAGAAGAAGGAAATATATAATATATATATATTGTATATATATATATATATATATATATATATATGTATATGTATACACACACACACACACACACTTTGATGTTTGATGATAACTTCCTGACTTCCTTGGTCTACCTGGATCGTTACAATTTAAAATCTTAATTTGTTTGGACCTGCAGATGTCAGACCCGGTTGACGGGCATCCTTTACCACTTTGCTAATGTATCGTCCTGAAGGAGTTTGATAATCCCTTCTGTTGTTAGCACTGACAGCTCTGTTGTTGGGACCATGTCAGTGGATTCTTGGGCAAGGCACTTAAGCCCACTTCCCCTACTGATCTATTGGTGCATAACTGTTTAAAACATTGACGAAGGGTGGGTGGAGGAACCTTGTAGTGTAAAACCCTGTAGATAGTATGGGTGGAATGTGCTGGACAGGTTCTGTTCACTTACCAAATTAATACCTGAAATTTCCACCTCAAATTATATACCATTTGACCCCTTTTCTCAGGTTTTCTCCCTTTTAGGTCAGTTATCTGTCTCGTCTTTTACACTGTTGCGTAAAACATTTTTGGCCCCTTGGAGGTTTCTTCTGTTTTTGCTTTTTGTTACAGTTAAATGTTTTAGATAATCAAACACATTTTGATGTCAGACAGAGATAACCTGATTAAATATGAATCGATCTCTTTAAATGATTTCATTGAGGGGAAATACCTCCAAAAACATTCTGGCTCTGTGTGACATAATGTTTTTCCCCTAAACCTAAGATTTGGTTATGCCACTCTTTGTGGCAACAATGGACTTCAAGTGTTTGTGATGACTGGTAATGAGTGTTTAATACCACTGTGAAGGATTGTTTACAGTTTTTCTCAGTAGCTTCGGCGCATGTTTTCACATTCACTTCACATCCAGGAAGCTTTCAAAATTCAAAATGTCTGGAGTAGTGTGGAGTTCCAAGCTTTATAGACCTACAGGCAAGGCCTCCGATGAGGCAAATAGTATATAGTGCTGTCTTGAGCATTTTCAGGTGGTTGTCACTAAGATCTGACATTTTTGCTTTGGAAAACATTTACAGGGTGAACTCTGTCTGTTTTCTTCCGCTTATCCGGGGTCGGGTCGCGGGGGTAGCAGCTTCAGTAGGGAGGCCCAGACGTCCCTCTACCCGGCCACTTGGGCCAGCTCCTCAGGAGGAATCCCAAGGCGTTCCCAGGCCAGCCGGGAGACATAGTCCCTCCAGCGTGTCCTGGGTCTTCCCCTGGGCCTCCTCCCGGTGGGACGTGCCCGGAACACCTCACCAGCGAGGCGTCCAGGAGGCATCCTGACCAGATGCCCGAGCCACCTCAGCTGGCTCTCTCGACGTGGAGGACCAGCGGCTCTACTCTGAGTCCTCCCCGGATGACTGAGCTCCTCACCCTATCTCTAAGGGAGAGCCCAGACACACTATGGAGAAAACTCATTTCAGCCGCTTGTGTACCTGGGATCTCGTTCTTTCGGTCACGGCCCAAAGCTCGTGACCATAGATGAGGGTAGGAACGTAGATCGACCGGTAAATCGAGAGCTTCGGCTTTTGGCTCAGCTCTCTCTTCACCACAACGGATCGGTACAGCGCCCGCTTCACAGCAGACGCTGCACCAATCCACCTGTCGATCTTCCGCTCCATCTTCCCCTCATTCATGAACAAGACCCCAAGATACTTGAACTCCTCCACTAGGGGCAGCACATCCTCCCCAACCCGGAGAAGGCACTCTACCCTTTTCCGGTTTAATACCATGGACTCGGATTTGGAGGCACTGATTTTCATCTCGGCCGCTTTGCACTCGGCTGCAAACCGCTCCAGTGAGAGCTGTAGATCACACCCTGATGAAGCCAATAGGACCACGTCATCCGCGAATAGCAGAGACGCAAACCTAAGGCCACCAAAACGGATCCTCTCAACACTTTGGCTGCGCCTAGAAATTCTGTCCATAAAAGTTATGAACAGAATCGGTGACAAAGGGCAACCTTGGCGGAGTCCAACTCTCACCGGAAACGAGTCTGATTTACTGCCGGCAATGCAGACCAGACTCTGATTAAGCCCTTATTAAAGGGTCCGGTACTCCATACTCCCGGAGTACCCTCCACAGGATCCCTCGGGGGACACGGTCGAATGCCTTCTCCAGATCCACAAAGCACGTGTAGACTGGTTGGGCAAACTCCCATGCCCCCTCCAGAATCCTGCTGAGGGTATAGAGCTGGTCCAGTGTTCCACGGCCAGGATGAAAACCACACTGCTCTTCCTGAATCCGAGATTCGACTATCCGACGGACCCTCCTTTACAGAACCCCTGAATAGACCTTACCAGGGAGGCTTAAGAGTGTGATTCCTCTGAAGTTGGAACACACCCTCCGGTCCCCCTTTTTAAATAGGGGAACCACCACCCCAGTCTGCCAATCCAGGGGAGCTGCCCCCGGGGAGCCGCGTTAACCAGCACAGCCCCACAACATCCAGAGCCTTAAGTACTCAGGGCGAATCTCATCCACCCCCGGGGCCTTGCCACCGAGGAGCTTTTTAACAACCTCGGCAACCTCAGCACCAGAGATGGAAAACCCGACCCAGAGTCCTCAGGCTCTGCTTCTGCAATGGAAGACGTGTTGGTGGGATTAAGAAGGTCTTTGAAGTATTCCATCCACCGAAACACGACGTCCCGAGTCGAGGTCAGCAGCACACCACCCCCACTGTAAACAGTGTTGGTACTGCACTGCTTCCCCCTCCTGAGACACCGGATAGTGGACCAGAATTGCTTCGAAGCCGAAGTCTTTCTCCATGGCCTCTCCGAACTCTTCCCACGCCCGAGTTTTGCCTCGGTGATCGTCCGAGCCGCCTGCCGCTTTGACTGCCGGTACACATCAGCTGCTTCCGGAGTCCCACAGGCCAAAAAAGCCTGGTAGGACTCCTTCTTCAGCTTGACGGCTTCCCTCACGGCTGGTGTCCACCAGCGTGTTCGAGGGTTGCCGCCGCGACATGCATCAACAACCTTGCGGCCACAGCTCAGACTAGCCACCTCAACAATAGAGGCGCGGAACATAGTCCGTTGTCCCACGCCTCCCTCGGGACGTGTTCAAAGCCCTCCCGGAGATGAGAGTTAAAGTTCCATTTCACAGGGGACTCTGCCAGACGTTCCCAGCAAACCCTCACAGTACGTGTGGGCCCGCTCAGTCGGACCGGCTTCCTCCCCCGCCATCGGAGCCAACTCACTACCAGGTAGTGGTCGGTGGAGAGCTCCGCCCCTCTCTTCACCCGAGTGTCCAAGACATACGGCCGCAGATCAGATGAAACGACAACAAAGTCGACCATTGAACTGCGACCTAGGGTGTCCTGGTGCCAAGAGCACATATGGACACCCTTATGCTTGAACATGGTGTTTGTGATGGACAATCCATGACGAGCACAGAAGTCCAACAACAAAACACCACTCGAGTTCAGATCAGGTGGACCATTCCTCCCAACCACGCCCCTCCAGGTCTCACTGTCATTGCCCACGTGAGCGTCGAAGTCCCCCAGCAAAACGAGGGAGTCCCCAGGAGGGGCACTCTCCAGTACCCCTTCCAAGGACTCCAAAAAGGGTGGGTAATCTGAACTGCTGTTTGGCGCATAAGCGCAAACAACAGTCAGAACCCGTCCCCCCACACGAATGCAGAGGGAGGCCACCCTCTCACTCACCGTGGAAAACCCCAACGTACAGGCACCGAGATGGGGGACAACAAGTATGCCCACCCCAGCTCGGCGCCTCTCACCATGGGCAACTCCAGAGTGGAAGAATGTCCAGCCCCTCTCAAGGAGACTGGTTCCAGAGCCAGAGCGGTGCGTCGAGGTGATTCCGACTATCTCTAGTCGGAACCTCTCAACCTCGCGCACAAGCTCAGGCTCCTTCCCCACCAGAGAGGTGACATTCCACGTCCCAAGAGCCAGCTTCTGCAGCCGAGGATCGGAACGCCAAGGTCCCCATCCTCTACTGCTACACACCCGACCCCTTTGGCCCCTCTGACAGGTGGTGAGCCCATCGGAAGGGGGACCCATGTCGCCTCTTCGGGCTGAGCCCGGCCGGGCTCCATGGGCAAAAGCCCGGCCACCAGACGCTCGCCATCGTGCCCCACCTCCAGGCCTGGCTCCAGAGTGGGGCCCCGGTGACCCGCGTTGGGGCGAGGGAACACGAGATCCAATAATTGTACTCATCATAAGGGGCATTTTGGGCTGCGCTTTGTCTGGTCCCTCACCTAGGACCTGTCTGCCTTGGGTGACCCTACTAGGGGCTTAAAGCCCCTGACAGCATCGGGTGAACTGTGATAATGAAAACATGACAAAGCAGTTTGACCATCCATCCATCCATTTTCCAACACGCTTAACCCTATCGGGGTTGTGAGGGGTGCTGGTGCGTATCTCCAGCTGTTTATGTTATGTTGCCTAATCAATGGTGTGAAGACTTTTCATTTTGATGACAATGACATATTCATCGACATCAATACTTGCTTTTGAGGAATGAGCCTCCATTTTGAGCCAGCGACACACTTTTGCAGGTTATCAACTAGGTTTTACCATTTGTACTAATGGTTTTGAAAATTGTATTGACTGTTGTGCAAATGAAAAATGCACCAAAGCAACTAAGAAGACAAGGGGTTTAGAGCAAGCCTGTTTAAGATCATGCCAGCACATCTAAATGGTTCTCTCTGTGCATGTGGACGTTCCTGCTTCTCCCATAGTCCCAATGCATGCATGTAAGGGTTATCTATAATTACCCTCAGGAGTGCATGTGCGTATGCATGGTTGTGTGTCATGTGTATTTCTGTGTTGTCCTTTGATGGACTGGCCTCCTGTTCATGGTGCGCCCTGCCTTTCGCTGAATGTCTGTTCAAGAGACACCAGTTCCCCCTGTGATCCTGGAAGCTCAAGCTAGTGTAGATAATGGATGGATCTATGTAGAGACAGTGAATGGTAATGTTCCTGCTGTGACAGAGAGAAGGTCTGTGACTTTACAGTTTGTCCAGGCTCATCGATGGTCTAGCACGGAGATATTTACGATAAAAACAGTGAGAACTGTAGAAAAAAGAAGGGAAATCTAAAGTTAAGCTGGGAGACAAGGTACAAATTATAAAATGAGTGTAAGTTTTTCAGAGATGAGAAACTCCTGAATTTCTGAACTGCAAGTCAGTAATGGCTTTCATGTTGTCAGCCATCCAGAGATGACTCAATCATGTTGGAGTTCACAGCAGAAAGGGCAACAGGTCACAGACTGAAAGTAGGAACACAAAAGATGAAGTGTTCATCCAATTGACCTCCTCCCTGCAATGATCTCGTTCCAAGTCAGTTGCCTGTTCATAAGCCTCCCTCTGCCATCAATCACACTGAATGTTTCCTGCTTACAGTTTGTAATTAGTAAAGATGGACCTCTGTGGGTGATGACTCACCCTGCGGGCTTCCTGTTGGTACTTGGCAGCCTTCTTGGTGTCAGCCACTGCCCTCTCCACGAACCCCACCGACTGGTCCATGTTGCTTTCAATTCTGTCAATCATTCCACCCTGTAAAGGTTGGAAGAAGAATGCTCAGCAAGGCCTGATCATAAGTGAACTGAGTGGATTTGATTAAAAAAACTGGACTCTAACTCGACGTATGACTGAACTGTTTTTGTAAAGTGCCTTGAGGCCACATTTATTGTGAATTGGTGGTGTGTAAATAAACTGAACTGAAATTAACCATCTCTCTGAAACCTCATTTGAATATAAAAAGCGCAAATTCTACTTTATAAAGTTTTCACACTCTTTTCTACATTTTGTCAACGAACATTACTGTATCTGATTGAGAAAATTATCTGATAGACCAACACAAAGTACACAAAGTACAGTATAATTGTGAAGTTGAATGAAAACTGATAACCTTTTTCATTTTTCATAAAGAAAAATCTGAAAGGTGTGGCATTCTGCATTAATCAGATACCTTGCAATTTTATTTGGTATTTTTCCCAAAGCAGACATGTTTTACTTTGCCAACGTATTTCTCTTCCTGTCTGATTCATGAGGTTCTCGTCAACTTGCTGCGTAGTTCCGACCAAGATAGACCAGGGGTGTACCAGTCGGAACTACGCAGGCTGCCCGACCCCTTTCACTTCAACCAGATCTAATCTAATGGTACAACTTCATGTCTTGTGATTTTATGTCAGGTCTGATGGTTTGGAGTGTCTTGGCCTTAAAACATGGGGTAATCCACATAAACTGACAGAATGGCCAATGAAGATGAATATTCTGAGAGAGAGCCAGAGACCCATGGTAACTCTGGTGGAGCTGCAGACATCCAAAACCCAGGTGGTCTTTATAGTCAAATGCACAACCATTAATCAGGTTCTCCATTAATCTGGCCTTTATTGACGAGTAGTAAACAGAAAAAGGTTTGTTGGGGGGGGGGGGGGACTGGAGAAATCCAGAATAGAAAATCCAATTCAGAATCTGTTGAAAGACCTGAAAACTGCTGTTTAGAGACATTCTTCATCCAATTAGAGCGGACTATTGTACAGGGTAGAACAGTCTAAACTCTCAGTCCTGCAAAACATGGTTCTACAAAGTACTGAGTAAGCAAGGCTGGATACAAATGTGCTCTACGTGTTTTGATTTGAAAAGAAGACATGAAACCATGTATTATTTTACTTTCAACTTACAATCATTATCAATTAATCAATTTTTTGGAGTTGAGAAAATTCCCACAAAATACTTTGAAGTTTGTGGTTACAGTGTGGCAAAATGTGAAAATGTTTAAGAAGAATCCATGATTTTAGGAAGGCACTCAAACTTTTATCAACTTTAGTGTTATTCACTTTGAATTTATAGCCTCTGCATTGGCTGTAAATATTCTTTTTTTGAGTGAAGAATAAATGTTTGTTGTATTACTACTTGATAAAATAATAATCCCAAAGTACACAACAGAATCATAAGAAAATTGGCATCAAGATATAAATGCAATTCATGGTAAACCAATTATGCTATTACAAATATAGTAATTTTACACAGCACTAGTGGCTCATTTTTCATATAGTGGGCTGACAGGAAAGGACGTATAAGAGAGGGGAGAGACATGCAGCAAAGGACCACAGGTCAGAGTCGAACCTGGGTCGGCTGCGTCAAGGACTAAAGCCTCCATACATGGGTCATCATGCGTGCTAACCACTGTGCCACCAAAGCACGCCCAATGTAGTAACCTTCTTTGATTCTATCCACATGTTTGCTCTGCTATATCATCAGCTATGTGAGTACATGTGCAGGTGTGTAGTTAAAGGCATCTTAGTAGCAGCTTGGGCCAATCAGAACCGTGGCTAATTTATTTTCTGCATAGACACATAAGACAGGCCACATTAGGTCCATTTGTGTCATCATTTGTACATTAGTTTTTCATGAAATCCAAAAAAACATGATAAAAATGACAAGTAAAACAAGACAATGTCAAATACTGTGAAGCGCTTTGACTGTTTTGCATAATCTTGAACAACTATCATGGGATCCCTCAAGACGTTTAGCAGGACAGATAGATAAGCCCTGCCAGCTGTCAAATCGGTAAAGGCTGGGAGTCTTTTGACCTGCCCCAAAATTCACAGGTCACCTCAGCAAGTCATTACAACTTGCACATAGACTTGGCAGAGTTTTTACACCGGATGCCCTTCCTGTTGCATCCAGGATTCAAACCCAGGTGCCCTGTATCAAAGACGCAGACTCAGTCCACTACACCTCAGAAGGGCTTTCAAATCTGACTACGGGCTGTTATTAAGTTGTTAAGGCTTATTGATAATAATTTAAGCTACATTTTGTGTGTGTCATGGTTTTCATGTTTACCTGGTTCTCCACCAGCATGGCAATATCAACAAACATGTCATGGAGCTCCTTAATGCTGCTTTCCAACCTCATGATGTCTTTATGACGAGCCTCGATCTCATTCAGGGCCTGCTGGTTGATCTTGGACTCTGTGATCTGTGGAAGGAGACAAAGGCCCAGATAAAGTGTTGGACGGGTTGGAAAACAGGGAGAAAACCAGGCTAATCGTTTAACTTTTGGCAGAAGCAAACTAAATAAATCTCAGCAATAGTAGTCCCATGCAAGTGACATCATAAATATTTGCCCTTCTGATATTGTATGCAGGTCATTGTCGGCATGGAGAGGTTGTGTTGGTTGGGTTTAGCGTTTTTTTCTGAATGCAACAATACGAGTGCCATTGAAACAGAATTAAGCCGTTGCAGTACATATTGGCACTGTGAATCTGAAGAATTGACGCTGTGCTTAGACAAAACCACTGATCATCGATGCTACACATCTATTCTGTACAATTTGAATTATTATTGGTCACCACAGTTATGCTGGACTGTTGATCTGTACAAATAGGAGTATAAAGCTTTTAAGAACTCATCTTGGGTTGTGATGATATTAATGTACCATACATAAACAGTATGCAGCAAATTGCAAAACCAGTCCATAGTCTTCCACTTTTGGAAAAATATGGATTTGTTTTGCAGATATTATGTAGTATTGTTTGTTGAGAATAGCTCAACATAACCTTTTTGGTGTTTTTTGAGTGGTGGGGTTATATTTTACCTCTTGTTGTGTATACCTGCCCTATAGAACATACAGATCTTACCCCGGCACTGAAGACAGCAGAATTTCCTCCCTCCAGCATCTCCTCCAATTCCTCATCAGTAGTTTTTTTCCCCGCTACAAAGAAAATGGAAAACAGTTGTGTTTAAACAGCTGAGCATACCTTACCTCTTTATTGCCTATGTTTATCTGGAGCTACCTCTGCAGTTATGCTGTTATAGGCTTAGGGTGCTAGACATCCTGACCACTTTTCCTTGCTCAACTTTCTTTGCTGTCTTTACCAGAGGTGGGTAAAGTAGTCAAAAATTATTTTAGAGAAGCTCCGCTTCAACATATTTTTACTTAAATAAAAGTAAAAAGTTATTCTTACTTAAGTAAGAGTAAAATGTATTTGGTAAGAAGGCGACTCAAGTAATGAGTAATCATAACATCTGATTTAATATTTAAAAATTATGTAATCAGTATAAAGTAACAACATACAAAAAAAATAATTAGAAATGTTCGTATTCATAACCTGATTCGCCAGATGGATGTAGCTCCGCCGAGTTCCACACAGCATCAACACATGTGAAGCTCAGTGGAACTACATCCATCTGGCCAGAGTCAGGTTATCAAATTCAGGCAGAACTTTTCTTTGGTATTTAAATTGGTTGCATCGTGTGTGTGTGTGTGTGTGTGTGTGTGTGTGTGTGTGTGTGTGTGTGTGTGTGGGGGGGGGGGGGGGAAATATTATAAGGGAAAAAACATATTTTTTTGTAGGTTTTGACGTTTTCTTTATTGTAAAACCTACAAAATATCAACAAAATGGTGGCTCTTTAAAAATGACCACAAAGTTCCACAAGTAGATATTGATGAAAAAGGATGGACTGTCCTTCTTTAATAGGTCGTACCATAGGGGCCCTGACTGAGTTTCATTTAGCTGGACTGAGGGCAACGACGGCTCTTTGGGCCGTAACAGTTACCGAAAAGTTTGACAAAAAAAGTTCAGATTTTTTAACTCCTGCAAAAGTCATCGTAGGTTTCGCTCCGCTCTCTAATCGTCCTAATCGCGCTGTTCACATTGCTAGAAACACGTCCTTCGCATTGCTTCGCTTTGCTTTGCTCATGAACAGGCCTCAACGTAAATTAACCGCTCCAGTTACCTCATTCGCGCTCTTTTGGACTTCTAAAGGTTTACAAAAATCTTGTTCTTACAAAAACACATATATAGAGAGAAGAAAATTGTTGCTCAACAACAATGAAAAAAAATATGACAGTGAAAGTAACTATCCATCACTAAGCACGGAGAGATTTTTGTATGTTCAAAGATACTCAAAGACTGAATAGGTTAATGACATGGCAACAATCCTTGTTGAAAGTGCAGATAGTGTTTGTAGCCATAGGGAAAGTGATCTATACTCGTTCTTATGAAAATGCTGCCTGTTAATTATGAATCAACTGCTACTTACTGATCTCAAGCTGTCGGGCAATTCGTCCTTTGCTCTTATCCCTGAAGTCCATTTGAGCCTCGTTGTACTTTGTCATGACTTCAACAAACTTTTTAGCCAGAATTGCATGCTGTAGGAAATAAATGAAGAACTATCTTTTATTCTTTTGACAATGTTTGCTGACTTCTTTCAACTCTTTCATTGCAAGGTGCATCAGAGACTTAAATCTCTCCATTCTATTTTTGTTTCCATAATTAAGATGAAAGCTCAAATTAGTTTCTACAAACAGTCTCTTGCTTTTCCAAACTGTTGCTCCTGCAGTAAAGAGAACCACACAGCAGTACATTCGGATGGAAGCACACAGATATAACTAAATGAACATGAACAAAAACAAAGGTGAAAAAGTTAAATAAAATTAAAATAACTACCTAGAAAAGCTAGGTGCGGTTCATAATTCAGGAGCAGTGACCAAAAAAGCTCTTTCACCTTTTGTTTTTCATTTTGAGGCAGGGACCTCCAAGAGCTGCTGAGATTTTAACCCCAAGGCTCCGACCAGAGCCCGATTGGGCAACAAATCCAGAAGATATTTCTTTAAACCATTGTAGAATCCAATATGGTCATAACAGTTGCTAAAACCTGCCAATAATGTAATAATTTTAAGAAAACAACAAAACAACATTTTATATAGTTTTATAATAAGTTATTATGTTACTGACCAATTATTGGGTTAATGGAATAGCAGTAAAAAGTCTTTGTAAATGTAATAACTGTAGATCACGCATTTGCATATATGGGAAAGCATTTATTGGTAAGAGAAGATTTTTTTTCCCCCAGTGTCCTGTCTAGCAATGTGGCAATAGGAATTGATGTCTCAATGCCAGATAGAGCTCGACAGATTTTGCTTTTACAAGTGGAGCGAACAGCTTTCGCCATAATGCTCCGCTTGATTTATGCTTGTAAATAGCTTTATTGTAATTACTGCAGGGAGAATTTCTAATTATATGGACACTACAATGGGAGAGTAAAGGAAGAACAAGAAGAGAGAGAAAAAAAAGAGTAGAGGTGAAAGAAAGAAGAGATAAAAGGAAGAGAATGATAAAACGTCCTCTGTCTGCTCCATCACCTGGAAAGAGAGATGCAAAAAGAACAGCACAACCAACAGACATAAAGCAACAGATACAATCGAATAACACCTAGATGCCATTGCTAAATCATATATATTATTATTTAAGCTGACATGTGTAATGTGATATCTGAAAAAAGAAAGTGAAAGAAAATAAATAAATAAATAAATTATAAGCTTACTGTATATAAGTGAACACTTAATACCTGGAACCCTGCACCTGTGGGAGTTTGTGAGAGTGCACTAGTTTAGGTGAGAATTATCCAGAAGGAAATAACTCGATAGTGGTTGTGGAGAACCAAAGGCCCGCCTTCCCCGAGCACAGAGGCAGGAGTCAGGGGACCCATAACCCCGGACTCCCAAAGGGGCCCCTAAAGCAGGGCGCCCAGGAGGGGCCCCCAAGAGCCGCTGGGACGAGCCCGTGGGCTCCGCTGGCAGCCAGCCCCGCTGAAGTGGTCCTGGCCATGGGCCCTGGGGGCCAGAGGCCCCAGGGGCACCCCGTGCCCGCGGCGGGGGAAGATTTTTTAAAATATTTTTGTCCAAATACAGACATAGCGGATGGCATAGTTCCTTCACCAAGGGGACATATATAGCACTCTGTCTCGCTAATGAAGGAGAGTCAGTTTAAGAATGACTTTCCATTTGAATGTTGTTTATTTGCTTTGAAGTGCATTTGGCACATATCCCTGCGTTGAATGTGCTAAACTTCAGGAAGAGAATAATGGTAATGTGCCCTAAATGAACCCTGTTGCATAGATGTTACACAGTTATTACATTTTCAATGGATATATTTTTTTTATCCCTACCATAACAACCTTACAACCATTGGCAAAACGTTTTCACTTTATTGGCCAAATAACTTTGTGAAGATTGTGCTAAGTTATTACATAATTAGCCATTTTAAAAATGTCATTGGTTGTAATTATATTAATGGCTGTTATTTTATCATATAGTTGCTACAATCGCTATAAAAATCTATTAAAATCTTAATTTGGATCCTCACAGGAAGTCAGAGTAAAGACGCAAATACTAGAGCCATTTACTCAAAGTGTCTCCTTCTGGACAACAGGCCAGTTGCTCCAACTAATGATGGGTTGACTCCTGTGTGAGGCACTGCAATAGTCCGATGGTATAAACCCCGCTCACTCAAATCATTTTGATCATAATGATTTATCTTTACTAAAATTTATCCAATGAAGGAAGTCAGAGTTAATGAGTTTAGCTCTTTGTCCAACTTCACAAAACTGTCTCTCGGATATCTGAGAAAACTGCAGCGGTATGAGGTAAAAGAATCTGAAACAATGCCATCTCTGTCTAGAAGATCAGTTCTGGTGAAGATATTTGTGTCTTTGTGACTGAAGATTTTTATTTCCATCCATAATTGAATGTTTATAAGTTTTACAAGGCATACATACACCAAAAAAACAAAAATCAGATTAATAAAACCATGCAAACGCACACCAGCACACAACTTGCCTTCATAGATCAAAGCTGCACCTGAACATTTGCGTACCGGGTTCCTCCTCATATTCTGCCCTCTAATCCGTTTTTATTTGTTGTTTTATTTTGTAGGGGGAAAAATGGTTGTAAAATTGTTTGTTAGAATACCCAGATGAAATGTTCTGCGGACTTTGATTTAAAATTTAAGTTGGCTTGTGGACATTTTTTCAGTTCATTAGAGAGGGCCTTATGTATAGTCATGTGTCACCAGCGCAAGCATGAATAACATTGCTAGCTTTATAAATGTGACCCATGGTCAATAGATTTGATGGGTACCAATTAAAAGTGATGTATTTAATGCTTGCATACAGTCCAACGCAGCAGAGGAAGATCTGATGACCGACTGTACCAAAAGCTGCAAACACATCTATAAGCACCAAGGCAGTAGTGTCCCCAGAGTTCGTTTATACAATATTATGATTCATAGGTGTTTAGCGTTTATTTTGTGTCTCTGTTTGCCGTAGACACAAGAGTTCATAGGCTGTGGGAAGAATGGTTAACTGGAACAGCAAAACATCTGGAAGTTACATACGTTTGCACGTGAAAGTTAGATCAGTTGTGTAGATTATGAATGGCATTGTCTGACCTGTGACTTGCGTATCCTGAGGTCTGCTGAGGCCCTTTCATCTGTGTTTGACTCAAGCTGCCGTTCAATACCTGAAACGCACACATACGACTAGAGGAAATGTACAATTCAACGTACTTCAAACACCAACTCTTGTAATTAAAACAAAAAAAACAACTAAACTACAGGTTAAAAAATTAGCTTTAAGGAGCTATAATAAGAGAGACAAAAAAAAGGAAGAACTAATACTGACTCTTCAGCTTGTTTCTTGCATTGTTGGCTGACTTCTTTATCTCATTGGTGAGGGTTTCAACATCATCCTGTGTTTCTGAGTTCAAACGATAAAAGATACCAGTTCTAGTTTTAGATAACTTGCTTAACCATTCTGGACCTACAGTAATATGCTGTGGAGAGTATTAGAAACAGTTACTTTGATCAGAAGTGGGGGCTGACAAGATGGTGGAGTAGAGCTTTTTTATTTCTGTCACACTCTCATCGATTTTGTCGATGCTGGTGCGTATATCTTCAATCTGAAACAAATATGCAGACACACAAACCAAAGCCAGAACATCATGAAACAACCACAGCTGTGCTGATGACTGTGGAATGATCTGAACAGAAAGAGCATACTTGAGCAAAGAAGTCGTCCATGAAAGCCTCATTTTCCACAGGAACCTGAATGTCATCTCCACCAGGATCACTTTTCTGTTCAAAACACGTTTAAAAAGTGGGACAGCAGTTAAATCGCATCTACATAAGCACATAAGTATATGAAATCTTGCCCATCCTTGCATAGAATAAGTTTAATTACTGTCATCATGGGTGAGAACCTTAAATTCATTATAGACATTTTATTTATGAATTTGTGCCATTTGGTTTCCAGAATGGATGGATCATACAAGACACAATGTATTGATATTCCTTTAAACAAGAATTAAGTTGCATACGTTTAAATTTGTTGTGAACTTAATCTGAGCCACACAAGGTTCAAGAGATATATGTATATATCTGGGTTAGTATTTCTGCTGAGCTATCCAATGAGTGCATGCTTTGTTCCTTATGACATCCTATGACATGCTAAATAACCCAAAATGTTGTTGATTTTTTTATTCTGTAACTTTACAAATGACACTCCACATGGTTGCAGACCCAAACTTTTATCCCTAAATAAAAATAAATGAAAAAAGGTTGTTCAGGTTAAACGCAGGTTCCACCAAGGCTAAGGGTGTTGTAAACGAGAAGATGCTAGATCACCAGCGTTTCTCTCAACAGTATAGCCAGTTTTACGTTACGATCAACTGAAAGAATGCCGACCACGAAAGAAGCATCTGCTGAAAAATCGACATTAATTTGCATTTGCTCTCCTCGACAGGCCAGATTCATTCTTCTAAAATGTTATGGTCAGACAAGACCAAGCTTGAGCCTAAGGCCAGAATTATGTTTGGAGGAGTCCGTGTAAGGTTGTCAAACCTTCTGTCAACGGCTTGAGCTTCTATATACAATTCTGATCCAGGGTCAATCAGAGAAGTATTAAAGTACATTCAAACATGTGTATAGTTCTTGTCTTAAAATGTTGGGAATGGTGTTTATTGTTCAAATAAATTAGGAAAAGCGCAGATGTGTTTTTGTGTTTGTATTTGTGACAATAAAAGGGGCTTCATAATAGGTGATTTTCTGGTTTAACAGTCTGAGATCATTGGAGTTGAGGAAATAAATATGGGTTTCCTGGATAAAAGAGGCGGATCTGTCGACGTAATTATTCAGGAGCAGAGGTGGGTTTTAACTAGCTGCATCTACTTGTGTAACTTTTTGAATAAAATAACCTTCAAGAAGTACTTTTACTGTACTTCTCACTTCTTCTTGAGAAACAATATTTTTGCCGTAATGCTGCTCTCCTTTGAGTAGATTCTCTCATCAAGTTACTTCAATGAATGAAAAAAAAACAAAAAAAAAAAACATTTCAACCAAAAATGCAGGCAGACAACTGAATTTTGTTAAAATGAGACCTTTTCTTTGTTCAAATATTACTTTTTATCTACTGAGCCTGTTGTGCCATTTGGGGGTCAAATAAAGTTGCAGCAAACAAGATATATTGTCAATGGTAGTGCAGTTTATATATTATATACTATAACTGTTGGTCTCAGACGCTTTATACTGTGAAAAAGCAGATTTTGAAAATGCTGGGATGTAATGCATTTCTACTGATCTTTGATTAGATTTTTTGAAATATCAGAATTAACAAACAAATCAGATACTCCGCATTTGAGTTGCCTTTTTCACTACTTTTTCACACCTACTTAAGTAATTTTTTGGATGACTACCTTTTACTTGTACTTGAGAAAAAATGTAATAATTGACCTTAATGTTACTTTAGTCTGATTTTGGACTGCTCTACCCATGCCTGTTCTGGAGTAGTGATGTTTTGGACCTTTACATGAGCCAGAGAGTTGTCAGTGCTTTGTGACAGACTTGTAAAATGATGCACTTTGCTGCTGTGGCAGTGCTGTTATCTCTCTGTTTTGTTGTCTCCTGAGAGCAACTGCAGGTGAGATGAAAGCATACATGATCCCAGAACTCCCACTGCATAGCTCCAGTTAATCTCATTCAGACACACTAACAATAAGTCAATGTCAGAATTTCACTGAATTTACTGAATTCAATTGATCATGTGGACAGGGATCCAAAGAAATTTTTTTTCTTACCACAAAACATAAACTAAAAAAGGTCTGTCTAAAAACAATTATGGGAAAAATGTTATTACATCATATACATGAGTTTTTAAGCTAACAGAAAAATATGCAAAAAGCATAAAACACCACTAATTGAACTGAAATGTTCGTAGTATGCCCCTAGGTTTAAGATGATGTAAAAAGCTACTCAGGGCTTGTGCATTCAACAGGTGTCTCATTGGACATTTTGAATCGTAATAAAAATAAGCAGGGCTATCAGTGTTTGACCTACCTCCTTCAGCTGGGCCAGTCGGTCCTTCATTTTACCAAGTGTTGATTCAGATTTTTAAAAAAGCACTAGCAAAATGTTGATTAAAAAAAACAACTAACAGGTCTCAGTCAACAGTACTTCCCTTGAGCTACTCCGTTAATACATTGAGGCCAGTAGAAATTCTGTTTCCTACAAATCATACAGCGGCTGGTGACCTAAAGAGAGTATAAATAGAATCATTCCACAGTCCAGGTTGTTTCAAAGGTTCCCTCTAAGACAACCTGCGGTTTTTCTACGCTGAGGACCAACTAAGCCTCTATCCTCTAAGAACGGATTAGGACAACCATTTTCAGGACGATAAATCTCTCTCCCCCACCCCCACACACCCCTCCCACATTCACCAGGAAACAGTGCCTGTATACAGAAGGTAGTGCAAAAGCTAATCACTATACTATACTATACTATACTATACTATACTATACTATACTATACTATACTATATACATGCATACATATTGTATATTTATTCATGACATTATATATATATATATATATATATATATATGTGTATATATATAAATATATATATATATATATGTGTGTGTATATATATATATATATATATATATATATATATATATATATATATATATATATATATATGTGTATATATATATATATATATATATATATATATATATATATATATATATGTATGTATGTATGTATTTATATATATATATATATGTATGTATATATATATATATATATATATATATATATATATATATATATATATATATATATATATGAATGGAATAGATAATAATAATAATAATAATAATAATAATAATAATAATAATAATAATAATAATAATCTGTTGTTGGTGCTCACCTCTTCTCTCTCACTATTACATTACTGCTTATGTGTTTGTTGCCTCCAGGTCATACATGACAAACCCACCAATTAGATGCCATTTCTTGACCTGATCCTATCAGATCCATGATAGCTGTTCAATTACAAAGCCTATAACGGGTGGAGAATAAGCATTGATCCAGGACCCTGACCCAGGAACTGGTGTCTAAGTACATTTTCTGGTGGTCATCATAAGGGCCTCTGTCAGGTTCCTTACAATCAGTTGCATTATAAGATCACTCCAAGATTAATTGCCCAACTGCTTGAGATATTTAAAGCCACTATGATCAGGAACTACTTAGAAGCAGGTTGTTTCTTAGAATTTCTTGATTTTAGGCATCAAACATGATCTAAACATAAGACAATACGAAATTACATTTTCTCAGTAATTACGGGATTGTTCCAGTATTCCACAGGCAGAAGCACCCGTCCTCCTTTTGCTGTCATGGTGGAATCAGAGGGAAACACGTTTCTGCACTGATGACTCTTCACTAATTGGAGGCTTGAACCATAATAACCACAGTATGTGTAGTAGTCTACACAGAATCTATGTTGTGTGCAGCTTTCTGAAATCTGTGGCTTTTGTCACATTAAACCAGCACCGATAACTTGATCTGTTTATTTCTTTTCAAAAGAGGATCGTAGACATTTTTTGCGACTGGGTTCTTTGGAACTGTCTGGAAACCGGTTTGTTCAAACTCAGGGAATGTCACAAAACATTATATTTTTATTTGATATTGTTTTTGAATGTACATAAATTACATGAGCCAACACATATACTTAGTCTGATTAATTCTTTTTAACTGTTGCCTTGTTTGTAAGGAAAATGCACTGGTGGGTTGAAAAGCAGAGTTGAGTATGTAATTTAAACTGATCAAAGAAAATTGCCAAATCTTTTCTGCCAGAGCCAAACAGCCTATTGTGCCACTGAGTCTTGATTTGAGCTTTTGGTTGCCCAGCTGCTGACAGTCCAGTGCCTGATGAGGTGTCCGAGACATGTCCATTGGAAGCTGAACATCAGGAGGAACATTTTGTTCAACGATGTATATTACTTTTGGGTCATATTTTTCAAATAGTTAATTTTTCTCTGTTCTCTATGTGTTTTGAACCATTACCTCACAGTATTTGCTGCAGAACTAAACCAGGTCATGGATTTCTCTTTTTATTTCTCTGAATAATTTTGTAGTCCTAGCTGAAGGATGTCGAAACTACAAGTGAATAAGCCAAAAACGCTCGGTACATCATCCCCTAGCATGCTACAAATGGGGTGGAGTGAAAACCACGATAAGTCCCTTCTAAATGAACAATCTATTCAATTTCCAATATGTCTAATTGTACCAAACTTCAGTGATCCAATCTAATACACTGCCACACAGACGTCATTGACAGAGAGGATTTGGCAAGTTTTTCACGGGCACCGTATACACCAGGGGTCACCAAGGACCACGTGTGGTGCTCACGAGCCTGTTCTAAAAAGCACAATCCACCAGTTAGCTGGATCTAAAACTTTATTTTGTTACATTCTTCTTCTTGTTTAATTAGATCTTAAAATGGCAATATCTATAACAAGAATGAAAAATGTATTTCATTTACATAAAGTTAAGGTGAACTCTGACTTCAAAGATCAGTGTTGGCAGCCCTTCGTATGACACAACACAAATGAAGTAGCTTACAGTTTCAAAAAGGTTGGTGACCCCTGGTATACATATTCAAGTCTGCGGCTCAACCTGAGTATATTAATGCATTTTTCTTACAAACTCAGCTCCGTTTAAGGGAACTTTCCAAAAGGTTTGAGATTCATCATACCTTTTGGAAAGAAGGATTGTCACAATAATGTTTTCTAAAATACACATTGGATAAAATGGTTGAAAATCCAGACATGTTGTTTTAAACAATAGCTTTAAATGGTATTTACTATCAGAACAACTACAGGCCAAAATGCCAGTCATATGCAATCACCAGAAGAGAAGCTTTAAAGTCCTAGAAGTAGCATGAATGCAAACATCATACAATGTGGACTCTTTTAGACCACTGCAGCAGTGAAAAGCTGCTGCTGTGAGCACACAAGCTTGTCATTGTACAGAAGTGGGTCTTTCCATCTATGTCAGATTCTTCTGATCAGTTCGTCTCCAGTCCTGGAGCTCCTAACATGATGCACATAGAAGCTTGTAAACCCAGACAGTTTACATCTGTTCATCATACATTTTGAAATGGATTAATTTAATGCATCTTTTAATGTATTACACTTTATTCATCATATTAAGGTTTAAGGGTTTTGTTTTTTCTTCTCTTCCTGTGTAATAGCTCTGCTGTTTCTTGGTTTGGAGTCGGAGTCATTTAGCGGAAGTGTATAAATACTCAAGGTCTGGAAAGACAAAGGAAAAACAAACGGGTTTACAACTTCAGCTAACAGGGATACAAGTGAGCAGGCTTGTGTAAGCTGGAGAAAGCCTTTCATCTCAGCAAGATGGATTCTTCAAGACTTCCCATTCTGCTCGTCATTTTAGTTCAATAAAGATGATGCAGCATGGCTGAGAGCCTGTGAGGATAGGAAAAGAGACAGAGTTAGGATTTGCACTTGCCCCGCGGTCCCATTGTATTGTAGCATTACAGTTCATCAAATGATGTTGCTTGTTGTCTTCTCTTGGTGCTTTGTTGGAAGGGTGCCTGGGTTGTCTGTAATCTGGATGTTACTTCTCTTTCATGAAAGGAGGAGCCATTAACATTGACAGAATACTAGTCTACTAAAACAGCATGCTGCCATGTTGGAGATATTATAGCTGTAACAGGCCTGTGTTAAAAATACAAGCAGTAAGAAGAGCTGATCTAAGTTAGTGGCGATGCCACAGAGTCAATGAAAAATTCAATTAAATTTTATTTGTATAGCGCCAATTCATGAAACATGTCATCTCAAGGCACTTTACAAAGTCAAATTGAATCATATTATACAGATTGGGTCAGATTATACAGATTGGTCAAACATTTCCTGTATAAGGGAACCAGTTTATTGCATCAAAGTCCCGACAAGCAGCATTCACTCCTGGAGAAGCGTAGAGCTACAGGGAGAGTCGTCTGCATCTGCGTCTGAAAAAGTGTTGGAACACACTCCAGAAACGTATCCCAGAAATGTGTTGCTTTATTATTTATGGAAGCAACTATTGATCTAGCAGGTAAATATTTAAAATAAAGATGTAAAATAAAATCCTGAAATCTGAGTCTGGAACAGCATGGTGTTTTGAAGGTTAAAAAAATGCAGCAAGCCTGGTCGTCAGAATGACCTGATGGTAAATATTCATCTTTCACTGTAGTAGGGTGTTAACATTGAAAGAGTTGATGAAAATACATTTCTGGGAATGCTAGGTGTAAGTGAATTAAGCTGGAAGACATGTGTAGAAATCCCTCATCTACCCAGCCGATCAGTACTTGACCGCGTGCGCCTGGTGGAGGTACGGTCATGTGGTGGTTTTGGACTTTTAACTACCGCGACGCTCGACTGTCTACGTGACTGCGACATTTTGCGGAGCACAGCCACGGAGGCCTGTGAAGCGGCGGTGACGAGGTGCAGATCACGCCGATGGAGAGCAAAGAGAAGGCGGTGTAGCCGGCTTGAAAAGCGCGGGTGTCGTGGAGGTGCGACAGCCAGGCTAAAGGCTAACCCATTCAGATCGCCGCTACCGTCCATCTGGCTATCCAACGTCCGCTCACTGGAGAACAAGATAGACCATTTGCAACTCGAACTTTCTGCAAAAAGGGAGTTAAGAGAATGCTGCGCTCTGATTCTGACCGAGACTTGGCTCAACTCCAGAATCCCAGACCAAGTCGTTAGCTTGGACGGATTTAACACCTTCCGCGCCGATAGAGACAAAGGACTTTGCGGCAAGGCCCGTGGGGCTGAACACTAAACTGCGTTTATACCGATAAAAACTGGTGTAAAAATGTTAAAATAATCAAAAGTTTTTGCTCTCCGGACATAGAGACCCTGATTATTAGCTGCAGACCTTTTTATCTGCCTAGAGAGTTCACTGTGGTTATTATAACAGCTGTGTATGTACCTGCGAGTGCAAATAAAAAAAGAGGCCATGAGTGTTCTGTTACGGACTATCTCCGAGCTGCAATCTACACATACAGAGGGCGTTTTCATCATTGCAGGGGATTTTAACCAGGCAAATCTGAAAACTGTTCTCCCTCATTTCTACCAACATGTGGATTTTGCAACTCGGGGAAAGAACACTCTAGACGCAGTTTATACAAACATTAAAGGCACATTCAAGGCAGCCCCCCGCCCCCACCTGGGCCCCTCAGACCATCTCTCTGTTATGCTAATTCCTGCATACAGGCCCCCCTCGCTCAGGTTAGCGAAGCAGAACCACAGTCAGAAAATCCAGGAGTTTTTCCATGACGCCAGCAACACCAGGAGCATGTGGAAAGGCATACGGGCGATCACTGAATATAACACGCCCCCCCCCCCCCCCCCATCAAGTTATTTAGTTATTAACAGACTAAATAATTTCTTTGGGAGGTTTGAGGCACTAAACAGCACTCCAGCAGTGAAAGCTGTTCCCCATCAGGAAGAGGAGGTCCTCCGCCTTGACACTGCCGACGTGTGGAAGACTTTGAGGAGACTCAACCCGCGGAAGGGCCCAGGTCCCGACAACATACCTGGGTGGAGGAGTTTAAGTCTCTTGGGGTCTTGTTCACGAATGAGGGGAAGACGGAGCGGGGGATTGACAGGCGGATTGTACTGGTCTGTTGTGGTGAAGAGAGAGCTGAGCCAAAAGGCGAAGCTCTCGATTTACCGGTCGATCTACGTTCCTACCCTCATCTATGGTTATGAGCTTTGGGTCGTGACCGAAAGAACGAGATCCCGGATACAAGCGGCTGAAATTAGTTTCCTCCGTAGTGTGTCTGGGCTCTCCCTTAGAGATAGGGTGAGGAGCTCAGTCATCCAGGGAGGACTCAGAGTAGAGCCGCTGCTCCTCCACGTCGAGAGGAGCCAGTTGAGGTGGCTCGAGCATCTGGTCAGGATGCCTCCTGGACGCCTCCCTGGTGAGGTGTTCTGGGCACGTCCCACCGGGAGGAGACCCAGGGGAAGACCCAGGACACGCTGGAGGGACTATTACCCCGTTTACACTACCCCTTTTTAACCATGCCGAGACCAGTCCGAGCTCGGTAACTGAGATAACTATCGAGTGTAAATGGAATGCAAACTGAACAGAACTGAAACAAGCCAGACACCACCGGACCGCGCTAAATGCAGACCAGTTCCATGTGTGGGTGCGGCTTGGTTTTTCAGTAGCCCGGTTCTCTAATAACAAAGAGAGCATGAACAGACCACGTCATCTCCTTACAGCCAGCTGACATTTCAGACAATCATAAAAATATTAGCTTCCCTACCGTGGCACACGATTTCCAGTGATGATTCTGCTTAGCAGTGTGATGAACTCAGTGTCTGTAAATCCTGATTAGACGTTTGTTTGTCTTATCCACTTCCCAAAAGCTGACTCTGTCAAGTAAATTCACCAAAAGTTGCCGTCTTCGCCTGACTCCCCGCAAACAATGAAATATAACCAAACATAACTTCCTGAATGTTATGGGCACCATCATTTTTATTTGCTTGATTTCCTCCTTCAATCCTAGAGAGCAGCAGTACCGCAGATCTCACTAGGAGGCGAGGAAACCAAGGAACCAAGATAGCGTGATGTGTAAATGGTCGTCAGAACCAAGCTCGGCTTGGTTAACTGATCCAAGCTCGTACCGAGCTCGGCATGGATCAGTAGTGTAAATGGGGCTTTAGTGTCTCGGCTGGCCTGGGAGCGCCTTGGGATTCCCCCGGAGGAGCTGGGCCAAGTGGCCGGGGAGAGGGACGTCTGGGCCTCCCTACTGAAGCTGCTACCCCCGCGACCCGACCCCGGATAAGAGGAAGAAGATGGATGGATGGATGGATGGATGGATGGATGGATGGATGGATGGATGGATGGATGGATGGATGGATGGATGGATGGATGGATGGATGGATGGATGGATGGATGGATGGAAGGTGCAACATGCACCAACTGGATGTAATAGAAAACAGTGGCTGTTTGGTTTCAAACCCATTGTAAGCAAATAAAACACATTTTTAACCAAAACATGACTTCTTACAGCATATTGCTCAAAGTTGTGTCTCTGCCTGAAGAGAATCCAACTGAACACGACAGAGATGGCTGTCTGGGCCAGTGTGAAGAGAAGGAGAGATGACTTTATTCCCGTGCTTATCTTCTGTTGGAGAAAAGAAAGAGGACAAAACCATTTCTGTAACTGTTATTTTTGTAAGAACAGCAGGGATGACATTTACACAGAAACAGTGAGAGTTGCTGCCTTCTTTAAGAATTACCAGCAAACGTTGAGCGCTGATAACAAGTTTAACACTGCAATACAACATCATTAGTTTGGTTCAGATTGTCACCAGATGATAACTTACTACACATTTTTTAATGTTCTGTTCTGCGTGAAGGCTTTTTCTTTTTTTTACCTTGATTTTCAGGCTGTATTTCTGAATTAGGTTTAATAGTGTTTTGCACATTTTAGAATTATTTTTAGTATTCTCTACATGTTTTATTTTATTTACCATGTTCATTGCATTTATCACGTATTTACTCAATACTATTGAAAAGGTTTTAAGGTTTGAGTTTATTCAGATATTTAAATTTTTTTTCAGGTGACTGATCTGTCTCTCTCTCTTTCTGTCTCTCTCTTTCTCTCTCTCTCTCTCTCTCTCTCGCATGTATTACTGTGTTTATTATTTTATCATATATTTATTGGAACATATAGACCAGTGGTTACCATTTTATCATACTTTATATATGTATTGATTTTCGCCCTCTTATGTGTACAGAAGGCCTGCAGAAAGCAGAAAAACATATTATGATAATGTTTCAAGTTATGTTTGAGACTGTGATGAACTGCACTCAACCATCTGGTCTGCATACGCATAACTGAACTGTGGGAAACTGCTTTGCATTATCTCGAAGGTCACATTGCTGTATGCCTCCCATAGTACCTACTCCTTACAATGTGAATTGTCTCTGTGAAAATAAAAAGTAAGGGGTGGCAGGGACGTGCAGAAAATATTAAGATAAATAGGATTAAAGTGCTTAAATCCCTCACAACTTTATTTAACAGTATAAAATCGATCTGTGCTAGACAGGAAAACCATTAATTTTGTTCATGATATCCTTTGGGCTGGTAACTCATGAGATCTGACACATTCTGACCACAATTAAACCAAAATTAGCTCTAAAAAGCCTCCTGCTGGAATATATTATTTATTGTAGAAACATAACCCCTGTTTCTGACTACAGAGATAGTGGGAAGATGATAGAAAATCAGTTTAAAGCTAAGGTTTCTGACTCCCTCTGGCAGGTCGTCGCATGGTTGGTACAAAATGTCCTGTGGCACACTGCAGAGCTTAGTAACCAAGTGTTTGGGGTCCAAAATGACCAAAACTAAATAAGCCCAAAATGGCAAAGAGGCAAGAATAACCAGCACCAGTCTTTCTTTTCAATTGACTCATCCAGCAGCGGGTAAATAAGTGTTGTGGCGGTTCTTGTGCTCAGCAGCAGGGGGAGACACTGGGCAATCCTCCATGGAACAGTGTTAGTCTGTCTTTGTCTTTTACCTTGCAGGATCAAAACATACATACTGACTATTTTATGCAGAAGGTTTACATTTTGCCTAAAACAGAGCCTTGTAATTCACACTCTTTACATTCTTCACATTGTATTTTTGTGGGGTTTTAAACCAAAAACAATTACAGCTTCAGGTCTTTTATTATGTCGCTACCTGCTTGGTGCTTTGTTTTTGCAAAATAGCTCACATTCTGTCAGACAAGTCTTGTTACAGATTCTCGATTGCTATACGGTAGGCCTGGACTTTGACTGGGCCATTCTTACACATCTGAATCAGCAGGATGTCACTCTGTTTGTTCAGGGTTGCTATGTTGTCTGAAGATGAACCTCTGCCCCAGTCCTGGTCCGGATGAACCATATGGGCAACTGGGCAAATGCCCAGGGGCCCACGGCCTCTAAAGGGCCCAGGGCAATGAGGGCACAAGCAAAATATCTGGTTATCTCCTGCTTTATATTAAATTGTCTGCTGGAGACCTTACACTGCACAGAGAGACCAGAGCAATATAACTCTGCATATGGTGCTGAGAGACGCTGCCTGTGAATGGGAACGTGAGTTGAGAGACTCTCTCTCAACGGTCAGTCAGTCCACATCAGGCGGGTCAAAGGTGAAGCCAATCAAAGTTCACTTAGTGGGTTGTATGATGTCAAGCATCACAACTCTGCTCAGTAGACATGTAGAGGCTAAGTGGGAGCATGAAACGAAAATTAAGAAAGGAGAAGGACATCAGAAACGCTGAAAATGTAAAGTATGTATCGAAAATAGGTGATTTCGTCACTTCCCTTAAAGTTGTTGACTGTTTTGTTAAGTCAGCTTACATGGTTGGAAAGTGGTTGCCCATTTATTTTTGTGAAAATGAAGGCCATTTACTCTCAATGTAATTGGTCAGTTTTACCAGATTATACTGATGCTGAAGTGTTTAGCTGTGGCGTCTTGGCATTTGGAACCAGTTGGGGCTTAGCCCCGCCAGATGTCGCTGTGGAGCTCTATGTTTGCAATAGTCAGTGGGACATGAGTAATATTGTAAAAATTCCGATTCTCTTACCAATACAATTCTGTTATAAACATCTGTGTCTATATATCTAAATCTGCCAGAAAACTGACAAGCTCAGTAGGCTTAATCCTTTAGAGGCGCCTTGATATTGGGGCCAGCACACCAACCTTTGTTTAATTAACGAACATCTGAAATCACGGAGTGCATGCCCAACACGCTCTCAGTAGACAAGCTCGGTTCAACCAATCAAAATACTACAATTGGACATGTTTGTAACCCAGGTTTTTGGGGTAATCCAGTTATCTCTAATAGTTAAGGTTATGTCTCCCTTTCAATTTTTCATCCTGTTCACCAATTTTGTACTAAGTGTGAAATCCCGTGAGATTTTGTGGGATTTTAGTTTTAAAAAGTGGGGCGGTGCCCATTGTTTGGTCATGAACAAGGAAATTGTTTGGTCATGAACAAGGAAGTTGTTTGGTCTCATGAACAAGGAAGTTCAGGGCTGGCTGTTGCAGTTTCTAGATGCCTGTACTCTACACTGAATGGGTATTCTTATGGCTTAGAAATGGGAAGCAATGAACTGGCCAGGTCCTCATTTGATGGTGAGCTACCCACTAGGCCTTTAGGCCAAGGAACCTGGATAGACTGCTAAATCTCTATCTGTGTGATAGGAGACATTGTTGCCTGCCCCACCCCATCCAAAGGACTCAAGTCAACGTTTAAATCGACTAAGACTAGTACTTTGGACTTTTTGAATGTTACAACTTGGAATGTTACGGCGTGTGCAGGATTTTGGTTTTGACAAAGTTTGTCTGTATATATTGTAAATAGTCTTCGTAGTATAAATCACTTTCTGCACAAACTTACTGTCTCCAGTGTGTTAAATACAACCCTGATCCTCTCTGAGTCAAATCTTTAGGTCTTCTGGTAATTAGCCTTACTGTAAATAATTATTTCCTTATTCTAACATAAATTCAGTATCATAAATGCTACAATATATGGCGAGCTAGCCAGGAGGATCATTTTGGTTGTGTTTAATCACTTTTGGTCAGATTATTTGATTCTGATTACAATGGATGTGTTTTTGAAGTATGGTATTAAAATACCAAATTCCGTCTTGGTGGAAGGCATATCAGTCAGTCCCAGTAATGATGAGGTTTTTGAGTTTTTAAACCAGTATGGTAAGATCAATAGATCTGAAATCATTTCTGAACCTGATTCTGAATTCGATGAGACACTTGTGGTTGAGTTTTGTTCTGGCACAGCTTTAGAAGCTTTGCGTCCAGTTTTACCACATACCTTGTTATCTAAAGATCAAACTTCTTTTTGCATTTCGGATCTACCTACCGTCTGCACTGCGCATGTTGCAAAAAAACAAAACTATGACATATCTGTCTGAATTGCAGGAAGTAGCCAAGTTAACAGGGATGGACTACAGTGAGGTACTGAAAGCAATGATGACACAGATTGGTCTCTCTATTGCTGCAATCAAACCTGCTGCCCAGGTGAAAGAGCAACCCACAGACGCTGAGGTTCCTACGATCCCACCAGTTCATGTAGTGAGAAGCCCATCATTTGGCCCACCCCCAATCACCAGTGGGTCAGTTCCACAAATGCCAGTGCCCAGTCCTGCCAATGATTCGGGACAACCATCGGGTCCTACTTCACAATCCGCACCAAGACAATCAACCAACAGCATAGATCTGCATCCACCTGAGGTTCAGCATTATGTTGTGGAACACATTGTTAAAAGTGAGGACAGTTCTATACATCATCAGCGACTCAGAATGTTTTCAGGACGTGTGCCCAGACCCAGCCATGAAGCAGATTTTGAAACATGGAGGTCAGGAGTGGAGTTATTATTAAAAGATCCAGCTGTGTCTGATCTTCAGCGTTCAAGAAGAATACTGGACAGTCTTTTGCCTCCAGCGGCTGATATAATCAAGCACCTCAGTCCTGACACACTGCCTACTGTATATTTGGAGACACTTGACTCTGCATATGCAACAGTGCAGGATGGTGACGAATTGTTTGCAAAATTTATGGACACCTTTCAAAATGCTGGAGAGAAACCATCAACGTACCTTCAACGACTTCAAGTCACGCTAAATTCTGCTGTGAGAAGAGGAGGTGTGGTAGAAGCAGATGTCAACCGCCACTTATTACAACAGTTTTGCCGTGGATGCTGGGATGACAATTTAATAGCAGAGCTCCAATTGAAACAGAAAAAAATAAAGCCACCTACCTTTGCTGAACTGCTACTTCTTTTACGCACAGAAGAAGACCAGGAAGCTACGAAGGCCCAGCGTATGAAACAGCATCTAGGGTCCATAAAGCAGAAAGCTACCAACTATACACAGTTCACCCATAGTGATGGTGGGGGAAGGGGAAATATTGCTGCCCTGACCAGCATCACAGAGAAACTGGCCCAACAGTTAGCTGATGTTCAGCAACAACTAGCGTTGCTGACTGCCACCCAGCCAAATGCTCCTCACCACAAGACTCAAACTTTCAAAATGTACCCTTCCAAGCCTGAGAAATTTTCTGCACAATCGTCCCGCAGAAACACCCAGTCATCCAAACCAGGCTACTGCTTCAGGTGTGGGGAAGATGGTCATATAAGACCACAGTGCCAGAACAAACCGAATCCAACCCTCGTTGCTAAGAAGAAAAAACAGCATGCACAGAAGCAACAAGCCACTCTTCAGCAAACCAAGTTAAACTAAGTCCGGTGCCTGTTGTGGGACAAACGGGGGCCAGGGACCAAACTTGTCCCAGGAATCAAAAGAAAGTCGCTCAGTGTGCACAACAGTTCACAGAAAAGAGAATCTCAGACAGATTGCCAGAGGGGCTAATTGGTTCAAAATGTTGTGCAATCGTGAACATTTCGGGATCCAACTGTAACTGTCTCCTGGACACAGGTTCGCAGGTGACCACCATTCCAGTTTCTTTTTATAATAAGAACCTTGCTGACCAACCTGTGAAGCCACTTAACAACCTGCTGGAAGTGGAAGGAGCCGCAGGACAATCTGTGCCTTACTTGGGCTATGTTGAAATTATGTTGACTTTCCCTAAAGATTTCTTAGGAGCTGATTTTGAGGTCTCAACCCTTGCTTTAGTTGTTCCGGATGCCCGCCCAGACAGTACATCACCTGTACTTATTGGCATGAATACATTAGAAATACTGTACAAACAATATATTGGCAGTAAGTTTACCACCTTCCAGCCTGCAGCTCATGGTTATAGAGCAGTGCTGAGACTTCTGGAATTACGTCACAGTAAGTGTCCAGTGGGAAGTACAGAAGTCGTACGACTAATGAGCCACACACCCTTCCTTGTTCCTGCTGGTAAAACCATAGTCTTGGAAGGTTCTGCCAAGATCTGTACCCAGTCTGGAGTTCAATGGGCAGTCATCGAACATCCATCTTTACCTCTGCCTGGGGGACTGTGTGTCCAGAGCTGCCTGATCACTCTTCCTCGCCACTCACCACATAAAGTTCCCGTAGTCCTTAAAAATGAGTCTGGGCAAGACGTTTGGATTCCACCCTTGTCTGTTATTGCTGACATATGTGAAACACCTACCATTTTGTCACAGCAAGCTGTTGGATCCGCTGCCAAAGCCAACAAGAAAACCACTCTGGAGTTTAATTTCGGTGATTCTCCTATTCCACCTGAATGGAAGGAGCGTATAACAACAAAACTGAACAACATGCCTGAAGTGTTTGCACATCACGATATGGACTTTGGCTGTACAAACAAGGTGAAACATCACATTAAGCTCAATGATGATACGCCATTTAAACATCGAGCAAGACCCATCCATCCGCAAGACCTTGAAGCTGTTCGTCAACACCTGCGGGATCTCCTTGATGCAGGGATTATAAGAGAGTCTGAATCACCATTTTCTTCCCCAATTGTAGTGGTCCGTAAGCAGAATGGCGATGTAAGGTTGTGCATCGACTATCGGAAGTTAAACCTACAAACTATCAAGGATGCATATGCCCTTCCAAACTTGGAAGAGTCATTTTCGGCATTGACTGGATCCAAGTGGTTTACCGTGTTGGATTTGAAGTCTGGTTATTACCAGATAGAGATGAGCGAGGAGGATAAGTCAAAAACTGCATTTGTTACTCCACTTGGCTTTTGGGAGTGGAACCGGATGCCACAGGGGGTGACCAACGCACCAAGCACCTTTCAGAGACTGATGGAGAAGTGTCTGGGAGACTTGCATCTTAATAAAGTACTTGTTTTTATTGACGACCTTATTATCTTCTCTGCCTCTCTTGAGGAACATGAAGAAAGGCTGCTACAAGTACTAAACAGACTGAAAGAGTATGGCTTAAAGTTATCACCTGAAAAATGCAAATTCTTCCAGACCAGTGTGAGGTATTTGGGTCATATTGTGTCTGAAAAGGGTGTAGAAACAGACCCAGAGAAGATCTCCACATTAAAATCCTGGCCAGTTCCCCAAAATCTCAAAGAGTTAAGATCTTTTCTGGGATTTGCTGGTTACTATAGACGGTTTATTAAGGATTTTGCTAACCTTGTCAAGCCACTCAACCTCCTCACCCGTGGCTATGCACCTGTTCGTAAGTCTACTAAGAGAACTCGTCCTTTGGACAAGTACCTTGATTCCAAACAGGTTTTTGGTGAAAGATGGACCATTGACTGCCAGATTGCTTTTGAAACAGTAATTGAGAAGTTGACCTCTGCACCTGTACTTGGATTTGCAAATTCTAAACTGCCTTATATTCTCCACACAGATGCAAGCACCACAGGGTTGGGAGCTGTGTTATATCAAGAGCAGGAGGGCAAGCTTCGAGTGATTGCTTATGCAAGTCGTGGCTTATCTCAGAGTGAGTCAAGATACCCAGCTCACAAGCTTGAGTTTCTGGCTTTGAAGTGGAGTGTGACAGAGAAGTTTCATGATTATCTGTATGGTGCCAGCTTCACTGTCATTACAGACAACAACCCACTAACGTATGTCCTAACATCGGCAAAGCTTGATGCCACCAGTCACCGATGGTTGGCTGCACTTTCCACATATTCTTTTAAGATGCAGTATCGGTCTGGCAGACAGAATTTAGACGCTGGTGCCCTGTCGAGGCGCTCTCATGTGGAAGCTCCAGAAAAGGACTTCTCCCACAAAGAGTGGGAGCTGGTTCATCAACTCACAAAGCAATTGTGTGAACCTGGCAATGTAGAGGAAGTTTCCTCTGATGTTGTGGATGCCATTTGTCAAAGCTGCCTTGTGAGAGCACACTACCAGTCAGGCCCGTCATATTCCATTACCTTGGTTGAATCCCTATCGGCCAGCATCAAGGTTATTCCAGAGACCTATCACAAGGAGGACTTCTATGGTCTACCAGTAATTCCAGCTCTGTCCCAATATGATTTAAAAGCAGAACAGCAAGCTGACCCCACTATTCGTGAGGTAGTTTATCAACTTGAGACAGGTGAAAAGATTTCTTCCACAGTTCGAGAGGAATTAACAGAATTGCCCCTGCTGCTGCGAGAATGGAATCGGCTGGAGTTGAGAGACAGTGTGTTGTATAGGAGAAGGCAAGAAGAAGACCGGCTCATTTTCCAACTTGTTCTTCCTCCAGATCTGCGCCCTACAGTTCTCAAAGCTCTTCATCATGACATGGGGCATATGGGTATAGAACGTACCCTAGATCTGGTTCGCCAAAGGTTCTTTTGGCCAAAGATGGCAGTTGATGTGGAACACACCATTAAAACCTGTGACAGGTGTGTAAGGCGTAAGGCATTATCTGAGAAGGCAGCTCCATTGGTGAACATTAAGACCAGTCGTCCCCTTGAACTCCTGTGCATGGACTTCTTGTCAATCGAACCAGACAGTGCTAACACCAAAGATATCCTTGTCCTCACTGACCACTTTACGAAATTTGCTGTGGCTATACCCATTCCCAACCAGAAGGCACAAACTGTTGCCAAGTGTCTCTGGAATGACTTTATGGTTTACTATGGCATTCCAGAGCGCATACATTCTGACCAGGGGCCTGACTTTGAGTCAAAATTAATCAAAGAACTTTGCGAGTTAATGAGTATTAAAAAGACACGGACGACTCCATATCATCCAAGGGGAAATCCAGTAGAGCGTTTTAATCGAACCCTTCTTAATATGCTAGGAACACTGGAATCTAAGCAAAAATCTAGGTGGCGGGAGTACGTGAAACCCCTTGTACATGCCTACAATTGTACAAGAAATGAGGTCACAGGGTTCACACCTTACGAACTTCTATTTGGCCGGTGTCCACGACTCCCTATTGATCTAGCCTTTGGGTTACCGATTAGAGAAACTCCATCGGCCTCCCATTCAGAGTATGTTAGGCACCTTCGGTCTCGGCTTCAGGAGAGTTACAAGTTAGCCACACAAAATGCACTCAAGTCGGGTGAGAAAAACAAAAGGCGCTTTGATAAACGAGTAACACCCTGTACTCTGGAAGTGGGAGATAGAGTGCTTGTCCGTAATGTTCGTCTCCGCGGAAAGCATAAGCTGGAGGATAAGTGGGAGCAGGAGGTGTATGTTGTCATCAAGCGTGCAGGTGATCTCCCTGTCTACACTGTAAAACCTGAGACGAGGGATGGCTCAATTCGCACACTCCATCGAGACCTGCTGCTGCCCTGTGGTTTCCTCCCAGCCAGTAAAGTACATGATTCCCCTGTACCTGCTCCTGTCCACAGGCCAAAGACTCGGAATCAAACTCAGAACCACTCTGAACCTGTTGCTAGCATTGGAGAAGTGGAGGATTCAGAATTTAGTGATTCAGAATATTTTGAAGGATCCCTTCGACCAGAACCTTTAATTGAATCCAGTGATGGGGTGAAGGTTACTGTTTCATTAGGCCCGAATAACCTTGGTCCTACATTACCTCCAGTATCAGAGACCTCTCTCCCAACAATCCCTGTTGTTGAAGAAACCTTACCATTGTCAAATCAAGAGACCTCAACCATGTCAGCTGGCACAACAAAAGGATTGATAGTGCCAAGGGTAGAGGAAACCCCTAGTAATTGTTTACCTGAACCTGTGGAACTGCTTGTGGAAGAGGATATACAAGCTGATGTGTCTGAAGGTCCATTAGATGATTTGGAAATGAATGGTGACGATCCTGAGCCTGATCAGTCTGGGTCATCATTGGGCCAAGCAAATGATAGCTCTACCACCGTGGCTACAAATGTAGAGGGGGATAAGGGAAGCAATAGATATTCTACTCGGCAGCGTCACCCTCCAAGTCGATTGCAGTATTCGGTTTTAGGTAAACCCTTAATTTCTGTTGTTCAAACCTTATTTCAAGGCCTGTCTAATGCTTACACTGAGGCCTTAAATTTTGCTCCTGCAGCAGATAGTTAATATGCAACGAGGACGTGCATGAACTAAGGGGGGAGGGTGTAACCCAGGTTTTTGGGGTAATCCAGTTATCTCTAATAGTTAAGGTTATGTCTCCCTTTCAATTTTTCATCCTGTTCACCAATTTTGTACTAAGTGTGAAATCCCGTGAGATTTTGTGGGATTTTAGTTTTAAAAAGTGGGGCGGTGCCCATTGTTTGGTCATGAACAAGGAAATTGTTTGGTCATGAACAAGGAAGTTGTTTGGTCTCATGAACAAGGAAGTTCAGGGCTGGCTGTTGCAGTTTCTAGATGCCTGTACTCTACACTGAATGGGTATTCTTATGGCTTAGAAATGGGAAGCAATGAACTGGCCAGGTCCTCATTTGATGGTGAGCTACCCACTAGGCCTTTAGGCCAAGGAACCTGGATAGACTGCTAAATCTCTATCTGTGTGATAGGAGACATTGTTGCCTGCCCCACCCCATTCAAAGGACTCAAGTCAACGTTTAAATCGACTAAGACTAGTACTTTGGACTTTTTGAATGTTACAACTTGGAATGTTACGGCGTGTGCAGGATTTTGGTTTTGACAAAGTTTGTCTGTATATATTGTAAATAGTCTTCGTAGTATAAATCACTTTCTGCACAAACTTACTGTCTCCAGTGTGTTAAATACAACCCTGATCCTCTCTGAGTCAAATCTTTAGGTCTTCTGGTAATTAGCCTTACTGTAAATAATTATTTCCTTATTCTAACATAAATTCAGTATCATAAATGCTACATGTTACATTTATGTTCTGCCAGAAAGTGTGTGACCATCCAGTATTGGTTGTCCTTGCTGGCTCATTAAAGGATTGACGTGAATCTTTTCTGTTCAATTAATGAACAATATGAGTGAGCCTTTATTTATTGTAATTTTATGTATAAAAATGTAATTAGATTTAGCCTATATCAAATGGCATTTCTAGTGTGGTGGTTTATGCTAATGTATCTGTTTCATTTAAAATTTATCAAAATCATGTTGAATCAATCACAGAAAAATGTGTTGCTGCTAATAAGTGTTGAGTTTTTGTGCCACTTAACTTATCATGCCAGAGACGCCACTGGTGTTTTGTGTTCATAGCATCATGTGTGAGTGTCGTTGACAAGGGGATATGTAGTGCATTTGTAGTTCTATGAGCACTTAATTTGTGGATCAAAATACACTTGATGACAGAATTTGAAGCATTGAGTATAATTAATGTTTATTATGGTAATCTTTTCAGTATTTTGCCACGTTATGGTGATCTTGGGGTTGTAATGATGGAGCCCCTGAACATTGTTGCCCAGGGTACAGCGAGGTGTTAATCTGGCCCTTCCTCTGTCTCAAGTATTTTGTAGATTTTAACAGGCTTTCTTGCGAGATTGCTACTGCTGCTGTGGATGAGGACTATTCAGTTTCCTTTCCATATATACGGCAAACTGAGTGTTTGGGTTGTTGTTGACAAAAAGGGCTTGAGAGAAGTGATAAAACAGTTGAACTTCAGACTCTAAGGTTTAGAGCTTGTCCTGTGACTCCTGAGAAGAACCACTTAACAACAATAAGGACCTCTCTTTCTGTTTGTCTTTGACGTTTGCCAGTTGCTTTATTATGTTTCACTTTGAAAAGATTTTAAAGTCAGTGGCAATCTTATTCCTACCAATGACTCACAGCTTCTTTTCTGCACGTGGCCCATACATATTCCACAAGAACAGAGAAAAACAGAACATCCTTCTTTCCTCACAGCTTCGTTTCAACACATCCTCTCCACAGAACCTTTTTCTGCTGTGGTGTCTGATCACTAGTGAGTGATGAGTCAGAAGTTCGTTAAACTGGTTGCCAGTTAAGGAAGAAAAGCGGAAGTGTTGTCATTCCTGCATTTCGGACCTATAAACTTCCAGGAGGTCTGCCCTTTAGTTCCTTGTGACAAATAAACTGCTGGTCAGAACAGGTTTCCGTCATGCTCCTGCAAGTAAAGCAACCCATGTCTTTGTTCCGGCAGGGTATGGACAGGCCCTGTGGCAGTTCATGATAAAGCTCTGCTCACTTGGTTCCTTTTATTTAACATGTTTTTGTATATGATTTGCTGTCATAAGTCTATTTTATTTCTAATGTCAGTTATCCATGGCATCATTTCAATGTTGGTTTCTGTTGCTTTCCACCTATCTTGTCTCTTCACATGCATTTTTCCTAAATTCATATTTATTTTGGCAAAAGATGTTTCGCAAACAAACCCGAACAAATAATTATACCTCAGAAAAGGACAATAAAACTGAATCCCAAAGGTGCAAACACAAAACAAGATGAGATAATTAGAAGATGACACCAACCATGCCGTAGTAATGCCTGGTGCACGAGTAGTCTTTCTGGTCTTCACAGGGAGACAGCTGATACTTGTTCAGATCCACAGAGTAGATGACCACAGCCACCACCGACAGCACCATGCTGGCCACGCTCACTATCAAACACGCCTTCATCTGGAAAAACACATGTCCATTTTCTGCATACCAGCGGATTTAGAAAAGTATAAACTCTAATAATGATTAATCCAGTTGTCTTGAATTAAAGCTCCTTCTAGAAAGTATTTTGGGGACCCATTGGTTTAGATTAAGTCAAGATATGTGATATTGTGATGGGTAAGAGATTTCATAATTAACTTAAAAGACGAGCAGCAGCGTTCTGAACCAACTGGAGACACTTGAGGGAAGACTGGCTGAGTCCACTGTAGACAGCATTACAGTAATCGAGTCAAGTTGTAATAAAGGCATGAATTACTGTTTCGAAATGTTGTTTTAAGAGAATCGGCTTTATTTTGCCAGCTGCCTAAAGTAATAAAAACTGGACTTGGCCACTGCTCCAACCTGGCGATCTAGTTTAAGATCACTGTCTATTTTTAAAGAATAATAAAGAATCAAAAGAATGATAAAGAACTGGATAAAAAATCCTTTCTATTTATTGATTTATTTAATAAAAAAAGATTATCTCTCCTAAGATTCAGTGTTTTGTCGACAGTCATTAATGTTCAACCTTACAGTAGACTTACAATCTTTATTGTGCAGTGTTTGTCCAACACGATGGCAATCGATCCTGCTGCAATGAACTGGAAACACAGACCAGAGAAGACAAAAGGCAGACATGTTAAGGTCCGGCTGCAACACAAAGTTTCCTCCAGAGCACAATGAGACATTAATCCAGTGTTGACGCTAACACACTAATTTTAGGGATTACCATCGGGGCATATTTGACTACATTTAGGTAAAACCTTGACTAATATGTCACATATAGTCATATCCAGTAAAATAGAATATAGATTCTGATGAGGCTCATTGTCGGATTAAAGTAAAGCAATAACCTTTAAGCAGGTATTAACAACACTTTTCATGAAGTCCGCCCTTTTTTAAAATGTGTTTATTTTAGTTAAAATTTAAATTTAACTCTTAAATTTTTATCTTTCATTAATATTCTAATTTGCTGTATATGAGACCTAAAAACATGAACTCACAGTTAATCCAGTCCACCAGGGAACACCGAAGTTAACCACATGAGTGGCCTCAGTCACGTGTAAGGGCAGGGAGTAGGAAATAACCATCAGCCCCAGCATTATTTGGCCCACCTGGTATGAACACACACACACGCACACACACACACACACACACACACACACACACACACACACACACACACACACACACACACACACACACACACACACACACACACACACACACACTTCATTACAATGTATTGACGTATTATTTTTGAAACAAAAAATAGATTGTATAATAAGATGACAGTTAAGAGTGGCATTATCATGAATACTGGGTAACCTGCTGATTCTGATATCGATTAACATCGATTTGAACTGGACTTTTGCTGTGGAGGGTTCTGAAGCAACTTTAAGGAAAAGCAGATATCAATAAATGAATCACAACAAGTTGTTTGCTTCATTTTTATTGAGAAATGAAATGTCACCATATGTGTTGTGGGAAGCAGAGACCTGAAGAAATATACACTCCCTGACTCAGTTGTCCCTTCAGTCTCATTAGGTCGTGCTAAACTGGTCGCTTAGTTCTGTTGTTTACGTAAGTGAACACTGGTGTTTGACCAGGGCTGTCTGAATAGATTTTACTGGTTGGGGAGTGGTGGCCTAGTGGTTAGAGCACAGAGCTTTAGTCCCAGAGGTTCTGAGTTCAACTCCCACAAGCTGCCATTCTGGGTCCCTGAGCAAGACCCTTAACCCCCAATTGCTCCCCAAGGGGATGGGTTAAGATGCAGAAGTGAATTTCTCCATTGTGAGATCAATAAAGTTCAATTATTATTAGTAACATTTCTTCAAACATTTTCCTGTATTAAATGTAAAAATTATTTGGACTGAAGTGAGACCCTTTAAACTCCAAAAAATACTGAATCAAACATCATCCAACTTGGCTATTTTGTTGACATGACCTGCATCAAAAATTGTCCAGTCCAGGCCTGGGTCGATTTAAAATTGCTTATAGTGGCTAATGTCCAACTTAAACCTACCAATTTGCGTTGTAAAGTGGAGGATGATAGGACTATTTTTTGATCTCTCCGTTAGCCCAAAACAATTTCTGGCCAATTCTTTGGTTATTACTTCCCAGCTTCTGTCCCAACAGTATAGACCCAACATCTGAGCAGGTCTTAGAGCCTAGCACCAGTCCAATATACATCTCATAATCATTCAAAGAAACCTTGTAGTTTGCCAATGATTTCACCAGCTGTGAACAATAAGAAAGCCAGTATATCAGTATCACTGGGACTTTGATTATTCTATGTTAGGTCCCTGGGGATCCCACAGTTTTGGTTTATCTTTTCACACCTTGCCTTCAGTCTGTTCATTTCAGTGTTCTGTCACAGTCTGTTTATGTTCTTTATCATTTAGGGTTAGGTTCCTGAGGATCCCACAGTTATTTTAGGTTTGCACCTTTTAGTATTATTACCGGTGAAATCTTGTCAGTTTCCTGTTCAGTATTTATGTTAGTAGTTCATTCTTGTATCTGTTAGATTCAGTTCCTGTGGGAGTAGTTCTGTTAGATCTTTATTTTCTGCTGGCCCTTCCTCGGTTTAGTTTGGTTATTTCCCCATGTCTGGCCATTCTTCATGTTCCCTGTTAGATTCAGTTCTCCCTCTGCCCCTGCCAGCTCATTGCCTTCCTTTCCTTTGGCCTTACCCATCTCACTCCACCTGCTGTTCCTCCCGTCTCCTGCCCTATTTATTCTGTCTGCTTAACCATACCCAGCTGTCAGGTCCTCCGCCCAGCTACTCAGTTCTGGTCTTATCTTTGCTGCGTTCCTGGTTTCTGTATCCTTGTGTCTTGGAAAACCTGCATCCAGGCATTCACATTGTTGCTACTGAGAACCCCATCAACAGCAAACAGTCTTAAGCCTGCATGATCTTTCCTATCTTCCCATGCTTTTTACAGAAAGACACCTTAAATGTATGTATATATATATATATATATATATATATTTAAAGTTTGCTTCATCTTATGACCAAAAGTTTAGTCATCATCTCTTCTGTAGTTTTAAGTATAAATAGACAAGCATGAACAGACACAAACAAAGATAAAGCGATGAACTTACCCCCAGACATTTGGGCTCACCCCTCAGTATGGCAGCGCGCAGCTCCTGTTGTTTGTCCTTCAGCTTGACTTTGTTCACATCTTCCTGCACCTGGACGTTTAAATCCCTGGAGACAGAAACGGCCATCTCCTGTCGATGGCAACAAAACTGTTCTTACACACTGCATTCCTTTCTGCTACCTCTTCTTTTCAAATGCTTCTCTATGTGTGCCCATTAAATCCATATTGTTACACAGAAAGTATTTCCTTAGGCAGATTTACACCTTCAAGGTCAAACTAACTGATTAGAACATTGCAACTTTTCCATTAGTAGCCTGAGAGAGTTTTGCAGTTTGAAGGGAGTACACTTATTTAGGTTCCATATATGCTCATCCAATCAACCATTAGGTCTTCATGGACTTTGTCTTGTTGTTTGCAACTGTGGGAAACCCTTCTCCAACTGTGGGCGGCTACATATCAGTTAGCCAAAGTTCTGACTTGGTAGAAGCAGAGGGATCAGACTGAACGAACTGCTTGCCATACTCTGTTTCTCATCTCTGCGGGGATTCTATAAATGTGCTCATGGAGGATTATCACCGATTAAGAGGGCCTTGTTTAAGTTAATTTATTATTTTTCCCATCACATCACCTAAAGTATTTAGAAGAGTTGTGATAAGCATTCATAGACAGCAAGTTTTAAGTATCCATCCATCAAGGGTCGGAGTAGCAGCTTCAGTAGGGAGACCCAGACGTCCCTCTCCCCAGCCACTTGGGCCAGCTCCTCAGGAGGAATCCCAAGGCGTTCCCAGGCCAGCCGGGAGACATAGTCCCTCCGGTGTGTCCTGGGTCCCCCCTGGGTCTCCTCCCGGCGGGACGTGCCTTGAACACCTCACCAGGGAGGCGTCGAGGAGGCATCCTAACCAGATGCCCGAGCCACCTCAACTGGCTCCTCTCGACGTGGAGGAGCAGTGGCTCTACTCTGAGTCCTCCCCGGATGACTGAGCTCCTCACCCTATCTCTAAGGGAGAGCCCAGACACACTACGGAGAAAACTCATTTCAGCCGCTTGTGTACCTGGGATCTCGTTCTTTCAGTCACGACCCAAAGCTCATGACCATAGATTAGGGTAGGAACGTAGATCAACCGGTAAATCGAGAGCTTCGCCTTTTGGCTCAGCTCTCTCTTCACCACAACGGATTGGTACAGCGCCCGTTTCACAGCAGATGCCGCACCAATCCGCCTGTCGATCTCCCGCTCCATCTTCCCCTCATTCGTGAACAAGACCCCAAGATAACTGAACTCCTCCACTAGGGGCAGCACATCCTCCCCAACCCGGAGGAGGCACTCTACCGTTTTCCGGTTCAAGACCATGGTCTCGGATTTGGAGGCACTGATTTTCATCCCGGCCGCTTCGCACTCAGCTGCGAACCGCTCCAGTGAGAGCTGTAGATCACGCCCTGATGAAGCCAATAGGACCACGTCATCCGTGAATAGCAAAGACGCAATCTTAAGGCCACCAAAACGGATCCCCTCAACACCTTGGCTGCGCCTAGAAATTCTGTCCATAAAAGTTATGAACAGAATCGGTGACAAAGGGCAACCTTGGCGGAGTCCAACTCTCACCGGAAACGAGTCCGACTTACTGCCGGCAATGCGGACCAGTCTCTGACACCGGTCGTACAGAGACCTGATACCCCTTATTAAAGGGCCCGGTACTCCATACTCCCGGAGTACCCCCCCCCCCCACAGGACCCCCCGAGGACATGGTCGAATGGCTTCTCCAGATCCTCAAAGCACATGTAGACTGGTTGGCTAAATTCCAACACACCCTCAAGGATCTTGCTGAGGGTGTAGAGCTGATCCAGTGTTCCACAGCCAGGATGAAAGTTTTAAGTCTAATGACATAAATGATACGATCTTTACTAGGTTCTATGTTACGATACCTTACACAAAGATAAAGCCAACATGGAAAAGCCATGTGGAAACCTAGGTACACCTTTGTTTAGCTTGAGGTGTATTTCTTTTCTTCATACTGTTGTGGAAGAATTTTGGCCCACTCCTCTTGACAACAAAGAAACTTACATGACTGAGAACCCCAGATCTCATGGTGGCCTGAATCACTGCAACGTACCAACATCCTGGGGGTAGAGCACTAAGCCCAAACCCTCAATACTCCAGCGCCATGCTTAAGAGCTGGTATGATGTGTTTTTGTTGATTTACTAAGTTTGGTTTTGCCATAACAATACTGTCGTTATAACAAATACTTCTAGTTTGGTCACAAGAAGACCAAAAACGCCTTGTTCCAAAATTCTTTATTCAGATGCACCTCTGTGAACCCAATTTATGCTTCCATATTGTTTATATCCCGACAGACCCAAATTAAAGTAATTCAGTACATTTCAGTTCAATTCAATTTATTTCAGTTAATTCATTCAAAGCACTTCACAAAAAACATCCACTTCTTGTATAGAAACACAAAGACATTTCAAACACAAACATTCAAATCTGATCCTATCTATCAGTTTATTACGCAAATTTATAAAAAAAAAAAATATCTAAGAAAACCTTGCCAATTCCACTTAGTCTTTAACTTTGCAGCAATCCCTCATACCAAGCATGCATGTACACAAGTGGAAAAAGAAAACTCCCCTTTAGCAGGAAGAAACCTGCAGCAGAACCAGAACCGGGCTCAGTGTGAATGTCTGTCTCCCATGAAAATCGGGGGCTTGAAAAGACAGAGCACAAACAGAGAAAACCTCCCACAGAAGCACTGATCCTGGAGTACTTTCCATGTTCAGAAAAAGTTAAAGGTTAATGACAGTAGCAGCTTGAAAGAAAGAAACACAACTAAACAGATGAGTTCTGAGACAGTTTTCAAGGTAAGAGGGCTTTGTTCGTATCCAAAGAGTGAAAAAGGCACATACACAGTCACAGGAGGAGGACATTGGTAAACACAGAAAGACAGGGCCACGGTTATCATTTATAGGAGGAGAAATTACAGTTGTTGGCAGCAGTAGTTTAATCTATCCCTCCTCTAGGCCGGTGTCACAACTAAACAGAGTGTCAGACCAGATGTAACTTCTATAAACAAACAGTTGTTTATAGAAGTTACACGTCTTCTTTATTCCTTTTTTTATTATCTTGACTTGAATGTTCACGTGTGATGTACTGGTGACCTGTTCAACATTTCTAAATGTCCTCCTTCTCACCTTTCTGACATTTAGTTCATTAAAATATTATACAAACAGACCTAAGCTGTGAAAGGTTTAGGACTGAGTTTATGTCAGACAATCAGAAAACAACAGTTTTTTTTTACAGTGTATGTAAAACATTTTTGTAGGGAAAACAGTTGTTGTTTTTTTATTCGCTCAGGATCACACAACGTTTTAATACGATTTAAAACCATGTGTCATGTGGACGGTCGGTCCTTATTTTGTAGGCATGAAATCAAACGACAGAGATGTTAAAAAGCCAAGTAAGTCTATAAACACTAATCAAACAACCACAGCTCAGTGATCAGTCTATAATATGGTCTGCTGTGCTCACAGACACTGATCAGGGCGCCCACTGATGCTTGCAATGGTCAGTTATTAAACCAAGCCCTAACTTGCCACCTTTCTGCACACACAGGACTTCATACCTATCCTTATTATTTGCCGACGAACAGAAAACACAGGATGTGTGATTCCTACCTTTTGTTGGATAAACGTAATCTCTGTGTGTCTTTAGTCTGCGCAACACTCCTAACTCAGTGCACCTCCTTTACTTCCCTGCTCCCAGCCAGCGCGATGTGTGGGGAGGGGATTTTTATCAGGAGGAAATGCTGTCTGTGTGTGGGAGAAGTCCAGTAGAGCTCCACCTCCGCTGCCTGTTTTGTGCATTCCACAAATTATTTTCTTGTTGGGGTTTTTCTCGTGAACTGTTCAGATGGGAACCAGGGACCAGGTCCTCTCTGTTCACCAGACCGGAGCCTCTCCTTCAAGGTAAATAACCCTGTCTTAGATATTTTGATGAAGATGTGTTAGTGAGGCTTTCTGGCTCAAGAAGTTGAATAAAAGATTTAAAAAAAAACGACTACATGGAGTGCTGCAGTTGTAGGCTGCACTCCACCCTGCATAAAACGTCTCACGTATTGTAGGTTTGTTGGAGCAGAGCATGTGTCATGACTCTGATTAGGAGAAAACACGCTGATCATCTGTCAGACTTTAAGCTGTTCTGAAATAGATATGTATTCCCTGTGTTTTGCACAGGCAGCTGGAACTAACCATTCCAAATGTTCATGTAGGAACACTACAGAAGAATATGTCCTGCAAAACTCTCCAGCTGCAAATCCACAAGGTTTGAGACGAGACCTTTTGGGACCAGGGCAAATATTTCTCACATCTACCCAGTGTGTAATTCCCAGACAATCAGAGAGCCCGATATTCAAGCAGGACCCAGTGACAAAAATTTATAACACAAACTTGATGCAGGCAGGTAATGTTCAAAAAAGGTGATGAGCAGAACAGGCTTAAGGCAGAACAATACCAAAGGCAAGGCATGAATCGTGAACTAAAAAACAGTCCAAGGTCTAGTCCAGAATCAGAACGCCAATGAGGTATCCAGCAAGAACAAGGCGAGACAGGAAGATCCAGGAAACAGAACAGGGTCAAATACAGGCAACACAAACACACTGCACTCTGATCAGGATTCAGGTAATCAAGTAGTCCCCTCACACCAAGCAATTGCCTCTAATGACCCAGGACAGTGGCGGGTGGGTCATTGATTTGCATCTGACTTAGAATGGACCTAAGAGGATGGACCTCCATGTGCTTAAAAACAGCAGCGCTCCAACTGCAGGTTGCTCAAGTTTAAGCCACCAGAACTGACAGAGACTCCTGCATAGGTGTCGAAATGTTTTCAGGAAAGCTGAGTGAAAGTCCGGTTGCCTCCCATTTAAGCTTATTTGCTGTCGCAAGGAGCCGGAAACCTGAGATTTTGGACAGCCATGTTATTTTGCACATTTTCTAGCTTAAAAAGAATATTGATGTGACTCCAAGTGAATGAGGAAACTGAAAAGGTTGAGCCGAAATTAGGAATTTTCAGATCTAGAATACATCCACAGCAGATGAACATTGCTGAAATACTAAAGATCCAGCAGTAAACCAAACAACTTGAGACGTATCATCCCTTAAAAGATCATCTGCTTTAATGGAGAGGTTTTAGAGATACAGTTACTAAAATCCTGTTTTCCGCCCATGGCACTGTTTCATCTTTGGTGTTTTTCATGGATCAGTTAAAAAAAAATATTGCCTCTTGGTGACAATTTATTTAAAAAAAGTGCATGAAATTCCACATAAAAATGTTTTCTTTTAGTGTGAATGTGAGGAGAAGTGAATGTAAAATGACTGAATGAATGTAGGTGTTGAGTCTTCAGCAATGCAGGATCCTGGTGGCCTGCAGACAGTAACCGTTCCAAAATCATCTGGTTTGTGTCCAGATGCCTCTGTTGTCCTTCTCAGGAGCATGAACAGTATGGGTCTGAGACGGCAGACTTCAGACATGATTTTCTTGACCTTCCGTCCACAGCATTGTCGAGACAGCCCCTGTGAGACTGGCAGTTGACTCCTGGAGGTACATGTTGTACCAACACAATGGTATGGGTAATCTGGACGTCCAGATCATCTCAGCTGCTGTACTAGGTTGTGATACAGCCTTGTCAAAATATTTTCAATGGCACCAATAGAAGTTTGTGAGTATTCAAGAGTCCATGGATAACCGCTTCAGCTGCCAGAGGCAGAAACAACCAATCGGCTCCTATCAACCTATACATAGCGTTTGTACGTACACATATATAGCATTTCTGAATGCCAAGGGTTGCTTTGAACTATCTAGTTTGATTTAATATTGTTTTGGGAACACGACATTGTTAATCTCACGGAATTATTCAATTCCTAGCATGTTAGACTACAAGCCTTTCTCCGGTAGTCCACACTGACTTCCATGTAGTGTGTTGACAGGGCTTTCATCTGTACGGTGTGGAGCGACTCCTCCCTATCTAAAAGCATGTAATGATGCTGGTGGTGTTGTCTGTAAAAGTATTGATGCTGATCGATTTATGTTTGGTTTTAATATGGTTGACGATGGTGTACAGCAGGGGGCTTGGTGCACATGCCTGGCACAGTGTGCATGGAGTGGTATTTTTTATGGTATACTTGTCACAAAGTCTAGAATCCAGATGCACTGCCAAACACTTTTAGTGAATTCATGGAGCTTTTGTTCTGAGTGTTACGACGATTGATTTCACAAGCAAAGTAAGTATGAATACATATTTTTTTAGGATTATGGTTCTGACCTCTGGAGAAGGTTCTGAAAGTCTTCCAGAAAACCTATGATTGTAATACACAAAAATAAATGGAAGATGATGATGTTACATTATTTTGTGGTATAAACATCCCTTCATTAACAGGGAATGAAAGGTAATTAAGAAACATATTTGGGGAAAACATCTATGATTGTCGATGATGTTTTTTTAATTACGCTTTGCAAAAGAAAACATTTAAACACGTGCCTTACTTCAGACATATTTCTAGAAGGTTTCCTGACACACATGCATAATCAAACTCAGGACTCAGAAAAGACGTTTACGCATAAAGATGTCATGATAAAATTGTACAGCAAGGGTAGCTTCCATATTCATGGTTCAGTGACATCTGGAAGAAGAGTGGAGCAGTTGGATGGAGCAAGGGATTAGAATGGGAATTAATCTTGTAACAGAAAAAGTAAACAGATTAGTTTACTGTTCCAGAGTTAACAGAAAGAGTTGAGAGGGAAAGGTGATCCTGGTAGTGGGTTGTGGATGGAGAAGTCACATTAAGGGTATGTGTTGCAATAGGGATTTAGGTAAGGGTGGAGCTGGAACATATGGAGATTTGGGAACCAGGTGATGACCAAACAGGAGCAGGAAGGTGATGCATGGATACAGACTTGTAGTGGACAACTGTGGAACGGATGGATTTCGGGAAAAGATCTGTCATGGAGAGATTTGCTGGAAGGATTCGGGGGTGGTAAAATAGATTTTAACCTGGGAGGCACAGAGAACGTGATGACTGAGCTTGTGTAGAAACACTTGGGCTTGACTTGAGAAGACTGATCATTAGGCGAAGCCTGGTTGTCCAACAGCTCCTTAAATCCCAGCCTGATGAGGAGATTGTAGTAAGGTGTGCAGTCTGCAGCAGGCCAGGCCAGCCAAGCTCAGACAATTATCCTTTTCCAGGAAAGATTGCACACATACACACATGAACTACTACTGAATATTTGAGTACATGAGAATTTATATTAATTATTCACCTTCAAACTTTATGCTGCATTCCATTTATCTCGGAACTTAAAACTGGGAAGTTGGAGTGACGTCACCTCCAAGTTGATAGCGTTCCAGTGTCCAGCTTGTTTGACAGTAGGATGCCCGCACCAAAGCCATTGTTAAATGTATAAATGGAGCCAACCTGAGTCTCACAATGCTTCTAAAAGTCATACTTAATAGCAAAATATTTGTCTTTTTTTAAGCCTCGCCAAACTTTTCAACTGAACATGTAATGTTAAACAACAATAGGTGTTGATTCTTCATTTCCCATTTAGCTAATAAGGCCACAGCTAACGATAAAGTTAAAACAATAAAATTTACATCAACACCGTTCCACACGGTATTTTGTGCATATAAATGCTGCTGAAACATCTCATCTTATGATGACTGAAAAGTAGTACGTGCATGAGTGACTAAATTGTGTAAAAAACAGGCAGACAAGTAACAGTAAATAGAACAGCAACTATCATCTATTACCGAAAAGATGTTATTCTCAGGGTCTTTTTCACACTCCTGTTCTCTGATTGCCACCCGGAGTCCGGGGCCTGGAGGAGTAGCGGGCCACCTGGTCCGGGATCTCTGCTGGGGGTGGATGTTGTGGGCTGGGCTCTGGTTGGTTGGCCAATTTGGTCCATATTGGCCCCATCTCTGGGTGGATGGGCCCGTGGGTCGTCTGGTCTGGCATCGGGATTGGGGGTTAGGACCGAAGCATGGACCGGGTAGGTAGGGTTGCAGCAAGGGGTATAATGGTCTTCACAAGCTGCTGTATATCAAAATTCTTGTGGCTATTCTTTAAATGAAAAATACTAAAAAGTCAGTTGTATTCCAAAATTATAGTATAAGGCAAATAACCTAAAGCCCTCTAATTTTAAAGCAATACTTTGAACATTGTCAAAACATCCTGAGATCTAGCATCATGAAGTTTATTAATACACAGCTCATACTCTCATGCCTTAAATATAGACATCAACAAGACTTGATGCAATCTACTGGGTTCGCTTAGACAGGAATGTTTCTTGACCAATCTGTACAATCTGACCTAATCCGTATAATCTGATTGAATTTGACTTTGGAAAGTGCCTTGAGATGACATGTTTCATGAATTGGTGCTATATTAATAAAATTGAATTGAATAAACCTCCAAAGTTTTCTTTTGTGCTTGTAACTATCATATTTCAGCTCTACATTCGAGTAATAAAACCAACAAGCAACAGAGAGAAACATGGGGCCTCAGTTTTGAGGTGCATCAGGGGTTCCCAAACGTTTCAGCCTGCGACCCCCAAAATAGCAGCGCCAGAGACTAGTAACCCCCCTTTTTTTGGGTGGAAGGGGGGATCCTTTTTGTTTTGGAAATTGTGAGAGTAAAGTCATAATATTACGAGAATAAAGTAGTAAAATTACAAGAATAAAGTCATATTTTTCTAAAAACTATTATAAAAAAGTGGAAATACTAAAAAATTTTAGCACTTCAGCATCAAATCATCTTATATCTTATCTGCCTGGTGGCAACCAAAGACAGTTGCATCTGAATAATAACTAAACACCCATCTGCAGTAGAAAGTAACATTAGTTCAGCCCAAAGGTTCAGGTTGTTTATATAGGCTACTTTGAACACAATGTTCCCTGTTCATCCATTGGGCCACATGCGCGCACACCCAGCTCACACACACACTTCCCCTTGTCATGCCTCCACATCTGCTTCTTACAACACAGCATTTCCTGAGAGGATTGTGGCCTGTGGTTCTGTTGAACTAACATGCTTAATAAACACTCTCAGTTCCTTTCTCAGTTTGCTGCTCTGAACTCTTCTGAATCCAAACCAACATCCTAAGAAAGCAGAAGTATGAATAAAACAGGCAAACTGCTTCTTTGTAAGACCTCTCTTTTTGCCATCTCCAGCAGCTGTTCCTGTGGCTGACTTATCTGGTTGAATGTTTTTCTTTTGTCTCTTTTTCTTTAAAACTAGACTTTAAGAAAATGCTCTGATAATAACATATTAATATACAAGTAATTGAAATAGTAAAGTGTAAAACTTTGAATATGCAGTTTGCAAAATATATTGAAGCCTTGTTGTTTTTACTAGAGCCTCTCCTGACTTTTCCTCAGACAGCTAGACAGCACCAGATTATTGAAAGCTTAGTAGATGTTCAGGATTTTTCTTTAACTGACTGAACATTTTCTGCTCGGTCATGTGTCACGGATCTTCTTTGCCAAGCCCCTGTCTGACATCTACCCTGCCTTCTGTTTTCTGGACAAAAACCTGGGCTTGTTTCTTGTCCATTAACCTCGCCGAGCCCTACGGATCTGTCTGCCTGTCTCTGCCTTGCCTGTTTATGACCCTCACTTGTCCTTCGGAACTGTTTCCAGCCTCTGCTGGCCACAGTGCAAAAATCTTCTGATGCCTTACAGCAGGATAATGCACCGTGTCACAAAGTTCAAATCAAATCAAACTGGTTTCTTGAACATGGCATAACTTTGGTGTACCCCAATGACCTTCGTGATCACATGAATCACAGTCCAACAGAGCACCTTCGGGATCTGGTGGAATTGGAGTCTTAAATCAAGGATGTAAACCAAAAAGGTCTGCAGCAAAAAAACAATGACTGCCTCAGGTGCAAAAAACAGTGTTATTTAATTCCTGTATTATTTTTGCCGTCATTTTTGCGCCTCAAGCACCATTACAGTTAAAGTTTTTTCTCACCAGTAATGCTGTCCTGTCTGTTTTTATCCTGTTTACCAGTGACATGGCTTCTGAAGGGAAAGAATCTGCAAAAGAAGGCTGGCGGCATCATCTCTCCACCTGGTTTGATATTGAAATTGCTGCGGTGAGACCAGAGCACTATCAATTTAGCTTTGTGTTCATTTGTGGCACGGTGGTTTTAAAAAATGTATGCCCACTCCCTTAAAAGGGGTAAAAAAAATTGTGAGAAGATGTAATCTAGATTAATCTTTTTAAAACCTTTTTACCCTTTAATGTCACATGTTCTGTAAAATCATTTGTAAAACAAACAGGTCAGTAAATTTGTAAAAAAAACAACTAAAAATAAATCCAGAATTCAGTCTCCCCAGTTACACACTTGCTGTCAGTTATAGTGAACAAGGACTACCATGTATACAGTTCAGCCGTCCTAGTAAGATCTTCTTGACACTTTCACATTTGTTTATTTGCATCTTTTGGCTTAACCTCAAAGACGTTAGAAAAGACAAAACGACCTCATTGTACAAAGGCGTCAGTCAGTAAAAGCCACTGAGCTATATCATACACTGGAGTGCAGATTTTGCCGAAAAACTGAAGCCACTGGCTGCCATCTTGCTACTCCCTACTCTCACAGAATTCCACAGGATTTGGTTGCAACAACAAGCAGTTTTCTGGCTGTGTGAAAATGTTTCACAGGTAATTCTACAGTGAGTGGATGTACTAACACTATCAACTACTAGGAAATTAGGTGCTGAAATAGTTTACATATTATTCATATTAAATATGTGTGTGTGTGTGTATACATGTATGTAAATATATGTTTTTGTATATTGTTATTTAAATATTTATAAATGTTATCCATCCATCCATCCATCCATTTTCCGAACCGCTTTATCCCTCATGGGGTCGCGGGGGGTGCTGGTGCCTATCTCCAGCGTTCAATGGGCGAGAGGTGGGGTACACCCTGGACAGGTCTTATAAATGTTATATATATATATATATATATATATATATATATATATATATATATATATATATATATATATATATATATATATATATTTAGATAAATAAAATGAAAAATATTTCAGCACATGACTTTCTCAGTACTTGATAGTTTTAGAACATAACATAAAAGTATATGGCATTTGATATTTTAAAAGTTTTAAGCCTCCCCTGAACATGAGAAAATGCTCATTATGCCATGCTGTAGCGCACATATTCCCTAGTTACTGGGGGAAATAAATAGGGAGTACCAATATGGCGGCTGGTGGCTCAGTGGTAAAAGCATACAAAAATATTCAACATTATATACCCTAGCACAGTAAGATAGAAACTGTATTTGGAAATCTGTCCAAAGTACTACTTGAGTTCTAAGTGTGAGAAATGTGGTTGGACTAAGGAAAGAGAAACAAAACATCCAGCCCAGGCTATATTCTCCCAAAACCTTGTGAGAGAATGTGTTTGGGTCTGATGGTCGGATGAAACCCAGCTGGATCATTGGGCCACCATTCTAAAAGGTATGATAGGCACACAAAAAAAACATCTGCTTAATAACTTTAATTTTGAAAATGCCAAATACCAGACCCAAACCTGTTAGTTGTCTGCTAGATACCTGAAGATGAAGTTTATTTCTTTGCAGTCAAAGCATGCGCCAGAATCAACAAAACAATGAAAGAATGCTTCAGGTCTGCTCTCAGTCTGATAGCTGGAGAACATTTGCAAGTTGCAGCAAACAAATATCAATAAGCTAGATGTAGGATGCAAATAGACTCCTACCTTAAAGAAAATGAGCAAATAAATGTAACCACAAACTAGTTTAAGGGTGTGCTCAATGCAATCAGGTTGTAACACAGTACTTATTTTTCATTTATCATGGTTTGATTTCTTACCTCACAGATGCCTGGCATTTTAACAGGAGACTGGTGGGCTTTATAAATCCACTGTAAGTGTTACAGAATGTGTGTGTGTGTGTGTGTGTGTGTGTGTGTGTGTGTGTGTGTGTGTGTGTGTGTGTGTGTGTGTGTGTGTGTGTGTGTGTGTGTGTGTGTGTGTGTGTGTGTCCAGGTGGTGACCATCCTACTAGGGATTTTCCAGCTGCTGCTGTCTGCCTCACTTATCCAGACGGATCAAATTATGTCCCGGTTCTTCATCCTGCCTTTTGTGTTAGGAACGGTCGTAAGTACATTGAAATTCTTCTGTCTCAAGGTGTAGCATATTCATCCTGGTAACCATTTTCATATTGGTGTTGATTTCAATGACTGTGAAACATTTTGTAAGTGCAGATTTAAAAATGTCACTAAACATCAGTCGTTAATTAAGGAGTACTTTGCACCATCTCATTTAATATGTACATGTTGTGCAAAGCTTGGCTGGTGCTGCTTATGTAGATTTAATGGTCTGCTTAGAATTGTGGTTCTGTTTCATGATGTACTACTAACTGAGGCCAGAGGTGTCTCATTTCGATCTTTTGGGTTTTTACAACCTTTCAAGGACTGCACTGTGACCTTGGGGTGGGTTTCTTAGTACAAGTCAGCTCGTGGGGAAATTACCAGCTGTCATAAAGATTTTCAACCTCTGAATATTTGTTCACGACTGTAGAATGATGGACTTCAAATACTTTAAAATGATATTATTAGTTATTCTGATTACTGATGGGGAGCAACTGTGGCTTCTCTATAGGCTCACTGCTGAAGCGTTTCCTTCCTGGTATTATATAAACACGTATGTCCACTAGAGAGCAGCAAACTGCAAATACACACTGTGTTCAGATTCTGAGCAAATTAAATAATACATTCTTTGAAGCATTTTATGATTTTGAGCTTTAAACTTACAGGTAAGCATTGTTTTTCCTGCTTTGCAGATGATAACCGGGGGATCCTTTACAATGGCTAACGAGAGGCAATCGAGCAATCTGCTGGTAATTAGGAAAAGACTGTATGATATCATCTTCCTTTGAATTCCGTCAGTCACATCAGAGTGCTTGATTCACACTGCTGTCTCCACAGCTTCGTGGCTGTGCTTTCAGCAATGTGCTTGGTCTACTGGGGTCACTGCTGGGCTTCTGCATTTATAGTTACACCCTCGCCAATCCCAATAATATAGGCTCATGTCAGCCTTATAACTACCAGCTCCATGATTTGTGTCCTGAGGAAAAACTAGCGGTCAGTATCATTAAACCTTCTCTTTTCCTTTCACTCATAATTTTGCTCCATAATATGGCATTCAGAAAGCATGTATTATTTAACATAAAACAATACTTCCATACAGCAATGGTAATTATTGCTGCTTAGTGAGTGCCATGTGTCTATAACATGTTTTCCTTTTTTTGCAGGCTTACACCTGGAGCCTAAATGTTCAACTGCTGCTCTATGACGCTGCGGCTGTAGTTACAAGCTTCCTCTTGTCCTTCTGCGCCTTCAAAGCACTTAAACAGACCAACACACAAACCTAACACACCATATATTAAGGTATAGTAAGTGAACTGAATAATAACTGCAGAGTATTGTTTCAGCAGAGTTTATGACTGCAGTGCCTTATGGCTGTATTTCCTTCATACAAAATGTGTCCTGATATATACCTGATCCTTACATAGAACACATAAAGATTGTCTTTTATGTTCTTTGTAACTTTGTAATAAAACTATTAAAAGAATGTATTATGTTCATATCCCTAAACCTGTTTACGACTTTGTTTGTCTGAGCTATGTGTTCTGATTTTTGTGTTGGGAGTTATTCCATTGTTTTCTTTTGTTTACCTCTATGTGTGTTTCTTTAAGGGCTGCATTTATTTTGATCATGTTGTGTCATTATGCACAGCTTTAAGTGATTTAATGTTTGATAAATGACTCTCTGTCTGTTAGGTATTGTCCGGTGAATATCAGCCCAAACAGCTGATATTAGGCTAATAGTTGAAAGGGATGATCGAGCACTGGCGTTCTTTTAACAGCAAACTCTGCACACATATTGAATAAATGAGTGACAACTTCTATTCAAGTTCAAGAATTTACTAACATAAATAAAAATGAACATCCAGAGAACATCACTATAAAATGCTGTTTATCTGAATTCACAATATATATTTCAATTCACAAATCCTCTCTACTGGGCTAGAGAAATTTACAGTAACTAAACTACTAAGCAAAATAATATAAAAAAGAAAAGCCATGGAACTATGTACACACAAAAGAAACAAAAGGACAAATAAAATAGTTATTTTTCTGTTTGTCATTGTCATGGTCATTTGTTTTAGCTGTACTCCCTCAGTGCCTCTGCTGCCAGCACCCTCACAGCTGTAAAATATAACTGCAATCAGATCTACCATTTGCTTGTGCCAGTAATCAGCTAGCCTCGTGAGACCATCCTGATCTCGCGAGCTTTCAAGGTTTCACTCGCAGATCAGTCTGGCTACTCTCCGTTAAAGAAAATTTGGAGCCGTTCACCAAACGAACGTCCAATCAGCGTTGGCTTTGAGGCGGGTTGAGGTGTGACGCAACGGGAAGCGCGTCAGTTCAGTCTAAAGAACATGGCGGCTTCAGCCGATGAAACTAGTGTTAGCGTGGCTATCGAGCAAGTTTTAGCGGAATTACAGAGTATTTCTCTGCTGGGCTAACGAGCCTTTACCTGCAGCAGCAAGAGTAGCTTGGCTTGTGGTTGTTTTTTCGTCGTCGCTCGTAACAGAGCGACGACGAATCTGATTGGTTTATTTGGCCCGTCTATCACCAACATAGGCCAATCAGCTAACCAGTATTTTCGCCCCTTCCCAAAGTTACTTCAACGGAAGGTTTCCAGATGGATATGCGGAGCAAATCTATCTGGCGGAGTCAGGTAAGTAATCAGCCTCCTCTAACTATAATCCTGGTTTGCTCTCAGTCATCGTCAGATCCACCAGTTGCTGTTCTTACCGGTTAGCACTTTGGCAAGTCTCTTTACACTCCCAGCTGGTTTTTGCAAGTCTTCCATTGGTCAATAAATACCAACTTCCCCATGATTTTGCCGGCCTCCTGCAGGTGATCAGGCCAACTCAACAACAGCACATAAAAGTTGAAGCTGTAACCGAGTACACATGCCTTTCTTTCCTGGAGCAGTCTAAAACAGCATTTTAGAAATCAATCATTTATAAATCAATATAACTATGCTGAGCATAATGTAAGAGCATTCTCAGCCTTGAGGTAAATAGATGAAATCTGGTCTTTGAGTGACACTGAGTGATCATGCTGAGTGGACATTAAGGACTGTGTGTGTGGTAGGGATGGAACTCTGGGAAAATGTCATTTATTTTGTACCTCATCTCTGGCCCAGTAACTGTTGAAGAAAGGCCCGCCCTTTAACCTGCTCGGATAAGTCATGAGTAAGACAATGGATGGAGAGGTGGACTATTGTGCTTAAATTCAGTTATTGGTGTCACATTTTTTTATCTTTCATTTCCAATATTTTTACTGTAAGGCATTAACAAATATCAACATGGAATAACTACCTTTACCATTCCAATTAACGTCCATAGCACAAAACCTTAACAGCAATAGGGGAATTAACACGATAATGCTACCCCCCACCCTGGTCAAGTTACCACTCACAGGGCCCGATCATCAAAAATTCTAAATTAGGACTGGTAAATTGCATGAACAAAGAACAAAACAAAAAACTGTGAGCAAAAAGCGGAAGTGTTGCACTTGATCGTCAAAGATTGAGTCCCCAGTGGATAAGATGTGCTACACAGATTTAGTCCAGTCCATTTAAATAAGTAAATTTTTACTGCCAGTAAAAAACTACTGGCAGTTTGGGAACTGCCGTTTGGGATATTAATAACTATCAATTAAACGAGCACACGACTCATGAGACAGAAAAGATGTATGTTTGTCTTTGTAAGTTTTACTTCAAAGGCGAGAAGCGTTTGAATGTCTCTGTCTCCCAACGCAGTCAGGAAACACAGGGAGAGGAAAAGGTCACACTAAAACTTTATACATTCTGGGTTAACATAGAAAGTGGGAGTAATCTTCAGAGGAGTGTATCCACTGGTACAATCCAGTTCCTATCAAACACAACTCCTCTCTGTGTTCTTGGATGTGGAAACAATAGTAAATCTGTAAGCATGTCAGCTTCTTTTACACGGGAAGGTTATGCAGGTGCATCCAGACAAGATATGATCAGTGTTACATACATCAATAAGATTTTCCACAACACTATTTAACTTTCTTTTAGAGATAATGTTGATTATTATTAAGGAATAAAGAAAAAAAAGTTGTTTTGTCAGCAAAAGTTTTGCAAAAGATAACAGTTTATTGAGAAATACAGCTGACAAATCTGATTTATCCCCATTCATCACTATTCTACCAGTTCATGTATCAGTGACGGTGGCCAGGCCCCATCACACATATTTTTTTCTTTTCCCTAACTGTAACATTCTAATGGAATTTTTGTGACATCCTGAACAAACCTACATATAAATAAAACAAGTTAGACAATCTAAGACAAAATTTTACAAATATAATCACTATATAGTTTTATTTATTCTATAATTAAACAGTTATATAAATTCCAAATACTGAAGGGAATATTACTTGAGGCAAACAAACATTGGCTATGATAATTATATCATTACAGCCCTTGTGCTGTTGGCACATCAGGCAGTAACTCCAATACTGGATTCATTAGATGTTAAACTCTACATCAGAAAAAAAAATCCCTTTATAATCCTACAGGAGGGGAAATTTGTATCTTAACCCATTCTTTAAGGTACGTTCACACCGAACTTGAACAAGGCAGATGGAGCGAGTGATTTACAATGCTATCCCTAGGCACGCCCAGAAGTGAATTAATGGTCCACGATGCGAACAACATGTTTAGAGTGATGCGAATGGCACGAATTAGGCAAATAGAGCAAAGCAAAACTGCCAACGGTGCGGTAGATGCATGACTAGAGCGAAGCAGAACTGCAAATAGGTGCAGTGGTGTGCGTCCAGAGCAAGGCGAGATTTTGCTGGAGTTTAAAAGTCTGAACTTCTCTGTCAATTCGTGTCACGTTAAGGGTGCTCCTCGTTCATTTATTTAAGCACAAAAAAGTATTTCCTGTGTTACATATTTAAGCAGTACAATTAGGCTGTATTTGTATGGAGCAATGATAGATTTACTGACCGAAGACGCCCGTAGTTCGTGTCCCAGAGGGGGATTGCTCCTCATTCTGGGTCCTGGAAAGACTAACCTGACCAGCCAGATTGATAATGTGCAGCACTTACGTTCTGCGCATTATAAATCTGTCACTGCTCCTAACAAATCCACATGGGGAAAGGAGGAACATTCAGCAGAACTTTGTGAGCTGATTGGATGAAGCGACGCCTAGTGCCCGCCTACTAAAGGTAGGTTTTAGCCAATCATGGTATCAAATTCAAAAGGTAAGCAGGAGGCGTCATGAGAAACCACAAGTAGGTAAGCTAGTCAAGGCACTTCTTGCTGTTCTTCTTTCAAAGATGAAATTGTGGATTCTCACAAAACAGATGTGATAGCAGCAGATACACGTGTGTACTCCTGTGCTGCCATGTTTATGTTGGTTCAGCTGTGGGCTGAACCACTCTTGCTTTCATCACAGCTGGTATGTCCCACCTTAAGCCACAATATTGCAACGGGATCGCCCCAAACCGTTATTTTGGTTCAGACGCAGCCAGAGTTGTACAAAATGGATTCTTGTGTGTTTGTGACTACACAAATACCGCGAGTATTCATCTCGGAGACAAGGTTATAGAAGAAACCATCATCCAGACGCAACTACAGGTGGTGGTATTGGCCAAAACGGGAACATCTCTGGAGGATCTGGTGGACCCAGGGGCGCCGACCCTGTTCTTTGGCTTTTCACATTAAATACAGTACTGTGACTCGCTCTGTAAAGTCAGTCTCCACCACAGTGAGTAGAACAGGCAGGAGGAACCGGCAAGCGGATAGACACTAGTCCTATTTCAAAAACGCAGCGATGCGAGCTGGGGAGAAAATGGCTTCGCCGTCAGTGTGGATTGTTTGCGAGAGAGAGAGAGAGAGAGAGAGAGAGAGAGAGAGAGAGAGAGAGAGAGGAGTTGTCACATGACCAATGGCAGGCGATTAACGCAAAATTTGTCTTGTTCACACACCATTAGAGCAGTGTGCTACCACACTGAGTAGTGCACAAGGAGCAATCTGCGGTTAGGGAGCCAGTGACAGTTTGAATTTCGAACCTGCAACCGCAGCCTCACCTAGGCGCAAATGCCCAGCTCCATAACCACTATTATTATTATATCCACTACCCCCACAGTAATGGAGATATTTAAACCGACAGACCTGGAAAAATCAGAAAAAAATTAAAATAATACATTCTAAGGGATAAAAAAGTGTAACTAAATTTACACTTGAACTTTAAAAATTGGAGCATAGAGAAATTTTTGTTTATGCATTTATGCCTACATAAGATAAACTGTGTACATTGAGATTTTTAATTCTGTAATTTAAACATATTTTAAAACAATTTTTGCGGATTTTATACACAGCTACTGTATCCATAAAACAAAGAAAGATGCCATTACCAACACGGCAACGTTTCAAAGGGAAAACATTTTTGAGAAGCAGTTGCGCATGCGTGAGTGTCTTTTGCCAGCGTCCGTTTCTCGTGTCTCGGCTGAGTACGGCGCATACCATTTCCGGAAACAGCTTTTTCTTTTAGGTTTTCTAGAGGTCCGCGGGTTGCTTTAAACATTACACTCAACTGCAAGTGCAATATTAGTAACTCAAAATCCGTACAAAAATAACTACTCGGTTAAAAATGCATGCCTGAATAAAAATACTTCCTCCAAAAATACACCCCTGCAACGTGTGGGAGATTCCAAAGATGGCAGCCGTTCCTGTCAGATCAGAGTGGAACTTTCCTATTTTTCTTCCAATTTTGTCATCTGTCGAGCAAATTATCCGCACTACGTTGATGTTTTAAACTAACAACAATTAACGGACCAGAGAGCGTTGGGGCAGCCATCGCTGACTGGCTGGCTTGGTTTGGGGCTTTGTGTTTGGTGGGCATATCGCCGGGCTTCCCTCGAAGTTGACGCCGCTCTCCGTTTCACAGCCTCCCCTGACAACAGCCCAGTGAACGCGGAACTTTCAGGTGAGACTGGGCATCGGCTACAGCTAGCTAGTTAGCTTGCCGAGCGAAGAGCGCCGAAAACAAACCGGCGTCGTCTCTCTTTCATTTAGCTGGGATCCGTCAAGGCAGCTCGGGGATCCAGGGGACGTGTCGCGTCACTTGTCAGGGAACCAAATATCTGGTGTTAGATGTCAGCACCAGTCAGAGTCACACTGACTTTCTTCTGCTATTATCATGTAAGTAACAGTTTATTTAAACCCCTTTTTTTTCCTGACTGATTTGAAAATGTTTTTGTTTGCCGTGGCCTTCGACCACTTGCCTGTGTTCTGTACACACTGTTCTTAGTTCCATTTTCTTAGCTGCCTGTTGGCCAGCTATTAATAGAACATCGCTACTTAGGTGGTCTTCATTTACTCTTATTTACGAAATAAGTGGTCAAATCTTCTCCTTTTTTTACGTTCCGTCTTTATTACCAGTTTCACATATTAAGTAACTGAGGTGACGTGATGTGTTTTGTCAATACAGCTGTCAAAATAACCAAGTTATAACTGACTATATTAATTAACATTAATTTCAGCTGTGAGGCCTCCAAGTGTTCACTTTCTGTTTCCAAGCAGTGGTTTAATCTCTTCTTACTTCCTGTATGTTTTGTGACGGACAGCGATCTTAGCCAATCACATGGAGAAGCTCCAGGATTTGGGCCAATCAGAGTTACAGGAGCTCCTCGACAACCCAGAGAGGGTGGAGTCCATGGCTCTGGAGTCTGACGAGGTAAAAAAACAGAAAAGGAGCCTTTATTTTTCTCCTTAGCTTGCATGTTCTGAAACAGCGCCGTGGTGGGGTGTAGGTTTATGACAATTCAGGGATATTAAAGGTAAAACTCTCAGACTGGAGGGTTGGTTTGTTGACATTTACAGCTAGAAACATTGGTGATTAACCTCAAATAGCAGGAAACAAGATTTTGTTAGGGAAAAATATACGCTGAGACAATTTAAATGTAAACTATAATAATTAAGCAATTAATTTAACTTTAAAAACACTAAATATAAATAAAACTAGAATGGCTTCATCCTGATTTTATCCTGATGTTTCTTCTTTGTCTCCAATGAACTGTCCACGGACTTCACATCTTAGTTATTTGGAACATTTTGGGTTTACTGTTTTTGGTTTGAGCTCTCATATTTTTTTCTTATTTTTATATTCACTCCACCAGTACCGTACATTAACAAAAGATAATCCACCACTATTATTTTATTTGACCTATAAATATCATTTCTAATAGTAATGTACAAATTGTCATAATGTAGCAGTTTGACATTTGGCTCATCACAGCAACGGTCTGATGTTGAAGCAGGCTGTGGTGCTTGTATATTAAGTGGGATGACAAAGCCGATTTCAATCAGCTTTTAATTCATTTGGCAAAAATATAAGTTTTCCTTAAATTCTTGCTCCAGAAATAGTTATGTACTGTCACATTTGGCTAAGGAGTAACTTTCCTTTTATGCTGGAATCGAGTATCAATCTCACCATTAAGAGCTTTTCTGTGGACACTCAGCACACATAGAAGGAACTGAGTGAAATATTGGGCTGTATTTAGTGAGCCTGGCAACACTTTGACTGTTTCCTGTTGTTTCTTTTATTTAGTTATAGAATTACCGTGTTAAGTGTTGGCGGGAGGAATATTGTACCGGGTCTCCAATACTTCAATAAAATGTTGAAATCCTCCACAACAACACCAGTCTGCATATTTTGCTATTAAACAATCTATACTCAGCACAGTTTTTTTACCCCTGTCTTATTGACAAGCACAAAGTCCAAAATGATCCTACACTGCAATCTGAGACAATCATACTGCTGCTGGGATTTTCTGTTACCTGCTCTCCTTTGTCTTTACTTTTCTATTGTAGACTGACCTGGCTGCAGTACAGTGCCTCTTACTGATACTTTTACTTACTGGTCTCTTTTGTCGCACACTTGCTGAAGAAAACTGCATACACACATTCCACACCTAGACAAATTCATACTTTTTTTTTTAATTGACGAATCATGTTAACCAGCAATGTCGTAGCTTGCCTTCCGTATCAGTTTGGTGTTGGATTACTGAAATCTGAGTGAAGAATTTAGTAGCTCCATCATCGAGGTCAGCGGTTGCTACCTGCGATCTGGATTCCGACCCAAATAAGGGTTCAACTAGATGTTGATATGCTAGAGTCACATTTCCACAAGAGTTTTCATTTTAAAAAATTTACATTTTCTTGTAAATGTTGGAAGTCATTTTAAGCAGTGCAAAATTTTTGCAAACCGAGCACTCGCTGTGTCAGACTTGCAAAATGTATTCCTATTGAACACAGCGCTGTTCCACTGTACGTCATGGTTTTCCCCAAACAGAGAGTTAAGGTACTGTACCTTTTATGGATGTTTGAGAGACTGGCATCCTTTGTTATAAACTAGATTTAGTCTTAAGACCAAGTTTCATTCTGAATGAAGGCTGTGGAGGTTGTTTTTGTTCAGCAAGTATTCCAGAAGGCAGGCGCAGCTCTGCTGGGTGAGAGGGGAAAAAGCTACTCGTTTTTTTTTTTTTTTTTGTTGTTGTTGCAGGAATAACAGCACATTTGTTTCCTGACTCTTAGTGGAAATGTTGACTGTAGCCGCCCTTTCAGACTTGGGTAAATCATTGACTTGTGTCATCATGCTGAGGATTTGATGTTTGGAGTCATAAACTGGCCCTGTGTATGGAAACACGGTGTAGGTTCCACTCGCCTATTCAGACAGACTTTCTCAACACTCCTTTTAGGGTTTTACAGGACATTTTGTCACATTGCAGCAACAATTTTTAATATATTTTATTTTGGTTTTAAACCAGCACAAAGTGGGGCATAATTGTGACGTTAAAGGAAAATTTTAGATTTTCAAGAATCTTATACCAAAGTTGAAAAGCCAAGATTTCTAATTTATCGTCACAGTGTCATCTGTCACAACATGCGATGAAAAACTGCCTAAACTACAATAATTGTTCAATAGTTCCTTAAACACCATGGACTCAAGCTCCCTATTCCTGAAATAGATTCACTGTTTAATTCAGCATAAACAATTTTTGGAAAGTAAAGAGGTCGAGTCATTAAGAAACCAAAACTAACTTTTTCCTTTGCCAAAACAACAGACCAAAGTCAGAAAAAAACTTTTTTAACCTTGTCGTTCAGATGGAAACAATGAATACCTTTGAAGGTTTGATCAGAGTGTGTATAAACACCAGTTTTTAAGACTTGTTGCAGTTTCTTCATTTGTTTTGGGGTCTGGACTTTGACAGAGTCATTCTAAAGATGCGTTCACATTGGATGGGAATGTGGCAGGCTGATAGACAGATTTACACGATATCCCTATGCACATGAGCAATGTGAGGCAAAGTGATGCTTAGCAAAGCCACAGAGGTAGTTCTAGTCACACAAAGCGTGCAATTTTGGCGATTAAAGCGAAACCAGAGCAACACGAAACCGGCAATGGATGCAAAGCGACAGCTGTTGTAGTTGAAAAAGCTGAACCTTTGTGTGTTGTCGCATTGTGACAACCAATCAGGAACTGGATGTGGTTGTGATGTGACAGCTCAGTTTTCTGGCTGTGCTGAAGAAAAGCATCACTACACCATGATGCTCCCACTCCCAAATTTCACTGTGGAGGATGATGTGTTCAGAGTGGCCCATGGTATTAGTTTTTCATCACGGTATTTTGTATGTTGGCCAGAAAGTCAACTTCGGTCTCACATGTTCAGGACACCTTCTTCCTCATGTTTGCTGTGTCCGTTGCGTGGCTTGTGACACACTTAAAGGGCGACATCCTTTGGCTTTCTTCTGGCCACTCCTTCCTAATAGGTCAGATGGGTGAAGTGCATGACTGAGATGGGTCTGCAGCATCTTCCCATGTTCAGATGATGGACTGAACAGAGCTCTGGAGGACTTCTGAAGGCACTTAGGTAGACTAGATTTTAATTAAAGCTGTCAGAGCAATTTTGCTTCCACTTCAAAATGGCGCCCTACTTGTTTTAGTCTATCACAATAAATTCCAATAAAACACATTGAAGTTTGTTGTAAAATAAAATGTTGAAATGTTTGAAAGGTAATGTATATATTTCAAACCAACAGGAGTGAGCAAGCCTTAGTGTAAGTAAACACATCATGTGTAAGATATGATGATGATGAAGACTATACAATTTCAATTCAATTAAATTTTAATTTACATAGCGCCAATTCATAAAACATGTCATCTCAAGGCACTTTACAAAGTCAAATTAAATCATATACAGGTTGGGTTAGATTATACAGATTGGTCAAAAATGTCCTATATAAGGGAAATTTGCCCACAACAAAGGAGGAAGTGCTACTTGTTGGTGTCAGAACCTTGCTGGGTGTCCTATCATCTCCCTGCGACTCAGCAAGTGGTCACTGGCTGCTCTGAGGTTTCTCTCTCCGTATTCCTTTTGCCTAAGACGGACTGTAGTCAGTGGAAAAAGGATACTCCTGTTTGCTTCATCCACACGTCTAACCCAGTGTAGGGGCTACACATTAAACTCCTTTTTTTTTTTCTCACATTATTCTAATTATTGTCATCTGTTATTAAATTTTTTTTTTCCTTCTTCAGATTCAGAATATCCAGCTGGAGAGAGAGATGGCTCTGGCATCCAATCGCAGCCTGGCAGAGCAAAACCTGGATATAAAGCCTCGCTTGGAGTCCCTGAAGGAGGCGTTGGTGGCCAGATACTCTCAGCTAGAGGCCGTCAGAGAAACCTACAGACAGCACTGCTCCCAGAGAGGTAGGGTGGGGGGAACTACGAAGGTAGAAACTTGGTGACAGATGGGTCACAGTGGGTCTTTAAACCAGTGAACGTTGCTGTCATGAAGGGGTTCTGTTCACCAGCTTCAGGTAATCCTTGGTTGGTGCTTAGATTGAACAGGATCTTTAAACAGGAGGGGAAACACATGTGTATCAGCTGTTTTTAGTCTTTTTGGCCAAAGCCCAATAAATCTGAAAGTCTTTTTACTTTGACCTCCCAGCTTACTGTCAGCTCTCTGGTCTTCCTCGTGTCTGTCCTGGTGGCCAGTGAAAGACATCATGAAGTGATTTGTTTGGTGTCTGTCATTAATCTGAGCAGGTCATCCAGACGAACACAACCGGTTTTTCCTGTTCTCTGCTGTTGTGGAAACACCCTTAGTTTGTTTTTGTTTTCTGTTCCTTGAAGTATTTCTTTTATCTGTGCACACAGATGGGATGGTGGGCCAGGTCTCTCCCGAGGCATTCTTCTCCAGACTACAGACAGAAAGTGAAAAAACAGAGTCGGAGTCAGAGGTCAGTGCTCCACCATTCAACACGCGTCCACTTGAACCGTGAAATACCTTTCACAGATGCCCATATTGGTCTGCTGATCCTACCGGGCCTTGAACATTTCACATATTACCATGTTACAAACAGAAATTTTATTTTATTGGGATTTTATGAGATAGACCAACATAAAGTAGTGTATAGTTGTGAAGAGAAAGAAACGGATACATACCTTAAAACATCCAAATGAAACTCTTAAGCTCAGGCAGATTGGATGGAGAGCCAACGTTTTGTTGTGGCAGGACTTTTCACATCCTGCCACAAATTCCTAAATGAATTTAGGTCTGGACTTTGACTGGGCCTTTCTAACATATAAATATGCATCAATCTAAACATTTAAATTGTTGATCTGGCTGTTTATGGTCATTGCCCTGCTGCAAATGCAACCATTTCACTGTCCTTGTTGAAGAAGGCGCCCACAGAAAAATGCTGCCACTCCCATGTTTCACTGCAGATGATGTTTGCTACAAGCCATATAGAAGCTACAGCCAACCAGTGGAAGAAGGTGGGAGTGGCTTCAGGAGCTGTCTGCTAATGTCCTTGAGTGGCCCAGCCTGAGTCTGAACCAAAATCCAATTTAACATGTTTGATATTGACAGCTTACTGCTGCCCATCCAACCTGACTGAGCCTAAGAGGATCTGCAGAGAATGGGGGGAAATGCCCCAAAACTGGTGTGCCAGGCTTGGAAAGAGTCTGCCACAACCGCCTCAACAAATTCAATTAGAAAATACTTTAATAATCCGAAAGGGAAATGAAATGCTGGCGTTACTCATGGGGTTTCTTCAAAGAGTTATTGTAGATGATAACTCTTTGATAACTATTTCCTGCAGAGGTGTGTCTCACAGCTGATCTGGACTCAAGACACTCTGTTGTACAATAGTCTCATTAAGATGTTGTTTAGGGTTTTCCATAACGTTCTTCATTTTATGAAGAATCCTTTGCAAAGTGATCTCTAGAAATGATTAAAGGGTAACTCAACCCCAAACAGATTTTTTTTTTGCTAATACACTCTTAACATGGTTGCCTTATTATACTGTGGACATACCCTGGTCATGATTTTGACAAATGACTGCATATTTGTTCACTTCTTTTCAAATTTTTTTTTCTTTTCAAAAAAGCGACTAGCAACAAATCTAGCAACTTCCCATGAAAGCACCAATTGTTCTACCGTTACCGTCTTGAGGCAGCAGCGAGTGCAGCATTGAGCCCCTTCCCATTTCCCTCAGCGCCGTTTCACAGGCAGACAGCTGCTGCCTCATCCTGAAGCCTGCCTGCAGTCAGAGCAGAGAGGAAACCAGGTCCTTTTTACTTCCACATTGCAAATGAATCATACATGCGCAAAGCTGTCGGTGATCCCTTACCTGACTCCGCCAGATAGATTTGCTCCGCATATCCATCTGGAAACCTTCCGTTGAAGTAACTTTGGGAAGGGGCGAAAATACTTGTTAGCTGATTGGCCTATGTTGGTGATAGACGGGCCAAATGAACCAATCAGATTCGTCGTCGCTCTGTTACGAGCGACGACGAAAACACAACCACAAGCCAAGCTACTCTTGCTGCTGCAGGTAAAGGCTCGTTAGCTCAGCAGAGAAATACTCTGTAATTCCGATAAAACTTGCTCGATAGCCACGCTAACGCTAGTTTCATCGGCTGAAGCCGCCATGTTCTTTAGACTGAACTGTCGCACTTCCCGTTGCGTCACACCTCAACCCGCCTCAAAGCCAACGCTGATTGGACGTTCGTTTGGTGAACGGCTCCAAATTTTCTTTAACGGAGAGTAGCCAGACTGATCTGCGAGTGAAACCTTGAAAGCTCGCGAGATCAGGATGGTCTCACGAGGCTAGGTGATCCCGCCCTGGATTACAAAGCGGGAAATAAATATGATAATAAAAAACTGGACCGATCAGAGAGCCAGACAGCCAGTCCCCGGGTCGGCGCACAAAAAGTTGCAAGTGCGTTTTATTCGGCCAGAGACACTAGGGGGAGATAACAGACCTATGAATCTTCTAATAAACACTTGGATTACCATCACAGGGACTTAGAAGAGGGTATATTAAAGTAAGAATGTTACTTAGTGGGGCTTTAATTTAGGTCTTTGTAGTAATTCCAACTTGATTCATGGCTACTTAGCGTTCCAAACAAATTAGCCCAACCCTAACACATTAATTTTGATGCAGTTTACTTTTCCTGCCATCGACAGTTGAAGTGACTTCCATCTCTTCAAATCTAGTTTGACCGATTCAAACAATGAATAGAAGTTTTCTCTGTAAAGTTTCTGCATGTCTCTTGTGATATTGGGCTAGAAAGGGCGACGTAACAACCACACTGCATTGTGGGAAACCTGGCCATTGGGAAACATGCTTCCGTTTTGTTTACACAGTCTTCATCCACAACTCTTTTTGTTTTCTGTTCATTTGTTTAAAAAAAGTTAAAAACACACCGTGCGGTGTCATTAACTGTCACGCTGAGCTTTTCGCAAGCTGCTAGCCTAGCCTAGCCAGCTAAGGGTAGCAAACAAAGCAAAAGTAAAGTGACCCCCTATTTCCTTCATTAATAGGAGATTAATTAGGCTTTACATCGTAAGTTTTCCTCACTCTTTGAGGTTATCTGTGATATTTTTTTATAACCAAAGTAATTTTTAAAGTAATGGCATGTGTGTTTCTCAAAGCTTGTTATGCTGTTTCACACAGAGCTTTTAGCAGGCTGCTAGCGTAGCCAGCTGAGGGTAGCAAGCAGTGTCCGAAATTAACTTTGTTATTCACCGGCCAAGTTGGCCGGTAGATGTAAAAATCCACCGGCCAGGCATATTTTTTACCGGCCAAAATATTAATCTTGACCAGACCTCAACTTTTATAAAAATTAAGAGTGAGATTATGTTAATTATGGGGGGTGTGGTTGGGGGCGTGGCTGACTGGACCCTGGAAGAGAAACCTTTGTTTCCTGACTTAAAAAAAAGAAAATATTGTAGTTGATTATAAAAGACACAATATGAATTATCAGATTCACATCCAGGCGATTAAAAAACACTACAGATTATCATTATTCTATCCATGTTGGCCTTATTTGTGAATGAGGCAGAGTTTCATCAAGCCTGTACGGTCAGTGGGGGTTCTAGGCCAAATTTAGTAGGGGGGTCAGGGTGGGGCCAGTATTTTTCACAGGGGCACAGAACAAAAGATTGGGGGGGGGACTTAACAGGTCAACATTTCATTGTTTAAAATATTAAGTAAGCCAAAGAGCCAATTGTGGCTCTGGAACTGCAGGTTGCAGACCCCTGATCTTTTCTCAATACAGCGGGATCTTAACGTGAAACAGCTTAATTTTAATTGTTATTTTTTTTATATTTTTTTAATTATTTTGTTATTTTATTATTGGGTAAAAACATAAACAAAAAAAATACAACTGATCCAAATGACCAGTCAGTCACGTTATCTTTGTCAGCATTTATCATCCTAAGAAATTTAACATCATGTTTTTAGTACAGGGGCCATAACAGGGGCCAGGAACAGTTCTACATGGGCATAGGCCCCTGTTGGCCCCTGTCCAGATCCGCCCCTGTGTATGGTTCAAAATTTTCCCCTCAGCTGCAACACTTAAAGCACTCAGGGTTCACGCTGCGTCTTTACGCTGATCTCGCTGCTGGATTTTACCCTTGTGCGCTGCGCCCCCGATGTTACAGGTTACATGTAACGTAATTTTGCGCACCTGAATGCGGTACCGCGCGCGAGCTATTTTTAGAAACACAACGTCACAATGACGTCACATCACGTGGTACGCAGTGGGGCAAACTGAAACCCGCCGCTGCTTTGCTTTAAAAGAGACATGCGTTAGCCTAGGTTTTACTCGGTAAACGACTGCTTTTTCCAAATCTAAGACCATGGTTTTTAAACATTGTTGCTATGGAACGTGCAACAGCGACTCGAGGTACGCTGATCGGCCGCATATGAAGGATGTTTTCTTCAAGACTGCCAAGGAGAAATGTGTGCGCTGGGTTCACCGGGGCGGTCGGCCTACACAACAGTTCAACCCGGAAAAAGTTACCAAATTCAAGTACATATGTAGCAAGCATTTTGTCGGAGGAAAGGGCACAACCGAAGAACATCCTGACCCAATTCCAGCGACATCAAGTAGTGAACAGGTAAGAGTATTTTGGTGGCCGACATGTTAATAATGAAGCGCCTGCTACCATGACAGCATATAGGCTATCATGGTAGCAGGCGCTAACATGATAGCCTGCTACCAGGATAGCTTACTCAAAAACATTTCAAATGAGACAAACATTAAACATATACCCATTCCTGGACGGTGATTGCAAACAACAAAAAAAAAAAACGCCCGACGCTGCCATGACCGCCGCGCAGGAAAAAAAAACAAAGCTTACCGTTCATCATCTCGGCCAGTTTTCCAGTCTTTTTAAGCCCTCGAACCTCAAGCTATCGTTTGAGCTGAAGGTTGGTGTGTTCTTCGACAGTGCGGCCAGTAATCCGTGCGCCTGGGACATCGTCTTGGGAAAGTTTGACGGCTGTAAAGTCGGTCAGATCGCTGGTTCTGTTGCGCTTGTAATAGCTGGGTTATCCGTGCTTTCTCTCCTGTATGCCCTACCTAAGCGGCAAAAGGGGCGTTGCTCTTGAGACGGTGACGTCACGTGCGCGGTACCGCATTCAAGCGCAACACACCACGCCCACCGAAGCACCGCTGGTTCTGTGTCGTTAAAAACAAAAGAGCATGAAAAACAGTTACCGACTCTGACTTTAATTGGGACATTTTGGTACGAGTGGAAGGACATTAAACGTAGCGATTCACGTTTTGAAGGCTGGCCGCTGATAAAAGCACCTTGCTCCAAGAGGGGGCGGGGGAGGCGCAGTAAGAGCGGTGAAGCACAGAGCCGCAGCGCAGGTAGTTAAAAAAAATCAGAATAAATAAGAACGAAACTTATAAACAGACTAATTGGCGTTTTAGACTGTATCTGGTTAGCAGATCTGTTTTCTGATCCAGCGTTCAGCCATGACTGGTTCTGAATGTGAAAGAAGCTGAACCAGCACCGCAGAAGGCGGGTCTGAGCTCTGGATGGACAGAGCTGTGAACGGATCATATGGGTTTCGTTATTTTTATGTTATTTTTATTTTATTTGGTACAAACATTTACTCGCCATGTGGCAGCTAGCCCTCTGAAATTCACTCGCCAAACGGGAAATTTACTCGCATTTGGCGACTGGCGAGTGTTAATTTCGGACCCTGGTAGCAAGCATAGTAAAAGTAAAGGAGAGGCTTTGTCAAAATTCATAAATAAATCAATAAGCCCCTAAATATTTCCAGTATAAATACAGAGTGGATGCCAGGCTTAAAATATTAAACAAATTTGTCCGTCAGACACCGGAGCTGAGGAGGAGCACTGTGAGCACTTAAAGACGTTACATTTCTGAATTCTTTGGCGGTGTGAACACTAACTCCATTGACGAGATGGAGAGCAAGCTCAGCTTCTGAGGGTGGCAGTGGGTGGCGCCAGGTCATATAAATCTTTTGTTCAGTTATCATGCTCATGGATCAATCCCACCGATCATAGAGATTTCTTTGAGGTAGCAGACCTTCAGAACAGGGTCTAGTTTGTCTCAGTACAATCTGTCACCTTTCTCTGTAGTACAGTGCATTTTTCAAGCACTTTGCGACTCTGTCTCTCATAACAGAGCATCCAAATCAGCAATGTAAACAGAAAGGTTGCTCTGGAAAATGCTGTCCACGTCCCACAATGCATTGCAAAGTCATATGCCCATTGGAGCCCCATTGATGCTCAGATTCTTAAAGCTGTTTCTGGACATCCATCCATCCATTTTCTGACCCGCTTAATCCCTCATGGGGTCACGAGGGGTTGCTGGTGCCTATCTCCAGCATTCACTGGGCGAGAGGCGGGGTTCACCCTAGACAGGTCGCCAGTCTGTCGCAGTTGTTTCTGTACATTTGAGATATATATATATATATATATATATATATATATATATATATATATATATATATATATATATATATATATATATATTCTGTACTCCATTCCCCCGCGATGAACTGCACTTATTGACGTTGGTGCTCTACAAGGGCTCTATGGCCAAGGCAAAAAGTAGCGGACTAATGGGGCATCCCTGACGGGTTCCCTTTGTCTGCTGAAAATACTGTGATTGCTTGCCATTAGTAATTACAGCAGCTCTAGGCGAGGTGTACAAAAGTTTTATCCAGGAAATAAATTTAGAGCCGTAACTAAATTTCTTCATAGATGCAAGTAAATGTCTCCATTCCACCCTGTCAGAAGCTTTCTCTGCATCCAGTACAACACCCACATCAGGCACTGCACCAGATCCAGGAGAGCAAATAATACTTAGGAGTCTACGAATGTTTGTAAAAGAATGACATCTATGAATAAAACCAGTTTGGTCTACAGAGATCACTTCCTGCATAGTGGTTTTCTAGATGTAAAGCATGAACTTTGGCTAAAAATGTCACGTCTCTGTTTAAAAGAGAGATGGGTTGTGCTGTCTTTGCTGAGCTGACGGATGGATTAACGCGTCCATCAGTGTGTGTGAAAGAGATCCATGGGACAGAACATCGTTGAACATTTTAAGCAGGATTTTTAGTAGCTGCAATTCCATTATTACGTTAAAGACTTAATGTGTTTTAATGGTAGTTCAGTCTGGGTTCTATGTGTTTTTTATTAGAGAGGTCTGGAGATTTCTTTAAAAACTGTTCCATGTTTCTGACTTATAGAAATCTGAGTAGAACAATTTTGTTAATCAATCGTTAGGTCCCCGTTGCAGTTTTATATTTGGGGAATTTGTTGAGCAGCTGAATGGTTTCTAAGTTGCTGTGATAAGAGACGGACGGTTTTCTCACCGTCTTTGTAGATGTATCAACTTTAACAATAGTTGTTCTATCTTCTCAGTAGATAACAAATTGGGGTGCATTTTAAGGTCCAGTTGTTTTTACATAGTGGGCGACAAAATACAGATCACCCACAATGTTTATTGATTTTAGAAGCTTGTACTGATGATTTTGTCAAAATAACAAGGAAAGGGTAGGCAAAATAAAATAAATGCAAAAAGATAACTGGGAGCCCACTCACATCCGTCTTCCCGAAACACATTACAACGGGAAGTTCCTCCAAGCGCATATTTTTAACCATCTTTAACAGTCAATATGTCAGAAATGTCTGTTTTTTTTCCCCCTAACTCCCTCTGAGGAGGAGGCTTTAATCCTTCTAAAACAAGCTGCCAATTTTTCTCTCAGCACTTTAAACAGACAAGATACATTTAAAGGTCTGCCAAATATTACTGAGCCTCTCAGAAAACGTTTTGCTGCTCAGACATGCTTAGCAATCCCACAATGATAATCAGCACTTTATTTGGTTAGATTGCATTTTGATGATGTGACAAACACATTAGGCACATTTGGTTAAATTGTGCCACAATCACAGGTTGCTGGCACTCTGCTCACTAAAACCTTTGTGGAACAACTATGCTTTAGCTGAATCGGTCCAGATTTGTTGCAGTTATAGTCAAGATGTGGCTCTATAAAGACTGAGGCTTCTCCTATATTTTTAAAAGGATTTTCATTGTGTTTTCAAATGTTTACTTAGTTAACAATTTAGTAGAAAAAAATTTGGTTGAAAAAAAACCATTGGACCTATAAATCAGATATAGTGACATTAATATTCTTTAACATTATTATAATGTTTTACCTCCACACTGGTGCAAAATGTTTGCATTTACTCTTTAGAGCTACTGAACTGTACTTGATTTATATCAGGTGTTTCATTTCAGGCTGAAATTGCTCCTAAAACCCTTCTGGGCTTATAGGATTTTAAACAAAGGTAGCAAATACGTATGTAATTTTTTGATAAATCTGCTTTAAAGTTCAAACATTATTTTCAATTTTGTCATCTTGGGGTATGAATAATAATTTTTACGGGTACAAAAGAAACTCATTTTGGAGCAACATACAAATACAAAACGTGGAAAAGGTGAATTTCTGTGAATGTTGTTCAGATGTGCGGTCTACATCTCCTCCCTCTTCCAGGGATGCTCTACATTGTGTTGGCCTATCCCATAAAATTCTAGGAAAACACATTTAGGTTTGTGTATGTAATGTGACCAAAATGTGTTTCAAGGGTATGAAATCATTTACAAACCACCGTCTGTTAACTGTTTTCACACTGCGCTGCACATGTTGGTGGCAGATGAAGTGCTGTAAGGACTTAAACCCAAGCTTGTTTTATGGCCGTGTCTGACCTGAGCCTGTTTCTATAGTGGATACCAAGGCTGCATGGTAGGTACACAGAGTTTTGGTATCCCTCTCCTACTTACTGTTTAAATGTGTCTGCAGGCTCTGGCTGATGATTTTCTGGAGGGCTCCCTGGCGTTGGACTCCTTCTTCGAGCGCTTCCTCCTCCTGCGCTCACTTGCTCACAAAAGACGTGTGCAGATGGAGAAACTCCAAGAAATCCTGCGACTGAGGGACAAGAGCAATCCCACTACCATGACATCATCAGCAGGCGTCACCCCAAACCCTGTCGTCACGCCCTCATCATGGAACCTACCAACAACAACAGCAACAACAACAAATCCGCAGCAGCCAAACGCCAACCCTCAGTCCTCCAGATACCAAAACTCCTCTCAGTCAGCCTCCTCCTCTGCAGTTGGAACTCCTGGGCTTCCGTACAGCCCGTACCCTGCTTCCCCTCCTAACCCCGCTTCTGCAGTGGCAACAGTAGGGCCGATCCCAAACAATCCACCATCACAGTTCAGCCCTTACCCAAGTTCTGGCTCATCTTTCACCCCAGCTGCAGGCTACTCTGGGCCCAGACCTGCTTTCGGGCCTCCTCCCTCCGTCTCCTGCCCGTACCCAACCCAGCACCCCTTTCCTGCTCCACACCCTGGCTCAGCATTCGGCCAGTACACCCCCAGCCACCCCACCGGTGGCCAAGCCCCCTATCCAGCCTCCTACAGCTACGGGGGCTACAGCTACCCAGCCGGGCCGGCGTATTCCAATTCTCAGTCTCCAACAGGGAAGCCCATCTACAGAGCGGGATACGGAGTTCCCCAGCCATACTCCTGAGAACGCTGCTGCTGCTCGGCCTCAGTTCCTACACTTCTTTCTCTCTCTCTCTTCTCTTCTCTCTTGCTAATCTGACTTCCTTGAGATTTTTTTCTTTTTCTCTACCCCCTCTACCCTGCTTCCTTTCACACACACAATCTCACACTCCAGAGGTCTCTTGCTTTACTTAACTTTGTTGCACTATTTCATTATATCAGTCTAAAGCATCTGTCTTTATAGTCCTCCCCCCCCCCCCCCCCCCTGCCCCTTTGGCCCATACCTCCCCACCACCACACTAGTCTCAGGTTGTTGCATTGCTTTGAGGTGTTCAAGCACTTGTACGTGGCTCTTCACTCCCCCACTGTGTCGCCTTTGCCCTTGCTCATCTCCCTGTTGAAGTGATGTTCTGTCCCAGTCAGAAGGTTCCATTATGTGAACTCCCCCGTCACGTTCATGGCAAAGATGAGTTGTTGTAACACTACAAACAATGTGAACCAGCTGTCTGCTTCAAATGCATATTTATTGTGATGGAACATCATAAGAAACTGAATACAGGTGGAATTGAAAAGTCTGTGGCTACAGCAAAGCATGGTTTCTTTATTAAGTTCATATCAGGTGTAGGGTTTTAATGCAGCTTTGGCTTGTTCTGCCCTTCGATTGGCTCTCTGAGTGGCAGGTGAATGCCTTCAAGCAATAGCTTGTGTGAGAGGATTTTACAATAATCTCCCAAATCAGTCCCACTTTCTGTTTTTAGAAACCAAAGAAACGTCATTTTGTTTAATCTGCAGGTTCAAGGCATTTATCATTTGCATGTTTAAATGGTCCATTCCATTGTTTTGAGTTGTCTCGGGAGCGATCAGATCTCACTGGTTTTAGAGGGGGAAAAAAGTCTTAATACTCTAATATTGAAAAGTGATTACAATTGAATTTCCTGAAGACCCCGCTGAATTTTTCCGTTGGAAATAAGAGGATGATCTGTTGTTCCCTTGCCACCAGGCTTTGCCAACATTGCTGTTTGTTGCGGTGTACTTTGGCCTATAGCAACCCCCACTGAACACACAGCCCACATTGAGAGATACACCTAAGAGTCATTTTCTCCATTTATTAGATCCAGAATTCTAATTGGGAAGAATTCACAGTTAAGCTAATTGGAGTTCCTTGTGGTTAGGCATGGGCTGGTCACCTCATTCACACCAGAGCTCATATTCTGTGTGTTAAACACGTTTTACTTGAAAACTGCTAAATGTAGAGTAAATGTTTTCTCTATTTTTTGACCAAAATCAAATGTTGCTTTCAATAATATCAATTAGACCATGTTATATATTGTTAAATGTAGATACTAAGATATTCTGCCTTGGGAACCTCCTACCAGCTCATGCCTACTCCTGACACAACCTATTCAGTTGAGGGCAATTCAGTTTAAAAGGGATATTTTCAACTAAATTCACCAACACGCAATGCTGAATCCTACCACAGTGCACTTGTAAGCTAAATAAAAAAATAGATTTAGTGAAACAGCTCATCTTTTGAGTATCCACCACTGCCATGTAGTTCTAAGTACTCTGTTTGACCAGTGTTCACATGATTCAGAACTCTTGGTTCTGTAAAGCTAATTCCTAGTTTTCACTAGGAAGAGGCGGTCCAGCCTCATCCTAGTGAAAACCTGGCTCTCTAATTGGTTTGGCTCCTTCTTCAGGAATCACTGGACTAAGAGAATTATATATTTTTGTTTAACCCGTTTCCCTTGGTCATTGAGACCAAAACAAAGCAAATTAGCGCTGCATCAATTATCACAGCAAGGTGGCGTTCCAGAATCAGATGAGTGCTAGGACTGTGGTTTTTAACACACCTGGGCTGTTTTAAGGTCATTTCAGTGGTTGATTCTGGGGCCCCAGGCTCTCTGGGCCTGAAGGTGTTGTGCATCCAAATATTTTGTGTCCCTGTGGGTACTCCCTCTCACTAGGATGCCTCTGCACCACCAGGCTTCATTTGGGTTTCTTTATTTTGAAAAAAAAAAGATAAGCATGTACCCTGCAAAAACTTCCTCCCCAAGACTTCCTTAGGAACAATGACTAATATCGTAACAAATTTCAAACCCCCATTTTTCTTTTCAAGTGCAAAGTCAAACCTCGTGAGCCGTTATTAAAGCAACACAAGTACAAAGGATTTTTGAAGGGAGCAGTTTTGAAAAAGTAAACCTCTTGCTCAGTATAAGATACAAACAACTCAACAATCTAAAGTTATCGTCCTTCTCATGATGCTTGAGACAGACCTGGACTGCATGCTGGCCATCAGGTGCACACAGTCTGTGGAGCTTCTCTGTAGCATTTAGATGTTTCCCTGCTTTGACACACACTGACTGGAAAATTAAAGCTGATTAGTTGCTGCTATATAAACATGCTGGACAGATAATTCATGCATTGGAAACTGGTTTTGTGTTTTGTACCAAAAATATTCAAGTCATCAATTCTTTTCTGAAATGGTTTGATGCAATTTCTTGATTCATGGCCATTCCAGACCCAGGTATTAGACTGAACAGCATCTGTTTTTCAGCCTTTACTTAAAATTTACTGGGATGTGCTTCCGAAGATCTTTATTTTTCAGTAGACATTAAATACAGTAGAGATAATCTCCTTTGTACTTGTCTTTCAAATAAAGGTTCAGATAAATTTATAATTACAGTTCTTGTATATCAGCACTTATGCTCTGAGTTTTCTGAGCCTAAATGCTGTCTAATGTCACCACTGTGGCAAAAAAGGGTTTTATCTATATAACAGAATTTTTGGGGATGAGGGAAAATGGATGAAAGTGGTCAAACTGAAGACCAAATCAAAGTGAAATGCAGCCCTGCTGTATAGCTGTCCCCCTGCTGACTAGACACACCCGTAAAACGGTGTAGAATCAGGGAAAGATCAAGATCACAAGGTGGTGGGAGTGTTTTGGAGGGCCCATCGGTTACCCACTAAAATTAAACCATTCAACAGAACCACAGTTGGTTTTGGTTTAAACTAGAGTGAATGAGCGACTCCAGCATAGAATCTTTAAACAGTGTTTTTCAGGAAGAATTACATTCTGCTGCATTGTATGTCTTCTGGTGTTTTTTTGACGTTGGCTTTACTTTGCCCTTCACGTGTTGACTGGGCGTCAACGAACGCTTAACCGTCCAAGACGGTGGATGGAAGAATCGTCAGTGTGACATTTCTGTTCAAACCACAAGAACCATGGTGTCAATGACATGTAAAAGGTCTACCAACACTATCAAAAGCACAGAAAGACAGTGCTGAGAAATTCCAAGTTATTCAAAAGGTTCCTTGTCCTAACAATTGAAGTGATTATGTAGGGTAGTCACTCTTCAATAAAAGCAGTGGGACAGGAAATGGAAGTGTTCACCACCAAAAGAAGCTGCCTGTCGTGATCGGAGCTCATTCCTTCAGTCTTAATGTTTCACAGAAACCAGTATCTGTCTGCAGAAGAACCTGCTGTAGTCCAACATCGGTGCTGGGCGGTGTGCACTCGCCTGCTGACTGTCCAGCAGGAACAGTCTCACGTGGAACGATCAGTAAATGTTGATGTGCTTTTTATTTTTTTATTTTATATTTTTTGAGACTGATAAAACATGGTTGGTCTGGCATCCTCCTGGATGAAGCAAATCCGCCGAACTGCCTGGTGTCTTTCAGTGAATAGCAGAAAGCAGCTGTGGTCCACATGGTGGTGTCACAGCACTGATATGGTTGTGTTTCCATCGGGATCGCCTGTGTGTTAGTCGAGGCGTACCTTTTACTCGCCACACACACAGCCTAGTTTAATGTGGGCTTCGAGTGAACGCATTAATGTAACTTCTTCACCTGACGGGGTGTAAACTCCTGAGAAAGGTTTGCTTTTATGTCCTTATGAAGAATGATTATGCTAAGGACGTACTGGCCACTAGGCTTGGACAGTAATAGTGATTATAGTGTTTTAGAAGAAGCACAAGAAAAAAAATATTAGATTGGGTGAGAATTTATATTATTCTGAGGGTAATGACATTCAGATGGACTGATATCTTCTGATTACAAGATAAAAAATATGTAGATTGTTTAAAATCTTATCTCTTTTGTTGTGAATAATTAAACATTCATTTGAACTAATCTCTTGTCGAGTCATTTCTTATAATTGAGATGTTTCTTTCATTAAAGGAAATGAAAATTGGGGCAACATGTTTATCATTTGGAGTAGAAATAAACTAAAATTTGTGCAATAAGAAATAAAACCAACAACCAGTTGTCTGTGTTGACATTAACACAGACAATAGAACATTAAATAGTATCCCTAACTACCTGTTTATACATATACATATAGACATAAAGCACTCAGTCCTATTACACATGACAGTGAAGTAGCACAAACACATTTGTGAAGCAAAAAGACATTCAAGGTCCAAAAACATTAGCTAGCCAGTTTTCTTCTTCGCTATCTGGCATCCCTTTTATAAAGGTCGTAAGTCTTTTACCTACATACTTAGGCAAAGGGCCCAGATCATACAAAATCACCCATCTCACATTTGGATCTGTGTATTAAGTATTCCATTGGTAATATGTCAAAAATCACTTAATGCCAACCCTCGATTGTAGGTGGGACTTTATCAATCCATCAAAGCAATGAGTTGTTCTGGGCAGCAAATGTCAGGATACTGAACAACCGTCTTTGATGAGACCCTTTAATATGACGACTGGGTAGGCCAAGAAGTAAAATCTGAGGATCAGTCTCCAGCTGGACATTAAATATCAGGTTGAGTTCACTGACAATTTTACCCTGGTACTCAACATGGTTACATGCCCATACACAGTGCTTGTAATTTCCCAACTCTATATGACATTTAGAGCATTTATCAGAGATTTGGGTTCATCCTGTGTCTGAGCTGTGGTGTAATCTGTAAGCAATGTAAGAAAGCAAACATTTCCACTCTCCCACCTGTGTCCCTACATGTTGGAGATGATCCAAAGCAAATGTATGTTTTTTTTTCTTCTGTAACAACACAGAAAAGAAATGATGCTAAATCCATGAATTCCTCCAATCACTGCCACAGAGTCTCTGTCGAAGGGTTGGTTTGTTTTGGCTCATCTGCAACACCGACAGGGCAGGACCAGGTAATTACTTCTTGCTGCGTTAGACTTTTTTTTACTCCATCATGATACACTGAAATCGGGGACAGGTCATCCAAAACGGGGACTGTCCCTGGAAATTGGGGACGTCTGGTCACCCTAAGTGTCATAACTAACTTAATCCCTGTAGGACCAACCACTGTTTATGTTTGAGGGTGGAGGACCCATCCTGGTTTCCCTGTAGCTCTATGACAGTTTTTCAATTAGGTAGAAAATTTGATTTGTTTTTACAAACAATTGCAATTACTCAAAAGAAAAGCCTTTTTCTTGAGATGAGTTATGTATAAAAGCCAGCATTAATGCGAGACTAGTTTGTTAGTGTAATGAAGACAGGTAACTGATATGCAGACTAAAGGCAATGCTAACAGAAAGTTGGTGTGATATCGTGATTTATTAGTTGAATTATTCAAAACCTCTTTGAATGTAAAATAATCAGTTCAGCATTCAGTTTAAGATGTTTTTTTTTTTGTGTTTTTTTTTTTTTTGCATCAGCAGCAGCAGAGATTTAAATCTCAGGCCATTAAAATATAATAATTCTGTCATGTTTGGGTTGGGGGTTGTGGTAGGACCCAAACACAAAGAGACCAAGGAGCAAAAATAAAAACGTAAACCTGGGGTGCAACACAAGGAAGTGATGAGGCAAGGTGACATGCAGCAGTAGTAGAAGCCGTAGACACAGATGACGCAGTAGTAACCAGCAGGGGGTGGAGAAATGAGAGGAGATTAAATACTGTGAGGAGAGGAACTGGAACAAAGGCAGGGATAGATTGGTAAATTGGACACAGGTGTGGAGAAGGAGCTGGGAGAGAGACTGAGGAGAGAGAGCTAGTGGCATCAGGAGGCGAGAGAGAGCAACAAGAAAACCAGACTGAATGTAACTAAATTAAAATACATACAAAAACCAAGAACTGAGCAACTCATGACAGCTCCACTCCCTTCAGGCTGCCTATATAACATCTCTGGTGTGGAACACGAATCCCTAGTCAACTACATTAACATTCACTTAAAGCAATTCAGTTAAATAATCGGACCATCCTTTTCCACAGTCGGTTCAGGGTTCTTTTTTGTTACCAAGAAGGATAAGACCCTTAGACCCTGCATCGACCAACGTGAACTCAACCAAATCACTATTAAGAATAAATACTCTTTACCATTCCTGTCCTATGCCTTTGAGTCCGTTCATGGTTCCACAATGTATTCCAAACTCGATCTGCACAATGATTATCATCTGGTCTGCATCAGGGAGGGGGACATATGGAAAATCACTTTCAAGACCCTGTAAGCCATTACAAATATTTAAATATTTAGTCACTGACACCCCTATAGTAATTCAGGTTCTGGTCAATGATGTTCTCTGGGATTTTCTCCACAACTTCGTTTTGTGTTATCTCGATGACATCCCCACATATTCCAAAAGACTTAATGAGCCTCGACAGCATGTCAAGTTGGTTTTGCAGAGGTTGGGTGGAGAATAGCCTATTTGTGAAAGCCGAAAAATATGAGTTCAATGTTCCATCGACCACCATTTTGGGCTATTTTTTCAAGGGTGCTGGAACTCTAGATTTGTAAACTCCTACAGAAGTTTAAGGACTTCATTAAGAATTTCTCATTGCCCAACTGTTAACGGCCCTAACCTCCACTAAGACCCCATTCTCCTGGACCACCGACACTGACCAAGCCTTCCAGAACATCAAGCAATGATTCACCACGTCATCAGTTGTCACTCATCTGGACCACAAAAGAAAGTTCATCCTGGAAGTTCATGCCTCGGACACCGGTGTTGGGGCTGTCCTAACTCAGCGTTCCGAGACCATTGAACAACTTAATCCCTGTGCCTTCTACTCCCGCGGTTTCACTCCTCCTGAGAAGAATTCTGACGTATGTGACCAGGAGCTCCAGGCCATCAAGCTCGCCTTGAAAGAATGGAGGAATTGGTTGGAGGAAACTCAACAACCCATCATCATCTGGACACAACACAAAAACCTGGCCTACCTCCAATCCACCAAAGGCTTAACCCCCGACAAACCTGCTGGTCACTCTTCCCAATGCCTTAGCTCTGACAGTTCTGTTCTGTTAGACCAGTGATAAATTCTAGGGCAATATGGAACCAAGGTTGGTTGAGTTCGGCAAAGGGTTGCAAAAGGCCAGAGGAAGGTTTATTGTTGTGGTGGGTCTCATCATCCAACAATGATGAGACCCACTACAGAGAGGAGGTCGACAATTTCACACAGTGGTGCTCCAGGAACAATCTGATCCTGAGCACCAGCAAGACCAAGGAGGTCATAGTGGACAACAGGAGGTTCATAAAGACTGAATACATGGGGAGGTGGTGGAGCATGTGGACAGCATTAGATTCCTGGGCATCCACATCTCCTCTGACATCTCCTGGTCCGTAAACACCTCCCACCTGGTGATGAAGGTCCAACAACGGCTCTTCGTATATAGAAAACTGAAACGGACTGGACTTTCCAGTAAGCTGCTAAAACAATCACATTGCTACAATAGAAGGTGTTTTATGTCTTAGCATAACTGTGTGGTATGGGAGCTGCATTGTGAAGCAGAAAGACTTACCACTGGTGGTGAGGACAGCACAGGGATTTATAGGATGCAGTCTGCAAGAACTGGACTCAGTTTATGCTGCATGAGTCCAGAGCAGGGCCAGACTACTCTCCCATCAGATGAACATTTGAGGAACATCAAATCCAAAACTAACGGACTCAAAAACAGCTTCTTCGCAAAAGCTGTAAGGGCTATCACCCCCTGCTGAGAAGCCTGAGTCTGTTACACATCACAATATCACTACTGTGAATGCATGTTAACTTATCAGGAGTGTTTCATTGCACAATTCTGTATATGAAGGTTGAAGAATTTTGCACAGAACTTACTGCAGGCATAAATGCATCATCAAAGAAGCTTTGAATGACTAATTAAAGCAACACAGTAAATCATATTTAAAATAGAACTGTCTTTTGGAACTCTGTACCAGTCCTAGCAGACCCTAAAGACTGTTTTGCACACCTGGGCTTCTCAATAAACGTGTTTGACCAGTGCATCCAACTGCCTGACTTAATCCTTATTTTTCTGTTGTGCCCACCTGTAGATATTGTTTGTGTGAATCCTAAACAGATGTCTGTCTAGAAAATAATTTCTATACTGTAACACCTGGTGACAATAAAAGATTCTTGATGTCTTCCAGAAGTGCCAATGCATCCATCATGCAGCATTGTGCATTTAAATGTTTATAGCAATCACTGTGTTTGCTTCTCACCTTGAAACAATTTCTGTGTTAATCTGTGGTAAACATCAGTGAAGAAAGAAATGTGGTGGTAGAAAATTGATTAAATGTTGTGCCGACTTTGATTTAAGATTTAAGTTGGTTTATGGGCCTTTTTTAATAATTTGAAAGGTCCTTATGTATAGTTATGGGTCACCAACGCAAGCATAAATAACACTGCGATTTTGAATGCTTAGGATAAAGTCAATCTATGATTAAAGGAGTGAAACGGAATGTCCATATGTCCATACGCCATATGTGTCGCCGGTTTCCCTGTCACCAAATGGAGTATACGCATGGACGAGAGTTTGTGTGAGGGACCGCACATTCTCCTGCCAAGTCTGTTTTATGTAAATCACTATCTTTTCTTGGAAAGAGACATACGTCAGTTTTAGACACCAGCTTGTGTGTACGCAATCTTTATAAATCGCATCCCTGATCAGTGACTGACAAAGAGGTTTGTTTTTCTGATGCTTTGGTCCAACGACAATATTGTCTGTCTTATCTGAATATAAAAACAGAAAATGAAATGTAATCTCGCCTTTATATTTTCAGAACTTGCCTGTAGACTGATCAGCTTATTGGGTTCATCAACATAACAATAGAAAGTTATGCTATTCAGTCTAATAATTTCACCAAGTGGGAGTATGTAAATATAGTAAAAAGAACCAGATCAAGTACTTAACTCTGTGGTACTCCACAGGTAACTCTGGTGTAAAATGAAATATATCAGTAGAATAGAATAGAAAATAATTATCCTTTACTGTCTGTCCGTGGGGAAATTACACCTTTACAGCTCAAAAGGGGCATGCAAATGGAAGTACACAGACATAAAATATTAAAATAAAACAACACGCGGATATCTGTCAGGAACATATCATCTAAACCAGCCTGCTGCTGTTCCCTACAGCACGTTCAAGCCTCTGTAAAGATTATTGTAGCAGGTACAGTGTGTCAAACACAGAACTAGGATAAGTACAGACTCTAGTCCATTATGTAAGGCCATGGGAATATAGTGACTTTCACCAGTGCTGTTTCAGTGCTATGATGCACTCTAAAGCCTGATTGAAATTGTTCAAAAAGTCATTGCTGGGAAAATGCTCAATTGGTTGAGGATTATGTGAGTTTTAAGACATCTGGAACAATTGCATGTGTCATAAGCAACGCTTGAAACACAACAAGACTGTTCGTCAGGGTGTTCATCAGTTCGTTCCAAAAAAGAGGTGGATGAAAATAAAGACGAAAAAGTTATTATAGTATTATATGATATTTTTGTTGCTTGTAAATCTAGATTTGACAGTTCTTTACTACATCTTCTGAAGTATACCTCACACACCACCATACAGAAAGTACCTTAGATAAAAGTTATGCTTGTCTTCTCTACTCTCTCCTATCTCTTCCTGCTTCCTACTCGTTCATCGTTGTTTCTTAATATCCCCACCCCTTTTTCACCCAATTTGCTTTGAAGAGAGGAAATCTGCTTTTTGCAGAAGCTGCAGCCGCCATCTGTGGATGAAGTTCTTCACTGTATGGAGAAGGTGGTGGTGGGGGTGAGGAGTTTTTGCAGCTCTGCATCATTTCCTTTCTCCTCATTTCTTCTGTTGTTGGCGTGTCAATCTGAACTGAGCTGTTTGTTCTCCTATCCTCCATTTATCTTCTTCATCTACTCTTCCCTTCTATAATGGATCTGTGCACTATTGTGATCATCGCAGCTTATTCACTTGCGTCTACAGGTAAGTTCATCACTGTTGGTATGAATAAAGTGTTAAAAACAGAAAGGCAATTGGGACAAAAAGCCTCAGCTTTATGCTTGACTGCAGTGTTTTTTAAGAAGCTGGTAAAGGAAATTTACAGAAATTTTCTCTTTGGTGAGCTTTTTTTGTGGCTATGGCCCAGCATGTATAGATATTTAGAGATACTTTCATTTATACAAGCTTACGCGTCTCTTATGCTAAGAAAAGCTCTGTGGGAAAACTGGTGAGGGTTAGGGTGTTTTTAAATTTCAATTTCAATAAAATCTTAAAAACTGGCTTTTTTCATCAAAGTTTAAAGTTATAGATTAATTAATATTATAGGTTATTGTCAATTTCTTTTTGAGTTCACAACAGCAGCACTAGAGGAAACTGTGAGTCTGTAACAGTGTTAAAAGGGAACAGATTGACGTTATTAGAACAAAAACTAAAGAAGTCTAATCATGTAATTATCAATCCCCTCTTTCTGGTGGCCGTGTTATACAGATTTGAATTAGAACAGTATAGCACCAAATGAGCTACGGGAACTTTACGCATGTCAAAACCGAGCCCTCGTACCAACGTCACATATGCACCTCAAAGTGCTTTGACTGCAGCCTGCAAAATTGGAACGGTTTCAGACTGAGAAGGAGTGCACACAGAGAGACAAAAAAAAAAACAGCTAGTGAAAGTGACAACGGATCTAAAAAGTGATCTGATTATGAAGAATTAGCTCTTGATAAATAATTTAACTTTTTGTCCTAGACACTTCTTCTTTTGTTCACTTCTAACATAAGTTGTGGAAAATCATGTTACGCTAAGATAAACTGTAACTGTTTAAGGGTTCTTTTTACATGGATTTATTTTTTCTTTTAGTTAAAGCCACAATTTGCAGGCATGCTATAAAGAATCAAAATCATCTCATTTTACAAAGGTGTCAGTCAGAAGAAGAGCAGGAAATCTACATGAATTTTACTACATCATTTTTACACAATGGCGCCTTGCAGAATCTCACGAGTAAGTACAGAAAATATGGGCAACAATGACATTACAAAAACTGGACATTTCTCCAAAATTTACCCAAAGACAAGACGAAAACAGGGAGGTTGCAAGAATAAAAAACTCTGGTTAGTTCTGGTTGTGTTTTCCTGTATTCTTTGCATATCTAAAGTAAGAAGGCAGGTCGAAGTAACAAGCCTTCTATTTCAAAGGAAACATCCAGGCCTGACTAAAATATTCTAAAAGCTTGTGGAAGAATGTGTTATGTCTGATGAAACTAAGTCAAAATCTTCAGGCCACAATTTCAAAAGATATATTTAACACCAGCAAAAACGAAAACTGTCACTAAAACGTGGTAGTGGCCGAGTCATGCTTGGGGGTTACTTTTTTCACATTAAACTGGGTTTTTGGCAAGTTGGAAGAAATTGTGAGCAGTTAGAAATGCCAGACAGTTTTGACCCAAAATCCTGAGTTGTCTGTTAGAAAGCTGAAGGGATCCCATTTTCCCAAACATACATATTGAAAATCGACAACAACAAAAAAAAACATTGCATGGTAGAGGGAGCAAATATTTACAAGTTAAGATGCTAGATGTTGATAGACTCCTTTCAATGAAGACTGAGTACTGAACTTAAATTAAAAAAGAACTTTAAAATAAACGTAATTTTAGGGTGAGCTCACTTACAGAGCCAGGCTGTTGCACCGTTCTTTTGTTGTTCAGTTGAATTGTAGAGGATATGGGTCACACTAAAGATCAGAAATATCTTAAAAAGGATTAATTATGGTATCAGTTTTATATTTCATAAAAAAGTGACATTTTAAAAAAGAGAATACACTTTGAGACCCACTGTAAACCACTAGGACATAAAAAGGTGTACCTCATCACCAAATCCGCTCAAATTACAACGGTCATTTTGAAAAGCTTCGCACCTTTGTGTAAGGCCATTAGAATCCACCTCGTTTTAGTTCATTCCAAAAAAGACAAGACAGGGCATACAGGACATAAAGCACTTGCAATGTTAAGAAAGGTACAATACAAATGTAGAAAAGAGATGAAAAAGGGAGAAAAAAACACCAGCAGCCTCTGGATCAAAAAAGGTTCAACATAATCAGGGTATCATCAGATAATCAGGGTAAAGGGATCCTAATGAAGATTTTGTGAAGTGCAAACTGGTTAAAATCCCATGGATTCTGATGCTGGATATGTGCGTTGCTGTAAAATGAGTGGAGCTGCCATCATTGCACTATAAAAAAGAAGGAAAACTTCCAACAACAGGCAGCTATCTGAAAATGAAATTCATAGTTGTTTTAACGCTTCTGCCTCGCTAAAATACATCTAGGCCTAATAGCACGCCTCCACGTGATTAAATGAATGTGCTACAGGTTCCAGCTGTTTTAGATGTAAGGGTGAAAATGTACATCACTGATGGAGGTATGTCCAGTAAAGCGTTATAAACCAGGGGTAACTAAAGTTTATTTGAGGCCCAGAGGGTTCAGGGGCCTGCCTTCAATTAGCCCTGTGTTACTAGGGTCGGATTCTATAGTTACACATAGAAGGCATTGCTGATGTCCTAAAATTAGACATTTAGATGAAACATTCGGACAAAAAGGAAAAAAAAAAACATTCTCTTATATCCGCAAACTGAAATTTTTGATTTTCCGCTTTTTAAGAGTTGGGAGGGATTACTTTTAAAGATTGGTCATGATGAAAATGGAATTAAACAGAACCTGAATGAAGTAAAGAAGACAGGAAATGGGCTGCTCAGTGGCACAGCTGTTAGCAATGTTTCCATGCAGCAAGAAGGTTCAAGGCTCGGTCAGGGCCTTTCTGTGGGGAGCTTGGATGTTCTCCAGCTCACACGTGGGTTCTCTACAGTACTCTGGTTTTCTCCTGCAATCATACGACATGAACGTTAAGTGGCTGTGACATTCTAGCTGAGAAGAAAAATGCACATTCACTGAAAAAGATCCTTGTAGATAGTAACAATTTTAATGGGTGGGGGGGGGATTGTTGCTTGTCTTAGAAATCTTTAGTAATTTAACAAAATCTCTGGTTGTGAGCTTGAATCGTTGGTCTGTAGTTGTTCAGTGTAACAGATTGCAGATTCAGAGCTCCTACAATCAAAGATGACCTACTATAAATATCAAGCGGCGTCCAATATTTGCTCCTGACAACGTCTGGTTCCTGTCTTCTTTTGCTCGATCACAAGCGCTTCTTCCACTGTCTCCTCTCCCTCTTTCCACCCAGTAACTGCAATAATTGGCTCGTCAACATCCACTGCTTGTTGTCCATTTATTAATGCCCTGATATTTCAGGTGGATCTGACTGACGTGGAAGTGTTGCAGCAACAAGTCATGCTGTTTGCCATTTCCTAAAGTGCAGTGGTGGTTCATAGTCTGACATGTTCAAGCCAAGATTTTTCTTTCAATTGTTTATTTTTTGTTTTTTATCTTTTACACATACATAGCTAAACAATGCAGGTAAATGATGCTAACCATAAAGTAGGGTAGAGTGTAATCAACAACATATAACACTGAACGGTCGTGCTTGGTCAGAGCATTTATAGGGATTTATTGTTACAGTGCAGACAGTACTTTTCCCGAGTCAGAGATCCATGAAGGACCCTCAGATGTTGAAAAATACTTCTCTTTTATTTTTTGAGGCATATGAACTTTGTTCAAGTCGGAGTGTGTCGTTAAGTCTTTGCTTGAACATAGTTATCGTTGGGGGATTTTGCTGATTCCAGTTGGGCAGTCTACATTTATTTGCTGAATCTGATATTATGTTCATTCTTTCCTTTGCAGCAGTGTCCAGGATCTTGTACAGTTTTGTACCAAAAAGCTATCTAATTGGTGACATATCTATCGGGCTTCTCGAGGCCTTAAAGCTACCTCCTCACTTACCTCCTGTACCTCCATCCGAAGGATTTTGAATTTCTTACATTCCCAGAAGACATGTATGATTGATCCTACGTGTTGGTGAAGATTCTCAGTCATCCAGGTCATGATCAATGTGACCACAACATTCCTCCCATGAGCCTAACGACTCTCCATTGTTGGGGCGATCAGTTCCAGGTGAACCTACATGTGAATCTAAGCTCTAATGAGGCCTAACCACCAGGTCTATAAAGCTTTAAAACTCCACACTACTCCAGACATTTTGAATTGAGAAAGCTTCCTGGATGTGATATGAAACATCTTCAGCTTCAGAATAGAAGTCCAATTGTTTTGTTTTGTAACCTTTGGATTGTTCCTATGGAGGTTATTCACCTGCGACAGTTTGGAGACGAGTTAGGGAACGTATTACCTAATCTCAGTGACGTAAGGTATACCCTGTACATAAATGTATAGTTTCACAGATTCTGACGTCTAATATTCCATTTGTCATCACTGGAAACACATCTCATCCTTCTGCCAGACAGCTCTGAGCGTATTCAAAGAAGATTTATGATTAGAGTTAGAGTACAGTACACCGAGGACATGGCACCCTTCAGTGAAATTGATTTTATTAATATCCCCCCCCCCCTCCCCAGGGACAATCGGCCTGTTCTTTTAACAATATTAATCCCGTTATGGATAATGTTGCTTAGGTATTCCATATTCCAATCTATGTCAAGATTTTTGAAAGTGAAAGTGTGTGCAGGGCTTTAAACGTGAGTGTGTTTAAGCCAATTATGGAGGAAGACAATCTGCTTCTGTATGTGACGAAGGGTTATGTCAAAAGTGACAATAAACTGGACCGGACCCTTAATATACTGACCTTACCTTTAAGTTCCACACATGTTGTTCCTTTATCTGGAAACCAGTGGTAATAGAACGATCTCAACATCCATCTTAACTAGAAGGGAACGACTTGGGGCAGTTATTCAAACCTTAGAGTATTGCAGGAGGGTTTGTCAGAAAAACTTACTGTACGGTTTCTATCTGATCAACGTTTTAAACCTTTGTCTTGTTCTGTGTCTTCTTCACAGTCCAAGCAAATGACAGTATCACAACTACAGGCAGCCCCATGAAGAATAATACCAGTCCCACTCCCTGTTCCTGCTCAAAAGTAACTCAAGCTACCCCCACTTCCAGCTCCAGCAGCCTCAACCTCATCCTGGGCATCCTCAACGTTACATGGAAAAATAATTGTGAAGGTACTATCCACCTGTTCCCATATCCTACCTTCAACAGCTCTCCCCTGCCAGTCTGTTCCATGGAGGACGGCCGAGTCCAGACGATGTTGGGAGAGGTGTGTCAGCATAAGAGGGGCTGTAAAAATAAGACAATGTGGAAGCTTGCCAAAGAGGAACTGGTGGATGGTTACAACATTACAGAGAAGGGAGCGAGCAAAACGACCCGCTGCCAGAAACTTCAGGTGCACTGTGAAGGTTGGTGCCAGCTCAACAGCTTTGTCGTGCAAAGTAAAACTCAAAGATAAAAACTGGACTTTTTGGGTCTACTTTAGAAACTCAGCTTGTTTTCCATGCATGAGTCCCATTTCATTCTAAATCAACAATTCACTGGAAACAATAAACTGAGCCGACCTAGGCTGTCCGAATGACTCCATTTAAACACCAAAAAATCTAGATACTGTCAGTGCATCATAAAATACATTTGCCTGAGCTTATCTACTGTTAGTTTTAGGACTTTACAAGAATAATATCTGTTTGTCTCCAGTTGAGAAGCTCCCGGATTTGCAGGGGGAGCTGAGTGCCTACAAGGCGGTGACAGCTTTGCTCAGCATCGTACTCCTGATCTTATTATTGATGCGCTTTACGAGGCCCACAGTTGCAGCCCTGCAGAAGAGATGTGAGTGCACACACACACACACACACACACACACACACACACACACACACACACACACACACACACACACACACACACACACACACGCACACACACACACTTGTTGCAATTTTGCAAAGAACAAACATGTAGGTACATGGACCTAATTTCCTCTGAACTGCTTCTACATAAATAAACTTCTTCAAATGTAGTTTGGTTAAGCTGACATTTGAGATAATCGACCAGTTGTCCAACATGTCGGCAAGCCAGCAACAAAAGCTAAAAAGGCTTAATGTTTTAACCGTGTAAAATTACTATTGCTGTTTTTCAGTATCAGACAGGAGGCAGCATCACTGGGTTGGACCCACACAAAGTCACAGTGGTGAGTCGCCGTCTTTTTTTTTTTTATATATATATCGGTTACTGTATGATTTAGATTATGAATACCTTATTTTTCTCACCAACACATTGACACACACACACACACACACACACTGTGTACTTCTCTTAGATTTTGATTTCCCAAAAAATAATGATTTGCAAAAGTTGTTGAGTGCAGTTTTCATCTATCAGTTATAGATCGGGTCAAATCCATCCTAAACAAGTGGAATGGATTTGAACTAGAGGTCTGAGGTCCATGACAGTTTCGGAACTGGCCCATCCAAACTTGGGGCTATTGTTTGTTCTGAAAATACACTGGCTTTCAATATTTAACAAAGCATTGTTTTTTTTTTGTTTTTTGTTGGGTTATGTAACTTATTTATTTGACTTTATTTATTTTATGTTTAGGTCTATTTGTTTGAGTATTTGTTGCGCTAGTGGACTTTTTTCGTAAGTAGGCTGACAGGAAATGGGGTGGAGAGAGAGGGGGAAGACATGCGGCAAAGGTGCACAGGCTGAGACTCAAACCCGGGATGGTAGCGTGCATGACTCCTATGCCACCACGGCACCCTAGCTGTTAGATTTTAAATGCTCTGTAAAGGAAGTTGGATTGAATTGGGTTGGATTCATTTGGAATGTGAAAATGTTTCCATTCATACGTATCTCTCACAGCGTATTAAGATCCAATCCACCAACAAAGCTCCACCATGCTTTAAGGTGGGCATTATTCAGAGAACATCCTGTTTTCTTCTATTGAGGAAGATATTGATCTGGACCAAAGATCTCAAACATTGATTCTGTCCACTAGACTTGATTGATGTTGGAGAGATTGGCCGCAGCAACAAACCTGTAGATTAGAGCAGGAAATAGACTTCTCCAGCCACGGCTAAAGCTTGGGCAGTGACATAAATGTTGTGATTTGTGGACTCAACAGTTTTCCATTTTGCTTTTAAATATCTTCTACAGAACACCAAATATCAATTAAAAACAATCAATAGCTTTTTTTTGTCAAATACATCATATTTGTGTGAAGACTCAATGTTTTCAGTGTTGATTCCTCTTTATAAAATCTACAATAATCGGCAACTTCTATTGACGGTAATCCATTCCTGTCCTAGAGTTGATCTCAGTTTGTTGGCTTCTGTGTTTTGTCTTCCTGAGAACTAACTCCAGATCCTCAATGAGACAACGATCTGGGGAGTTTCTTAGTTCTCATCTCTGAACCACTCCATTATCACTTTTGCCTGGCGTCGCTGTTCTCCATTATACTAGGAGGATCATCACCAAATTGTTCCTGAATTGTTGAAAGAAGTTGCTGTTAGAGGACAGCTTGTCCTTTTTAACCGTGGCAGTGTTCTTGGACCACGCTGTGACTAGAAGCAACCTATCAAATGGATTGTATAAGGTTGCTTCTCTGTTGCTGTCAAAGGCCTCATGGTAGCTCTCTACTTTTCTTCTCTCTACTTTCCCCAACAAAAGACTTCCCAGATGTCCCAAACATCCAGAGAACCCATAAAGTTCTTGAGGTTTGCAAAAGCTGTTGTTCAGGCCACACTTATCATAGAAATTAACTTTTTCTGAAAAGACAATAATTTCAAGCACATTTGCCACTGTTTTACTGATAATGGTGTCCACTGGACGCTTTCACAGCTTCTCCTATGGTGGGTGGTTGACTCTGGAATGGCTATTGATAAGTAGATTAGTATTTTGACGGTTGTTACACCATGCAAAAGGATCTGTACTCCTTCGGTTTTTCCTCTTTTATCTTTCAGTTGTGAACACATTTGGTGACCCAGAAATATATATATTGTATGCCATCAACAAATCTTCATAAGAGATGTTGCAATGGTTGCACTGGGAGCATGTAAGGGGTGGGAGAATGGAGGCTAGTGGAACACCACATTTGATATTAATTCACTAAGATTTAGAAATGAATTACAGAAAATGGCTCCAGTCTGCATGGCTACAATAGTGGTCACCATGTCACGGCAGCAGCTGTTGGATTTCAGGCCATGGTCAATTTCTTTCACAGATACACAATGAAACCTGCTGCCAGTCTGGTAGACGATGTAGCTGGCACCGGTGAGCTGGTGTACGCCGCTGCTGAGAATCACCAGAAGCTGTTTAGAAGCCAGTGTCACAGATTGCCTGCAAGGGAAGCATGTATGGCTACAAACACATTTTTTCATCCTATATGTTTCTCTTTCTCCCATCTTACTTCTGAACAGTCTCCTACCATCGAGGGAAAAGTGCAGTTAAGAATGATGATGATGAAGAGAAGAGATTTTCATACCCAGGTGAGCAGATATTATTTCACAAAGTGCTAACAGAAAACTTTCAGACAATACGTCATATTTTACATGTTGTTGTGTTAAGCAGGACTGTGTCATTTCTCTCTCTGATTACTATGGACACAGAAAACACACAGTATTATTTTTGATTGAATGAACTTAGTTTAACAGCACATTTAAAAACTAAAATCCTGAATCCTGCTTGAGGTGTTCAGTTTACAAGACCCTGAAATCAAGTTAGTATAAAATAATTTCCAGTTTGTCTGTTTCAAATTCTGACCTGATCTAACTGTCCCAGCATGCTGTTATGCTCTGTGGCGAAACCTATTTGTTTCAATATTTTTAGTGACTGTAATCTTTACAGTTCGAACTATGTTATCATTCAATCAATACAGAATAAAAAATTCAGGGACAAGATCTCCCAAATAAAGATATTTTCTTTGCTGTTCCAGTTGCACCCAAGTGCATTGCAGCTTAAAAGATGATAAATAAAATGAACAAATGATGCTAAAACATACGGTAATGAAGAAGCAGTCATTTCTCTGGTTGGCTCAGAGGATAATTGCAGGAGCTCTTATAAATAAAGCATTAACTGTCACGTTCTGTTCTGGTTTATGTTTATTATTTGGTTAAAGTAGCTCTTTTCGCCCTTGGATTTATTTCCGTTTTTGGATTCTAGTTTAGCCCTTTATTGTGTTAGTTATCTGGTCCCTGTTTTAGCTCTACTTTTAGTTCTGTGCTTGGTTTGTTTGGTTTTGTCTTAGGGTTATTTTCTAGTGTCCTGTCTGCTCCCTTAATCACTCCCACCTGTCCTTGATTAGTTTCCCTCCACTCACCTGTTCTATCAGCCTATTTAAACCTGCCTTAGTTCTCTGCTCCCCGTCGGTTCATCACACTTCATGCCAACGCGTTTGTGCCTCCTCGTTTGTTTTGGTAAGAGCCCAGCACTTTGATCCTGTTTTTGGTTAACCTGCTTCTGTTTATTCTGCCCAGTTATGTTCCTGTCAGTGTATTGGATGTCTGCCTTACCCACTTCTTTGGATGTGGTTTTTGTTCATTTTGCGCTTCAATAAATCCAGCAAAAGGAAACATTGTTTTGGCTGAATTCTGGGTTCTGCTCCACACCACTCATGACATTAACAGTGTAGTAGATTCACTTTAGATTCAGTTTAGTAGATAGTTAGGAACTGCAGCAGTTTGCAAACCTTACTGAGCAAAACTAGTGGAAAACCAGCACTTCCTGTCAGCACTTATAGCAGAAATATTAGCTCACTGGTAATTTGTTTTAATTTGGCTCCTCTTTTATTTTTACCCGAACAGCTCTGGAGCGCCTGACAGTGGGTGACAGCAGCCCTTCATGTAACAGAAACTTCTATAACTTCTAGCCTGCAGGGTCCTCCACCTTCATATCCACGACTGTCTTTCTCTGCATGTTGAGGATCAGTATTCTAATGTGAAGCTCTGGATTGTAGCTTTGTGTAGACTTCCTGCCTGTGCTTCTCATGAAAATATATTACTATGATTTGCATCAAACACAAACATCTTACAGTCATCAGTCCATCTGAGTCTCACATCACTTCTTTGTCCTCGGAGCAATAAAATCACTGGTCACCAGGTAAAGGCTGTGGAGTTGTTGGGTCAGGAGTGTGTCAGGTGGCTGAGGGGCTTCCCCAGGGCAGCACTGATGTTACAATTTATTTCATAGTATAGTTTTATTCTGTTTGTAAATTGGATCTGTTTGTCTTGTAAAGTACTTTGAGATGACATTTGGTGTGATATGGTGCTGTATAAATAAACTAAACTGAACCAAACTGAATTGAATTCACTCAGCTGGGTGTTTATTTTTTCTGCATCTAAAGGTTTTCATACTTTCTTGAAAGCAAAATGTTTATGTTGTAAATCTTCCAAATCACAATGTTACCAAATGTAATTATTTTAAGAAGACACAAACTTGAAGTAATTCAGCTGTAGAGGCTTTTTTATATCCCCTTACAGCGAATATTAATATTCATAATCCTGTTAAACTGCCAGGTTTGTCAGAAATTAAGAATTAGATCTTAATGAACCACTTAGAAATGTTTTCCACAAATAATGTTACGCTCATCCTGTTCAATTCAACTGAAAGACAGATATATCTATTTGGATTAAAATCTAATAAATAAGAAAAATAAAATCTTTCTTTATGTACACTGTAGAGTTTTAGGTCAAAATGGACTTGTGTTTGGATCTGTTCTAAGACTTCATCCAGCATAACAAACGGTCTTGTTGTAAAAAAAAAAAACAACAACAAAAAAATAAATAACTTCTGAGCTTGATGCTGCAGTAACACATCTCCCTGAGGGTATGGTGTGTTTTGCCCGTGTGCTATTTTCAGTGTTTGTATGCAGCACTTACCTTACCTGGCCAGAAGAATGTGGGTGTACAAAGGATTCCTGGATCAATGTATGTTGCTGTGCTTTTTTGTGTCTCTGCTGTGTCTTCTCTAACCCCCAGTCAGTCGAGGCAGATGACCATTCACACTGAGACTGCTAGAGGTTTTTCTTTCCCCTTAAAGGGGAGTTTTCCTCTCCACCGTTGCTCCATGCCCCGCCTCTCGCCCAGTGAACGCTGGAGATAGACACCAGCAACCCCCGCGACCCCATGAGGGATTAAGCGGGTCAGAAAATGGATGGAGGGAGGTTGCTCCATACATGCTCAGAATGAGGGATTGCTGCAAAGTCATCGACAATGCAGACGACTGTCTGCTGAGGCTACATGCTCACCCAGAAGGACTGAATGCTGCTTGTCAAGACTCAATGCAATCTGCTGGGTTTCCTTAGGTAGGAAACTTTTTGACTAATCTGTCTGGATGATTTGATTGAATTTGACTTTGTAAAGAGTCTTGCGATGACAAGTGTTGTGAATTGGCGCTATATCAATAAAATAAAATTTTATTGAATCAGAATCCAACTTGTAGTGACAATACACGCACATTCTTCCATAAGGTTTTGGAAGAGTTTAGCCATTAATGGATACAGCAAACAAGCTTAAATTTAAGATTTTATTGGATGTTTTTCTCTGTAAGAAAGAATTGTATTTTAACCCCTCTCCTTGTTGAAACAAAAAGAGAACAAAGGAGACTGCTGTCACATGTAGAACTGAACAGAAAGTCCTACTGTCTCATATTCTTTTTGCACCTTGTTGATGGACATGATCCTGGTGGCAGTAGTAGGATTCTGGCGTACTGTGACCTAAAAAAGACTTTTATGACTTTTAAGTCTTGATTGGTCTTGGTGGCTGTTCCATGAAAGCAATGGTCCCTTTGACTGCTAAGTAGAGAATGACTTGGACATTCAGGTTTATGCTGGACAAAAGGTATGGCTGTCTACAAAAGATCTGCCCCTACGAGTGGACTATAAGAAACTGGCTCCCAGGTTTATTAGTGCTTTCCCGATTCCAAGGTCATTAATCCTGTCTCTGTCCACCTGCAGCTGCCTCGCAATATGACAATTCATCCCACTTTTCATGTTTCCAAAATCAAGCCTGACATCTTCTTCTTGCCAAGCCCTCCTTTACCTCTGCCTATCATACTGACCAAGGATAACTGAACCTTGGATTGGATTCTGGATATGCTCTGGTTCTCTCCCCTTTCAGTACCTCTCCCTGTATCTGAATAATACAGACTCTTCTTTGGATTTCCTCTGTTGCACCAAGCCGAGCAAGGGAAGCAGCTTCTAAGGACAGTGAGAGCACTGAGCTCCTCTTGGGACCACAGTTGGAGTTCTGTGCTACTTCCTGGATCCAAACGAGATTATGGTTTTGTCCTTTCCCTTTCAGTTGTTCCTGAGACCGTCCCAGAAGTTTCCCTCACTGGCTACACCCCACTCACAGAAAAAACTCAGTTAAATAGATGGAATGGTTAGTGCTTGGTTTGCGCACGTTTGTGCCGTTAAAATTAGCGTTTGTGCTGTTTTGGTTTTGAAGATATTAAAGAATATTTGTTAAGTTCATCTAGAGTTCACCATCCCCGCATTTTGCTTTGAATCCAACCAAGCTGGTCAACTTCTTTAGTGCTTCGTTTGTGCAGGTTTGTGCCGTTAAAATGAGCGTTTATGCTGCTTTGGTTTCGCAGATAATATAAGTTTTAATTCCGGCCGGTCACGTCACCACAGGTCGCCGCTGCAAAATAAAGCGCTACATTGTTATTCCTTTGCTGGTGCTGAGCTGGAGCCAAAGCAAACCAGAGTGGTCAACTTCTTTAGTGCTGTGTTTGTGCATCTTTGTGCCGTTAAAATTAACGTTTGTGCTACTATGGTTTCGGAGATATTATAAATTTTAATTTCAGCCGATGACGTCAACCCAGACTGCCGCTTCAAAATAAAGTGCTACGTTTTTCTTTCTTTGCTGGTGCTGAGCTGGATCCAAAGCAAACCACAGTGGGCTACTTTTTCAGTGCTTTGTTTGTGCAACAACAGCCTTGGAATAAAATAAAATAAAGTTTTCATTAAGATTTGCAGCCCAATAGTTTTTGGGGAGCGTTAAGTTTTTGATATTTTGTGCTGAGCTCAATACACAACAAACCAAATTGGTCTATATTTTCAGGCATTTCTAATTCAATCTATATACTTTATACTTTCAGCTGATAACACAGTCCATATATTCATAGTTGAACAATATTTCCCACTTCATGCATAAAGCCAATAAAAAGTGGAATGGTCCTTCAGCCTAATTAAAGGTTTAGCTTAGGTGGACAAAGGAACGTTTTAGGAGATCGTTCCTTACAGTGTTGTTATACTTTATAGGCTGACCAGTGTGATTTATTTTTTGCAGTTTTTCTGTTATTGATTTTAGTTTGGGTATGTTTTCTGCGTTATATAAGCCTGTACACTTTAATTGCCCTTTTGTTAGGTGCAGACACCCCCAAATCTCCCTATTGTAGAGCAATAAAGGTTTGCTATTCTAATTAATTCAGAGGAGTAATGAACTATGACTACTAAGATCAACTATAACCAAGTTATTGTTTGAAAATGTTATAAACATTATACTCTCGAAGAAGAATAAACCCTTCTGATTAGGAAAAATAGACTTTATGAAAACAGTTGAACATTCTAATAAATGAAATGCCTTTTTTGTGGCTCACTTGACATTGCTATCTAAAGTAAAGTTCTTTAAATGAGACAAAATAAATCGTAATATTTATTCAGGAATAAAGTACAAAACAATATAACACACATTTTACAATAGCGGCTAAAACATCTTGCATGATAAAAGAAAAATATAAAATTAAAAACTGCTTTCTTGAGAAAAGTGTTGAGACCAAACGGTAGATCTGACCACATCTTCTTACACAATTGAGGAACATCATTAAGGACACTACTCTGTGTCGGTTTAATTGTCAGGTCCAATTCCTTGAAAACATACCATCGTATATACTTATCCAGTCAACGTAGATCTGGTAAATGGATGACATCAGGATATTAGAAATCATGATTACTGTAATTAATCGTTCTCAAATGTTAACTTATAAATGGACTTTTGAGATGCCGGAGAAAATCCACCCTACAGAGCACCAGAGCATAGAAAGGAATGGGTCACAGACAGGAAGTGTGGCTTAAATCAGTGTCCCTGCTAAAATGTTTGATGGATAGCATGTTTGTTCTGACCATATGAGCCCAACCTTTGCCTTGTCAAATACTGACCAAAACATATAAAATAAATGATCTATGTATTTAAATAATTATTGATTTTATGGTTTGATTGAGGAAAATGTATGAATGGATGTGGAGCACTTTAACTATCAACCTTATTCCTAGATTCCATGAGACATTTTGGTATTCTGGTTGCAACTTCTGGTCTCGTCGTGTTACTAATCTGGAATTTTCTATTATTGTAAATCGCTGAGCGCACATTAATTGAGTGTTTGATTATTTTCAAGAGATATATCAAGTTGTTTTCTGTTGTAGGTTGCAAATGTGGTCAGGAATGTAAAAGAATCAAGCGTCTTTATTGCTTTATGTCATCATAATGACATTTTTATGAGACACCTGCTCAGAATTCACGCAACACACAGACACACATAAAAGACATCCATGGAAAAATGAAGAATGAGCATTCCTAGAGGAGATCCTCAAAAATGCAAAAACACAGTATGGAAAGAAAACCAGGTCCTGTATAAACAGGCCAGGAACAAATTGAGGAGATCCAGGCAGCGAGGAGAGACTACAGCAAGAGGCTAAAAACTAGCTTGTAGGCTAATGACCCTACTACAGATTGGAAATCTTCTATAATCATCACGGTTTACAGGACATGTCAAATTCAAGTTGGTGTCTGATCCGACGGATAATCAGATAGTATGAAGTTGTTGCATTTACATCTGGTTCAAGAGACAATGTCAGGTCCTGGAGTCCTCATGCCTGAGAGCTTGTGCTGACCACCTGACATGACCCCACCTGTCAATCATCATGGAGGCTCGTCAGTAACTGACCAATCAGAGATCACAATTTGTCCTAAAGTGAACCGCCCCTGACATCCAGAAGCTGCTCACCCGTTCCCTCTGACAACATTCCAGGATTGGGCTTCATTAAAAAAAATGATAAAAATGGTTAAATGTTGTCAGCAGGGAAAGTACAATTCAGACATGGATTATCTCAAATGTTTTTTTTCCTTTCCTGAAACTTAAAATGGAGTCTTGTAAAAGATGGATATGTGGCCGATCGACCTCATGAAAAGATGAAGACAACAGTGATCAACAGGGAACTACTGTATATTCGTCTGCACAAAGGTAACTCCATTTGGTACAATGAAAACATCTACTGCAGCATGCAGTAACTACTTTAAGTTACTAATATCTTTTTCTTAAGTTGGGTAGAAGTTGGGTATTTAAATTTGGCCTTTAACGTCGATTTTAACTACACAGACATGATTTACAACTCATTTGGAAAAAATGTTCCCTGTCTTTTTTGCCTTATTATTAGTAGGTAAGCCAAAAATACCTCTTTTAGAACCCTGAGCTTCACTATCCCCCCCATTAATAATGTCTTTGTTGTCGGGGGTTAGCTCGGTCTGGGGTACACTCCTTCGTCGGCCCCCACTGTGATTGCATGTGTGTCTGTGCTCATTTAAAATATTACTATGACTGCAGAAGTGTATGTCTAAAGGGCATTAAAGCTGGGGTTGTGATGAGTGTGCAAAAAATGCTCTCATTGACCCCTCTGCACACAAACAGTAACACACACACCAATAAGCAAATATGCAGGTTTTATAGGGTTAAGAAGCTTGGTCAAGGACACTTCAACATCACAACTGTCTGATTGCCATGCAACTAGTATTTCCATTTACGTTGGTCTAAGTAGTCCACAGCATTGAACTTGATGCGCCTGCAAAGCAAACTGATGCAGCATCATCGTTATGTGATGCTACTGCAAAGTAATCTGTTGCAGCAGTGGCATCATCGGATGCTTCTGCAAGGTAATCTGCTGCAGCGGTATTATCGTCTGGCACCAAAAAAAGTGCTCACTTCACCATAGGAATAGAAAACATGCATGATCTGCCAACATCATTTTAATGACATATATTTCCTCACTAAATAGGCCGCGCCGTCTTTTGTTGTAAACAACTTTAGGGTCCAATTTCCAGTTAATCTCTGTTGTTCCATGTGCAGCTGAAGTACATGATATTCTCATCCATCTGCACCGCTGTTGCCTTTGTCTTTTTCATGTTTTCAGATCAGGGGAAATAGTCGACTGGAAGGTTTTAAGGGAGTTTACCTCTTTCACCTCTTCTAGGAATGTGAAAAATACATTTCTTGTCTCCCCATGCCTCTACGCCCACTCCCACGTATCTCGCACATGTCGCAAAAACAAGGGTAGAATGAGTATAGGCAGAGACAGAAAATGAGACCTTTACAAACCGGGACCAACGGCATTGCTACTCACGTTCACAGTTAGGAGAGGAACAGTGTAATTTCTTTTTTCACAAATTGTCAACAACTGGAACCCCCACTTTTGAAACCATGCAAACTGATACAAGATTTAATTTAGCCAAAAATACAATGCATCCTTTGTGTGTAATCCATGTGAAAGCATGACTATATAATGAACATAGCTAACAAAATGTTGAACCCAAGATTTGAAAACAAAGATGATGATTCAGTTGCCTAATCTGAGTAATATTTAGGGTTCTGCCTCATGTTTAAAAACTAGTTTTTTGTTGCTATTTTTGCACATTAAACTAATATTAGCAATACAAGCCGAAACATTAAATTTTTCTGCATTCCATGCATTAAAATGCCTGAAGAACATGTGCACTATTGGAAGTAGTAAAGTACCATTTAGTTACATACAAACAGTAAGAAGTGCAAAAAGCTAATCTAACATTGCAGGTATCTACATTTTACACACAGTGGCCATGATGGACTTTAAAAAGAGGGCTGGTGAAAACGTCTTACTTTGAAAGTGGGGATTCTGACCCCAGGGCCTGTTCCTATTGAGATTCATGATTTGGATTCCAGGGTTGGTTCAGATTTTTTTGGAGTGAACTTTTGGGGTGAAATTATTCTCAACAATAATTACTTTTCCTGTAGTGTTCAGGGTGTCATGAGCTTATAGAAAAGTCAAAACATCTTTGAGAGATGGAAGGTTATCCCTGCTTTCGCAGACTTTAGCAATATCAAATATCTCAAATAAAAAATGTATTGCCTGATGGATACGCAGTAAGGACATTAAAAAGAGGATATTCAACTTTTACAGGAGACTTTTGTTAAACTTGTTGTTTTCTCAGCTGAACAGAATCCCGGTGGTTGAAGCTGGGTTTAGTTTTGGTCCACCTCATCAGCTGCAACTTCTCAGTCTGCTATAAGTCTACTAAAATTAGATTTTGTCGCTGGCTGTTATTTGTGCAACAACATTACACACGCCTGTCCTTTCAAGGTCTTTTTAAATGATCCTCCTGGTGTGGTGATTCTGAACAGGTGAATAAAATCTTGTAAATATCCGTCTTAGGTTGGATGAAAATTATGTTATAATTAGGTACAAATTCTCCATAAGTCACATTAGCTTTAGCGTGGTTAAATTAATATACACATGGTGTCCTTGATCATAGTGTTATCCTTTGTTATAAATGTACAATGTTTGTAGATAGATGGAAAACAGGGTCCTTTGCTTCAGAGACGAAACCAATCAACACAGGTCAATATTTCAAAGCATATCATCTGTGTTCCTATAAACATAATTACTAACAGATTTTATAGGGATGTTTAATTATTGCCATCTTTCTGACATTTTATGACACATTTTTTTTATTTTTGCTTTGAATTGCTGCAATCATCTACATTTATCCATTTCAACTGTCTTGCTGTCTTCAAAGCAACAGAAAAAATGTTGATTTTGAAGAATATTGAAATCAATTTTTTTTACGGGGGAGGAGGAGGGGGAGAAAGTGAGACAGGAAGGTTGTCAGCAAGTGCAGATTGTGGTTTCCTTTGCCGTTGACATCAGCTTCCTGTTTGTGTTATATCTGGCTCAACCGAGACACGGTGTCCCGCTCTTCCATTCTCATTCTCAGTTGTCCTCATTTGCCGTCTATTTTCCTTGCTTTATTTTCATTCATAGAAAACGATGGAGACTTCAGCTGTGCTTCGCTCTAACGGTTTCCTTGTTGATAGTTTGTAGTATGTCCCCTAAAGGATTTATTGAGTTAAAAACAATTGTTGAGTGACAAATGAGAAAATTCCAATGCGGAATGAATGATAGATGAATGAATGAAGACTAAGGTTGAAGAGGTGCTGCAGAATCCCAGAGAGCCGCTCTGCACAGGCTTTCAGAACTCTGGGGTAGACACCATCTGGACCTGCAGCCTCGTTCTGGTTCACTTTCTCCAGCTGCCTCTTCATCTGACTTCTAGAGACAGAAAGGTGGGAGGGGGAGGCGACGGGAGCCTTACCATCTTCTGATTTGGTTGAAGACCAACATGCAGATCAGAAGGGCTAATTCATTCATTCATTTAATTGTGGATATATTATTTCATACACACATTTATTCATTCTAACATATATACCAGGGATCTTCAATTCCAGTCCTTGAGGTCCGTTGTGCTGCAACTTCATGTGTCCCTGCTTCTTCACACCTGAGGCAAATAATCAGAGCATCAGCAGGACTCTGGAGAACTTGACTCCAAAATGAGGAGGTAATTCAGCCCTTTGATTCAGGCGTGTTGGATCAGGGTCACATCTAAAAGCTGCAGGACACCGGACCTCGAGGACCGCAATTGAAAACCCCTGATATATACAGGACATGAGGGGTTGGGTAAGTTGCTTTAAAAATGTTCCTGGTTACAATAACTCCACCTAAAATGTAGCATTTGTAGAGGTATTTCCATTACTTCAGCAAGCAATGTTACCAAGTTCTTTAGTTACCTTTTAATTACTTTCCATTTGAATCCGTCACAGGTGGGTGGCGCTGTAAACTGAAGTAGCTAACTGATTAGAAGAACTGGGATTTAGGGTTTCTGGAAGGGAACCGGTTCTAGTGGATCTGTTCCTTTCAAAGAGCCCATTTTGAATTTTGAAAATGTACCCCAGGAGAGCTGCAGGCTGGGGTATGCACATACTTACCCTCACAAGCTGTTCAGACAAATCAGTTGACCAACATACATGTTTTCAGACTGCAGAGGAAGCCAGAGTACCTTGAGAGAACCGACACATGCACCAGGAGAATGTGAAATCCAAATTTGAGTACATGTTGTTGAATGGTTACATTTCCTACACTTGTGTGTTGTTTTCCTTTATTCTTTATATGATTTTATTACCCACCCACCTCTACTGGCATGCTGATACGTGCATAAATACACCATTTGCCATACAAATCAAATTTAGCAAAGTTTGTTTACTTCTATTAACACTTATGTCCTTAATTATGGCGTTGTTTATCTTTTCATTGCTTGAATACAAATATTTGTTTATCCAGATTTATTTATTGGAACTATAATACCTACAACTATATCCTTTTATAGCAAATAATTGGCAAATTTAATACAAATTGTCCAAATACAGCATGGTAGCAGAGTATAAATATAATTTTACTATTCAATTCAATTTGATTTATATAGCGCCACAACACATGTCATCTCAAGGACTTTACAAAGTCAAATTCAATCAAATCATACAGATTGGTCAAAAAGTTTCCTATCTAAGGATACCCAGCAGATTGCATCAAATATTGACAAGTAGTATTCACTCCATGCATTGTCCATGCCTTTGCAGCAATCCCTCATACTAAGCAAGCATGAAGTGGCAGTGGAGAGGAAAACTCCCCTTTAACAGGAAAGAAAAACTCCAGTAGAACCAGGCTCAGTGTGAACAGTCATCTGCCTCGACCGACTGGGGGTTAGAGAAGACAGAGCAGAGACACAACAAGAGAGACAAAAAGCACAGAATCACACATTGATCCAGTAATCCTTTCTATGTTATATGGTAATGACAGAAGATCTGCCTCCCCCTGGATGGTATCGCAGTTAACAGAACGCCAGACCAGGTGTACCTACTATGAAAAGAAAAAAGACAAAAAGTTAAATCTGAAATAACAACAAACAATGCAAATTGGAGAACAGTAGGAGAACTCAGCAGAGTAAGAGAAATAGACCCTGATATCCTCCAGCAGCCTAAGCCTATAGCAGCATAATTATAGAGATAGTAAGGGTAACATGAGCCACTCTAACTATAAGCTTTGTCAAAAAGAAAAGTTTTAAGATTAGTCTTAAAAGTAGATAGGGTGTCAGCCAAGGGGGAGTTTTTTCTCTCCACAGTCGCTTCATGCTTGCTCATCATGGACAGTTCATGCAAGCCTGTGTTTATCAAGTTGGACATCTAGCTCAAACAGATCATCATATGGACTGAACAAACTTTATGTATCTCCACTCCACCACCAGTTTCAGACCTGGGGGGAAATATCCCTATTCTCATACGCCTGCTTATGCATATTGAAGTATAATTCAGTGTGAATTTTTCCTGCCGAGGTCTGAGCGCCAAACTCTTAAAATATTGTATCAATAAAATTCTTCTAATTGCCTTTTCTTTCTGTGTGAGTTTTTCAGATTGAAATGGGATTTAAATGACATGTCTTGGTCAAAACATAACAGCAATTTTTTTTACTTTATTACCACAGGCCAATTTCATGCCATCCAGATTAGGTGATTGATTAAGAAAATTATTTCTTAATGACTCCAAGTTAATGTTGCCACACTCCAACTTGAAAACAGAAATGTGCACATTTGTATAAAACACCACTAATGCATGAAACCTAAAAACATTTTTATGATCATTGGAAACCCATTAACTTGCATTGAAAGATATTTTCTTGGATCATTTTATGTCTTAATACTGAATAGACCAGAATAAGGCTAATTTTGAACTTTTATGTTTCAAAGTGAATTTTAAATTATGTACGTTATCAAGTTAAAATAATAAAAGTATTTTTTATAGCACTGTATATATATAATGTATTTACTTACTTGTAAAAACATAATTTAGTTTATATTTACTGCCTGTCCTATTATCTTCTTTTGATCCCTCTTGTGGGGTGGGGTGGGGTTTATGAGCGGTTGGTTTTTGCGTACTTTTATAGTTAAAAAAACAAAAAAACTGACCATACAAATTGTGAGTAAAAACTGTTGGTGCCAACAGCTCTGGTTTTACGTTCTCAAACCAAGACGCACAGAAACAACACTGACATGTAGGGTCTTATTCTAACACCTTTTCACAATCTTACCTTTTAAATAAATCTGTGTATCCTAAATGGGAAGTCAATCTACCACACTCAGTAGTTTTAAATATAACATGAGAAGATGTAAGCCTTTCTGATTAAAGTGCCACAATTAAAAAGATGAAATGAAATAAATTAGGGTTGAATTAGTTCCGTAAGTTAACCACCGGGCCACCACTTTAACACACAGTTAGGGTAAAACCAGCCTGATTGCAGTAATAATGTACTCAGATATAGTCAAAGCTTGCTGAATTTTACCACATGTATTTCCTGTAACCAAACCTCCATCCAGCAACTCTTCATAACTGCGTAACTCTCCGCTAGCGCTGCTTTTTGTTTTTGTTTTATCTCGACCAACTGGTGAGAGAAATGTTAGCTGCCACATGTTAGTTTATAACCTATCCAAATATGTATTTAATTAAAGATTTCAGTATACTGTAGTGTTTACTGTAAAGTTGAGCAGTTGGTTGAATAGTCAGAAAGAGATACAGTATTATAATTTCCCAGGTAGCTTTGTTTGAGATTGCTTGAGAACATTAAGATCACCAAGACGGTAGTAGAAGTTAGAGGGAATAGGGAGGAGAATTCACTCTAAACAGATGCCAGTTATCAAGATGTCATCTCAAGACACTTTATAAAGTCAGTATATCCAATCATACAGACATGGTGAAAGGTTCTCTATATCAGGAAGACCAGCAGATTGCATGGAGTTAATTTGTTGCAGCATTCACTCCTCCTCTGATCATGCAAATAGCAACAGTGGAGAGAAAAACTCCCCTTTAACAGGAAGAAACCTCCAGCAGAACCAGAACCAGGCCATCTGCCACGACCCACTGGGAGCTAGAGAAGACATGCAGGACTGAGACTATAGATGTAAAAATAATAATTAGTTTTAACAAAAATTGCAGGAAGTGCAACAATTGATTATGTACTCCTCTCAATTTACATGGAAGCAGCATTATTTGATTTGTGTCTTTTTGTAGCAGGATAATAATGTTCCTGCTTCCCTAAATACCAGTCATTTGAGTCTAGTCATCTACAGATACCAAGTTCCATTCTATTAAAGGTAATCAAATCATTACCATGTAGACCCTTAACACCTCGGTGCATTTAAAAAGCAGTAAAAGATCACCACATTTGTTTTGAATGAGTTCCCCTTAACTCACCAATGACATTCAGGTTGCTGCCATCCCTCCTCTTTTACCTTGACAGCAACAGATGTTTTGTAGGAACCACCGTTTCAGCAGGTCAGTCTTGAAGTATTACATCCCCTGAATCTTTTTTTCATCATTTGTTTCTGTAGATGTATCTGACTCCATACATGCAGCTTCAGTCTTCTAAAAACCCTCATCTTGCTCCTGCATATTATGTTTTCATGCCGAGGCAGTTTTCTGAAGGGCTAGCTAGGCTGATGCCAGCAGGTTCCCTCCTTGTTGAACTGTTGACTTGAATTGTTGATCATTTAGCTTGTAGCATTTTTCATTTTTCATTTTCATAAAGTGCAGAAAGAACTTCCAGAAAAAAAAGCTGTTGTGCTGCTTTTAAGACGTAGCGCTTTGCTTTGAAAGCTTCAGCTTTGCTCAGCTCTTCCCTACACAGACATCAGCCTGGACACGGTGCAGGGAGCATGGAGCCTGAGACAGATAGACAGGAGGATGCAGCAACCAGTACGCTCTCTGCCTCACTGTAAATATAGTTTTGAAAGATTTTTTTAAAGCTAAATGTTGATTTAATGGATCAACAAAAATCTAACCATGGCCAATATAACAGCTTCTGGTCGGCCTGACATAAAACCACAGACAGTTCAACAACAATAAGTATCTGGAAAACCCCAATAACAATCATTTATGGATTCATTGCTAGAGGCCGCAGTCTTCCATGTCTGATGTAATATTAAAACTCATTATCTAGTCTGGTCAAGTCCAATTTTAAATTAGACTAAAAGGGTCATTACTGACACCAGATAGAGTTGATGTACCATTTAGATGAATCTCAGTAATTATGAGTGTATGAAAAAAACAGGTCTTCTAGTTATGCCATGGTGAGGAACTGCAGAATAGAAATATCTTCTTTCATTCCACCTAGGATAAACCAACGTCTCTATTCTTACACGAGATCGATAAAGGAAGCTCTGTTACTTCTTTCAACAACATTTGGAGAAGTTTTTATTGTGAATGGCATGATTTGTATAGTTTGTGATTACTTTACCCAGGAAGGAACCTTGTTAAACACCAGTAAGTCAGTCATCTCTCCACGTTGTCAATTTCAAAGTATGAACAGGAAGAGGTTCTGAAGACAAGAATAAATCGGCTAGAGACAACTTTGACGACAGACCCGAAAACAACAAACCCCGTGTCATGATATATCAGAGTAATATCATGATATCGTTTGTTCTAGCAGGAGATCAGCTAACACACGCACATACGGGACTGTAACCATGTGGATCAAGCAGCAGCTGCGCTCCGTCTACATGCCACACTGCGACTGCTGCCGGTGCCTCCGGACGCTACACATTTGGCTGAAGGACTGTCCGCAGCGTGAGCAGCTGTAGGGCTTCTCCTGCGTGTGGACGGTCCGGTGCCTCTTTAGGTGACTCGAAGAGATGAAGCTCTTCCCGCACAGTGTGCAGCGATAGCGCCTCTCACCGGTGTGGACCAGAAGGTGGACCCTCAGGTTGTTAGGCTGGGCGAACCCTTTTCCACAGTGGGGGCAGGTGTACGGTCTCTCCCCTGTGTGCACCTGCTGGTGCTGCTCCAGGGCAGCAGCGCTTGGGAAGACAAGCCGACAGACTGGGCACACCAGCAGCTCTTTAGGAAAAGCGGAGGCGTTCCTGGGAGGCCGTGGGTGGCTAGGTGTCCTCCCGGCAGGACCCGTGCAGTGGGAGGGCGGAGCAGGACGGGGAGCAGCTATGACAGCAGCAGCTACAGCAGCCATGTCAAAGGAGGAGGTGAAGGCAGCCACTTCATGAGTGCCAGCTGTGATGGTCAGGGGGGCATCTACAGCGTCCCCCTCTCCCTGGGAAGGAAAAGATGAAGCATGTCCCGTGCTTGTGTTCCCCAAACCCAGCTGTGCGACTGCGTACGCTGCACCAAGATGGCTGACCCGTTCCTGCATCCAGGTCAAATCCAGGTCCAGGTTAAGGTCAGAGCTGGGGTCTTCTGATTTAACAGCAGCTGCCAGGTTTGAAGGATGAAGGTTGTCATCTGTAGTGTCGACTGTCTGCACGTTTGGCTTCAGATCACTGCCTGCTAGGCACTCGGTAAACTCCCTGCAGACAGACCCAGGGCTGTGCACCCCAACACCGCCGGTGGGAAAACTGTTACACAAGGGTTTTATGGACTTTCGCTTTGCTGGAGGCCTGAAGGTCAGGTCTATGGTGGCAGCAGAGGGCGAGGGAGAAGACTGGGAGGAGGACATTACGGTGCTGGCACCGGCGTCACTGATGAGATCAGCAGGAGGAGTTTCCTCACTTGGATGCTGGGCTAAGAAAGGACAGACGAGGAAACGTAAAGAGAAGTGTTGAAAACAATAAAATACAAGAAAAAAGAATCCTCTAAGGAGATCCACGGGGGTTCAGAGAGGTCAACCCCCATATTCTGTCATTCTTATTGTCAGGGTTACATAGCCGACCAAGTTTTGATCGGCTATGTAACCCTTTTAGGTTACAAATTAAATCTGCATAAAAGTTAACTTTTGTTTCAGATGAAGAATCAATTAAACTGAGCTTGTTCGGCCTCCTCTTTAATATCCATCACTGTGCAGTTTGTTTATCTGGGAATCATGATGTCCTCATCATAATGTGACATTAAACAGCACATTGACTGCTCCATATATCAAATTGTAGCAAACTAGCATCAAAAACGTTGTTTTCTAGAGGTGTATTTAGGATACTTTATTTATTTTAAAGACTATGGGAGCAGTAATTGCAGAATTCTTTCCACAAAAAGAACTAAAATCAAACAAAGGAGAAAATAAAGCACATTCACAGCTTCCTTAGACAACTCCCTTACGGTGCTGTAAGAGTGCAAGTAAATTTGAGCACCATTTAATTCTATTCAGCTTATTTATAAGGTGCCGACTCACAACAAAGGTCACCTCAAGACACTTAAAAAAAAAAAAATTAACTGGGGAACTCTATGACTTTTTGTTTTTTTTCACTGTCACCCTGTACCCCAGTAGAGCTGCAGTTAAGTAACATCTGCCCAGTAGTCAATGGCTGCTTTCATTTCGCTGAAATTCATATAGGTCTGCTAAACATTTTGGAACCCAGATAGTTGCCTAACTTTGACCAGCAGATGTCGCCCTTATCATCTGATTTCAAAGGCCTTGAGTACTGTTGTGTTCTACAATTGTGCTTAAAGCTTCACTGGTTGAAAAAGCTTAATTTTTCATTGCTTTGTAACCTGCATGCATACTCCGGCTTTGGCTAAAGGATACAAATGTAAAATAATCCTACTATGGCTGCTAAACCGTATTCAGACTCTCTTGGCAGGTTTGAAAGCAGGAAGACTAAATTGTAGAACTGAATCAAAAAGGCGAATAAAGTGTCTAAGGGTTTCCACAGTCATGCAATGATGTCACAGTAGCTTTTCCATTTTATTTTACATAGTTTCCCTCTAAATGATCTGTCTGTTTTTAGTTGATTAAGACAGGACATGTGACACATTAAAGGAGAAGCAAAATTCTCAAATGATTTATGTTTGTCGGATTAATTACATCACAAACACCTGGCAGCTTAAACCGGGGTGTGTAAATTCAATGAAAGTGTGTCTTGTTGTGACCAGGGGGCCATGATTACAGTACACCTGGAAAGAAGATAAGTGATTTTGAAACTATACTTTATACCACTACCACAGACATATGCACAAAGATGAACACCTTAAAGCAGACAAAGCAGACCTGAAAGGGACCATGACAGACTGCTACTGATCCATCTCGGTGAACATCTTTGCTACCTTTTCAGGATCATAACAGATTTTTAGAATTATGTTGACTTTTGGGGACAAAAATCCAATCCAAAGTTTTTTCTTTTGAATAGCGCAGCTATCTAATTTGGTTTCAATGGTCATTTTTAAATGGTAATATTAATACCGTTGCAAATTGGACCATTTTCAAGAAAAAAATCCATCAAACTTTAATTTCCTACCTGAAGCATAACATTATAAAGACAAGACACCTCAAACCTCAAACTCATCTCAGTCACATTTTACTGTGGAATTATAAACTATTTAATGAGCTTTGTTTTCAAGAAAATTGTTCCTACAATCTAGTTCAGTTAAACTTTTGTGCTGAAAATGGTTATCACACAGGTTGTTTTTTTTAAATAATTTTAGATTAGTAGTAACTGTCCTGCTTACACCAGGTGTCTGCAGCTTCCACATGCATAATCATGAAGGACACTGTGAAGAAATCCAGTAGAAATCCCTATCCACTTTCATTCATGTCATTCTTTGACATCAGGTGTTAGTACTGCTAATCTCCCAAAGTTTTGTTACGCTATCACCATTTTCCAACTAAATGCACTCAGATAACAGGACGCTTAGCTTAATTATTGAGGACTGCAGAGGTTTATTACACTGAAGTAGAATACAAGATGTGAAAGTCTGTCCAGCGAGCACAAGGATAATCTTCAGTTCTCCACAATCAAAAAATTCTCCTTTTGGACCTTTACACGCAAAACTCCCCACAACTTGATCTGTGTTCAGTTCTCAGAGAGCAGATGGAAAAAGCAACAAACAGTGACCCGTCAGTAAGAAGACACGACTGGGTCACCCTCTGTCAACATTTGACTCCTAATGGAAATTTGTTTATTATTGAAATATATAGTTAAATAAAACTAAATTTGTACATGCTGAAGCTTACAAAAACACACATTATTGCAATCTTGAAACGTTTATGCCCAGGATATAAAGGTATAAGCTGTGAAACGGTTGGACTGACCCACACGCAGCTACCTAACTATGAAGGGAGACCCACTCACCAGAAGAGAGGCCACCATAGTCGGTGCTGATGTTGACCTCCACCTTAACATCCAGGCTGCAGCTCTCTCGCTCCTTTTTCTCCTGCTTCTCCACCTGCAGTTTAGTTTCTTCTTGCTGGGATACAGTGATCAGACCAAACAAATAGCTGACTCATTTTGTGTAGAACTGTATTTATCAGCATATATGCTCCTATTTTACTCAGTAAAGAATTGTTTTGTATTTTAAAATACAGACTTTATTTGATTGTGTTGTAAGAGCTTGCACTGTATTTATTTTATTTGTGGTGACTATCTGTGAATGAGGTGTGGATTTGAGCATGAGCGTATGTGTTGTCAGTCTTTCTTTGACTGTGCATTTGCATAGAATGTTGTTTTTCTTTTTCAACTACATTTGAAAACCCCTATTCCAAAGCCATTGTGCTGAGTAATATTTACCTGTGAAATATGATGAAATGGGACATCTTCAGAGGCTTCAGGAAGAGGCGTCACCAGAGGCTGATGGTTGCTGGAAACTGAAAAATACCACATGACACAAGTCCTTTCCATAAGTCATCTGGTATTATATTTTATACATCCTCCTTTACCAAACACCAACATCTTTTAACGCAATTGCCTAGTCTTAAGACAGGTTACCAGTCTTGGACTATTGTTTTTAGGTTTTCTAAAAGTCTTTCAAAGAGTTTCTGTGAAGAATGGCTTCTTTAGACTAACTACAGGTCCACTCTGTGTACCCGCCCAAGATTTCCAATGATAATGTCCCCCAAGCTTCAGGACTGTTGTGAACTTAGTGACAGATACAACTGAAAGAAGCGGACACAGAAACGGAAGACAACAGCAACAGAATGCAGGTCAAAACTATTGGGCGTCAGGGTGTAGACGTGTCACTGAAACAGATGATTTGCTCCCATCATAACCCCATGGTGGCAATCATCTTTTAAAACATAGAGGCCACAGAGAAGCTTAAATGCACTGGAATAAAAGAATGGAGAGAAGTGTAATCACAAGATATACTAGAAATTAGGAGGTTAAAGGAAGTATACCTGATTCTGCACAAATTTAAACAATAAGCGCGTTTACACTATTGAGAAGAACTGTTTAGTTTGAATTGTAAGCCCCGCCCGCAACTGTTTTTCCCCCAATAAGAAAACATCCTTCTCTCTCACCTGGTCTACTCCCAGTTGATATGCACAAGACCAAACACGCCCCTCAAGCTCCAGAGGAAGCAAGGCTTCACCAAGGGACTTTTCTTTGTTTTCTTTGACACAAAATGGCTATGTCTTGGGTAAACGATATTTCCTTATGGGAATGGTCAACGTTTTTACATGCATACCATGTTGTTCTGTTTACATACCCTGTCATGCACGAGCTGGAGAAGCTGCTGCTTAGCAACAGCTCCTCACCTCGTCGTGCCATTGGTCATTCTTGTATTCCTACTAAAAGAGCCTGGAACCGATTGTGCAATCAATTAGTCAATTGTTATTATCAGATTACGTCTTTTAACCCAGAATACATTTGTGTAAAAATAATTTTTCTTAACCACACTAAAATTAATTAAGGTATAGTTCCTTTAATATTTAAAACATATTGTGTAAAAAAGAAATCACTAGAACTCCTGGAGATGGCACAGAGAGGGAAAAGGTCTGATCATCTCACACAAACTGTAACATATAAGAACAATATATGTGAAACGCTTTGAGAAGGGCATTTAAGGGAAATACAAAAAGGTTTATAAAGAAAGCAAAATTGCGGCATCAATCAAGTATGTGTGCGTGTGTGTGTGTGTGTGTGTGTGTGTGTGTGTGTGTGTGTGTGTGTGTGTGTGTGTCTGGAGTTAAAGTTAAGGAGAGGACTAAGAGACACAAGAGATTTATTCAGTCATAATGGGGAATGTGAGGTATCTGGCTAACAAGGTAGATGAACTGGCAGTTCTGTCCAACAACCAGTCTGGTTTGATCTGCTTCACTGAGACTTGGCTTCATAACAAAATACCAGAGAGTGGGACTGAACTTGGTTTTCACTTGTCCGAGCAGACAGAGGGAAACCAAGCAAGAAGATCAGAGGGGGAGGTCTTTGTTATGGTGCAGTTTTTGGCCTGCCTGTCTCCCCGTGAACTTTCCAGCACTTTCCACCTCTCATCCAGCCCAGTTATTTCATTCTCCACTCCACCTTCTGAGCAGTTCCACCTACCGTTCCTAATCAAGCCCGGACTCAGTTCACCTGTCAACACTCCTACTTAAGCCTCCCTTAGTCTGCTCTTCCCTCAAACCTCGTCCTGCCAGTGCTACCCACGTCTGCCTGCCGGAGCTCCCCACATCTGCCTGCCAGAGGTCCCTACGTCTGCCTGCCAGAGGTCCCTACGTCTGCCTGCCAGAGGTCCCTACGTCTGCCTGCCAGAGGTCCCTACGTCTGCCTGCCAGAGGTCCCTACGTCTGCCTGCCTGAGATCCCTACCTAAGTCTGCCGGTTTCAGTGCCTGCTCTGGCTCCGCCGCATCTCCAGCCTCCACCATCATAACCTTCCCCCGTCAGCTCCATTCCGGTACAGTCTCTGGTCACCATCTCCATTACTCAAAGTCTTCAATAAAACTCCTTAAAACGAAGCTCTGTGTGTGTGGTGGTGTTTGGGTTCATCAGAACAAATCCTGACAGTCTTCTTCTCTTGATCAACTGCAAATGGTGTCTTCCTGGACATGTTATGGTGAAGGAAAATGTCTGCACCTCTGACATTGGGCTCCTGCTGCTAAGCCTGAGGCCTTACTACTTACCATACGAGTTCTCACATGGCATCCTTGTAGCTATTGATGTGCCTCCATCCACAACAACAAGGCGAGCCTGTGACATCATCCACATCCTAGCAGGATGTCTGACTCAGCATCCTTAAGCTTTGGTTATGACCAGTCAGGATTTCAACCATGTCTCCTTCTCTCCGATACTGACAAACTTTAAACATTACAGGAACATTCAATAAATTAGAATATGTGTTCCAATGAGACTCATTTGTCAGATTAAAAGTACCTTTTTGAAAATATAATTTTAGCAAGTATTAAACATACTTTTCATTAAAGGAGTTATAAGTAAGATATTTACTGTAAAATTAACTTAAATCATTCTCATTTGTCACCTTGGATGGAAGTAAGATTCCCTATAAACAAATCAGCCCTCTCCATGAACAATGTCTTAATCACGTTTTTCTCCTTTCAAACCTAGAGGTACTGACCAGGGGTCCGTTCTTCGTACGTTGCTTAAAACATCCGAGATCAAATGACACATCCAAGATGACTTCATCCGGCTAATCATGATCCGGCTAATTGGGTTCTTCCAACACACCTGTTGTTTACGATTAGTATGGCTGGATTGAGTTATCTGAGACAACTGCGCGTTCATGCGTTTGTTTAAAAGGGGAAATGTATCGATAGTAGAAACAATGATCAGCAGTGCTGCTATTGGCTGTTCAGCATGGCCAAAGAACGCCCACAGTTTTTCTCCCAAGCAGAACACGAGCTTTTAATGAAAGGTTATGCCGAAATTTGAGTCATTAATTAAAACGACAGGGAACACCTTAAAGTCTGCTTAAACCAGGAAAGAGGGCTGGCAGAAAGAAGCAGACAAATTAATGCGTAAATACTGTCCATGGTAGATGTTTCTATCACTTTCTACAGTATGTATTTTTGCATTTTAATAATCTCATATTTACTTTGTTCTTTTATATCAGAGCCTCCACGGGACCCACTAGATTCTAGTGGGTCCCGTGGAGGCTCTGATATAAAAAATTAATAAATTGTTCCCATGTTCTAGTGACTAGAACATGGGAACAAGTAAAAGTGAAGTACAAGAATATTCTACAAAATGGTAGCCTTTAATTATTATACTTTATTTTAAAAAGGCACTTGTTATGTCAAGAGATCCAAATATCGGTGTCATTCCTTAGACACTGGAAATAAAGAACGCATGCAAACTGGGATTTTTAACAAAAAATTATTTATCTATAAAAAAATGACGTTCTTCCTTTTCCAAGTCATCCACAGTTTACACGGTGAAAAACTGTATTGCTCTGTGTCTAGATAGTCCATCCATAGTTTTTTCTAATACAATATACGGCTCGACAGGAAGCAAGCCTTTCAAAGTAAAACTAAACTTCACAATAAAACGGCCTGAACAAATCTTACCGAATATGATAAAAATAAAAAGCAAACCATCATACAAATAACTTAAATATTTTCTATTTATGGCTCTAACACCACTTTTTCCTCTTTAAAAGCCACTGTTAAATGATGTGTTTGTCTGTTTATAACAGCCACCAAGAAAAAATCTCTCTACAATTTCACTGTCGCGCTGCTCTAAAGGATCCTGTCTATTGCACAATACGCGATTAATTCGAAAAGCTCTAAAATTATTCTTGCACCTTCCGCAACAGGTTGCTGTCGTAAAAATGGACATGGCTACGGCAGACTTCCCCATCTCCTCCGCTTATACAGCCGTGATCTAATCTTGTTTACATGAAATAAGCCTGCTCCCGAGCAGGTTTAAGCTGGCGCACATGTTGCTATGACAACAAGTGCAGGAAGTCTTTCGAAGAACCAAACGATCCAAGATCATGCCAAATCGTCAACAATCAAATCCAGCTAACTGAGTTAGCGACGTACGAAGAACGGACCCCAGAACTACTTCAGTCCAGAGTGTAGCCCATGTTTACTTTCTGGTTCCTGAGCCAATCATATGAGAGTTCCCAAGGTTCCCAACACAGAGCATAGCATTTGGTATTTTATCTTGGCAAAAGAGCAGCAGCCTGCTAACATGGAAACCAGTAAGAGCAACAGACCAGAAACAGAACAGCATACAATGTCATATACCTATCCTGTGGAAGTAAAAATTCAGAGGCGTTTTAAAGCAACAACGGACCGTTGAGTGAATGGCGGGTCTCTGTGAAAGGAATCGTGTTTGTGTTGCTTCAATTTTAACCTCTAGGAGTCATTATTACTTATTGTTCCTTTAAGCCTACATTTGAGTCATTGGTTTTATGTTCTATTCTGATCTTAAATGTCATGTTTTTTATTATATGTAAGAGAAATAAAGACTGTGAAGTTCTGAACCAAGGATGCTGAGGACGCCCTACGAGAACGATTCAGATCACAACACTGGGTTAACAGAGAAATGAAGGATTAGTTGAATCTGAAGAAGAGAACATATATGGCCAAAGACAGAGAGAAGCTCCAGACTGTCCAAAAAGAGCTCCAAAGGTGATGAAGATGAGGGAGACAAAGAATATGCATAGAAAGAGTATTGAGGATAAACTTGGACAAAAAACAAGGTGTGAAATGTATTAAGGTCCATGATTGGACAATGTCTGTTTTTACCATGTGTTAGGCATTTGCTTCTGAGCTGAATCGCTTTTTCAACATGTTCTGGTCATCTCTCTGTCTGGTGAACTCAGATAATGGATCCTTAGGATCCATCTACACCTCTACAGGAGCCCCTCCTATCTTCTCCTCTGGCCACACTCCCACCAGGATCATTCAGATTTCACTCCATCCACTCCTGTTACCCATCTGCTAGCTACACCTAACTGCTTCCAGTTACACCCACCACCAGTTGCCGTCAGTCTCACCACCATCTAAGTACAACAGGAGCTCTCCAAGCTTCGGAAGAGCAAAGCCAGTGGACCCAATAACATCTCCTGAGAAGAACTGGCAGCTCCCCTGGAGCACCTCTTTAATCTCTCTTTGAGACTGAAGCGATCCCCATGTTCTCCTGCGTTGTCCCTGTACCAAAGAATAGGAGTCAAAGAGGTCTGAATCACAACAGACCTGTAGCTCTGCTGTCCCATCTCCTGAAGACATTTGAGCGGCTGAGTATACAGCAGCTGAGGATCCAGCTAACAACATTTCTGGACACACTACAGCTTATCTGCCATGCAATGGGGTGGAGGATGCCCTCGTTTACCTGATATACAACACTCTCACTCACTTGGAGAGGCAAGGAAGCACTGCAAGACTTTTCCAGTACTTTCAACTCCATTCAGCTCTTCCTACAGCAACTGGAAGGGCTTCCTACTGCCACCCTTCTATATGCAACTGAGCCCAGACACTACTTCCTGAATCACAGACCATCTCACAGGCCAACCACAGTATAGCAGCTTCGTCTCTGACAATCAGCTATACCGGGACACCCCAGGGGACTGTATTCTTCTTACCCCTCTACACCGCTGACATCCACTTCAACTCCGGTTCTATCCACCTTCAGAAGTTTTCTGACGACTCCTCCATAGTTGGATGTATCATCAAGGAGAACGAGGAGGAGTACAAAAGTCTGACTGAAATCATTGTGGAATGGTGCAGCGGCAGAAACGATCAAAAGCCGACTGTTCCTTCAGAGGTTGTTGAGGTCTTTCAGTGTGTCTAACGAACTGCTTAAGATTTTCTACCGGTCTGGTAGCCAGTGCCCCCTCTTTTCCTGGTGGGATCAAGACTGGAGAGGACAGCAAACTAAGTAAGCTAGTTAGTAAAGCCAGCTCTGTGGCTGGACTGCAACTCAACAGTTTAGATGTCAATGTGTGAGAAGAGGATGGTAGTTAAAATACTACGTGACTGCTACTACCACTGTTGATATCACTATTATTGTTCCAGTTGTTATTACTCCTTTTTTCTTGTTAGGGTGGTGTTAGGGTGTATTGATCTCCTTCCTGGAGATCAATAAAGAATATCTCATTTTATCAGTGTAGCATCATTCAGAGTCTAACTACCTGGTGCACAGTAAGCTCTTACATATGTGCACCACTGACAGTTTACAGCGGGGTAGCTAAAAGCATTTTAACTCGGGCCATTCAGGCATCATGTTTATTTCCTGGTTGCTTGAAAGCGGGACCTGAAGCCACGCCCACAGAACAGCTGTTGTCACCAGTTGATCTCACACACCGAGAAGCTGCACCTCTGCTGGACGTTCAGCTTCAGGCTCCTAGCACTGACCCAGCCGCCTCACTGTCACCATCCAGGGAAAACAGGGCCAGGTTTGGCCTCAATCACGACATCGCAGGAGCCAGCGCTGCCTGTCAGCCACTCGTGTTTCTTTCCCCGCTAAGTCACATTCAGTGATCAGCGTGGGAGCCAGCCCGCAGCCCGGGGGCCATCTCCATCCATTTACCTTCAGGGGGCTTCAGATGAACAGCGTACATTTCCTCCCGCTGACGGCTCCTCCTCAGCCTCCGCTCGCAGTTCCTCATCTTCACATCCATTTCTTTCAGCCTCTGCCGCAGGACGTCGTTCTCCTTCTGGCTCTTTTCGAGCTCCAGGTCCATCTGAGAGCGCAGGGAAGCGTAGCCAGCGTCCACCAGCTTGCAGATTTCCACCACCGCCGAATTGGCGAGTATCTCTATTACCGAGGCGATTTGCGCCTGAAAGCCCAAACAGTCCTCATTCATCTCCGGCGGTCTTCCTGCTTGGAGATGAGCGACACGCGTACATGAACCGGTCCACGGAGCGATGCTGTCTGTCTGGCCGCACTCATGCAAAGGCTCGGCGGCGGCGTCCAGTTAAGCGTCCGCTGTGTGTCATGTTTCTATGCCTCGTCGAGTGCGCATGCGCAGAGGGCAGGTTCGCTGGCTCCGCCGTCCCTCATCATGTTAAAAAAACAGAACTGCGTTACAAAGCCATTGTTGCTATGAATTATTGGCAAGTTCATAAATAATTGGTGATACGCCTGGTTATTTTCTTGCTATGTTCTCCAAAATTTAAATTAGGCTTAGTCTTGTCAGTACGGGCCACCGTAGGTCTGGGTTATGCAGAGTAATTTAAATGCTTATGATGTAAAATCCTTCTAAATTGTGTCTGTTTCCAGTTAGAATAAACTGGTTTCCTAAACTCCAGTGTTACAAATTCTAAATGAAGTAAATTGAAACATTCGTTTACGTAATTTTTAAATTGCAATTAGTGTGATTACCGATGTTAATTATTTATTCTACTTGCACTTAGTTCTAATGTGATCATTTGATTTCCTATCAAAGTGAGAATAAAATGTATTTTCATAATATATTCCACCCATTTCTTTGTATGAAGAAGCAATTCAACTCCCTGATGGAGAATTTACCCTTTCAGAATTGACTGCTGATAGATTATACTTTATTTGGTCAAACTGATAAGACTTTATGATACATACAATACACATATAATTAAGCATCTAATCAAAATACTATACAGTTAATGACAGTTAATGATGCACCATCTATGAGGCAGTATAACCCAGATGACTGAGAATCAAAACGGTAGGCACGCATTAGTGGAAAAAAAATCTCTTTAATACAAAAATCAAAACACCAAAGAAACTATGACTCAGTCAAAAGAGAAAGACCCAGAATGGCAACACAAGCGGTTGACAAGTCACAAAGCAATGCTTGTGTAGTTTAGGCTGGGGGATCCAGGAGGAAGACGAGGAGCAGGCCTGCTACCCATAAAACCAAGACACCTTTAACCCTTATATTAATAAACAAGACAAAAACAGAAGTATTTATAATATAGATTTTTATTAACAATTTGTTTGCATTCAGGTATTGAATGAAGAAAAGGCAGCAAAATCCAAAGTTTAAACGACTGAACACTTTGGTGCAGAAAGCGTTTCACAATATTCATTAAACAGTGGCTTGTAAACTGGACAGATAAAGACTTTAAAATATGAAAACGTAAAACACGGCAATATTTCACTACTTTCTGCTCCTCCTCCAGCGCCTGTTTGCTTCCACCTCTTTCTCAGACATTCATCGACAACATAAGGAACTGTGAAATACAAAGGAAAAAAGGTTGCTAAATTAACATGATCTAAATAAAATTGGAATTTATGCTAGTATCAAGAAACAAAGGAAGCATGAAGATGCTGGCAGTAATAGGATTATTATAAGAATACTCTTTTGGTTTACCTGGGGGGTAAAGAAACAAGTAACATGTAATTACAGAGGGAGTAAGGTGTTTTTTTTTTTTTTTTTACCTGCATGATGTTCATTTTTACTCTTCCCCTGTTACGGTCATCCATGGCCTGGAAAACTCCTACATGAGAGACAGAACGTTAGTCCACTCAGAGACAAACGAAATTCAGCAGAAACTATTGCAGTCTAATTGTATTTTTTTTTTTATTTCAGGTCAGAAAGGAACGTTGATGGGTTGTAATCATGTTAACGTACTGAACATGTTCTCCAGGCGGACGATGCAGGTGAGGTAGTCATCAAAGTCAATGTCATAGTTTTCATCTGCAAACCTCAAGCCAACCAGCTGCAGGAGCTTGTTGTCCAGATGCATACCTTCATGGAGCCAAGCAGAAGTTAGATTTAAACCCAGCGGTCTAGATGGTTAATATATGATGAGATTTACACTAAAATCATTACCAATAATGGATTCTTTCTATTTCATGAAAAAAATTCAAGACTTTTCCAGATTCCAGAGTTCACAGTTCTTTGTATTCATTTTAATATATACAAATGTTTAGAAAAAAATATTTTTGAAAAACTGAAGTTCACCAATAATTTTTGCAGTTATTTCTTTAATGATCAGCCTTAAAATAAGGATCCTGCAAAAACTAGACAATACAAAAATACAAGAAAGGACACAAGGGAGGAAGGAAAAAGGGACACACGAAAGTAAAAAAAGAAAGGAAGGAAAGGTACAAGAAAGAAAAGCCAGAAAGAAGGATACAAAGTAAGAATCAGAATCAGGTTTAATCACCATGTTGCTTCATACAACAGACATGAAGCAAAAGAAAAACTCATACAAGACTGGAAGTATGAATACGGTATGGCTGTTTTACTGGACATGGACTCTATGGCTCCATCTGAATACCCTTAAGAATAGCTTCTAGCTCCTGTAAGAACTTTATTGTGGGGAGGAAAGGAGCTTGGGATTGCTGTGCTGAATTCGGACAGCCTTTAACTCCGACATCATTACATGACGGAAACATGCATGGATGATCCGAGTCAAATCCGAGTCTACACGCTACTTTTCCTCCCTCCTTCCTTACTGACTGCAGTATTCAATCAGCACTTATCATAGCGGCTGGTGATGCACTTCCGCTTTAGCTGAAGAGTCCTTGCTCTATAAAGGTATTCGAATTGAGCCTATAAAAAAATAAGTTTAATCCCAGGGAAATATAATGCAGACAAAAAGCAGACATATTTTCAGCGTGGCCACTAAATCATTAAAATGTTGTCTTTTTTCTGGCCAGTTCAAATTTGTTCTTCACTATGTCTGGCACACATATGGATCTTGCATCAAAATCCCCAACAGGTCAGACCTGGTCACCAATCCTGCCGCAATCATGACTCTCTGCACTGGTGTCCTCCAAGGACGTGTTCTCAGTCCAGTCCTGTACTCACTCTACACATGAGTGCACTTCCTCCCACAATGCAACACCCCCATTGAAACTCCATCAACTATGAGGTCAAGACACACTCTCATCTTTATAACAACAAAATAATAATATTGTTCACTTAGGAAAGTCATGGAAAGTCTAAATATATGTTTGTAATGTATAAAACTGAGATGAAAATGTAAAAGTTGAAATAAACACAACTGATCAGTTTACTCACCTGCAGCTTTAAGAGCTATGCGAAGCTCGTAAGAAGACATCTTCCCTGACCGGTCTGTGTCATAGGACAGGAAGAGCATCTGCAACAACAAGTTGGTCCTTAATAGCCTTCACAACAACAAGTTATACTCAACCCTTCACCACTGCTGATAAACCATTTCAACCTATCAATAAGTACGTACGATCCATTTCTTCATCTTATCCCAAAAGACCTTGAACTCCTGGAACTCCATCTTGCCTGTGTTGTCCACCTGTTTAATTCTGTTAAGAAAAATCTTTAAAAACATCTTGATTATGTTACATATATTCTGAAAACCAGGCCTCATAATCTGATGCATCAGGGGAGAGTGCTGCCAGGCTGAATAAATGCTTTGGGTGGCTTGCTAAGTGTGGGCTGCTTTTCTCAATGTTTGGCAGGTTTTTAGAAAGTCTTCATAGGAAAATTTGATCAATGTAGTTGTCATTGTGGGGCAGAGAAGTAAAAATGTATGCATATCAATAAACTGTTGCTGTCTTGCACTCATTAGTTTGTTTATTTTGAAACATAGAGAACCTGTCAAATTTGACAACATCAGTCAGTGAAAGTCATTGGTTAATAAGAGTCAAATGATTCAGAGAATGTTAGAGTGAGTCGGGTTTACAATTCATGCTGGTATTCATGCTTCTGAACACTTTTCTCAGGTATAACGTTTCTCTTTTCTTAGTGCTGTTTATGCGTGAAATAGTTTTACACTTTCAACATGAGTTTCGAGAGAGGTTGCAAATACGGTTGGTTTCATTTAGGTGGCCGAGTCAGATCTGGCAACCCTGTCCGAGGAATGCAGCTAAAGCCAGTGTGTGAGTCACCAAGACCAAAGCTGACATGTTATCATCCCAAAACAGCTCATGTCTCGAGAAGGTCACATCAGCCTGAGCCAACCTTATTTTGTGAACCTTCAAACTGTCTCAAGTTTTGCACTGAGTGGTTATTTAAACCGCAGTTTCTAAAAAAGTTAAAAAGCAAAACAACTGGACTTCTTCTTTTGAGAAGTTTGAAGACGTATCGCTTCCTATCCAGAAAGATTTCTCAATTCAAAATGTCTGGAGTACTGTGGAGTTCCAAGCTTTATAGTACTGCCCAACAAAGGCCTTGTAAAGGCTTAGATAACATGCAAATTGAACCGAAACAGGTCCACCCCCTTCACCAGCATTCAAACCGGAGCTAATGAGAAATGGAGGTAAGAGGCGATGAGCCACTAATGAGCTTCCTGTATGAAGTACCTGCTAACTCAGAGTTACTACCTAACAGTGAAGTAAGACGGCGTAAAACTCCATGAAATAGTGTTCACATTACCCACAATAATACATTTACTTTTAACACCGCTTCACTTCTTTATCAGACAGTAACCTTGGTTGGAAAGGTTTCCCCACCAGTTTAAACATTTTAGCACCAGCTTAAACTCTTGTGACGTGAGATTGATGCTGTATTACGATGGTAAGAAGTCCACTGTGGACTTGGCCTGTCTCAGACTGGCTCTTAGCGCCATGCCCAGAATCAGCCGTACCTAAAGCAGCTAAGATGTTAGCTGCTTTTAATCTTTTAGGAGAACCTCACTTCCAAAATGTTGGAGTATTCCCTTAAGGAGCCTGGAACCATCCAGTCAATTGTTCTTTGGTTGTTGTAGCTATCCCCACAGAGCTTTCTGCCTCCCTGGGGACAGTATTCTTGTTGAGTTGATGGTTATGCTAGGTGATCGCTTCTCTAGATTGTTTACAGGGCAGCAGTTATCATTGATAAAGATCTACTATTATCATAAATAGGAGCAATACAAACACATTCACCACAGCTTGGAGGACACATTTTAAAGATTTTCCTCTTTGATGTGATCTGTTTTTAAAGTGTTAATAGAGAAGAAAAACAGCAGGACCTCTGTAGACTGAGCATGCATAGTTGGTGAACAGGAGGGACTTGGAAGGATACATCCATCAGGTTGATGATACTGTGGCAGGTGCTGAGACTCAGCCCATCAAATTTGATCTCTTTTCCTGAGGACAAATAAATAACATCATTCAGCAGATCTTATATAGGCTGTGGTGTTCCACACATTCTCAGCTACAACTTCCCATAACTGATGCAATTCAGTACAGCAAAAAAAGAATACCAGTGACAAACTGCAACAGATTCCTGAGACATCATGTCTAAATTTGTCTTTTAAGGCAGTGGTTTTGTTCATTTGCCTTTCTTTAGTCCATACTTTTTAAAATACAGAAGAAATGGGGGCTTTGTGTTTTAAATATACCATTTACATTTTTCTTTTCTTAATTGAGCATATTGTGGGTAACTAAGTTCTGTTGTTATGAATTTATCCATTTGGTGTGTGCCAGTGTGTTTCCTATCTGATGCTCAATTCAATATACATGCTGTATGTTAGATCACCAACGTTAAAGGTCGAGGTTTATTTTAAGAAGATCAAGGTCATGAATTCAAATTCTAGTTTGGTGTTTTGTTTGGGCTTACTGTGGACTTTGGTTTTCCCGTTAGATCTTCCTGGACCCCACAACCCAGTTACCTTCCTGATCACACCTGCTCCTTGTTGCAGGTTTGCTTACCTGCTTTAGCTCCCTGTATTTTAATTGTTTTCATTTTAATCTTCTTTTAACACCTTGTTGTAACTTGCTCTCAGCCACCTCCACTTTCGCACTAGCAGATATACTTTTGCTGCTTTGGGTTTTGGGTTCTGATGTTCTGTATATTTGTCTGGCACCTTTTCTGTTCGTGCTTTCGCTTTGTTCTGCCTCTATCCCAGCTTTTCTTCCACTCCCACTCCGAAGACAGAATGGAAATTAGCCAAATACTTTACTTTGCCTTTTTTCTACTCACTTCTGCTGAGAACACCATTCAGCATCTGCTGGAGCTCTCTCACACTGATAGCGCTGTCCTGTTGTTACATAGAACAAAGGTTACAAGCAAATTATAAAAGCTGCTGTTGATCTGAGAAAAGCATTTTAGACGCTGCTTCTGAAAGTCTTGAGCAGAATATGGCTGTCACATCGTAAAGATGATCCTCATAGATTTTGGGAGTCTTGAAAAGCTTTTCTTACCGAACCAGCCAACTGCTCAAAGAGCCTCCTCAGGCCTTTCTCTTCATCTGTCTCCTCCTCTGGAGGGCTGGGCATGGGTGGCTGGTGGAAATGACACAGCCTCAGTATCAACTGAGCGGACTCATTGACTAAACACGTGAATTACGATCAGGAATTGAATTACCTCTGGCAGGTCTGCATCCACATTGGTCCCCATCTCTCTGTAGAACAAAACTCCATGTTCATAAAACAGGCAGCATACCAATTCATTTATATTTGTTCATTTTTCCTCTTAAAGCTGCTGTAACCTTCCACTGACAGCCATAAATGTGCCATCATTATAATAATTAGGAAAAATTGGTCCAAATTCAATTTAAAGAATTCTTACTTTTCGAAACCAGTTGCAAATAGTAAAACAAAATGTATTCTGAATTTGATCTTTGAACTCATGAGTGCACCCAGGGCTAAACACTCACATGGCTTCTGCCTTTTTCTCGGAGAAGATGCGAATGAGGAAGTCGGCCTCGTGGTGGGGCTGGAAGGTGGTGGGGACCAGCAGGTAGTTCCCGGGGGGCAGGGTGAAGCGCTCTGACACCTCTCGCATGTTGATATACGTCCTGCTGCGAGCCTTAGAGGGGTGGTAGCGGAAGAAATCTTTCCCCACGTGGTCCTCCTCGTCTGGAGCCTGAATTACCAGAAAGACAGAGGAGGACATGAGATCTGAGTGTGAGGATGCTAGAATGCTATCAGACCCCGACAGCATGAGCTGAAAGCCCACCCAGCTGTAGTAGAATAATTACAATATCAGATGGAAAGATAACGGAGTATAAAGTATGGACATCCTGGTGGTCTTATGTCTGGGTACATATTGAAGGACTCCCTATGCCCGCTGTATTCTGTTGTATGGGAGGTACGCCCACTGCTGTCCTCACTGAAGTTAGACCGGCACTGGATCTCAGTTGATTGAAAGGCGGATCCAACAATTTTTCAGTCTGGCAAAAATCCGGGGACTTGACTGGCGGGTGGACAACAGAATGATCTAGACCAGGGGTGTCCAAACTTTTCGGCACATGGGCAGAAACTGTGAAGTCAGAAGTACTCGAGGGCCAAAAAATTAACAGCCAAAAAATTGTATTAAATCTACAATGTATGATATTGAATTTTAATTAAACAAGTTTGTCATGTTTTCAGCTGGAAAAGGATGTGTACATCATTGTAGATCTAAAAGTTTAAAAAGGGTTTGGCTCATTTGCCTTATAAAAAGATGGTCCTCCAGTTTGCAAATCAGTGTGGACTCGATTAGAATTTTTTTTTTTATTATTTTGGTCTAGCAATATAAGAACAGGATTTGGGTAAGCATCTCAAAACACTTTTTGTAACAGGTACAAAATTAGTACTGGGGCTTCAAATGGCCCCAGGGCCGCTCTTTGGAGATGCCTAATCTAGACAGTCCATAGATAATGTGCGACAAGTCAACAGAATGACAAAGAACAAATAGAATCCTGGAGCAAAAGTGAGAATGCTCAGTGATGAGAGAAAACTTGATAAAAGCAGTAGATAATATCAGTGTTGTCTCCCCAAACGACATTTAAGGGCTACTGGGGCCAGGTAGGCTAGTCAAGACAGTTGTGTGATCAACCCAGAGGTCCAGTGTGGCAGGCTGAGTAGGAGGAAACCCTGGTGATTCTGGAGCAGGAACGACTTTTGGGATTTGGACATGATAGACGTGTGGGCGCCTGTCAAAGCACCCCAGGTGCCTCTCAGCCAATGAACACAGCCGTTGATGCAGTTGGTGACTTTTTGCATCACTATTGTTTTTCACTAACCCTTCTGCACTATAACTGAAAGAAAAAAAAGCTGACAAATGTAGAGATGTGTACTATCTGACCTCATAGACTGCAAAGCCGATTGTTTCAAGGTCCAGGCCTTCTTTTCTGAGCTTCCGTCGGTTCTTCTGCATCAGAGCAATCACCACACTGCAGACGTCATCGTCATCATCAGCGTCTTCCAGCTTCAGCCTGAACTGTGGGTTGGTCCAGAACGTGTCTGCAGATACAAGTGTTGAGCTTTGATGTAAATGATTCATCATAGGCACACCTCAAATTCTCTAAATCAACACATCAAGCAAAAATAAAAGAGCTCATGCTACAGCAAAATCTCTAACTATACCGAGTAGAGAAGGGGTGTCAAGCTCAATTTGGCATCATGAAGTCATTACAAGGGTCGGTTTTACGTATATAGATGATATTTTTGATTTCAGAATTTCATTTCAGTTCAAATAGAAATATAAAAAGATGCACAACAACATAAAGTAACACTCTAGGCCCAGTTCATACAGTATATCTGCAAAAAAAGTTGATATTGGGGTGAGTTACACTTTAAACTCACATCATTCTGCATCACTTTTTCTCTTTTTGGACATTTCTGGGATGTTTTAATGTGTTGTGGGAAAACTGACATCTAGTAGTACACTAGTACTACACAGTTAAAAAAATCAACATTCGCTACAGGAGGCACAGTTTTAGCCACTTTATACAGTTTAAAAGGATATATGCCTCTACTTCATGACATGATAATGTGCCTTTTTTTAATCTTGAGGGCCGGATACATTGCCTCCGCAGGCCTTGAGTTTGACACATGTGAATTGCTCTTGATAAAATGTCTCTCACCAATGTAGTTCCTGCAGCCTCCGGCAGTGGAGCCACGGATCCAGTTGCCCTCAAACACGTTGACCTCCCAGTGGCGTTTTGTGCTGTCATCCAGGGCATCAGGGGTCATGTTGCAGATCTCCGCCTTATCATAGTTCCTCTTGAAGTCCTCAAACTCCATCCTGGAGTTAAAAAAAACCACAACAATGTCTCCCTGACTTCAACATTAAAGTCATGGACTGAACTCTTCCAGCCAAACCGATCACTCACAGCACTAGAACCACATTCACCAACATGCTCACACTGATGCACCAATTCACACATCAACAGGTGTCTTGGGATGAAGTGTCTTGCTCAGCGGCACACTGCATGTGGCAGTGGAGGAAGCTAGAAACAAACCTACAACTTTCTGACATCAACATGGTGATTTTTTTTTTTAATTAAGGCAAAGTTGCCTAAAAGGCACTAATAGTAAGCAATTTTGAGGCGATTGATACGGGGAAATACGGTTGGCTGGGTTTGCTACGCTGCATCTGATCCAGCAGCTGAGTTTTCTTCTTCTCTGCTCCTGTTCTTGTAGATTGTTACAGTTCATAAACTTTGTCGTCACCTTCCACAGCGACAGGTTTGTCATCCCAACCTCCGCCCTGACCAGACATCATTTCCCCTGTATTTGTGCACGGCGCCTCAAAGTGTGTCATTACGCACGCCGAAGGCTGAGTTTGAAGATGTTCTCCAAGCAGAAGTTTCATGTTTGTTCTCTAAGCGGACCCAGTGAGGCATGGACTCCTGCTTTGCCTTTAACCCACTAGCATTAGACTTAAGCCTACAGGAAATAGCAATTTTATGTCGTATCCCCAAATTCTAGGAGCATGCAGCCCTTTAAACTCAGCGCTTCACTGCATCGCGCCTTTCTACACAGCCTAGGTGGCTAATGAAAAAACAATAGGCTATTCGGGATCTGATTGTCATAATTTATGTACAATGATGCCAGGTTGAGGCGGTGAGGGGAGAGGAGAAAAAAATCTTCTTTCAGCTCTGCGCTGAGCGTGAGGGATTAACATTGTGGGGTTCACTGAGAACTAGAACATGAAGCTTGCTGTGTTCCTGTTTGGGACAAGCAGAAACTCTGTTTTATTCTCCTTCATTTTATTTTATGTTGATTTTTAATGATGACTTTAACAGATAAAGATAAATTCAAAGGAAAACCACTTCATTGGGTGTGCCTAGGCATACCCATAGCCACGCCAGTGGTGCAGAAAAGTATAACAATCTTAAGTCATCTTGTGTTGCTCTAGGTTCCAACAACAAAACATGCCCCCATGTGACCTTTATCTGTGCGTTTTTTTATATATATTTCTTCCATTATATACAGCATGTGTGGATGTAAATCTACTTTGTGTATCTTTGTGGCAAATTTTCAGCAGTTCAGGGTATATGTCCACTTTGTCACCTAAATATAGCTTTACCTCCTCAGAAGATATTACGCTTTGGTTTTTTTTATTTTGCATAAAAAAGCAACGCAATTGTTATTTTAGTTGATGTTGAACATTAATAAAGCAGCCTTTGTTATAGAGGAGGATAACAAAACCAGTGGCTCAGGAAGAGTTTTTGGCTGTCTAGAACAACAATTCTCATATGTCACTTTTCACTTGTTCAATCAGCCATTATATTCAAAATGCAAAAACCTGTATATTTTTTTCATTTGCTTCAGATAAATTTATTGGTCTCACCAAAATTCGCCGTCATCAGTTGAATTCTGCAGGATTCGTGTTTTTTCTGCTTTGTCAACATAATCCCACTCTCTGGAACTGAAACAGACACAATACCAAATGATCCGGAACATTCTTAACATGCAGATATGAAGAGTAACCATGTATAAAAACAGTATATGCACTATTTGTGTGTTATTCGGGTCACATTTTATTTAGGTCCTGATTTTTTTACTTAGAGGAATGGCTGATTGCAGGAGGAAATTGGTAAATGATCCACTGAACTGAAAATACAAAGTTAAGTTCAAGCTGAGATGAAAAGGAAGAGGAGTGTTTACTTTCTGGTGCTAAGCAAGAGTTCAGAGTTAAACCCAGCTAAGGGGCTTTAGTTGAGCCAGAACATAAATGATCCAGCAAGACTTTCCAGAATAGCAGAGGGGATTCTACCAAAACACTTACTTGTCGTCATAAACATTTTGTTAAGCAGCTACCAATGCTGCCAAAGTTACCAGATTCTAAAGAAAAAAAACATGCTTGCCTAGCTATTGTGTGTTCAACCAAACTATAGAAAGTGTTCCTGTTCAGTATGGTTGATTCATGTGACTCACAGAGAGAACGGACAAAACTTTCCAAGTAAAGGGTTAGAAATCCAGATAATTCCACATTTTTCTAAACTGGGCTGTATATGACAGAAGTATTAAATTCTTTTATTTTGACAGACAAATAAGTCAGTCTTTTCCTCCTACTTGTCACTCCAGCGGCCGTTCCACTCGACCTGACCCCATGGGTTCCTGATTCGAATCAGCTGGACTTTCTGGCCTCTGAAATTCACCTGAAAAGCAACCAAAGACTTTAGCTAGGATTTCAACCCTGTTAGCTTTAAAATGAAAATATTTTTCTTTAAACAGCCTGATATATAATTCAATCACTTAATGGTAGATTTCTGTTTGAAAGCCTGTAAAGTTCAGTTCAAAGATCCCCAACAGGTTATAATGAAGGTTGAATAAAACAGCTCCAATAAAGGGGTAAAAGGTTAAAGTGCTAATTAATGTCCCTGCTTGAAACATTTTATTAGTAGCATGTTTTAAAGGAATATATAACTCTCAGAAGCATAGCTGCTAAAACAAAACACAGAAATGTAATCAGTCAATCTTACAATCAGAGTTTGACCTGAATTGAAACTTTCTCTGTTTTAAACTTTCTGTGAACGTGTCAGGTTGGACTGGCTTAACGTGTCGGGGAGCTCTCTGTTTAGCTCCCCTGTTACAACACTAGAAGCGTTACATCCAGGAGGTCTTTGAGATCTGAGAGAAAGTGAGTTTATCAAACTACTGCAGGGAGTATTGAGGAATATAAAAGATGCCTGTATCCAACTGAAAACTCTGTTTCAGCCACGACATTCATTGCTTTTTGCCCGACAGTCATATGTGAAGGTCATTCCGGTTAACTTCTACGGGGGTTTTTTTTCCTGTGGGAATTCTGAAACTTTAACAGATTTTCATCAAGCTATTAATAATTTTCCAAGACAACTAACAGAAAAAGAATCTCATTTTACCTACGGCTACCTAAAGTGTCTTCATAAATGTTTTACGTGTAGATAAATGACTGATTATCAACACTTTGAGACCCTGAGGTGCTGACACTTATTCAGTCTGACTTGTTTCTCCCTCCCCGCTGAGGAGTCGTACCTCTTCCAGGCCGGTAATGGAGTACGCGTGCCCCTTCACAAGGCCTGTGCTGGTCTTGGCTTCAGACTCTGCTGAGCTGGAGATCTGGATAATAAAAAATAAAAAAACATCAGAGAGACCAGACAGGTTTGAAGTGAAAAGCTGACCTGAAATGCTCATTGTGATGTTTAAAAGAAATCCAATGAATACATAAGAGCCCCGTATTTCTGGGAGGGAGAGGAACTAAATTCTTACATCGATAGAGCATCCCATCATGGAGCCTCTGTCCAAGGCCTTTTTCATAATTTCAAACAGATTATCAGGAGCTTTCTTGGTTTCGTAAACTTCTCCAACTCCACCTGTGAAGTCCTCCATGGCCTCCATGGTGCTGCCGCCTTTCAGGGACTCGTAGCTGCCATAAACTCTAACAGAAACCCAAAAAACATGGACTAAGTAATAGAATTCAGGATTGCTGCAGCGCTCTTCCAGTCTGTGACACATGCTATCAGTGTTATTACTTGGCGTAGGCTTTTTCCAGCAAGGCGCTCCAGAACTCGTCGTTGGAGGCTGAGTGCAGCATGATGAGCTGGTTTCTCACCGTCGGCAGCCTGTCGTCCACCACCACATCCAGCCATTTGTTGTGATTCCAGAACTAAGCAAGACAATGTAGAACACATCACAAAGTGATCAATTCAACTTGTCTTCCTCTATTGTAAAACCAGAATATATATAGATATTTAAAAAACTCTATTCTTATTTCCCCACCACCCCATGAGGGATTAAGCGGGTCAGAAAATGGATGGATGGATGGATGGATGGATGGATGGATGGATGGATGGATGGATGGATGGATGGATGGATGGATGGATGGATGGATGGATGGATGGATGGATGGATGGATGGATGGATATTCTTATTTCCCTCTTCTATATGTGTATATTTAAAATGTCATCCCAAAGGTGTTTGGTGATGGCAAGTTCCTCTACACCAACTCACTCGCTCATGTCCTTAAAGACCTTGCTTCGCTGTGTGTGGTCCTGTTAGAACTGAGGAATCCTTCTCTAAATTGTTTTCACAATGGGGCAACAGTGGAACAGGAGTTAGGGAGTCCATCCCGTAACTGGCAGGTTGTCGGTCCAATCCCCCACTCTGACCATCTCAGTCGGGTCCTTAGGCAAGACACTTCACCTGCATTGCCTGCTGGCGGTGGTCACAGGGCCTACCTCACCTCTGTCAGTCTGCCCCAGGGCAGCTGTGACTACTAACCTACACTATATCGCTAAAAGTATTTGCTCACATGCCTTAACTCACATATGAGTTTGAGTGACATCCCATTCCTAATCCATAGGGGCTCAATATGACGTCGATCCACCATTTGCAGCTAAAACAGCTTCAACTCTTCTGGCAAGGGAAGTGTTTATGGGAATTTTTGACCATTCTTCCAGAAAGGCATCTGTGAGGTCAGACACTGATGTTGGACGAGAAGGCCTGGCTCTCAGTCTCCGCTCTAATTCATCCCAAAGGTATTCTATCAGGCTCAATTCAGGACTCTGTGCAGGCCAGTCAATCATTCACACTAGACTCTGCTATCCATGTCTTTATGAACCTTGCTTTGTGCTCTGGTGCACACAGTCATGTTGGAGGAGGAAGGGGCCGGCTCCAAACTGTTTCCACAAAGTTGGGAGCATGGAGTTGTCCAAAATGAGTTCCTTTCAATGGAACTAAGGGGCCAAGCCCAGCTCCTGAAACAACTCCACACCATAACCCCCTCCACCAAACTTCACTGCTCTGGAGTCCAGAAGCGGCATGCTTTACACCACTGCATCTGATGCTTTGCATTGCACTTGGTGATGTAGGGCTTGGAAGCAGCTGCTGAACCATGGAAACCCATTCAATGAAGCTCTCTGTGCTGTTCTTGAGCTAATCTGAAGGCCACATGAAGTTTGGAGTGTGTAGTGATTGACTGCAGAAAGTTGGTGACCTCTTCGCTCTATGTTATTCAGCATCTACTGACCTCGCTCCGTCAGTCTACGTGGCCTACCACTTCACGACTGAGTTGCTGTCACTCCCAAACACTTTCTTCTGATACATACAGCTGACAGTTGACTGTGGAACATTTAGGTTAAAGGCAAATACCTTTGGCAATATAATGCTCAGACTGTAGTGTAAAGTGCTTTCGGGTCGTCTGACTTGATTAAGTACAAGCCATTTATCGTTTACAAGTCATTGCATATAATAGTTTGCCCAAAAGCGAAGGAGCAAACACAGTCACCATAAAACAAGCAAACACCACGATCCTTCCTCCTCAACCAAACTTTCTATTACCATTCTCCAGCCGATCACCTAAACCTGACTCATCCATTGGGTTGCTAGGTGCTTTAAACTACTACATCCGCACCATGACATTACACTTGGTGATATAAGACTTGGATGCTGCTCAGCCATGATTCCAGAGCTCTACACATCATTCTTGAGATAGTCCTGATGAAGTTTGGAGGTCTGTAGCTATTGACCCTCAGACAGATGGTGGCTTCTACGCAGTGTGTACCTCTACCTGCGCTGCTCCTGCTCTGTGGTTTTCTATGCTCTACTGCTCTGTGGCTTCCCAACAATGTCCACTTGATTGTGTTGCTGATGACTGTGGAATATTCAGCAGCAAGGATATTTGATGAATTGACCTCTTAATTTCTCTGAGCTCCCGAGAGGGAACTGATCATACAAAAAAATGGTTTCAGATGCCTCAGTGCTGGATTTTTCTTTCCACCTGCAATCATGGAATTAGTTCAGCTACATTCATTGACTTAGAGGGGTGTCTCAATAATTTGGCAACATATCTATTTGTTAATCAGCTCAAAATACGTGTTGCAACGTCAAAGTATTTACTGGTGTCATTTCAACTGTTTAATTTTATCCTTCACTTTATTTTGAAGGCTGCAGCATTCACCAGTGGACCCTGCGTACATTGCTTATCAGAGAATAGATTCCAAGTTGAGATGAAAATCAAGCTGTATGCTTGGTGAGTTTCTTCCAAAAAAGCTTTTTTACTTTTGCTGTGAACAATATCAAATTAAAGCATTACACATCCTGCTTCATGACACATAAAATCTGTCTCCCCTGTCCGGTGTCAAACAGTCGTTTACCTGGAAGTGAAAGATGCCGGCGTATCCTTGGTCAAAGCTTTGGTCGGGAGGAACGACTCGAGCCAGAGCTTCTTTTTTCAGAGTCAAAGAAGCGATGGCCGCTAGGAGCCAACAGTCCCCTGTGGCAACAAACAAGCGCCTCAACAGTGAGCAAAGGAAATATATGCTTGTTAAACAATTCAGAGAGACAGATAACAGGACCACCCACCTAGCTGTCCCTGGCAAATGTCAGTCCGGTCCGCACCGCCAACAATAAACTTTGGGTTTTTACATATCTCCTGTAGAAGTGGGAAAAAAAAAACAAGAAAGGAAACAGGTTGGTTGATTTTTTTTAAAGAGGGCCACACCAGTGCATTCCTGATAGGTGTGTTCACATTCCACACATATCAATCAGTCTGAAATCCCAGTCAGTCACCAACAGAAAATAAGCACCACACACACACATGATGGCAGCTGAAGCATTTACTCTGAAGAAACGCCCTGAAGAAAAATGTCCTGCAAAGTAGAGAGGTGAGTTTTGTCATCTTATTCTGGCCAGGGCAGACCTGCTGCGTAGCTTTGACAGATAAGCTAAGCAAGGTGGGGAAAGGGTCAGATAAAGAAGACTCTATGGGACAACATAAAGATACAAGCCAGTCCAGGCTCTGGGCATAGCAAATGATCAGCAGCTAACCACCTCGCCACTTTCACTAAAGAGAAGGTAAACGCGAAGAAGCTGCTCTATTTACAAAAGCTTTCAGGCAGATCAGGTTTGCCAACTGTGACTACAAACACATGACATGGAAAAAGTTCTTCAAGCTACATTGCAAAAACAAACCTTAAAATAAGTAAAATGTTCTTAAAATTTGGGTTTTTGTCCTTGAATTGAGCAGGTAAATGATATTATCTGCCAATGGATTGAGTATTTTGAAACCTAAAATAAGATAATTAGACATCCTGTACTTGAAATAAGACGATGGAGATGAGTTGTTCCTATTTTAAGTGCAAAAATCTTATTCCGTTGACAGATCATCTTATTTACCTGCTAAAATCAAGGACAGATACACTCATTTTAAGAAAATTGTACTTATTTTTAGTTCAGTTTTTGCAGTGTAAACTTTGTCTTTATTCTATGCATTAACTCGCCGTAGTAAACCTTGATTACCTCATTTCCACAGCTTTGACTTACAAGCGGCAGTAAATGTGTTTCTTTTGAGCAGATTCCATCATTTAGAAGAATCTAAGACGTTAGTTTGACATCTTTATGTCCGTCTGAGTCACCTTCCCACCACCAAGTACCTCTGAGGTTTTAACTGTACGTACCGTTGGCCTCTTCCATTCAATCTGGACGGGAACGCTCTGGCTGAAGAAGAGCGAGGAGTCGGTTGCAGGGAAGTCCGGGTCCTCAAACAGGACCCCCTTCTGGAGACACTCCTGCCTGAGCTGCTCAAAGGACTTTCCATCCCACTGAGTGCTGACGGCCTGGATGGAGTCCGACTTTCTGCCGGACAGAGTGGACTGCAGAGGCATTCTCTTCTTCGGAAAGAACCTCGGCGAGCGGAGGAGGACTAGGTGTGAGAGGAGCTGCACCTGCTAAACTGGCCGGCTCTGCGGCTGGCGTAGGGAAGAGTGTCAGCTGGGTAGGGCTAGTCGGCGGACACACCTGAGTCAGCCAGAAACTGGTTAGTCCTCCAGGCTGAGAACCACTCCCTTTCTGTCATTCTCACTGGGTTTGGCCTCCAGGAAGATTCATCCTCGTTAACAAGACAACAGCAACATTAAGGGCCTAAAAATGAGTTACTGTAATCTCCAAACAGCCCTTTTCATACAGTACACTCAAAGTTACACTTTTTGTAGTATCCATCAAATCAACACCACTATAGTGTTTTCATTGTCATGGAAGCAGAACAAATGACTCTTTCCATGAACTACCTAGCCATGCTGTACTATCAGTAACTAAATTCATATGAAGTCCTAACCTGACTGGGGTTCCTTTGAAAAGTAACAACCCAGTATTTGTTCCTGAAAAGGAACCAGGTGTCAGACTACAGTGGAACAGGTAATCCCTGTCTTAATGAAACACATTAACATCAACACCGACATAATCTCAAACTAAAGAAATGTCAATTAATATTTAAAAACACCAGTGTACCTACAGTTCTCTCCGGGTACTCCGGCTTCCTCCCACAGTCCAAAAACATGACTGTTAGGTTAATTGGCCTCTCTAGATTTTCCTTAGGTGTGAGTGTGTGGTTGTTTCCCCTGTCTGTCTCTCTATGTTGCCCTGTGATAGACTGGTGACCTGTCCAGGGTGTACCCCGCCTCTCACCCATTGACAGATGGAGATAGAAACCAGCACCCCTCAAGACCCCATGAGGGATAGACGTGTTAGAAAATGGATGGATGGATGGATGGTGTACCTACTTGGAAATACAGCAATGAGACATGGAAGTGACCTAAAAGCTTTATATCATGGTCACCAACACGGTGCCCTCAGGCTCCAGGTAGCCCCCCATGGACTCATGAGTCAAACCCTCCTGTGCTGCGTCTAAAATGTTATTTTATTCTGTTGCGCTACCTTTATAATCCCACGGGCATTTATATAGATTTAAAAATGAGAATATCTTTTTAAAAAAAGCATTAAAAATGTTAATTTTACATGAAGTTAAGGTGAACTCTGACTCTTCTAGTACAAACGTCAATCCTTCGTATGACACCATAACAAGGAAGTGGCTCTCAGTTTCAAAAGGATTGGAGACCCCTGATCTACAGTCTTATTCAAATTTATTGAATATGAGAGTACATTAATCTAGAGAATCCAAATTCTGAGAAAACAAAAAGACTGGCAGCTGAAATGACTAAAATGATTACTAGTGAGGATATTCTGCACTGCTTTGTGAGGAAAATAGTGAAAATGTACTGTGATGAATACCAAATGAAACCCAAATAATAAATACATCTCAAAGAACGGAGCAGCTTGAGGCAAAGCTAGTCAGTTCTTTCTGAGCCATATTCTGATTTTTAGACTAGACCTGGCTCTGAATTACATGCATATCTCTTTAGGTGGGGCACATGTATTGCTATTGTGTTTTTGCTGTGTTGGGGGTTTGTGAATAAATTTAGTAAACCTTATAGTTTCTATTGGCCAGAGGGATTTGTAAGACCTGTTAAGCAACTTGAAAAATCCTGAAAAGCTGGATAGTTGAGTGTGTGTGTGTGTGTGTGTGCTTGTTTTCTCCCTCCCTGACTCACTCATTCACATTGTTCCGCCGTGGTTCACAAGGTGCCAGCCAGAATGCAGCCTCTGATAACAGAAAGCTGCACCACGGCTGAGCACTCCTTCCAGCTTTCACATCCACGAACAGGAAGCTTCCCCTCCAGGCAGCACCTGAGTCCAGCTAGTAGAAATGAGTGAAGAGGTGTTCATTTTGAGACCGGGAAACCATGAAAAATCTTCTCTGCTTCTGTCACAGACACCAGTAACTTATTAAAACGGAGTCATTTCCTGCCCCCTAGTGTGTAAACTCTGCCCTCCACGATCACTCTGAAGATCATCTTACCCTTTTCCATGATAGTCTTTGCTATTTAGACTCTCTAGGACAGCGATTCTCCTTCCTGGCCCTCGGCGCCTACTGCCCAGCATGCTTTAAGGGTGTCCCTGCTCACTCACACCAAACTAGGACAGGACGGTACGGCCAAAACGTATATCACAATATATTTGTTAAGTTTGGTCGATACGAAGTAATCACGATATCGATATAAACAAAATAAAAGCCTCAGAAAGACAGCAAAGAATGCCCACAACAGACAAACTTATGACAATTATTCTGCCATGCTCCTCCTAGATAACATTTTAGAAATATTTGATTTAAAAAATAAAACCCACAATGTCAGTCAGTGACAAATTCTGTTATCATAGACTGTAATATTGAAGTATTGGAAAGGTCATATCACCTTCATCGTAATATTGATATTGAATTATAGTCCAGCCCTACACCAGACGTCAGGTGTACTGGAGCAGAGCCAGGACCAGAATGAGAACCACTGCTCTAGGCTTCTCATTCTGCTTTGGTTTTGTTACAATTATTTCTACATTTACTCCAACCTGCTTTTATTGTTTTTATTTTCCTATTTTATTTTCGTGTAAAGCACTTTGCGTTGTCCTTGTACTGAAATGCGCTATACAAATAAGTTTGTATAGCGTTTGCCTTGTAGAAGGGGAAGAAATCCAGCCTTTCAGAATTGGTGGATTAATCATTTAGAAACCACTAATTGAGTCTGATGACAGACGTAATCACGGATCAAACGTGTCTATCCCTTTAACACGTGACTTGCTCCGGCATTCCTTCAGGACTTCTGTTAAAAACTTCAAAACACCTTCCTTTAGATTGTTTGCACAAGATTTGTTTTTTCCATTTGTACTCTAACAATGATTTTTTCTTTTTCTGCAGTGATAAAGATTGTAAAAATGATTACTGTATCTATTCTGTATGTCATTTTAACTGTCTATCAGTCGTGGCCTGTCCCGGGTCTACCTGCCTTCCACCGGCCCCTCCCTGACCCGTGAGGCTGCAGTGGGAGTAGAGAATGCGTGGCTGGGTGCACAGGGCAGCTGCATGGAACCAACACTGACAAACCTGCACGTTCATTCAAAGCTGCAGCATTAAGCAGAAAGACACTTTTTCCTTCTAAGCACGGAACAGATGCAGACTCCCGTGTGAAAAAGGCCCGCTTTAATCCCTAAAAAGACTCAAGATATATCTGGTCTTCACCTGAAGTATGAGCACTGAAACCTACACGACCAATCAGGTTTCACCGCTGCTCTAAGGAGAAGTCTGGGAGGGAATTTTATTTTCTGAGTCGCTCTGATTGTGTTGCTGCACCGTGAAAAACCAGAACATGACAGGTGCAGGAAAGAAAACATTTTAATAGCCATACTTTGGTTTTGCTACGGCTGCCGATCATACATAAAAACTTAGCCTGTGTTAGAGACAAAAGACTCTCTGAGGACGTGGGACAAGAACCAAGGAGGAAACAAAGTTGACAAGGTGTGAGACGTCGTTAAGGTAATATCTGATCCGTTAGGCAGTCTTCTGAGTCCAAAGCCCCAAAGCGGAGCAGCGCTGCTACGGCTCAGCCTTCTCCGGGGCGGTTCCTGTGACCAGCAGCAGGTTGCAGGCCATGAACTGCACGTTGAGAACGTTGCTGGTGTTGCCCGCGTACACGCCCACCAGCTCGCTGGACGAGCCGTCGGGAGGCGTCCCGCCGTGGCTGCTGCGGATGTCCCACACCCGCACCGAGTTGTCTATGGAGGACGACGCCACCAGGCTGCTGTCGGGGCTGAACGACAGGCTGGTGACGCTGTCTGTGTGGCCGCGCAGGTCCTTGAACAGCGTCCCCGCTGCCAGGTCCCACAGCTTGACCCGCTGGTCCTCTCCTGCAGAAGCCAGGTACTTCCCGTTAGGCGAGAAGGCCAGCGACAGCACGGTGCCGCGGTGGCCCGTGAAGAGGCGGACCGACTGCCCCTGCTGGGTGCTCCACAGGCGGACCGTCTTGTCCGTGGAGCCCGTGGCCAGGTAGTTGGAGTTGGGGTGGAACTTGACGCAGTCGACGTCGGACAGGTGTCCCACGTAGAGCCGCAGCGGGTAGGTGCGGGAGAAGGTCCAGAGGCGGGCGGTGCGGTCGTGGGAGCTGCTGGCGAAGTAGAGGCTGCAGGGGCTGACGTCCACGTCCCACACCGGGTAGGTGTGGCCCTGGTACAGCACCGTGTTGGTGAAGCTGCCGAGGTCCCAGTAGCGGATGGTCGTGTCCTCGGAGCAGGAGAGCAGGCCGGAGCTGTCCGTCAGGAAGGCGGTGCGGTACACAGGCCCGCTGTGACCTCGCAGCATCTTGATCTCACTGCCGCAGCCGTCCTCTTCCTCCACCTGGAGCACAGCACAACACAGCAGTGAGCGCCACGCAACCCTCTACCAGGAAGAGGCTTGCTGTAATGAGCTAGAATCTGCTGAAGATTAGATTTAAGGCCTAGACAGAACTGGCCGTGAGGTCGAGCCGCTCAGCCCTCACAGAGAGCTTGGTTCTGAGGCACAAAGGCTAACAGATGCTAGTATGTGGGACAGGATGAAAATGATGCTGTGTTCGTTCCCAGCGTGCGTCAAACCGGTCTGAATACTAGAAATCTGTTTTATTTTTCCACTATTTTTACTTCATTTCTTACAAATTCCAGTTTTACCAACCGTTCTATTTCTGAACTACACATTCTGAACAGCTACAAAGTAGCTTTTCGTCAGGGTACGGCATCACAAGTGATCGGTAGCATCTTTCTTCCAGCAGTGCTGTGACTTTGTGCCTCTCCGCTCACACATCGATACCAAACATCAGGACCAGCTCCTGGTTGCTTTTCTTCCTTGTTTCCATGACAGCGACTCATATTTCCAGTCTTTCTGCAGGACAGAACTTCTCTTCCTTCAGACTGAGCTTGTTTTAAGGCCGTTGTCATTATGTTCCAACAACCAGCCCTCTACCTAAACATACAAAGCTTTATCACATATTTCTTTTCACCATTTAATACTAAAGGATGGTCTCACACTGCACAGCAGGGATAGGACACTGCTGATCAGATTCCCTGCTTCTGTTCCCATTGCCTGCATGGCAGAAATCGTAGGACCCAAATAGCAGCCTCTAACATTTTCTGTCAGGAATGCCCCAGATCTGCCTCCATCCATCTTCCCATTAAACGTCACAAGCTTCCTTCCCCCTGGTTTACACGAGTGAACTATTCGCCAACTAGGCTGCTTCTTTAGGCCAAAGGTAGAGCTGAATTTTATTTAAGGGTATCAGGATAAAGGGGGCTGGGTACTGTTATAAGAATTATTATTCTGAAGTCACTATGGCCTCACACCACTCGGACAGAGGAGGCCTGGAGACCTGATGTCTGTGTATAAGATCCACTGTTTTCTGATTGCAAGGGCAAATGCTGCAGCTGCTGAGGGATACTGATTGTTTACGATAGACTGTCTTTGTTTTGTCTCATGGGAAGGCCACGGTGCAGTATTAGGGGAAGCCCGAAAAGCGAGGCAGACAGAGACAGGGCAGACAGAGACTGCAGCGGAACCGTGGGGTGCGATTACTTTCCAAATATGTGAATCTCTGCTCTGTTTCTCAATAAAGGTGCTGGAACGTTATACCACCGTCTCGTCATTTAGTAAAGATGGGAACTCAGTTACTATTGTTTAATATTCCACCCAAAACTCCCACAACAATTTGGCGTAAACGAACAAGATCTCCGACCGACGAGCGAGGGGGGTCCGGGGACAGGAGCTGCTTTGGCCGGCCCGGAGAGGTTATCCGGCCTCTGGTACCCCGAATGGATTTTCAAGGGATGTGGAGGAGCTCCTGGTCTCGGAGCGTCTCTGGGCGTCGGCGCGAAGATCCGAACCTTTCTTTCATGAGACGGTAAGGGGATTATTTTCCAGCTCTTTTAAAAACAAACGCAATTGGTCAAAAAAATGCTTGCAAGCTTTTAAATTTTAAACCCCATTTTAAAGTATACCTCAAGAAATTTTAAAATTAAAAACTGTAAACCTAAAAGGTAGTAAAAGTAAAAGCCAGTAGAAATAATGAATTATATTTAATCCTTAAGGCAAATAAAACAGGGTTCGCAATACCGAACGGTGACTAAGGTTTAAACATTAAACTAAAATTCAAAATTTAATTAGAATACGTTTTCAGCTGAAATACGGACTTTCCCACAAGGGGGAAGGAGGGGCAGAGTGATTTTCACCTGGAGAACAGGTGACCGGCTGAGCAGTTTGCAGCTGGTCCATTAAAGTCCTCTTGTCTTGGGTTTGTGCAAGAGGCTGTCCACTTCTGTTGTGGATGAAAGCGGCAGGGATGCTTAAGTCCTTGACTGTTGCGAAGACGTTTGCAGCTTTGATAAGTGGGGACCCCGACCATTATACCAAAAAGGCGACCATCGGATGTGAGGCCTTTCATTTAGTTGGTCGATCGTGCTAAGGACGAGTAAAAAATAATAAAAAACACAAAAAAAGGATAAAATAAATAAAAACAAACAAAAAAAAGTCTGGAAGCAGAAGAGTCAGTGTAATGGGTCAAAGGCAGAGTTTTTCAGGGTCCAGCCTTGCCCCAGGGTGAGACGTTCGATTTCATGCTGAAAAACGTAGGGGCCCAGACGCATGACATGCATAAATGATTTGAAATGATTTGATTAAGCATGCAGATTTCTCACATAGGGGTTATTATTATTACTATTATTTTTATTTTATTGCAGTACTGCTACTAAATAATAAAAATAAAATTAAGAGAAAAAAAGAAAAGCGATAAAAACAAGGAAACGGAAACGAAACTAAAAAGGCGTTGCACCGGGGAAGCGTTTACGTGGGGACCGATTAGGCACTTCCGTTGTGGATAAAACTGTTCTGAACTGCTAATAGCGACGTATAACTTTCAAAAATGGGTAAGCGTCCAAGTGTCTGCGAGACACAGAGTTGTATCCTTGCGGGACTGAAGCGTAAAACCGCGTGTGGACGAAGCATCGGGGGGTCGTAACCAGCGCACGCTCTCCACCTTTTAAACTAAGCGGGAACTTAACGCGTTGAAAACATCTTTCGGCGTTGACGTTTAAAAATTATGAAAAACATAGAACTATTTAAGATGGTGAAAAAGCAGGCCTGCACGTGTTTGTCTGTCTGAATGTCATCGTTTGTATGTAACCGTACGTGTGTATGTATCTATGTAACTAAATGTTCGTCTGTGTGAATTAATTCGGGGTAAAGGTAATGTTCATGGTTTCAGAATGTTCATTTGTTTTGGGAGAACTGCAGCTCCGTAATTCAAATGACATTTTAAGCATGGACTATGTTAACAATAGAGGTACAGTAAAAGAGAGATTTAAATAACAAAGTTTGTTTTTTAACATTAAATATCAGGACCAAATTAAATTGATACACGGAGAGATTAACATGGCTTGAACGGAAATATTTCAGCTTTGTTAGAAATTGGAAATAAGCGTTACATAAGCTTGTTAAGTTTACTGTTTTACAAATTTAGGCTGAGATCCTATAACTTGTTTTTAGCCCTAAAGTAATTTAAAATTACTGAGATCTCATTACTTATAATAATAATGATTCATCACAAACCAGTCCAGTTGAAAGAAGTTTAGATATACAAGATTTTTGATTTAAATAGATGAGGGAAAACTGCTTTGAACAAACTGTATGGAACTAAATATCGTTGCTTTTCTAAGGTTTTTCTATTCATTTATTTTATTTATTTTTTACTTGGAATTTGAATGCAACTAATGAGAAATTTTGAGAAGCGTCAAAATATCAGAAGGCCACGTTACACGCGTCATCAGTTACAAAATCATCTGATGTTATTAGTTATGCTGAGCTGAGGCGATCCTCAGAGGGACAGTATAACCTGAGAAGGACAATAGATATGATAAACAAATCTGACCATGATGTAAACATCTGAATGTTACGGCAAGGCTGGGTCTGTGTGTTCTGGCCTGGGGGCTGATCCTTGGGACAAGGACTTAAGGTGATGTCATTGACTTCAGCCTGATCCAGTTTTGAGTTTTATTTTGTCAGAGACAAAGTTTGATTTATTTTTTATCCTTTTGTTTCTTTTATGTTTGTCATGTTAGAGGGAACACTGTAATTAAAATGTTTGTGACTGCTTTGCTGTAATTTCTTTTCAACCTATGGAGCGTTTTCTTTGGCAAAAAATGCTGGCAGAATTCATTCTGTTTGCAGGCGTGAGGACTGGAGGATGGACTCTTGATGAGAAGGAGAATGTTGGGCTGCTGAATTTAGACATTGGACTGGAAAAGGACATTGAAGGACTATGACTGAGGCATCGGACAACCTACGACAACAAACACAGATGAGTTCTGCAGACACGACTTCATGCATTTCACTTCAGATTTTGTTGTACACAATTAAAACAAAACACACATTACAAAACACATTAAGATTGTGTAAAGGTGAAAACTTTTAAAGAAGCACCTTGATGGAATCATGGAGCAACTTAATAACTTAAGTGGGTATTATATCAACAGTTAAATAAATAAATGAATGAATTAGTTTTCACTATATAGGTAGAGTAATCTGAACTTTTAAATAGCATTTCATTTAATGAACATCTTAGAGTAGGCTGATTTCTGCTACTCTGGCAGGCATCAATAAAACACAAAGAAAAGGTTACTGGCTAAAATGGGTAATTTTGCAATAGAATTAAATAATGACACATCCTACTAACTAACATGGGTAAATTTAGGATTAAAGCATCAGTGTACAATGGTTACAATATTTATGGAGATTTAATATCTTTCAACTAGAACACAAATAACTCAAAAGTCTTTAACCAGTTAACCTGTTAACCTGAGGGGTTTTAGATCGGGATAATTTAATGGTTATCGTCTTACATACAGAAAATAAGTAAGATTAATTTAATTAGATTAAATTATGGGGACATTTTGGATCTGGTCAGGATGGTTGGGGGGCTGTGATGATAAAAGGGTAACAGCTTGAAGGTGATATCAATGAATGAAGGTTTTCTCTGAGGAACATCAAAGCAGCAAATACATCCCACATTGGAACTCCTGTTGTGTAAAGAACATCTTGAATGGGACGTAAGGTGAGATCCTTACAACGAGAGACGTTCCACACAGGGGGGTGTGGAGACCCCTGGGGCATGGCACCCAGGACGAGCTGCTGTGGACTTGACACAGCTGGTGGAACCAGAGGGACGACAAGGTGGTCCCACAGGTTACCTGACACCTAACACTGACTGTAAAGGGTTCTGGGTTTTCAGGGTTGCTGAAAACAGAAAGCTTCAGAGAACCTTAACCCTTCCTGACCAGGCACTCAGAATACATAGATCAGATTGCAGAGGCCTAGACAAATAGGAACGCAGAGATGCGTTCACCCAAGAACTTCTTAATAAAAGTCCTTAATCCTCAGTTTAAGAAGATAAATAAATAAATAAATAATCACAATGTACACAATGTAAGGTTTACTGTATTTTAGGATTAATTTGGGAACTAATTCTGATTTGCTTAAGTAGCTTTGGTTGTTCAACAATGTTAGAACATTTTCAAAAAAACTTCTGTTCTCTCCTGCTCTCTGCTTTGTTTTGTGTTGTAGAACCTTGGCATCCTTGAACAGTAACAGCATGGCATAAATATTTTGTCTTTTCTGTGCAGAACAGCACCTCACTTAAAAAAAAAAAGAGGGAGAGAGGGAAAAGGCTTTCACATGGAAAGGCTTTCTTTTTCTCAGTTGGGTTTTCAAAATAAATGGGAAATGTCATGAAACGAATATGTTGATGAAATTATGTTGCAGAGAACTTCAACTGTCAGACAACAACAGTTAAGACACACTCTGTTAAGAATTATTATGAATTTACTGCAGATACATTTGAACTTAAAGATTACTATTTTAATTAATAATTAAATTGCAGAATTCTGAGAGCTAAATAATTGTGCACAGAAATATCTTGAATGTGAAAGTGCTTGGAGGATGTTTAATAAATGACACATGAAAGGGGTTTTTTGATAAGAACACTAATTACACCTTGTTTCTGTTCTCTAGTGGGAACAAGGACTCGTGTCTGCAGACCATCTTCACAAAGTGTTTTATTAGAGAGAAATGCAAAATAAAATGCTCAGTGCCCATCCAGAACTGAACGCTTATTACCATCCAGCTCAATCGTCCAGCCTGCGTGGAGGAACCAAGAAGAGGACTGGGGATGAAGAAGCCAGAGAACTCTGATTCCTTATTCTTCAACGGGAGGAGTTGCCTGAAGAGACCCTAAGCGCGATTAGATTATTTTCTGCCTTGTGCCTGAATGGCCTGAAGGCTTCCTTAACTTTGCGTTCTTGACGTTTAGGACTCTTCTCATATTGTGTTGCTGTTTGTTTAACTGCTCTGTTCCACTGACTCACATGTTTGATTTTTTGTGTTATGAGATCTACACTTTAATATTACATCATGTTGATCAATATGGTTTTATGGTAAAAAATGGAAACTGTTTGCTTCAGACACACAAGGATCTATGGTTTATGCACCTTTTGATTTGATATAGGAAGAACCAGGATCGGATTGGCTCTAAAGATCCTTTAATATTAGCTGGTAATGATAACACTTAGATTCAATACAGGGTTTTCAGGCTCAGATTGGCCGAGAGCAGATCTCCCTGGGAGGGGGCCTTGCAGTTTTTACTGCCCCCTAGGGGTAGCGTTTTCTGGAGGTTCCCCTGCCCGCACTGAACCTCTCCTGCCTTTGCTCCTGGTGTTGTAAGTTTGGAGTGGTGGATTATTGTCCATCGTAGGGGTGAGTGGAGTAAGGAGTAGGAGGGTATTCAGGGTGGGTCAGAGTAGACGGATTCGACCTTGGTTAATGAACAGGGTTTAGCTTACCATAGTCTAATGTAATTTTAAAATAATGTGCGCATAGGTACCTAAAACAGGCCTTACCTAATTAGATGAATCCTAAATTGTAGATGAAAGCTAAACCTTTGATCTTGTGTGTTAAAGCTCTATGAAGCATTCATGTTGATCTGTACTAAAAGTTCCAGCACTACCCGGTTCCAACACGGGAACCCTTTGGGTCCCACTTTACGAGTTTACAGAAATGGTTCCTCTGTGCTTTGTTCACATTTTCAAGTGATGGGTCATCTTGTTTTGTCTTGATGCTGACGACGCCATCATCATAAAAAAAAAAAAAAAGAGAGGAATGTTATAAGAATTATTATTCTGAAGTCACTATGGCCTCACACCACTCGGACAGAGGAGGCCTGGAGACCTGATGTCTGTGTATAAGATCCACTGTTTTCTGATTGCAAGGGCAAATGCTGCAGCTGCTGAGGGATACTGATTGTTTACGATAGACTGTCTTTGTTTTGTCTCATGGGAAGGCCACGGTGCAGTATTAGGGGAAGCCCGAAAAGCGAGGCAGACAGAGACAGGGCAGACAGAGACTGCAGCGGAACCGTGGGGTGCGATTACTTTCCAAATATGTGAATCTCTGCTCTGTTTCTCAATAAAGGTGCTGGAACGTTATACCACCGTCTCGTCATTTAGTAAAGATGGGAACTCAGTTACTATTGTTTAATATTCCACCCAAAACTCCCACAACAGGTACTAATACATGTAAGACTTCTTTTAGGTCTCCATTCTACGTTGGTTAAAATAGAAAACTAGCGCTAGATCCGCTCACCTCCTCCTCCTGCACATCACAGGCCAGGTGGATGTACGACACGTCGGCCCGGTGAGGTTTGGCCTTCAGCTTTCTGGCGCGGAGGCTCCACAGCTTCACGGCGGAGCTGTCGAACCCGGCGGCCAGCAGCCGGCTGTCCGGCGACACCTCCGCCGTGTTCAGCATCTGCTCCGTGTGGTGGAAGGCGTAAAAGCAGATGGTTGTGAGGGAGGGTGGGCCTTCACGAACTTTCTTGATGCAGTCCTGCAGCGCCAGAAGCGCCACCTCGTTCTGCGGGATGCCCGCCGGGACCTCCACCCCCTCCCCGCCCTCTGCTCCGCCCACGCCCGCCCAGGAGGAGGAGACGGAGCTTGGGGCCGTCATGGAGCCAGCGGTGGTCCCGTACAGCTGGTACTCTGTTGGTTTAGAAGCCGTGACCTCCACCTGGAGGTGTGTGCTGAGGACCCTGCAGAGGGCGCTGTTGTCCTCGCTCTGCAGGTACCGCAGCAGGTAGCTGTAAGCCGGCTCCGTCAGGTGGACCACGTACTTGTGCTCCAGGAAGGACCGCAGCTTGGGGCTGGCGGCGACATCCTGCGCGGTGACGACGTGCCGGAGCTGCTCTACGACCGACCGCTGCTCTCCGTCGTGAAGAAAGGCGTCGTGAAAACGAGCGTGAAAACCGTCCACTGCCCCCTTCAGGCCACAGTGCACCATGTCAAGCTGAAGGTAAACAAAGAGGGGGTAGAGGAGGCTGCTAACCTCTCGGGCATAGGAGATTTCCGTTTCTGTTCAAGGAAACAAAGAGGATGATCTAAGAAAAAAAACCCGACGTCAAAGAAAAAGACACCTTTAACTTGGTCTGAGGAAGCAAAGTGTGTGTAGGTGTGATACCTGAGAGAAAGGAGTGCAGCCTGGAGAACTGGACCTCATACTGCTGTGGGTCCGACTGGCAGGGAGCAGCAGAGACCACGTTGGCACAGCCCGACTCTGTCTGCACTGCTCACAGGAAGGAGGAGGAGACAGATGTGGGAAAATCCTTCAGTCACACTGGTTGTGATGATGGGGTCGTGAACAAAGACCAAGGAAAGATCGTGCTTACCGGTCAGGCCGGCGGCCAGCTCCTCCGTGGACTGGAAGAGCTTGGTTCCTTTCAGGGAGCTGTCAGTATCCACATATTGCCTCCTCTTCAGATACTGAGCCACCGCATACTGGATCTGCTCAGCGCGAACCCGTTTCATGACCTGACAAGAACAAACCAGACTCTGTCACGTATACTAGCAGCTTCACCAGCAGTGGTGCACTAATAAACGCACCAGACCTCACATAGGACGTTTCCCAGTAAAACAGTGTAAATCCCAGTAAAGTGAAAACAGGCAGACGTGTAAATCAGGGCTGGACAATGAATCGCATTTGCAATATAATCACAATTTTTAAAAACGCTATTTCCAAATTACAGAGATCTGCAATTTTTGGCTATGTAACAATTAACAGATAAGACGCTTCCTTTAGGTGTCTGTAATATGTTTAAAGTGGGTTTGCCTCCACATGGAAGGGAAGCGAGCTGCAGCAGTGAGATAATCTATTTTATTATGCGTTCTATAGTTTATATAATCATACTTATTTCCAGAAACCTTCAGGAATCTCACCATAGTATTAAGTATTGGTCAAACTGTTTAGTACCCAGACTAGTTTGTTAGTTGCACTTTATGTTCAACGAAGTTTGATGTCCAACTCAATTAAAAGCTGTTCTCTTGAATAATAATCTGATTTATAAATACAGTTACATTTCTTGTTTTAAATTGTCCTTGTTTACGAACGTCTTTAGCTACAGGCCACTTCTGTCCCTTGTGGTTAATGCAGAGAAAAGTCTAAATTAAATCGTAATTATGGTTGAAATGTATCACAATTTGGATTTTTGGCTAAATCGTACAGTCCTAGTCTAAATGTGTGCGTGGTTGGAAACTGGCTGGGGATCTATTTATTTATAAAATGTTTGTTTTCTGGATAAAACATTAATCATTTACTGCCTACAAATTGTTCTCACTTTAAAACAGAGAGCTGACAAAGTTCACGTCGCATTTCTGAAGTCTGTTTTGGACCACGTGGATGTGCAGCTCTTCGTTTTATTAATGCCCTCTCCAGAATGATTCAGTCAGTCATTTTCCTCCAGTAATCGGTGTTTCTAAAGCCGGCTGGCCTGCAGAAAATAAGGAGAAGAGGCACACCCCCGCCCTCCCTTTGCTTCAGAGCAACTTACTAACGAGACTTTCTCAAAGTTAGCAACCCTAACAGCGTCTGAGCGCAAAGGTCTGCGCACTTAGCCCAGGTGGCTGCGCTGCTGCCAACACTCGTCCAGGTAACAAAGCAAAGCGGACACTCCGTTAAACCCCTCCGTTAGTCTTAGTCCTGCAGCCTATCCGCTGTAACGCTGGCAGGTCCCATGGCTCGGGCTGCATCGCTGCATTGAGCTAACCGGCTAGTTTGGCTCTGCGCGGCCGGCCAAACGGCAGCAGGTTTTAGGGGGAATAGATTTTCCTCTGAAAATCTGTGATCAGCTGCATGCTGTAAACAGTCACTCACTGCATGTTGCGTTGCTCGCCTCTGCCGTCAGATCATCTACGTTAGGGCGTTTATTTCGGGCTCCAACTGACCGAACACTGCTACCTTTCATCGGCGCGCCATCATGGACGTCTTCTTTTATTTGTCCCAGGCTCTGTGACAGTTAGCCAACTGCCTCAATGGCGCACTACTGCCACCTACTGGTCTGGAGGGTGAAACAGCGCTTTGGCCATAAAAGTTTTTTCCATTTTGCTCCTTGAACCTACGCACTCAGGAAACGTTTCCTACATTTGTCTCACATTACAGGAGCTGTCGAATTCAGAATAATTGTCATTCAAATACAGCCAAATCAATAAAAAGTTGCTCACCTTGAATGACATGCCAAATAAAACAAATACAAATTTATCGTTGCCATACAAATGAAATTGTTTAGATATTAATTTATTATTTTGTGCATTTATTGTTAAAATATGACATGTTAAAATGTGGATTTTAATAAATAAATATATAATCACAATGGTAATTTATTTGAAAATGTTCAATAAATAAATCATACCAATATAAACATTCATTACGTGGTATAAATCATGGTATAAATCTGGCCCGTCAGCACAGATAGTCGATGCAAATGAAGTTTTCTTTTATTATTAGACAAATTAAAATATTCTTGCAATGGAAAATGTTAGAATAGAAATACATTTATTGTTCTACAATGATACAACGCAAAGGATTCATTCATTAATAGCCTTGTATATTGCGATCTCTTTAATTTCAACGTGAATAGGACCACAGCTATCTAGTGATTTTTAATCAAAAGCATATTTTGACAAGAATCTGATCATGATTAATACAATATATGGCTAAATATAGGAAGCAATTTAATAGAATGAGTGACCCAAATCCTCCTTCTTCCTGCTCTGAGAATTGACATATTTTTTGAATGAAGCCCAAAACAATTTGGTGACTGGTTGCCTTAATGAGGCGAACGTGCAGACATTTTTAAGGTTTTCACTGTTTACACATCCCTTTTCCACAAAATTTTGAACATCTTATTTATTTATCTATTTGTAAAATTGCATCCTTAGTTTATTGTTGAGTTGGCAGGGGAAAAAAACACATTTTAGTTTTAGTGATTTTAATTTGGAAAAATAGATATAAAAATCATGGTTGTCTGTTTTGTGGATATTTATATATACTGCTCAAAAAAGTAAAGGGAACACTTAGACAACGCAATGTTACCAAGTGTTCCCTTTATTTTTTTGAGCAGTATATTTCCCGTCCTATTTAATTGATCCATACTCTTGCATAAAGATATGTTTTGAATGTTATGTTAAGAAAACATTAAATCATGTTTTCTATTACTCTAAGTGTAATGATTTCACTTTTTATGTTTTTGTTTCACTTTTTGTTGTTGATAGTTGAGATGGACCCTAGGTCCCTTTGCAGCGAGCCTTCACAGCATGTGAGTTCCTGTCACGGCCACTAGAGGGCTCTCTGTTCTGTTCACGTCGTTGTTGTATGGTGACGTCAAATCGTCGCGACCCAACCGCGCGTTGTTTGTAGATAGACAGTTGTGGTGCGGTGTGACTTCGTCTGTCTTTAGCAGTTTTCTGTGCGGATTTCCTCAGCCTGCTCCTTGGTGTGAAGACAGCAGAAGCTCTTTATCGACTGTTGAGCAGGTCGGAGTCCAGGCGCAGACATGTTTAGCCCCCGGAACACTCCGGTCTCCGGCCGCAGGCAGCAGGGCAGAACCCCAGGGAGGAAGAGCGTCTCCGGGGCGGCTGCTGGGCTCATGTTTTCCCCGCGCAGGACGCCTATGACGCCGAGGTGAGTGGGCGCAAACTAAACACAGACTTTTATGTAAATAGATATGTTTGAAATTTTATTAGAACTGCTTTACAGTAGTCTAGGTTTAGTTTTAAGGGCACTTTGTTATGCTATGCAGCATTTCCTTTACGAATGTTGTCGCAGAATTGCCCAGGATCATTGTCCTGTACAGAGTTATCCTCACTTAAGAAAGAACACGAAGAAACTAACAGATTACATCATACCAGATGAGAAGGCGGCGACTGCCCTAAGAAATGCTAAAGAGGTGGTCAGTGATGGACTGATGATAGCTATGATTTTAAAGGGACTCCCTGAGTCATACAAGCTTTTTGCCATCCACGCCGCACTGAGCAGCGAAGAATTATCATTCCTGGAATGCAAAGGAAAGCTCAGAAGTTATGAAGAGCCGGAAAAGTCTGACAACAAACCAAAGTCAGACAAGGTAATGAAGGTGGACGGTACATCGGGGACCTGTTACAGCTGTGGCCATATTGCGGGAGACTGCAGACAAAAGGGGACACCAAAGTGGTGCAGTTACCACGGCAACTCAACACACACTGATGAAACCTGCAGGAGGATGCCAGGTACAGTAGCAGCGCAAAGCACACAGCAGAGAGACAAAGAAGAAGAAGAACAGACATCTAAAGTCAAAGCTGGACGGAGGTTCCTTCCAGGTGATCTAAAGAAAAATGGAACAATGGTGGACTGTAGAGCGACGTCCCTTATCATAACAGAGGTTCTGGGTTTCTTCTGCAGTGTCTCACATAGAACAGCCTCCATTCTTAGCTCAGCAGCAGTACTTTCTAAAAGAGTAATTTCTCTCTGGCCATTTGGAGTCCACGAACAAAGTGTTGCTGATACTTCAGGTAATAAACTAACCTAAACAATGTTCTCAGTAACATTCGGCTGTGCAGCACCACTGCTAATGAACAGTTAGCCTGATACCAGAAGATTGATGCAGAGGGATGGTAATAAGCCTGTATGCCAAAATAAATGTAGATCTTACCTTAAAAGGAGCCGACAGTCTCGAGTGGCCAAGAAGAAAAGAGGAATTGAATAAAATCACCGCTAACCTTTTCCTAATTTTACTCACGTACTTGTTTTTTATCTTGTCAATTTACTTTTTCACGTATTTTTGCTACTCATACTTTATAATTATAATCATCCTATACGTATTATTATTATTATTGGTATTATGCTATTCAGGAAGTTATTTTTCCTCCTGTTATTTTAGCTGTTATAATTTATTGCCGAGTATCATTGTTTTAATCACCGCATCAAGTGACACACCACAGCTTGCCTAGTTATTGGACCACACTGCACTCTTTCATTTAATAATATTAACACTCATTTTCTGCGTGTCTTTTTGTCTCTTCACCTACTCTTGCAACCCTTGTTTATCTTATTTGCCTCACGATAAAAAGATGCATTCTGCTGACGATGCTAAAATTCCCGTCTTGATGCGGCCGATCTCTCCCCGTCAGGTCGACGTCGTCCCGAGTGCAGAACCACACAGCCACAGAGACCGTTCACTATGATGTGATGCCGTTTGGCTCGGCGCTGCCAGTCAAAGTGATGGAGGCTCTGACCATGGCTGATGGTGAGAGGGGGTGATGCTCTGCGTGTTGTGGGATGTTCTGTTGTCACTATGTAGTCAGAGGGCCATTAATCAAACCGATGTGATATTAAGGCCTAATAGCAGATAGCGATTTATGCTTTCTTTGAAGTTGTCATGTTTTAGATCTAATTTTGAGTGATTATTAATTTCTTTTTAAGGAATGTTTGTATCATTTATTTGTGAAATTAAAACAAACTTTACAAACATTAGCCATAAAAGCTACTTGGTAGACGTAGTATTTTTTTAATCCAGCAGGGGGAAAAAAAGCTTGTCCAAATTTCTGCTTCAAAGTTTACATCTCTGACCTTCATCTGTTGTTGCTAAACTCAAAGCAAAGCGCCAGCTGTTACCGATGCATATCCTGACTGACATGAATACAACTTTTTACATTTGATGCTTTAATAAACATGTTTATTCATGCTTGACCTGCTGATTAGGCCTGATGGTGCGTCACTATTATTAAATGTCATGTTTTGCTGCCGCTCCTCCTAGCTGATGACCCAATCTCAGTAAACGTGAATGAGAGCGGCTGGGCCTGGATGGTTTGTGGAGAGAGACTGATTATCTGGAAGATCTGCCAGACTGCTGTAGCCAAGGTAGCATAAAGGAAACGTTTACTGTTCAAATGAAAGACAAATGCTTAAATAATCCTTGCTGATGTAGATGAAGAAAAGTTCTCTGGTTCAGATGCAAGTGAAAGGAAAACTGTTTTCCTCCAGCTGTCCGTCTGCAAAGAGCTGCAGCTGCCCAGCAGTGAGTACACCTACACGGCGGGCCTGGTGGCTCTGACCTCTGCGACCCCTCTGGAGGCGGCCGCTGTTCAGTCCATCTCTGTCCTGGCCGTGGCTGCAGAAGGGAGGGCTCGCTTCTGGCCAAGCCTGGCGCACGAAGGCACCTACACAGAGTGTGACGTCAACCTGGGGGACCTCTGCAACTTTGTTGTTGCTCTCAGAGTCAGTATATTGTCCACAAATAAAAGTCAGATTGAATCTGAAATTTATTGTATTTAACATTTCATAAATCTTTTTAATGTCTAAGCTGAGGCCACTTCTGACCTTCTGCTGCTGTCTTCACGTTGTCCTCTCAGGGTGGAAGCTTCGTCTTATCGTCTGTGAAGAACCAGCTGCTAAGAGCGAGGGCAGACTCTTCAGGGAAGCTGCAGTATCGAGCTCTGCAGCAGGGTCAGGGGATGCTGTCTGGTATCGGACGCCGTGTGTCCAGCCTGTTCGGCATCCTCTCCCCTCCAGCTGACGACGTGGTGAGTCGACTTCTTAGAGTTTGGCTTCATTTTGAAATGCCAATTCCAGGTAGATGTAGGTCAACTAGATATGTTCTGCACACAAATAACATTGCCTGAAAGGAAGCAATCTTTAAATGAACTGGCTGGTTTGGGTTCATTGCTGGAGCACAAACATTTTAATTGGTCTTGGATTCCCAGCTTCTCAATACATGTGTTTTTCTGAGGCTTATGATAAAAGTAGGAATAAAAAGAACAAACCAGGATTAATCTTGTTTTTTAAGCATTTTTTTAATTCAGTTGTGGATAAAATACTCTGTACCCCAGTCCTGCTGCCATGCAGTGAGATTAACAGAGGCTGCAGCCATAATGAGGCTTTATTAACCAACCAAACAGCTAATTCAATAGTATCCACTAAACAATCACAATCTGAATCCACATAGAGAGAAAAATACTCTTATCTTAAAAATTAGTAAGTCTAGAGCATGATGCCGCCGCCACCATGTCCCAATGTTGATTTTTGTAAGGGGTTAGCGTGCCTTTTGGAATTGTGGCTCGGGTTCTGCTGAATTTTATGATTCAGTGGGTTAATTAATGCAAACAAGCACAAGGCAAAACCATGAAACCAAAAAAATCTCTAGCATCATTAGTTAAACGTTAGAAATGCATTGACCTGGCTGAGAGTCCACTGCTTTGGTTAGCAGAAAGGCCTCCTTGTGGGAAATCTCTCAACTTGAAACTATTTCCACAGCTCCACAGTGTGCTGTGGGTGGAAGGAACCAGCTGCCTGTACTCTCTGACCAGTTCCACTGTGAGTAAGTGGGAGGTGGACGACAGCACCGAGCACCAGTTGTACAGCTGGGACACCAGGAAAGCTCTGACTGAGAGCATCGTGGATTCAATCTGGGTCAGTATGAAGATGTATCGCACTGAAGCGGCTGAAAATAGACTCAAACAATTGTTGTATAACCGTTAGTCTGTTGTCCTCTGTGGCTCCAGGTCAGTTATCATCACCTTAGTTTTTCATACCCACACATTGCTTCTTTGTCTGATACTCTCATTTTGTCCCCATAAACAGCCCATCTCATACCTAACTACTGCAGATCAAGTTTTATCAGTCCCAAAGTATTTTGATTAAAATACATTTCATCCACAGTTGTTTATTTGATGATGAATTCAGAGGAGTTCATACATGTGAAACATTAAAACTGACTTCAGACAGCTAAGACATGTGGCCCGTTGTATTACCATGACGACACTAGTTGGTGTGAGAGCATCGCTGTGTGACCTGAGCTAGAAGGGATCTGGTTGGTGATTCACCTCCACCTCACGTGTTCAGCTGCAGTTACAATAAAGAAAATGACTGTTTCAAATGTGCCACTCAGTCACTAACTCTCATAACATTATGTTTGCTATTCCAGGATAAAATGTAAGGAACTAATTTAACCCCTAATGTGTAGACCTCAGGGCTGTAACAGAATAGAAACTAAAGCTTCAATAGCATTGCTTTATGCTCTTCTTAGAGTATATGTAGCTGCTTGATTGGACCAAAAATTCCTCTCCCTGAAAATGTGACTGAATTCTTTTCACCAGGGGTCAGAGAGCAACTACGAGGAACTGAAGGAGGGAGCAAATGTCACATACCTGGATATGAAGTTCAGCCAGTGAGTGCTTTCATCTTTCTGTGGATGGGTCTGAGTGAGAATAAATAAAGTAGGGCTGATGATGAGAAATCATTTCAATCCAACTTTAACGTGATTTATGTTGAGTTAAATGCAACTAAACAACAAAAACATCCGTACAGCCTTGTTCCACCAGGTTACTGCACCTATTTCAACTTTTTTTTCTATTTTCTCTCTAACAGATTTGTTGGAAAAAGCTTTGCCATGATTTACATTCAGATTTTTTTATGTCTGCAAACCGGTATTTTATTAAAGTTCTTGGAGCATTGGGTTTCGCTGAGGAAGTACAGGGACAAGTACAACTGAAGTGTGACCACAGTAATACTCAGGACCACCATGAGCAGACTGGGTTAAACTGAAATATCATTATACTATTTACAAACCGTAAAGCACACCTGAAGGAGAAAGAAAAGGATACTTCAGTTTTCTACACACAGCCGGGTTCGATGTATTTAATAATTGAAATCAGACCCACAGATTTAGCCAGGCTTTCTCTCATTCTACACAAACTGAAAGCTGAAGGATCCTCTGGATCTAACTCAAAGATCATTCCACCAAATCAGCACAGCAAGGATATCTAATATCCAACCTATACAAATGATTTTTCATTGAGTTGTCAAAACTCTGCGGGTTTGTGCTTCAAATTCCTTATCATTATTCTTACTCTGGCTGAAGCAAAAACTTCATCATGAAACCCTAAATTTAAACTCTGTAAGGCAAACTATGGAGCAGAGCAGATAATCTCCAGGCAGAGAGAGGCTGGGCCTTACTTATCAGCTCAGCCTCGTCTGGGATTCACATATATAACTCAGTAGATTATTGTACCCTTAAAAATATTCAGAACATTCTTGCATATACAATAATGCCAACATTATTTGTATTTTAGAATGATTTTTTAAAGTTTTTATTCTTTAGTGTTAATGTCTCACAGTAATGCTAAACAGCAGCAGAGCGCCCAACACCGATGGCTGGAGGTGGGTCTATGATGTTGGTGGATTATTATGGATGTTAGTGGCTCATACCAATCTGTTCATGCTATCTGTAGCTTCACAACAATGACCACATGAATACCTCCTAATGAATGCTGGTTTACAAGACTTCTCAAGTTTAATTCTCATTTATTTACATACTAAATGCTTTCAGCTAATATAAAGGAGCCTTCAGCATATTTTTGAAGGGTAAATAAAATGTTAAGCGATTAAAAGCTGAATTGTTAATATTAATGGATTGGGGGGGGGTTGTCGTCATTGACTGTTTTGCAGCTCTTCTAAGACCAGTTTGCTCTTTCAGACTGGGCCTGGTGATTTTGGCTGCTGCCTGGCATCCATCAGATACTCCATGCCTGGCGTATTTCTGCCTGGTCACCCTGCAGGAGTCAGGAGGCACCATCTGTGACCAGTTCAACGTTGAAGTGACTAAGTATAGCTGTCCATTCCAGGTCAGTGCCCATCAGGTCTCAGGCCAGTTTAGTTCAGCTAATGATTGAGGATTTTGTGTGTAAATGCTGGTAGGAACATGTGCCCGTCAGAAGGATAAATTTGTCTTCACTTTCCTCAGTCACTTTGCAATAGAAAAAAATTGGGTGATACTCGCTGATTAAACACTGGATAAGATTTCAGCTAGTTTCCTCAATAAAAATACACTTTTATTATTGAAATTGTTTATAGATATCTGTAAGCATCATTTGTGGAATAGGAGTTTACTTCCTGTGGGCACTCCTGCCATTTCTACTCTGCAGCAGTATTGTGTTCTCCATAGTGGTGTCTATTATTTCAGATGGTTACTGGTAGGAGTGTAGCACGTCTCAAGCACAGGTATTGTCCGCTCATCTGCTACGCTAATAGCACAACTTGCTGGTTTGGTATGAATGTGTTCTTGATATATTTATACATTTCATAACATACATTTGTCAAAACAAGAACATTTTAACCATTTGTTTTTTTAAGTAACTTCAAAAGTATGAAATGCTTCAGCAGAGTAGAAGAAGCCTCACAAGCTAACCTCTGATTAAAAACGCAACATTTAAGAATAAGAAGCTGTTTCTGCGAAGGAGATGGGACACACCATGCAGAGCTGACAGGATGCTGTATAGAGCTAAACTATGAGCTTTCTCTCTGTGTACTCATGCACGCCTTCCAGCTGAGCCCAGAGTTGCCAGCTGTTTACACTCCTAATGTACTCCTGAGAGAGGTGTAGAGCACATTTTAAATTGATGGGATGTTCACATTTAAATCCCTTCTGTTTTTCTATGCTGTGTGATTTCCTCAGAGTGAGGAAGACCTGCAGGCCACACACTTTGTGCTGCCCGATCCACCTGGCACTACCGCCCTTCTGTACAACAAGGCGATGGTGTCCGCCTGCTCAACAGGCACCAGCAGGGCGGCGCTACCAGATGAGAAAATTAGCTTTAACTCACCAGGTAACACTCTTGTCTTTGGTGTTTTGTTTCGTCTCACACGTTTAACCCATAGACTTAGAAAAAAAAAATCCAACTGAAAGGTAATATTCAGTTCAATTAAATTTTATTTATATAGCGCCAATGCGGTACCGCGCGCGAGCTATTTTTAGAAACACAACGTCACGATGACGTCACATCACGTGGTACGCAGTAGGGCAAGCTTGCATAGTCCGCCGCTGTTTTGCTGTAAAAGAGACGTGCGTTACCCTTGGTTTTACTCGGTAAACGACTGCTTTTTCCAAATCTAAGACCATGGTTTTTAAACATTGTTGCTATGGAACGTGCAACAGCGACTCGAGGTACGCTGATCGGCCGCATATGAAGGATGTTTTCTTCAAGACTGCCAAGGAGAAATCTGTGCGCTTGGAACACCGGGGCGGTCGGCCTACACAACAGTTCAACCCGGAAAAAGTTACCAAATTCAAGTACATATGTAGCAAGCATTTTGTCGGAGGAAAGGGCACAACCGAAGAACATCCTGACCCAATTCCAGCGACATCAAGTCAAGGTAAGAGTATTTTGGTGGCCGACATGTTAATAAAGTAGCGCCTGCTACCATGATCGCATATAGGCTATCATGGTAGCAGGCGCTAACATGATAGCCTGCTACCAGGATAGCTTACTCAAAAACATTTCAAATGAGACAAACATTAAACATATACCCATTCCTGGACGGTGATTACAAACAACAACAACAAAAAAAACGGCCGACGCTGCCATGATCGCCGCGCAGGAAAAAAAAACAAAGCTTACCGTTCATCAACTCGGCCAGTTTTCCAGTCTTTTTAAGCCCTCGAACCTCAAGCCATCGTTTGATCTGAAGGTTGGTGTGTTCTTCGACAGTTCGGCCAGTAATCCGTGTGCCTGGGACATCGTCTTGGGAAAGTTTAACGGCTGTAAAGTCGGTCATATCTGTTATCCGTGCGTTCTCTCCTGTATGCGTTCTCTCCTGTATGCCCTACCTAAGCGGCAAAAGGGGCGTTGCTCTTGAGACGGTGACGTCACGTGCGCGGTACCGCATTCATGAAACATGTCATCTCGAGGCACTTTACAAAGTCAAAATCAATCAGATTATACAGATTGGTCAAAAATTTCCTACATAAGGGAACCAGTTGATTGCATCAAAGTCCCGACAAGCAGCATTCACTCCTGGAGAAGCGTAGAGCCACAGGGAGAGTCGTCTGCATTGTACATGGCTTTGCTGCAATCCCTCATACTGAGCAAGCATGAAGCGACAGTGGAAAGAAAAACTCCCCATTAACGGGAAGGAAAACCTCCGGCAGAACCGGGCTCAGTATGAACGGTCATCTGCCTCGACCGACTGGGGTTACAGAAGACAGAGCAGAGACACAACAAGAGAGACAAAAAAGCACAGAAGCACACATTGATCTAGTAATCTGTTCTACATTAGATGGTAGTAGCGGGTGAGCCGTCTTCTCTGGATGATGTCACAGTTAACAGAACGCCAGACCAGGTGTAATTCAATTAAATTCAATTCAATTTTATTTATATAGCGCCAAATCATGAAACATGTCATCTCAAGGCACTTTACAAAATCAAGTTCAATCATATTATACAGATTGGGTCAGATTATACAGATTGGTCAAAAATGTCCTATATAAGGAAACCAGTTGATTGCATCAAAGTCCCGACAAGCAGCATTCACTCCTGGGGAAGCGTAGAGCCACAGGGAGAGTCGTCTGCATTGTACATGGCTTTGCTGCAATCCCTCATACTGAGCAAGCATGAAGCGACAGTGGGAAGAAAAACTCCCCATTAACGGGAAGGAAAGCCTCCGGCAGAACCGGGCTCAGTATGAACGGTCATCTGCCTCGACCGACTGGGGTTACAGAAGACAGAGCAGAGACACAACAAGACAGACAAAAAAGCACAGAAGCACACATTGATCCAGTAATCTGTTCTACATTAGATGGTAATAGGTACTCATAAAAACAGGGAAAACCATGTTGACTGACATCCTTGCTTTTTAGGGAATGGCTGTAAATCCTGAATGGCTTTTAAGACAGTGGCAGAGACAGCTAACCAGAAAGTTAGCTTCGCAAACTCATATTCCAGAAACAAAAATATTAGCTTCGCTACTGTTAAAGGAACAATGAGTAAGATATTTGCTGTAAAACCAACCCAAATCATTGTCATTTGTTACCTGGGATGGAAGTAACATTCCCTATAAACAATCAGTCCTCTCCATCAACAATGTCTTAGTTAAGTTTTTCTCCTTTCAAACTTAGATGTACGGTCCGGAACGACTTCAGTGCAGTGTGTAGGCTGTGTTTGCTTCCTGGTTCCTGAGTCCAATCATATGAAAGTTCCCAAGGTTTCCAAAACATCTGGAAATAGAACAGAATATAACATCAAATCCCTATCCCGTGTAAGTAAAAATTCAACAGCAGCAGCCTAGTGTTTAACACCACTTGGTGTCACTATTACTTGTTCATCCTAAACCGATGATAAATAGTAAATTTAGGGAAGCTAATGCTAACCAATAACCAACGCCTGTCACTCAGTCTGTCTCACACGTCTCCAGACAAAGGGGGCTGCATGCACAGATGGCACGTGACAAACGTGTGCAGCGTTTGAGGGGATAGCTGTCTTAGTTCAGGATAAATGATATTTAAAATTTACATGGTAGTGGAAGCATTTAAGAATAATATTCTATCCCTCTATGCTCAGGCAGCTGTTTTTTAGAAAAAAATTATGCAAGTCGCCAGGAAACCACTCATGTTATTGTGAGAGAACCAAGAAACCAGCTCTATTATCGCTACCTTGTAAACACTGTAAATGAACAAGCCCAAAGTTGCTGTTAATAAGCGGACATGACAACACTGCTGGAAGCCCGGAACACAGTGCTGAGCATTTCTGGAGGACCCTTTCCCCCCTCTGTCATCAGGCTTTTTAAAAAAACTTGACATAAATTGTGACTTTTTAGGTTAATTATTGTTGTAACAAAAATGTTATATTTAATGTCCACTATTTTTTAATTGAAATGCATAAATGGTAAATAAAATTTGGTTTCATCATATGGAGTGGCACAAGTGATAAGGAATTCATCCTGCAACCTGCTCCGACCATCTCAGTCACTCACCCGCTAACATAGCTCAGCTCCGTCAGGGTGTGAATGTTTGTGACAATGGGTAAATTACTGTAGTGTAAAAGTCTTTGGGGTCGTCAGACTTGATACAAGTACAAGCCATTTACCATTGCTGTGTAGGAACAAGTTTTACCTATTTTATACATTCTGGTTAAATGTCCCTCGAGGATTGCCGATTATTTAAATCAAAAGATGCCTCTCCTTCAGTCGTCTACCATGACCAGAGCCATCAGCCAGGAGGTGTGTCATCAGATGGTTACTAACAATCATCAAGCGTTTCGAGCCTTAACCATAACACTCTCCTGGTAACGGGTCAGCAGTGATGGCCAGCCACTACTCCATCCTGGCTGCTAGCTCCAGGAGTCTCTCTCTGCTGCCTCGTCCAATCTTTGAGCTGCTCGTTTTCTCTCACTTCCTGTCAACCCCTCTGCTATCAAAACTTTCCAAGCTGAATCAGCTCAGAAACCTCTACATCCAATCTCCACTGGGTACAACCATGTCTGCCAACCCTCATCCCTGCAGTCCTGCACCAGTTCTTTGTAACGATGAGACTTCCTCGCATCCCTCTTCCCATGGCACCATTAAGGCATAGGATAGCAAGTAGCCATTGGTATATGCAGATGTAAAATGTCAGTTTCATAACTTCCTACATGTTGAACTGCGTCTGTTCAGGTGATATTATACATGGAGGAGGCTGCTGCGCCAACCTGCCGGTGTTCTTCTCCCAGAACAGTGGTCTGATAGCAGTGGTGGGCAGAGAGAGTGCCTCCATCCTGCCGGAGACCATGGAGGACTCGCTGTGCTCTTCCCTGGCTGCAGCACCAGAGGTAAAACAGCAAAGGTCCATCTGCAGCACAAATGATTGATAGCACTGAAGGATTACACCTAAGGAGGTCAGCTGAAGCATCAAGCCTAGCATGTTCCTCTTATTTCCAGGTTCGGTAGTTGTTTAACCATTTATGTTTTTTCTAAGTAACTTCAAAAGTATGAAATGCTTCAGCAGAGTAGAAGAAACCTCACAAGCTGGAGGTCTGACTAGCTCGGTGGTTCCACCACTCTGATGGTGGAACCACTGTGGAAATGTCCAATAATAATAGTCACAGAACCTCAATTGAAAAAAAAAGCCTGTACAAACACTTTACTTGTCCCAGTTTAAGACATGGAACACCAGTTAGGAAAAAGGAAACCTGAACTAGATAAAATAGCATTAAACCATATAATCATTCCTTTGATTTCACTTTTTTTAGATTTCTGCGATGGAAACACCAACCAGATCAGAGCTGATTGCCCAGGAGGATAAAACCAAACTGCTGAAGACAGCCTTCCTGCAGTTTTGTCGGTATGATCAACTATTTCTTCCTTTTTATGAGCCAAATATAGACCTTTTTGTTTCAGATCAAATGTGTGTTAAATGTGCGGAGATATAAGTTTTCTTCTTCTACGTATGTAATGATGTGATGTAATTTTGATGCCTATCTTGGCCAGGTCTCCCTTGCAAAAGAGATTTTTAATCTCAATGGGTAAAACCTGGTTAAATAAAGGATAAATAAAAAAAAAAAAAAAAAAAATTCAAATGAGCTCTCTCTTTATTAATAAATGGAGGTCTGTTTGTGTTAAATAAAGTAAACGTAGTTCCATAACAGTGTTTCCCCTACCGTTCTACAAGGGAGGCGCCCCGCCGACAAAATGACCCAAAAGTCACCAAGAGTCTTTTCTTTGGAAACAAAAAATCAACCTTCCTGAGTCAACTGGAAAACACATTATAGACCCCATGAATGGATCAGAAGCAGATCCCCAATGTAATAAAAATTGAATAGAGTTACGCTCAAAAATATTATTAACTCTGGCAGATCTAGATTTGAAAGAGATTTTCATTGAATCAAGTAGGAAGGAAGAATGAATGGGAGATAGCCTTTAAAATATAACCTTGTATAAGTGTACACGATAGGGACAGAAACAAAAAGAGAGACAGAAAGATGGATAAAAAGAGAGGTTAAGAAAGACAGCAGCAGGCTGCTCGTATAAAGCTGTATTCTGTGGTATTGATGGAAAGCTAAGTGGAAGAAAAATCTTAGCAACGGCCCGAAAACAAAGCAGCACTATGGTAATGTTCACCCTCCCAGCCAAAACTAGGGGAAGCACTGCATAATGATTCTAGATGTTCAGTCATCAACCAACAGCCTTATGACTGCTGTAAAAGAAATCTTTGCCTTTTGCTCTTCTTCAGTAAGGATCTGGTTGGAGCTCAGACGTTAACAGATGACCTGTTTCCTGCTGACGGTGATGGAGAGGAAGGAGCTGAGCTGGACAGCATTGTGGTTCAGATCGACCTGGAACTGGTGGATGATTACCCAGCTTCAGACCCTCGCTGGGCTGAGTCTGTCCCTGGTGGTGAGGAGTGGAGATCAGCTGGCATGCTTACTACCAAATAATACCTGAACAGAAAGAAAACAGTGAGCTGATGATTTAGGATGATCAGTTTGGTGATGATGATACTCAGCACTACGTGTCCCCTCAGAGTACAGAGGGTTCCAGCAGTTTTCAGGGAAAACACAGTAGCTCAGTAAATGATGGTGCATTCAGACCAAACGCGGTTTGAGCATGGAAAAGGCGTCCAATGCCTCAACTTGTGCCAAGTGTCAGCAAAGTTGGGAGGAGCTAACCTGTTCTTTTCTTTAAATGCAGGAAATTTTTTACTGGGGTAGAAGTTTTGATAACTCACCTGAGATCGTTGCTGATCCTCCTCCAGGAAAGGTCCTTTACTGTCTCTGTAGTAATAGCTCGCCTGACCATAGATAATAGGAGGGGCATAAACAGCAGTAATGAGCTTGTCCTCCATTGTCGACTTCCTGGTTTTCATGGTCCTTCCGTCCCGTTGGAAAGTCTGCCACTACGTCACTTGGCGGAGTCTCTGATTGGGTGACGCTCTGCGTCCAGCTGCAAAGCTCCAAATACGCCGCTCCCAACGGGTGAAACGCACCGCAGGACCTCTAGATGCTCCTAGAGACACGTCCACCATAGACCGCGTGTAAACCAGAAGCCCTGATGCTCAAAAGGCGTTTGCTCTGAACGCAGCATAAGTCAGCAAACAGTCAACCTCTCACCATGTATGAAATATATGCTAGATGTTTTACTGAGTCTCTTGTAAGGAACATGATGACAGCCTGATGACTCGCCTCAGTAGTAGGGATTTCATGGTCCTGTTTAGAAGGCTGAGATAGGATTTAGAATATAATCTGTACTAAGACTTAGCTCCCATCAGTGTCAGGCCCAGATTTGTATTAATTCAGCTTTCTTTCTTTGGTTATTTCAGAGACTGTTGGTTTTCCTCTCACATCCCTCATCATCCTCCACCAGCTGGAAGACAAGATGAAGGCTCATTGTTGCTTCATGGACTTCCTGCTCCAGGTATTAACACGTGTTCAGGACAGTTTACCTTCCTTCCCTGATGGCCGTCTGCTCCCTGATCTCACCATTAGGAGTCCAGCTTCCTCTTTCATCCTCTCTAGCTCCTTTTCTTTCCCTCTGTGCAACTTTTCTCTGGACTTCCTCTGTGAAAACCTGGTTTCTCCTCCTCGTCCCTCAGCCAATCAGTGAACAGTCTGCTCACATCACATTTCAGCTCTACTCCGCTCCGGTCGTAGTACCTCCTGAGGAGGGACAAAAAAAGGCCAGTCCTGTAGGGGAAAAAACTGTAATAGAATTGCTCACAAAGCGGGTGGAGCCCGTGGAAAATGGCCATAAGTGTCTTATTAGGAATTTGAGGAAAAAGTAAAAGTAAAGCTTTCTAAAACAAAACTATTACCAGGAGAAGTTTTTACTGCCAGATTTATTAAGTTTCATTCTTAATTCTTAGATTTTTTTTTTACTAATCTATAATGTCTGTAAGTATAATAAAAAGTAGGGATGGAAATTTCAAATTAAGCAAAAATGAAATGCTGGTTTTAAAGTCTAAAGTCTTGTTTGACCACCCGCTCCTCCTCAGGTGGGTCTGCTGGACCGGCTCAGCCAGGTGACCGTGAGATCGTATCCCATGGCAACACGCCTGCTGTTATGTGAGCACGCTGAGAAGCTGCAAGCGGCCATGGTGCTGAAGAACCACCACAACAAACACGCTGAGCTGGTGAACCGAGCCATCAACATCACTCTGCAGAGGAGCAACACCCCCGTGCCCCCTAGCCTCACAGCAGCCGATGTCTTCTTCAGGGAGGTCTGTGTCTGAGCTGTTGCTGTGATCGACATGTCTGCCAGCCGTTTAATCCATCAGCTGGCGCTCTCACAGGTGTCTCAGATCTCCCTGTTGTTTGACGGTCTGGTCGAGGAGGAGGAGCGGATCCTGAAGGAGAATCCAGTGGACTCCATGGAGTGGGCTGAGGCTGTCCTCACAGTTAACACCATTCTCAAGGTAAAGTCTATATTCACTGTGCCAAGAAGGGGAAAGAATGAAAACCCCGGCTTGGATAATGCTGACTGAAGGTGGAATGATGTATGAAAACGTGTGTGCGTGTGTGTGTGTGTGTGTGTGTGTGTGTGTGTGTGTGTGTGTGTGTGTGTGTGTGTGTGTAGGACGTGCTTCAGGCTGCAGGTCAGTACAGAGAAACAAAAGCCTTCATGTACAGAGCTTCAGAAAACGCAGCTGCAGAGCCTGAATATATTCCATGGACAGGTAATATACCTGCTGCTCTAGCAACCACAGCATCTTTGAATTAACATTAAACAAGGCTGAATTATTTACCCCCCCCCCCCCCCCACCACCACCTCTTCTTTCCTGCAGCATCCGGTGGTGTAGGAGGCGTTCGCACCATCATTTCCCACCAGCATGAAATCATCCTGCACTCAGTCTACCCACACGCTGACTCGGAGTTACGCAGTGTCCTGTGCGAGCAGCTGGTGGCGCTGCTGGACATCTACCTGGGTGGCTTTGTGGCCCAGCTATCCTCTCTACAAAAGCAAGGAGCCCTGGGGACCCAACAGGAGCGCTACGACACCTTGGAGATGGAGTACAGCCAGCGGCGCTCAGAGCTGCTCAGCCCCCTGCGTAAGCTTAGTAATCTCTACCATGAAAGCTTGTTGATAACTTGTTTTTAAACGTTTGAATGTTTCTTTAAGCAAATTGAGCCACTAATGCTTCTCTGATCTAAAACTATTATATATTTTTATAGTCACATTTATTATACTTGCCTGTTGGCTCTAGAACAGCGGCTATAATGTCACTAACTGTTCCTAGCCTGACTTCTATACCAGGAGCCCAGCATCTATGAGTGTTTCATGGTGGGGGGGTGACTCTGTGTGTTCTCCGCGTGTTGCAGTGGAGCTCGGGCAGTATCAGTGGGTTGCTGCGCTGGCTGAGAAGTACTGCGACTTCGACATCCTGGTCCAGATGTGTGAGCAAACCGACAACCAGAGCCGCCTGCAGCACTACGTGGCTAAGTTCGCTGACCAGGTAGACCATTACAGAACCAGCTCCTACCACATGACAGCTGCTGCTTACATTTTCATCTGCTACCCTGATTGGCTGAAACCGACCGTCGGTAGGCGGGCACTAGGTGTCGCTTCACCCAATCAGTATGAAAAGTTCTGCTGAATGTTGCTGCTCTCCCCGCACCACGTCTTTGCCACTCCTGCCGTAGAGCTCTGGTATTTGAACACATAGTGAGAATGTCACATATTGTGTTAACATGACCGTTTAGTAGTTGAACCAGTGGGATTTTTCTCTCTCTTTCAGTGAGGTAAAACAGCAGTGAGCCTTCCCCATTTTCTGGGGGCACATTTGCACAATAAATGCTGTGTGAGAAATGGTCTGTGTCTAGGGTTCAAAGGCAGTTTTGAAAATTAAGAAATGGAATTCTATTTTTTTCCAGATCTGAAAATAACACTACAAATATTTATAGAAAGCATGGAAAATGGATATATTTATACCTTTCTCCCTATTCTGTTGTCTAAATATTGAAGGAAGGACCCTTCCATCTTTCCTTGCTTCCTTCCTTTCCTTCCTGCCTTTTTAAAGTTCCTTTACTTGAGGGCAGCTTTCCTAACTCCCTCTCCCAAGCATGCCCTGGTCTTCCTTCCTGATGTCCTGCCTTCCCTCTCATCACAAATATTGTTCTTTCCTTTGTTACTTTTGTCCTTCCTTCATTTAAAAGCTGTCACCCGGTGATGTGTTGATTGTTGTTGCTTCTAAGGGATGTGGCCTGAAGGCTGTTTTCTGTCGTTGGTTATGGAATTGGAGAGTTATGGATGATTTCATCATCTGATTTGCATATTTGTCCATAGATTTGTTATCCATGTTGTAGGACTAAGAAGCTTTTTCAAAGAAAAATGATTTAAAACAGTGATTAAATGTGTTTGGAACTACAAATGACCTTTATGAAATGATTTTATGAATTTTAATACATGGCCTGAATCCACACTGCATAAAACTAACTTTACTAAAAAGGCAGTTGTCAGAGGCCCACAAAGTAAAGGAGGTAAATAAGAGATTGAAGCTGTGTGAATCAAATTCAGGGCATTGTGTTAGTGCAGCAGTTTCAGAGACAAAATGGACTACTTTTAAAAACTATATTAACATCATATTTATTTCTTGCTTTGCATGTTGCATGATTCATTTTAAAACAGAGTGGGTTGGGTCTCCTCTCTACTCTCTTTGGTCTGACTGCCTGCAAGGCTTTCAGTACAAGGCAGCAGCAGCTGTGGTGTGCCTGTGAGACAGCGCTGAGGGAAGTAGGAACGGCCTCACAGCAGCTTTCCATTGGTGCTTTCATGGAAAGTTCCCATTAACAGAAAAAGTCACTAGACTTGTTGCTAGTAACTTTTTTAAAGAAAGCCGCTTGAGGGGTCTTAAAAGTCACTAAATATAGCAACAAAGACAATAAAGGGGCAACACAGGACTGTAGTTCTCCATCCCTCCTAAGAGCAGCTCACTGTGTGGTAGCCAGTGGCCAGCTTCACAGCCAGACAGGAAGAAGGAGCAGGTGCTGTTGCTTTTCAAAATAAAGCACATTTAAACGGTTCATGATATTTAAGTTCATTTCAAACTGAAGGTGTAACGGCTTTTATTTTGCCCTTGATGGTGTGCCGTGATCATTTATATGTAGCAGAAACCCTGACAGTGTTGTAAAAATAACATTAACAAGATTATTTTATTTGTTTTATAAAGGACAACAGATAGCCATTTTTATCGAGGAAAGGTAACCTTACATGACCTATGTGGTGGTCTACTACATTTACAAAATAAATTTGATATAATTATTAGCTTGATTTATCTGGGAGTGTAGAAAATCAAATCTTCGCCATCCTGTTTATTTAAACAAACTCTTCCTTTATCCGTTGTGTTTGTTAGAACTTTGATGACTTCCTGTTCCGTTGGTACATGGAGAAAGGAAAGAGGGGGAAGCTGCTGTCCCAGGCCGCCGTGCAGCACCAGCAGCTGGCCAGCTTCCTGCAGTCTCACCAACACCTCAGCTGGGTTCACTTCATCTACATGAACGACTACCAGAACGTACGCAACACACGGTTCTGTGCGCACATGATGGATTCCTGTCTGAGCAGTCTCTGCCCTGTGCTTGTTGTTTCACTGTGTCAAAGCAGCAGGGAGATAAAAAGGGACATGACAGACATGAAATGCATTTAATATCAATAGATATCAATTATCCGCCTGAAAGCAATATTACTATCTGATACCAAAATCGGCCAAAAGCTTTTCTTATTGGTGCATCGTTAATACATATGTCTGTTTTAAAGAATCTTTTTGTACACATTTGTAGTTAATTTTCTGTGTGATCTAACTTTGCTCCACCAACATGTGCAGGCCCACAGGACTCTCTACAGTCAAGCCAACAAAGAAACACGCTACTTTGTAAAGAAGAAGACGCTGCTGGCTCTCAGTAAACTGACTGCGCTGGCCTCAGACCTGCCTCAGGACAAGCTCAGCAAACAAGTCGATGGTAAAATTCTGTTTTCCTAAGACAGGATCCTACAGGTCACAGGTTTAGGCTCGATCTGTTTAGAACCGAGATCTCTTGTTTTCTGTGGGTTCATTCTTTTTGTGTGTTCGTAAGCTACAGGGAAGATGGCTGCTCCCTGGGATGGTAAATAGGGCTGTGTTAGCGAACAAGGGCCATGTGTTGTCCTCCAGATGCTTCAGCTCCGGTCACTTAAGGATTTCCTGACCACACATGTCAGGACTACAGCTCTGACAGTGTAGACGCATTTCTTTTTGGATTCAATCTGCAAGAAGAAAGAACATTTTACAATATTTGTATTGTTCCTAAAATTCCAGAGAAACAAACTATAACGATGGAACTTGAAGCTTTTTGACCTCTAACGGATGGCATCATTTCTTGGCCTGATTCAGATATTGTGGAGCAGGAGCGCTTCCTGCTGCACCAGGAGACTCTCCCCAGGCGCCTCCTGGAGGAGAAACAGCAGAACCCCGACACCATGCCTCTGCTCAGCGCTCAAAACCTCATAGAGGTAACCACACTGATCACACCACTGTCATCCAGCATCAGGTGCCTACCAGACCCAGTCCACTCCTGGTATTACCGCCAGTCTGCAGCAAGATGAATGCAGGCTATAAATGTGCAACGTCAGCAACAGAACATTTCTAATGCTCAGGCTCATTTAGCATGACTTAGGAAGCTGTAAATACAGCGGATCCTACAGTTACCTAACAGCTCTGTTGTGCATTTAAACCCCATGAACATTTCACATTAGCTCCAATAACAGTGAATGTAAATCATTTGGATTTTTTGCAATTACAGCACACATCGTTGTGCATCAGTGTAAAGTGGAATGAAAATGACAAAGTGGGAGATTTAAAGTTTTCTTACTAGTGAAGGTCAGAAAATTGTAGCATGTGTTTGTATTCAGCCCTGTGAGTCAGTACTTTGGAGAACCTTTAAGCAGTATGTCTCTACCAGCTTTGCACTTCTAGAGTCAGGAAATGATGCTCTTTGCAAAATAGCTAAAGCTTTGCCAGATTGGATGGTGAGTATCTGTGAACAGCAGTTTTAAGGTGTCACTCACCCCCATGTAAAAGCATATCTCTACCCCAGACAAATTTGGAAAGTTCCACAAAGAGTATTCTAGAGTAGATTTAAATCAGGACTTTGACTAGGCCATTGTAACCCATGAATATGCTTTAATCTAAACCTTTACATGGCATGTGTGGCATGTTATGGGTCATTGTCCAGCTGGAAGATGAACCTCCACCTCAGTGTCAAATCATTTTGCAGCTCCTTGTGTTTTTCTCCATGTCACTCTGTATTTAACTCCATCCATCTTCACATCATCTCTGACCACTTTGCCTGGCCCTGCTAAATAAAGCAGCCCCCACACCATGATACTGCCACCACCACGTATCATCATGTTTGGGGAGTTGCTTTTCAGGCTGTTGTGGGGTCTAACACATTTAACATCTTCAATTTAGAGCAATAAGTTTAGTTTTAGTCCCATCTGACCAGTTCAGTTTCTGCCATGTTTACTCTGTACATACAGTATGTGCTGCACCTTTTTTTTTTTTTATTTGTGACACAAATTGAATCTTTTATTGTCTTTACATTTCTCCATCACACACTACTTTTTGCTGGTGTGTCATAAAATCTTATTGAAATACACCGAATGTTGTGGTTTTGTTTTGATGTGAGAAAACGTTCAAAAAGGCTTAGTTTTGCTAAGCGCTGTAAGTGAAAGAAATAATCCCAGAACTGAATGAATCTCGTATACCAGACTGGATCCAACTGTGTCACTGTCCAAAGACTGACTCCAGTTAAGGCAGTCAGTGTAAATAAGATGTAGGAAACTCTGTGTTGTCAGTGTTTATTTACATAGATGCACTTTCTAGATTCTTCTAGTTGACACAGTTTTCTAGTTAATGGTTTATTCTGATTATGTCCTCCCCTCCAGCTGTACATCTGTGATGACAACAGGCAAGCCAACGAGTATGACTTCAAAAAAGCTTTGGACCTGCTGGAGTACATCGATGAGGTGCCTTCCTGTTTCCTTTGAAGCTCTGGCTCTTGGTTTAAATTGGTTTAAATCGGCTCTTATAAATAGTTTTCTGGGGCTGTGTTTCAGGACGATTCTGTGGACATCGATTCTCTGAAGTGTGAAATCTTCAGCAAAGCGCTCAGGAGGGACGAGTAAGAGTTTTGACCTTTACCCTCTGATTTCATTCAAATAATGGCTGAGAGGTTTGAATAAGCAGGTTGTGGTTGATTTTCCTTAATGCCAACACAATGTAGGGCATCAGAAGACATGACTACTTAGATTACATGGCTCAGAGTGAAGAACAACCCTGGTTTACCCAAACACACTGAAACACAGCCACACTTTTTGAATTCTTGTGTTTGTCTCAAAAGAAAATTTAACATATCCAAATTTTTCTTCTAACATCTATTTTTAGATATATACTTTTGTCTGATTACATCATTTCAGAAAATTAATAAGTCACACATTGGGAAGTTACTCAGTACTTTAGATTGTTAACTCTGATTTGGGTCATTTCTGTAGATGACTAAATTTGGAGTAAAACATATTTTGAAGAGACACTAATTTTACTTGAATGCAGTGTATAACCTCTGCCTTGAAGTGTGAGCCGCTGGCCCCCATGACACCACTTTTAACTCTATCTCCCATCATTGCTGTTGTAATAGTAATAAGCTGTACTCCTAATCAAAAGTTGAATCACTTAGTTTATTTCTTATACAAGAATAGCTTGTATTTTACTATTAAAGAAACATCACATTACTATAACATGTTCTGTTTGGTGGTTGAAAGAAATGTCAGGTTCTGCATTTTTCTGTCTAAACTGCTTGAAGATTTATCTCTCTCTCTTGGTGGGTTGGGGATCATTTCAGTGGGATTTTGACATGAGGAATCTTGACCTGAAAGTGCCATGCTTCACAATTCCTAAAAATGTTATATCTCTTCATATGTTCCCTCCTCACCAGTCAACGTTTTAACCAAAGTGTGCAGTTATTCTGACCAATGACTAGAACAACCGGTTTTACTCCAATTTTCAGAAACGCACTCTAACCAACATGGATGACTTTTCCCGCCTTGCTATTATAATAATAATAATAATAATAATAATAATAATAATAATAATAATAATAATAATACATTTTATTTCAAGAGCCTTTCAAAACACTCAAGGACACTGTAAAAGTAGGACGCATCATCATTAAAAGAAACGACACAATTACAAGCAAGAAAGTTCCAGACAACATGAAATTATGATTTCACTCCTATGTTCACAAAATGAATGACCCTTCATACTGTTGTTATCCCAGCTACTCAGACTGAAATGCACTTTTCATTTTTAAGTAGTGCTCTAAACAACAAGAAGGAATGTATGTCTGTCAGAAGCTTTTAAGATGGCCACAGCTTGCTTTTACTGCCCCCTAGTGATCGTAAGGTTCTGTCAGGTTTTTAAAACTTGGAATCTTGGAATTCTTTGCCCAATTTTCTTTGGGAACTGACTGCTAACGTTAAAATATTGTTTTAGTATGTAAACTTTCACACTGCCTTGTTTCAGCTGGTCCTCTGCTGACGGGAACGACGATCCTCTGGAAGCAGCTAAAGACAGCATCTTTGTCAAGATCCTCCTAAAACTCATTCAAGAAGGTGAGACACATTGAGTTAGTTTATTAGAAAATGGCAGAATCCCTACTTTTGATGTAAATAACATATCAAAGCTCTACATTTGTCCAGATATTTAAATAAATTCAGGTTGATCTGATATCATCTAAAACTCCCAAGTGATGTGCATTAGATACAGGAATCTTAAAACCTTTAGCAAAAAGTCACTTGAAAAGTTAATCTATCTGTAACTGTAGACTATAGATCACAGCGTTGGATGAATGTGTAGTTTTGATGCAAATAAATAAAGGTAGAAATAGCTCATCAGTAAATGAATTCACAATGAATCCAGACTGTTCCTGTATTAAACATGTTCTTGTGGAGAAACGCGAGTCAAAGACCTCCCATTGGCCCTGTCTTCCAGGTGTTCCCCTGCAGACATACCTGCCTGATGTGAAAGAGCTGCTGGAACAAGACGAGTTGAGCACTTTGAAATCAAAGCCCTACTTTGAATTTGTCCTTCGAGCCAACTATGAACATTACCTTCAGGCTCAGATGTGATGACTGCTTTTTCTCGCAGTAAAGCTCGTCGTGCTTCTGTTTGTCTTTATACTCTAATGATGTTCAAGATTTGTATGAGTTGTGCTCTTTTTCTAAATAAATATGTTGGTAATTCTGGATTTGGAATGATGTGTTTTACAAAACAAAAAGAAGGGGCATTTTTCTCTAAGTTGAGCCTTGGTTCCTCAGAAAGGCGCAGAAATCGTGAACTCTGACAGTCTTTAAACGATTAGTGACATTTCATGTAGAATCAGACAAAACTAGTATGCCAATTCAAAAGAAGTGTTTTTTAAGTTAGTATCTAGAACAGAAGTTATGAAATAAGCTCTGAATGAACTGTAAAAACTTGTCTGACAGATTTATCAGAAATCTCTTGGTTTACTCGTGCTGTCCTTGTCACTGATTATGGAGGGTTGGCTATAAACAGGCCTGGACTCCTGAGCTTATCACCAACCTGACATGGTCTACTTCTATTGCTTCAGAAACTGAGTCCTTCCACCTCTGAGAAATATGGAAAATCTGGGCTGGATGAGGCACCTCACACGTACAGCACTGTTATGGTCTGCATGTCTGGTACTCCAAAAAAAAAAAAAAACTCATGTAAGCATTACACAGCTGTTCACATGATGAACTGCTGCCTGTGCCAAACATTAAGCATTCAGAGTATTATTTAGCACGAACCTGATCTTAAGTTTTAGATCAGGGCAACAGTTAGACTTTTTGATTTAAAGGGGCCATGGCATCACTGTATAAACCATTTTATGTAGTTGATATTGCTGCATATGTAACTTCTCCAAAGAATTTCATAAAAAAAATAACAGCTTGTATTTTCTGGCCAAATGTCCCTCCTCAGTAAAGGGTTTGGATGCAGTAATGAGATGCAGCTCTACCTACTTGACTTCACTCTGATTGGCTACAACCATGTTTGGAAAACCGGTCAAACGTGCCGCTGTGGAGTTAGTTTGAGGTTGAATGTGGGATATCCACGGCTTCAGGGGTGACTGCCGCCTGTTTGAGCCGATACAAGGAGGCTGATCTGGGGCTGCTGTCTGCTCGCTCCTCCACCTTCCTCCTCTCGAGTCAGACATGTTAGTGTGACTCACAGCTGAGGGGAGGGGGGAAGGCTGTTTGCTTGATCGTGTTTTTTGATTGGAGAATATGATTTACATAGAAATATAACCCGATTTCTGATCTGATCATTTTTGAGCAAATTAACAAAGCTGACCGCCCCTAAACAGGTCCTTTAGTATTCAGTTTAGACATTAACGCGGCTCCATCAGTGCACAACAGATCAAATTATACCCCCAAAACCTCAGAAAAATAACATTTGTTGTCATGGTCCCTTTAATGATGAATTAACACCAGCCTGGCTCTGTCCAACATTTTATTGTTTTTCTAACCTGTCCTTGACTAATCCTAGTTCATGTCCCTGTGGATTTCTGATGCTCAAGAGCTGCTGCTCTTAATGTTTCACTTTGGACTTAAACCAAAAGTAAAATGTTAAAATGAGTCGTAAAACTAACAGTGAGCTAATGACCAGATCATGTTTCCATGCTCTGGTTAACAGTCAAGCAGCTGCATTTTGGACTAACTGTAAACATGTCAGAGACGTGTAGTTAACACCAGCAAAGAGAACATTACAGTAGAAATAAAAACATGAATCATGCATTGAACATTTTAAGAGATAAAAACTACTTTGATTTTAGCTAAAAGCTGAAATTGATCAAACCTGGACTCAATAACCTATTTATGTCAAGAAACCATGTTTAAATCCAGAGTTGTAGGTAAAACAACAGGAGACGTGTTCATTATGTGGTCCAGTAGCTTAAACTTATAGCAGCCCAGAGATAACATAAGCCACTCTAACTAGAAGCTTTATCAAAAAGGAAAGTTTTAAGCCTGCTCTTAAATGTCGACAGTGTCTATAGGGTGCTGTTTACTAAATACTAAGCTTAATAATATTTAAAACTATTTACAATCTAAATATTTAGCTTGGAGCTGTGAGATTTATTAATTTATGAAAACATGACTTTGAAAAATAAACCCCTATTTTTCTTCTTTTATGACAGGCTAAATTACCCCAAATATTACTGTTAATCTTTGACTGTCTAGCTTTACAAACGGCACCCCATACTTCCTCACATTGGGAGTTGTTCCACAGAAAGGAACCAGTCTGCGAGCTAAGAGCTCTGTTAGGAACATGTGATTTTTCGGGGTGTTACGTGGATCTTTTTTTTTTTATTATTTTGAAATTACAGGGGGGAAGTTTCCCTCGGCCCAGTTGATTTACTTTTTCCACCTGATGTGTTTAAAACCCACATCGAGAACACGCATGCGCTATGTTTTCAAAATAATTTTATCTATTATTGGAACATTTCTACGTCGTATTAGTGAAGGTAATAAAAAGCAGAGTACAAAAATAGCGGAAGTTCCTGATTTTTCTTTCTAAATATGTCTTGCGGTTCTGTAACTTTGACCTTTTTATTCCGTCGTGGATCAATCTGTCTAATAATTTGATTAAAAATATTGTCTAAAATCAATTTGAGATATTTCTATTCTGTTGGCCCAACATGGCGCGTCTTCATTGGCCAGAAGCTTTTATTGTGAAAACCGAGCGGAAGATCGCATCGTTGCTGCTAACTTACTGAGTTGAGCACCTGGTGTGCAGCTGTCAGTCAGCGGGGTGATGCTCGCTGTCTGAGAGCCGAACGGAACCGCAGACTGGACCTCGGTGGTAAGTTAACATGCCAGATTCATCCGCCGTGTCTGCAGCTGTTTATGAAGGAACGGGACCGTGCCTAGCTGCGGCCACACAGGCTGTCAACATGGCTAACGTTAGTTTCTCCTGGTTAGTCGCTGCAAACCTACAATTTACGCGCTTCATCGCCTTTTCTACCTCCGCTGTTTTTAAACGGTGACACGCTGTCCGTGTTTTGGCTCTGGATCAGATGCAGAGTCGCCAGTAATGGTTCATATTTTCAGCAGGTCATTTTAACGACCTGCGTATTAAAGACAGGACAGTGCGCGGAGACGGAGGACGTGTGTTACTGGCTGAGCTGAATGAGTGGCCTGGACAGGTAAGGTGTAGTAAGGCTCAATCTCAATCCTCCTCCGTTTAGCGGCTAATCTGTTGTGGAGAGGTGGGCGGGGCTCGCAGCTAGCGCGCTCCTCTCTGTAGGCACGTGACGTCACCAGTTGATCTTGACGTCCAGAAACAGATGAGTCGGTACGCATGATTTGTGTTCATTTCCCCCCTTTCAGTTTAGGTTGAGATGACTACAGAGGTGTGACTGACCACAAAAACATCAGTTGTTTCTACAAAGCTTCTGATAGTATCTTTTTAAAAATTTGAATATGAAAATTTATATATTTCCCAATTTTGTGCTGTAACATAATTGCCCTCATTTACTAGGGGTGTAAAGATACATCAATCAACATTGACATATCAATGTAATGATTAACGATCCAATTACATCGATGCAAAGTGAAAATATTGATCCTTATCGTAATTTTTAAGATGTACCCGTTTTTATTCAGGGATGAGACTAGATGTCTTTTTTATTAAAATTAGATATATGCTGTTTTTGATTTGAATGTCTGATGCCTGTAAGAGCTTAAAAATAAAATGGTCAAATCATATTTTCATATATCATATTTTTTTTTTTTTTTGTTTTTGAGTTAATATCAATGTAAATAATAGTGTTAGATGGGCAGATAATCACATCATATCAATTGCATCGATAGAAAATTGTAACAGACTTTGTGATATTGTCAAATATCTTATCGCGATCCAAACAAATCAATATATCATGGTATTGTGATGAAGTTGGTGATTTACACCCCTATTATTGACACAACTTGGAGATATCGCTGCCAAAACAAGTTTTATCAAACACCTGCAGTGTTTGATAAGACTACCCTAACAGAGTATAGTCAGGATAGTTTGATAGCTTATTTAAAAAAAATAAAAACAAACGTCAAAACTTTTATTTAGGCCTTATTTATTAATTGAGTTGAATTCGTCTTCTAATGTTAGCCATGTTGAAATGCGCCACTTTCCACCGAGTGCCCCATATGTATCTTTTTTAGATCAGTGCTCACCAAAGCTGAGACGTGACGCTTGTCTGAAGGAGCAAAAACAGCAGATTAAACAAAATGATAAGGTTGCAAATGCTAATTTATTTTTATGTTCAATTGAAATTATAAATTACAATAATGTATGTTGTGATTGTATTTGAGAACAATTTGTCGGGTATTTGGGTGCCAACCTTCTACATCCATCCAATATTTGCTGCTTGTCCAAGTGTGAGTTGCAGAGGTAACAGGTTCATGGGAAAACGCCTCCCCAGCACCAATCAACTCCTGCTGGATCCCAAGGGGTTCCCACAACACAAGGTACATAACTCCTTCAGGCAGGACTGAAAAACCTCCAAAGTTAGGGTTTCCACCAGGTCTCCGGGTTAGATAACCGAATCTCCTCATCTAATTTCAATGTGGAGGAGCAGTGGCTCTACTCCGAGCTCTCCTCAGAGCCGCTCTTCTTATCGCTATGGTGGCCACAGACCTCCTGCTTGTGTCTGGGATCTGGTTCATTTGGTCAAGATTCACTAACCATTGGTGAAGGATGGCATGTTGATGGACCAGAAATGTGAGAGCTTCTCATGATCATCTGTCTACCCCCTGATGCATCCTGCCTTCAGTGGTGGAAAGAAAATACCAAGGTACATGAACTTCTTCACTTGAGGCAGTGACTGGCCCCTAACTGAAAGGGAGTTTTATCTTGACCGATTAGGAGCTATGGCCTCAGACCTTGGATTCACTTTTGTCACAGGTTTGCCTTAAAGTGGAAGAACATACAGATGTTTGTTTCTTTTCTGATCTGGAACAGTAACTGTCAGTGGGTGATTCCTGTGTACGTTCTTTAAAGTGTGAATGTTTTTGTCTCTATCTATATTTCCAGGATTATTGCTTCTAATAAGACTGGATACCAAGAACCATGGTGACCAAGAAAGTCAGGACAGAGTATATGAAGAAGTTCAGGGATCCCAAATGGGAAACGTTTTCTAAATGTTATGAGGACTCTCTAAAATATCGCTTGACCCGTCGGGTGATGGAGCATTCCCACAAGCCCTGGTGCTGGGAGGGCTGGGAGAGCGCTTCTGAGTCCAGTGGGTGGTCCACACCGAGACTGACCAGGAACAGAGTCCTTCCTCTGTCTCTGCCGCCGCCACCCGCATGTTCAGAGGTCAAACAGAGGCCGACTGAGGCCAAGACCAGTCCGGGGTGTAAGCCGTCCTCCCAGGTCAAACAGACTGAAGTGGAAACAGGAGAGTCTCATGTTGTCAACGCTGCACCAACAGCAGGTTAGCAAACTGCAATTACCTATGATACTGATCAATCAATTCAACTTTAGTACTTTGGGTTTGTAAAGTGCTCTATGAATAAAATGCTCTCCGGGTCCCCAAAATAAACAAAAACAAAATAATCATTAAGTTCCAACATCTACACAGAGCATTGTTTTGGAGTGGGTCACCCTTTCCAGGGCAATGTGAGGTTGATAGGATTTGATTTTAGAGGTCACCATCCACACTGACCTGTTTATTACGTTTAAAATGTTATCGACTTGTTAGTCAAGAAACAATTCTATTCGACAGTTCTACATTGTCAGATATGAGCCTTTAGAGTTTTTTCTGTGTTACTTAGACTTGGAAGAACTAATAAGAGATAACTTGGTTATCAGGAAGACACGAACAACATGCTGTTGCTTTAAAAAGGTTCTCCAATCTCAACTGATTTTAGCTCCTTACTGGTTCTAGATCATCTTACTCACATGGCACCAATGGGTTTTTAGCCCTAAACCAGGCAGTGGAGGGACTTCCCTAAATGTGCGTTCACACCGAAGGCAAACAAGACCTTTGGCGCGAGTGATTTACGTATTATCCCTACGTAAAGGCGCTTTTAGGAGAAGATTAATGGTTCACGATGCAAACGACACGTTTCAAGCCATGTGGACGGCACTATTTGGGCAAATGGCGTGAAGCAAAACTGTAAATGGAGCAAAGAAAAATTTCGCTTGAGTTAAAAAAATGTTTTACTTTTCTGTCTATTCGCTTCATATTAAAGTAAATGGACTGAACTTTTATAGCACTTTTTCAGTCATACTGGCCTCTCAAAGCGCTTTACTCTAGAGCCACATTCACCTAAACGCACTCGCTAACGCTCGTGCGTTAATACACTGGTTGGCAACTTTGAATTAAGTGCCTTGCCCAGGGGTACTTTGACGTGCGGAAGCTGGAATCAACTTCCGACTGTAAGACGACTACTCTACCCATTGAAGCACAGTCTGCAGTACAATTAGGCTGTATTTCTATTGAACAATGATGGATTAACTGACTGAAGGCTGCGTTGTCAGTGTGAATTGTTTGCAGAGAGAGAGACGAAATGTCAAGCGCCCAACGGTGGGCATTTAGTAAGAATGTACCTATAAGAAATCAGTGGGACTCTTTGGTCAGCAATGGCTCTTCTCTGGCCTGCATTCGGTCTCCATGGTTACCAACTGTTAGCAGCTTCTACTATTGTATTGGGTTTTTACTGGGAATTTCATCCCAGCATTATGATGCAGGTCTTCTAGCAGTCTCAGCACTTTGTTGTGTGGACTGAATCATGTTAGCTGTCATAAACGCTGGTACTTCCAGTCAGCTTCAGGGACGTTGCCATGGAGTCCATTAATAAGAAAAGACACAGCTCATCAAGTTGGGCTGGCTGTTCCACAGTTGGTCCGCCATAATAAGTGGTTTATTATCTACTATACATTATCAGAGGTTCTCTTTATCTACATTGGAAAAATGCATCCATCTTATAGCATGGAGTCAAAAATAAAGCCTTTTTACCTGGAGTAGAGGAGGCTGTGTTGAACCTGCAGAAAATGTCAAAGGTTTTTATGTGGAGGGACAAACTGTGCCTAGCCTACTGGACAATAACTTTAGACAAATATCTCCCTGTTGGGGTGTGGACAGAAGGGTCTTACATGAAACACATGGGTTGTTCTTACCAGCTTGGAAATTTGGAGATAAAAAAAGCACAGCTGTGGCTCCTTGATTAGACTGGAAGTGATCTCATTGAGTTTGATTGTAGGCACTGTTGGGAAACTTAGAGACCTGTGACCTGGGCAGATAGTAGGCCTTGTTTATGTGTTTTTTCTTAATTTAAAAGTCTTTTAAAAACCATCCTCCCTGTCTGTTTATCTGAATCAGTTGTTGTAGAAAACGGTATCAAAGGGCCTGAGGCAGTTTCAGCGGCCATGCCTCCGGACACCAGTGGGCCCTCAGATGACACGGCAACGGACAACGGGCCTGACAGTTCAGAGTCATCTGAAGAGAAGCCGGTGAAGCCAGCACAGCGACGGCGCCACCGCTGTCGCACCCCTCGCTCTGTGCCAGCGCAGCGGGACAGTTCCCTGGAGGATAAACCGGCTGTGGTCCAAAAGCCGCCGAGGGCCAAGAGCCAACCAGCAATAAGCAGCAAGGGCAACCGGCAACTGTCCGCCAGGATGGACTGGACCGAGAAACACCCAGAGGTAACAGTACGGACGGAGGTGCATGCATAGCTGCTCAGAGTGCACAGATCAGCAGTTTTTGCTTCTTAAACCTTTTCCACGCAGTCACAGTACTAACACACATTTCTGTTATGATTAACCAACAGGACGTATTGTAACGTTAAAATTCTTTACAAGCAAAAGTAAAATCTGACAACTTTGGTGTTTTTGGGGGCAGAATCTACATGCATGGCACAAAGTATTTTTATCTAAAAACCATGAATGATTTCCTTCCACTTCCCAGATATGTGCAGCCCTGTGTTGGCTGATAGCATTTCCCCTTTGCACAAAGTTCTGGTGAAGATCTAGAAATGTGTGCGTCTGTGAAGTCTGAGCGTGCTTTGATGCATGTGGGCGCAGTTTTGTGTATGGATTTTTAAAGAAGCCTCTTGTTTTGATGATAATGGCTCTACTAAGCGTGGCTTTCTCAGCGATGGTCTGGGCTGGGATGTTTAAAGTCGGTGGACACCTGAGAACTGGAGCTTGGTCACCAGACACCTGGCGCACATTAATAATAAAACACAACGGGTGTACTTTTCATCAGCGGGTCCTCTGGCTTTTTCCCCTCAGATCCAAACGTCCGTCGCCTGTGTTCAGACCCAGCCCACCAGGCGCAGCTCCAATCTGGAGCGTCGGCGGGCTCGGTCAGCTGACCTGGAGAAGACGCAGCGGTCGCGGCTGACCATGGCCACCGAGGATGACCGCTGGATGACAGAATACATGCGCTGCTTCTCCGCCCGGCTCAGGTAGAGGCCGGCTCCACAAAGGTCCCTGAAAACGCGCGTTTGTTATCAGCGGACACGCACGAGGAGGGGCGGCCTGTTTTCTGCTGACTGGACCGAACAGCACTGAGCAGCACATTGTCCTATAGTGGGCTCAGTGGAGAAGTTAGTGGGGGAAACACAAACTGTCATTCCAATCACAGTTAAAACCAATATCTTTCATACCCCTGGCAAAGTGTTTTTTTTTTTTTTTTAAGTTTATCAACAAGTTTCTACTGACTGGAATTAATATTAAGGTTTACAAAATGTTTTGTTTTGAGAGGCGTCTGTCTCATTTCCTTTCAGAAACAAACGTCTTGGTTGAATGAAAAAAGTCAAACTACATCTACCAGGGGTATGATTTATTTGTATTTTAACTGTACTTCTGTTTCAGTTCCCAGATTTCTAAGCTGGTGTGCAGATTAAACGGGGAACGCAGAGAAGAGCTTTCCCATCAGGTCGGCAGGGATTTAGAGGAATAAAACATTAATCTGTGCGCATTTCACATCACTTAGAAACTAATTTTGGATTAATACAACTAAAGTGCTCCTCCTGCTTTCATGCTAATTAATTTCTCTCTGACCCACTTAGCAACACCTGTTCTTTAGAGCTTCATTTAGTGCTCTGCAGGTTCCTTTAGATAAATTCTGAGGGATAAAGAGTCTGGAGACAAACAGCTGCTCTGAAAAACACAGACACCGACACATTTCTGTCTGCGAATGAAAAACATGCAGCAGTTGCATTTATTTAAAGGAACCGGTACCAATAATTGTGAAACTGGTGATTTCATCCAAAACAGTTATTTTCAACATCATATATATTTTTTCTCCACTGAATAAATGTACTCAGATTAAAGAGTTTTTTTTAATCTTGAGTGACGTTATGCCGCTAGGAAAAAAAAAAAAAACATGAATGTATTTAAAGTTTTTTTTTTTTTTTTTTTTTTTTTACACACTTGTACCAGGGTTACTAGTTTCTGTATCTGCTTCTAAACGGTGGTAAAGGAGATTCAGAGGGAGAACTGATCTTTTGTCATCAGAGCATTTAAAAAAAAAAAGATCATGTTTGCCTGCGTACGTCTTCACTTCACAGACACCAAGGATAGTTTAGTCATGCTGCATCAGGGAATCCTGCTGCTGAAGATAAAAATACCTGAGATAAAAGTTTATGGATCTACCTGCAGACCAAAGCTGACAGAAATACTTCCTAGCGTAGAAAAGTAGGAAATCCACAGATTGACCAGAGCTCAGCAAAGTTTAGTGGTAGAGTCTCATTTTAGGGGTTAGGCAGGACCAGATCTTGTGTAATCTACAGATAAATGCATTTTCTGTGTGCTTTTACCTCAACGGCAGCCATTCAGAGCGCTGGAGGCTGCCTGGCTGCCTGGCTGCGCTCTCTGGACGCTTTCTAAGCTTTCCTACAGACGTAAAGAACGTGCTGACATTACTTTCTGAATGTGCGGTCTTTCATTTCACACACTGCTGTACTTCTGAACAGTCATACTCGATTCCTTTACTTTTTTACTTGAACTTTTCTCTCACTCCAAGGCAGCTGAGCATTGCCAACTCTGAGGAACCACAGAGGACCAAATTAGAATATTTTTGATATTTAGTCTTGTATTCAGGAAATAAGAGACTTGTATTTTAGAGAGGACTGATGCAGGGGCTTAATACGGAATAGATAGAATTTATCAACTCAAATTAGTGTTGCATTCTAACAGAAAAGATCTATATTTATGGTATGCTGGCCTTATTAGAGTCTAAATGTTGATCACTTCATTTCAACAGCTGTATAAGAGTAGGAGGCATCGAAGGGGGACATAATGTTATGCTCTTTTGTTCTGTGGCTGTACACAACTTATAGACGGCTTGCTGAATCGTCAGTAAGGTTTTTGTGACGATACAAAAAAGTTAAGAGCTCAGCAGGTATCTGTGCTTGAAGTTTTACTGTTTAACAACATAGACTGTAACGGTTTCCTAAATTTACCAGGATTCAGTCTTTAAAAGAGAACTTCCGTACTGGAAGCTCTGTGAAATCCTCTGGAATCGTCACACCTGTACGCTCATTTCTTCTTCTTTCCATGTGATAAAGACTGATGGTTACTACCTTTCACGCCTGATCTTTAGGGGTGAATAATTTTGTTAGAGGAGCCTACCAGGAGGCGACGAAGCGGGCCGGGGTTCAGCGCTGTGGTGAGGGAAGGATCGGGGTGATGTTGTTGTTTTTCTGATGTTTTCTGACGTAACTAGATTGTAAACACACGTGGGTGTCATCGTCACGCCTCATGACCCGCTCTGAGGGCTAATGGTCATTATGCACTGTTTTAATTAGCAAATAGTAAAAATCTGACTGCTTTTAAATTTACTATGAATGTTTGTTGACTTCACACCTGCTGGACTTTCTATACACGTGAATGTTTTTATAAATCCGTGGAGTTACCGACTACATGCTGAACTTTACTGTTTCTTACATGATTTCTAAGATGCGTCAGTTTTTGTTGCCTCTGTCTAACCAAAACTGAAAACAAAGTGACAGTTGTCACACTTTTCTGAACCTGGAATCATGTTTCGTATTCTTGATGTGAAATTATTCGAATGAATCTATCGTCAATGATTTTATTTTGACCCGGGAAATAACAGCTTTAGTGATGAGCAGCCGTTCCTGCATACATCCCACCTGAGGAGTAGAAACAACAGTTACCAGCTAAGATAGTGTTGCATATGAGGTTTGCTACCTCTTAGTCCCAGAGAGGACTAATTGAAGCGTGGAGATCTGTCAACATGTCAAAGGTTACAGATCCTAGGCACAACACCCTGAGAGAACAGAACGCAGCTGTAGAAAACCTCTGTTGATCTCTGGACAGCCTCTTTTAGAGGAACAACCCATACATGTACATCTTATTTAGCTGCATTACCACTAAGCCTATAGCTCGGACTTTGAGCACATCTTACGCATGCTTTCCCATATTTGACATCCCTCATACTGCAGCTCTACACTCAGTCTGAGTCTCTGGTTGAGGAATGTGCTCCAGACCAAACCTGAGGCCTCAGGTATCCTCAGACACTACCATGCACAGGCAGTGTGTAAACTCACACCAGCGTTCATCCCTCTTGAACTTTTTCACTTTGTTACAGCCGCCAACCTCTGTGTATTTTATTAGGGCTGTACATAATGGCCGTTCTCTCACAGGAGTCTAAATCATTCTGCTGGAGCTCTGGCTGTATGTTTGGGCTCTATCTATCTTCCCATCAACTCTGTACCTGCAAATGAAAACAAACATGATACCGCCACCACCGTGTTTTTAGCAGAGGGTTGGTGTTTTTAGGGTGTTACCATTTAGCATTTAGCCAGGAAAGTTCAACATTGGTCTGGTCTGGCCAGACTACCTTCTTCCATACGGGCTCTACATGCCACAGCTGCATACAGGAATCTTCTATCAGTAGTTTCTTCATGCCACTCCAGATTGTAATTATGGAAGAGCCTTCAGTTTAATTGGACAGCTAGTATTGGTATTTCAGATGATGCATCGCACGGTGCTTTGTGAGAGCTTGTTTTAGCCTGACCCTGCTTTAAACTTCTCTAGCATGTTCTCCCTGACCCGTCTCATGAGAGCTACATCTATACTGAGATTAAATGACACGCGGCAGGGCTCTGCTTACTGCGTAGCTGACTGTGGAAGGCAGCTGCATGCTTTGGATTTCATGGAATAGAATAGAAATATCTTTATTATCCCACAATGGGTGAAATTCAGGCGTGAACATGACAAAAATAGACGGGATACACCAGTTACTGGATTAAGTAATGAGTCTAATAAATTCTAAAGAAAGAGAACTTATTAGAGATGGGAGAAAGAAAATTGTGCATTTATTGATAATGTGGCATATTTAGGTGAAAGCATACATTATGTAAAAATCAGAAATGCAATATTGAAGTTAGAGGAACGGCAGATTTACAGCGATGTGAGAAAACTATGCAATGAGGTGGCAGCCTGGTGAGTCTGCAGCGTAGAGGGAGAACAGCAACGGTGCCAGCACAGTGTTCCTGTACCGTGTATTTACAGGCATCAGTGTAAAAGGGGCAGGATACAAACCCTCACCCTTTGTCTTCTTCCACTTCACAATCATGCTCTTTGTGTTGAACAATCACATCAAAGTGTTGCTGCAACAAAATAAAAAGTTCAAGGGGTATGAATACTTTAGCATCAAACAGCGACTGACCCTCTATCTGCGGGTCAACAGTATTAAGCATGAAGCAGCTTCAGCCAAGAAACCAGATTAGTTCCTTTAAACAGATGTGGACCAGTTGTTGAAGCGTGCTTCTGAGTTCCTGATGTGACGCTGTCTGTCCTGCTAGAGTCACTGTGGTCGTTGTGTCCGTACGTTTCCTTTTTCTTAAATGTTTGTACGTTTAGACAATCACAAGGCTGTACCTGAACTGTTATTGTTAAAATGAATGTTTCAGAAAAGGCGATTCAGTTGGTGTATTAGAAGATATCGTGAAGGTTGTTATGCATCCAGTCATTTGATCATGTTACCTCCACTGATGTCTGAATTGATGCTCCTGTCTTTGTGTTCATGACATGCACAGTATAGATTTCCATCCACTTTAAGGTATTGCTGTGAATAAATCATTTGATTAAAATTGTGTGCTTTATACTTGGAAATTGTGAACCTGAGTTAAAATAAAAAAATAAAATCTTGTTATGCATTTGTTTCTATATCTGTTTCCCCATTTACTTATACCTTTCACTCTTTGTTCATTTACAATCTAAGGAGACAAAGTGAACACAATATCCCAAAGTTTTTCCTCAGTTTCTGTCCTCTACAATGTAGGCTTTTAGTAAAAGCTTTCAGGTTTATCGTAATGACAAAGCTTTACTTAATGCTTAGGTTTAAAGCGAGGCATAAAGGAAAGTGCTTGAATAAGTAACTAGCGTAGTGTTGGAAAAAATATTTCTTGGCTCTTAAGATTTTCAAATTCTAGTACAAAACTGTCTGACGGTTTCAAGTTTTAGCCTTGCATGTTGTGTTTTCACATATTAAAATGTGTGAACGCACCTTATTTACGTCATAATTTTCATTTGCTTGTTTACTCGCCATCCTGGTCATTTTACTACATCTGATATTAGTGTGCACCGTCATGAAATGGAGGAAAAAGGTGGAAATGTTCACTATTAAAGAGATTTTAGTAACAAACTGTGACCAGGAAACTTTTAGATGCTTTCCCTTCTGGCTGCCAGCAGATTGCTGTCAGGAAGCTGCGTGCTTCAGTCTGATGTCATCAACCCTTTAATCCAATCAGAGGCAGTGTGGTTTAGTGACTGAGCTAGTTCAGGAGACAGAAATAGATCCAGCTCTGCAGGAAAACTTAGAAATGCTCAAACACTGGATTTAAAGTCTGTAAATTGGTTTATTTACAGCACAAAAAAACTGAACATTGCAGTACCAATGAATCCCACTCAAAACAACTGAGCAGTGAACCAAAAAAATGAAGCCATTAAAATTCATTAAAAAGAAAAAGTCATAATTTAGACTAATTGTAAAAGACGACGAGGCATCAGGAGGGAAGTCCTGCAGTCAGGATGCTGCCCAGAAGCGTTCTGTCCTTCAGGGCGTTCTCCACATCCTTCTCTTCGATCTTCAGGAACACCTACAGAGAGGATGGAGCTCATTACTGCAGGAACCCTGCAGAGGGGAACCTCTATGATTAGCAACCGATAGATTCTGCTCATCCCCGTTTACTGCAATCAGTATCTGGAAAGCAGCCGACTCAGACAGGTTTAGTCCAAACCCGCCGCCGCAGATACGGATGGGTCCAGAATTGTTTTGGTGAACTATGACAAAGACGGTCCTTTATGAATAAGCAGCTTCATGAATTTTGACCCGGGTTGTCTTCCATACTTGTAGGAAACAGGGTTCCTATGTTTCCCTGCCAAATTTTATATTCACCTTTTAGATTTAATTGAAAAGTGTCTAAGATATAATAAACGATACTGAAAGTTTTGGGTTTAGAGTTTAGTCTAAAGATCAGATGGTGACTGCCAGTCAGATTAGCAATGATCAAATATTAACTGACGTGACGCCGTCTGTCAGTCAGTCAGTGGTCCCAAAGTGAAACAGGCCTTCCATGCAGTCGTTTCTGAACCTGCTGCTTCCAGACCCAATAAGTTCATCATGTTCAGAAGGTTCTACCAGGCTCTGGGTACCAGAGTGGTTAGAAGCGGTTCTGTGGAGGATTTTGTACCTTTGTGAGACGAGCCTCTTTGGCCTTCTTCAAAGCGAAGATTCCCCGACTCTCCAGCAGCGCACAGAGCGCCAAACACTCCCCCTGGCCCACTCCAGACACCTGCCTCTGGGCGCACAGTCGGCTGTAGACCTCATGGAGCTGAAACATGAAGTCGGATCGTTAAAACTCCCACGTCGTGCCATGGGACTGCAGACGCTCATATGATCGTGAGACAGGGCAAATGAAAAGGAGAACAAGTAAAGCTGGAGGCAGCGCTGAACTCTGGGCTCTGAGCACCATCAGCTCCAACAGATCCCACCCAGGCTCGCAGTGCCGTAGCTCAGCCACTAGGTGGTGCCCTTAGCTAACCATTGGGTTAAAGGTGAAAAACAGAATGGCAAAGCATGGCGAAAGCAGACCTGGTCAGCGGATGGTAAACCTACTTCCTGCTAACCAGCAGTAGATGCAACTAAGAACCTGATATGAGCATCAGTGGCTGTTCAGAGTGGGCGGGGCTAAAGGGCATCCACTCGATTAGCAGACACGTGCTGAGCCACGCCTCCATGATTTCAAGCTGCTGCTGGCCAATCAGAAGAAACAGAATCACCTGAATTTCAATTAGCCTGCGTCTCGTTTAGCTTAATCTCGGATCAAAGTCCCACCCTCTAACTCCGCCATTGGTCCCCGTCCTTACTGAGCGCCGTACCTTCCCCAGGTTGATCTCCTTGCTCTTCCCGCTGCGGATGAGCAGCAGCAGGCAGCACACCAGCAGCTTCTGCTGCAGAGGAAAGCTCTCTCCATCCGAAGCGCCGCCGTGAGACGCCATGCGGTCGCCGTACACCTCTGACAGAACCTTCGCCACCTGAGGGAGGCCCACCGTAGACGCTGCTGACAGACAGGAGCCATCAGGTTTCAGTTTCTGCTCATCACAGAGTCCATCCTGAGGACTACGGCCGACCCTACCTTTGGCTTCACTGCCGGAACCGGACGCCTTCTGCCTTTGGGCCGCTTCTGCAGCCTCCACCGCTCTCCTGGGAGAAGACGGAGTTGGTGAGTTGCTCCGGTGTGCCGGCCACACAGCGGGTCATGGTTCTAACAGAACAGCAGGTTTGGACGGGTTACCTGCAGATGTCCAAAGCTTTCCTGGCGTCTCCGGACACGGCCGACACCTTCCTGGCGCAGAACTGGACCGCAGACGTGTCCAGCATCCCCTCAGCAGCAGCCTTCAGCACAGATCAGAACTCTGGTTAGACAAGCCGAGCGACGCCGACGCCGGCGGTACCGACCGGAGCGCACCGACCTTAGAGAGCCTGTCCTGTATGATGGTGGTCAGCTCCTGGCGGCTGTAGGGAGGGAAGTGCAGCAGCAGGGGGCGACAGTGAGGCTGGGCCTGCAGTCTGGGCAGGATGCGATCGGTCAGGTCCAAAGCGTTGGCGATGCCTGCCGGGACAGAACGTCAGGAGACGGCGATATGAAGACAGGGTTTAGTTTAGAGGTAGGAGCCGAGAGACGCGCTGCGGACCCGAGGCTTACCGATGAGACAGAGACGGGACTGGGCCAGATACGGCCATTCAAAGATGGTGTAGAGCACGTCCTGAGCTTTGCTGTCCAGCTGATCCATTTCATCCAGAACCAGGAGTCTGAGAGGGAAACAGATTATTTCACCTCAACAGTTTCTCTTGACAGAAAGAAAAAAAAATAACAGCCAGTCCAGTTAGGTAAGCAACGACTGTTCTGAGCTGGCAGAGTACTCACACTGTGGGCCCCGGGGCCGTCAGAAACTTCTGGAGGCCGCTCTGCCCACCGGCTGCTTTCAGCCTGTGGGCCAACAGAGGGAAAATGGCATTGGAGCTCCGCAGACTCATGCAGTTCACCAGCACCGTCTTCACTGCTGCCAGCTCAGCCTGGGAGGACAGAGAGTTACTGTGGAGGAGGAACCCTGGAGTGTTAACTAGAGACACAGCCATCTGGACTCGCTCCATTGGAGGGATTTCAATGCCACATAAAATGGACGAGCCAATCAGGATTGCCGGGCAGGATTTGGTAGATGTGACGTATCAGAGAAGCAACTGTTTGGATTCAGACAACAATGGCGTCTTGCAGTGAGGAAGCAAGCGGTAACACTGATGCTGCTATTTCATCAGTGTTGTCCATTGTACCCAATATGAATTATTTAAAATGCTTTTTTAGTGGAAACGATGTTTTCGCTCTTCTCCTGACCAGGTTTGGTCAGTAAAGATAATGTACAAGTGGTTTATCCAATTATATGCAAGGCTTTTTGATAAGCCCCTCCTTCTGAAATACATCTCAATGGAGCGATCCCAGATGGATGTGTGGAGTTCTGTAGAACTAAATCCATCTGGCTAGAGTCAGGTTATCTGATTGGTGCGTCCGAGACACAATCTAACCCTGGCAGTGAAGTTGAACAGCCAGGACTCACCTTCATGTCCTGGAGCACACAGTTAAGGCAGGCGGTCTTGCCGGTCCCCGGGGCCCCTGAGATGTAGAGGCTGCTGGGGACGCGCTGCAGCACCTTGTCCTGCAGGAAGGAGCGGATGGACGCCTGCTCAGCTTCTCTGGACAGGAGACGCTCTGGGATGGCGGTGTGGAGCGCCTGCTTCACGCTTTTAAACCTGGACTCTGTGGGGAGAAATTGGGGCCACAGATTAGGGGCATCACGGGGGCAGACGGGTGATCGTTCTGTTTCCTGAGAAGCTTTTCAAAGAGAATGAGGAATTAAGCAGAAGCAGCTCCTACTGTCTGGAAACAGGCAGGCGACAGGCGGCCTCCTCTCTGGGTGGGGGGGCTGGGGACTCCCTGGAGGCGTTTCCTGTCTGCTGGGAGACCGCCGCTGACAGGGAGGGGTCTGCTGGGGCTCGTCGCTGGCCGACGCCGGGGAGTTCTCGTCGAAGCCCAGTTTTCGGGGTGCGGCCATATCAGGTCTTTTCTGCTTCGGGGGGGAACACGGCACATTGCAGCCGTTCTCATCACCTTTAGAAAGAAGACAGAACGTCTGAACTGTCAGAAAACAGCTAAAACATTAGAACCTGCAAACCAACAGGTCCCCCGAACATGAAGACGAAGCGTTGCATATCTGAGACCGGTCCAGTTCGCTCCGCCTGTCCCAGGCCAAGTCTCACCTGTGCGCTTCCGGGGGCTCAGAGGGACTCGGCTTTGCAGGGCGGGGGAGGAAGGCGGTGTCGGTGGAGCTGTGGAGCCTTTGGCTGAGAGAGACGGGAGAGCAGCTTTCTGCTTCAGGGGTGACACAGGGCCCTCTGCAGCGGCCCGCCTGGGTGACACTAGTGCTGACCGCACCGGAGAGATCGGCCCGAGCCGAACCCGGCTGGCAGAAAGGCGCTCTGGCGTGGCTGAGACCTTCATGACCCGGGGGGTGTCTGGGTGCACGGATGCTCGGCAGGATTTGCGGCGCGGGAACTGCAGGGTGGGCTGAGTCTGCCCCTGAGAGCGGGTCCTAGGCATGTTTGGTTCTCTGTTGAAGACAAAAAAGCCCAGAATGAGAAAAAACAACAACAGCAGGACGTGGAAATAAATGACAGAAAGAACCAGAACCGGACAGCCAGCGGGCCGGGCGAGATCAGGACTTTTCTAAATCTAAGAAGGCATCGACTCTCAGCTCTGACAGGCCTTGCTTTGTTGGTGGAGAGAAGCATGAGAAGCCGAGAGGAAACCTCTTTTCTCCAGAAACGCTGCTAACCCGAGGCTGAGACTTCAGCAGACAGCCGGGTTCTTACAGCAGAGCTGCTCCATCTTGTTCCTGTGATGAGGTTCTGTCCTGGCTTAGTTACAGTGAGGATGGTCAGCTGTGCGATAACTCCTGCTCATTAACCAACAGGTCCAGTCCTCCAGTCCTGTTCTCTGTCTTTCCACCATCACAAATCTTTGGGAGGTTTTGCGTCTCGGTCACAAATCTCCACACCAACACCAGGCGGCTGACTCTGTGCCGACCCAGCAGAACGTGGACTCCCAGCAGATCCTGCTCCTCCCACCCTGCTGTGATGGACAGATGCAGGTTCTGATGCAGCTCACCTGAAGACCGGTTCAGACGTGAACTCCACTGAGTGGTTCTGCATTTTGAGGGAAATCCTGTGTGAACACAGAGACCTGCAGCCATCTTCTCTGCTTCTGATGGTCTAATCAGGGACACCACACAGCCTGCTGTAGGTCAGACACTGAGGGAACCCACCAGGAGCCTTCCTCTGGACCTTAACATGGACACAACTGCTTTGTTCTGGAAATATTCCCGGAGACAGAGCCATCAGCACCGAGCTCTGAGCATTAGTGATGTTAGCTAGCTAGTTAGTCAGCTAGTTAGTTAGTCAGCTAGCTAGTTAGTCAGCTAGCTAGTTAGTCAGCTAGCTAGCTACCAGCAGATGGAATGGTACAGTCCATGTCTGCTTTGCATTGTTAGCCCATAAAACCTCTACAGAAATATTACAGAGAAGAGACAAAAGTTAAAAATAAAGAAGTCTAACCTCCACTTGAGACAGAACGATAACTTTGTATTTTCCGTCTAAAGCTAAGGTGATAATATTAGCAGTGCTCAGTAAAAACAGCCTGGTCTCCCCACAAGCAGCTCCGCTCATGGCGCCAAACGGCGGACTGCCTCCGCCTCTCCTCTCGACGCTTTCCCTCCTGGTAAAAACACTCATGTCCCACGCAGACCGACTAGAAACCCACGTCTTGTCACGAAATCGAATCTAACGCGATTTGTTTTGTATTTTTCATTTAGATAATAAACTAACGACCATATCCCGCCAACAGGAAGACAGCCAGAGGCCTCCGCCTGTGGGCCAATAAGCTCCTCCGGGCTGCGCTACTTACAGTCAGGCGCTGATGAGGAGCTCAGGTCTGCAGCAGGAGGTAAAACACGTCCTCTCGGCTCCGGATCGTGAAGAGAACTCTCTCTGTCGGTCACCGACTCCAAACTAGCGCCAAATCTTCTTCCGGAACAGCTGAGACTCTCGCCGACGCTCTCCGATTGGTCACCGACTCCGCTTCTGCGATGCTCATTGGCTCACCGTTACAGGATGTTGCGTCACGTTTGCTTGGTTCGCGCACAGTTCTGTGGCGGGAGTTTGATCAGATGTGTTGGTGATGATTCTGTCCTCCAGTTCAATCCAAACAAAGGTTAAAAAAAACTAAAGAACTGGATTTGTATTGTGAAGCTAAAGAAGTGTCGCTTCCCATCCAGGAAGCTTTCTCAGTTCAACATGTCTGGAGTTCCAAGCTTTATAGACCTGCTGACGAGACGAGAGCTTAGATTCACATGGAGATTCCCCGGAACTAATCGCCCCAACAATGGAGTCGTTAATTTGATCAGATGGCTGATTTTGGCTACAGTGTTTAGAGCACAAGAGCCACTCTCCTGAAGAGATCTGCTCAGATAATAACACTTAGAGCTAATAAAAAATAAAGCGCATCACGAAATGCGTCCAGTTTGATTAAATTGACTAGATAATATAACGTTAATAATACTCTGTTTTAAACTGCTCTCGAACATTTCCTCCGACTTTCTGGGGATCGGATGTTAAAGGGACAATGACAAAGATCACTGGTCTTCATTCTCCCTATGTTGGTCAGGGCTGGTTAGGTTACTGTAGGCAGGTTTCTACACTAAGCTGAAAACATGGCTTTACAAAGTGTGGTAAAGACATCTGACCTTATTCTATATTAAAATAGCTAACATACACTTAGATCTAAGGTAGATGAGGAAGCTGAGAATCACGCTCAGACCCAACAAGGCAGATGAACCTGAAGCTGCTAAAGGAATCCATTACACCTCAGTAAAGCCAGAGGCTCACCACCTGCAGGCCTTGCAGCTTTGATGCAGTAATTCATGCTAAAAGACCAGCTTTTAGCATGAATGTTCAGATGTACCTGTATCCTGCTTTCTGGGGAGCTAGGTCACCACCGCTGACCCCTGGTCTCAACCCTGGCTAGCAGTGTTTTTGATGGATTATATAAACCCACTTTCCTAAACACAACAGTTATCCCATTCAAAGTGCAGCAGGACACAGCCCTGAACAGTAGAGCTACATGGTGTTAGAAAATTAAATCATGATACTGTTGAGTATTTTAGCCGTGACAAATTCATTGTCCTTACCCCTTTCTTTCTCAGCCAGTGCCACACTTTTTACCATACTAAGCACACTGAGATTTCCTGATGTAACGTGTAGCCATTACTCACCATTTATCTCATTTTCCATCCTATTTAGTCTTTCAGATGTCTTGGTTTTTTTATTACCCATTTCTGTATCATCTCTTTGATTTTCATTCTCCATTTCCACATTTAAGCCATTTCCATTTTTATTCCAAAAAGCTTTTCTTTGATCCCTTTTAAAGCATGTTTACAGATTAAAATTTTTTACAGATTTAACATTTTCCCCTTCATATCTGCAATATGCAGATCCGCTCATCCAAGAATCAATTTATGACTGCAAAGATTTCCATTTAGTCACATGTCTTCTGAAATGGGGAATTTTCATTGCTTGCTTTGGCATTTAAAATCAAAATAAGAAGTTGGAATGTAGATGTTTTTTCTTTACCAGCAACTTACAGAAACTTAAATATTAAAATCAAGCATAAAAAAAAAAAAAAAAAAAAAAAACACAAGACGATGAATCAGATACCCTTTATCCCCTAACAGGAATGTATTTTATTGAACTTTTTTCAGATGATAAAAAATAAAGACATGATTAACAACAAAAGTCCACCGCAGGGCTCCTGCTCTTCAGAGTGGACAAAGTGAAAAAATATGACAGATCACTCGTGTGTCACGGTGAGTGTACATCCAGTAAAGAAAGTGCAGGTCCAATAATGTGTGCTGTCGCCGTCACTCATCTCCAAATTATTTACCTGATGGATCTTTAGGAAATGTGGTAAAAATCTCACATGCATCCAAAGCAACTCATTTACTCCAATGAGCGAGCGTACAGCAAGGCGCTACAGGTAGCCAGACTAGAACAACTCACACATTGTTAGAACTCTCCATCACTTCTCTTTCCTATATAACAAACTTCTTGCATCACAAAAATAGATCAGAAAATAGCGTTGCCATTCTGTAGTGTAAATATACAATATTTATTGCATTTTCAAATAGACTTTTTTTTATTTTGTTTCTGGCCATCACCCGAAAAAGACAAAACTAATAGAAAAAGCACTAGTACCGAACAGAGTGAAGTCAGCCTGGAGTAAGGCAGAGAGCAGCAGTAAATGCTGCATCACGGAAAATGACCAACTAACCTCGACTTCCATCTTCTGTTGTTCTGATTTTATTAGTCTGAGAGCGATTAGTGTTTCAAAGTCAAGTCTAGCCGATCAAAAATGTTAAACATAGAACTAGCTGATTTTAACAGTTTTCTGGCACTTAGTGTTCAACCTGTGTTAGCTGCTACCATTTACAATCAAACTGCTCCTTGCATAGAAAAATCCCAGAATGCCACAGGCTTCCCTTTAAAGGGCCACCAGCAGGATGAAGAAAACAAACAGCTTTTAGATTTCACTTCTGGAAGTTTCTGATAGAAATGACAACTCTATTGTAAACTCTGCCAAAGCTTTTGAAAAAAATCTGCAGCTAAGCAGGTTTCCACCAAAGCGGTTTCAGTCCTCAACCGGACCTCACTGGGTCCCAGTTCTGTTTCTACGGCCAAAAGCGCAGCCTCTTGGAGGTAGAAACAGGGCAGGATCATGGAGAACAATGTTTAAAACTCAAACTGGTTTCCTTTTTGACCCATTTAATCCACAACAGAACAATAGAACCATTGCTTCCTTTCCTCATTTAGAAGGCCAATCAGCCTCGGATCCCAGGACCACCTCAGGGCTGTCGGTGAACGCTGGTCAACACACTGTGTGGAGCTGTTTTACAACCATCGTTTTCAACCAAACTTATCAATGCTGCTGGCAGCTCAGGTTCTAAACGCCATCGGGCCGCTACACGTCACCAGATGGTGTTCAGAAACCCTCCTTAAAGCAGCAGCACTGGTCTGACATGATGGCCGGCCTTTTAAAGAGCACTGTACTTAAAACATTGTACACAAGAAAAATGTGTGTAGATAAAGTGCCTCACATACTTTAGACCTTAGATGGCAACACATATGGTTGTGTAATGGCTAAGCTCCATGGCGATTCGCTGGCTGAGGAAAAACAAACTGGTTCTGAACTGGATTTGGCTCTAGCACCTGCCTTTCATCCTTGGAACTGCTTTGGTGGAAAATCCCAATAAATCCTTTTAACTGGCTTCAGTCCGTCGTCGTAACATTACTGAACATCGGAAGCTTATTCTGTTCCACCAAGGTTGCTGGATGAGAAATCCTTGTGTCTAAAGTGCATCATCAGCATCATGCACAGTGTTGGTTTAACAGTTACGGTGAAGTGCAAAAGTTGCCTGAAGATGGAGATATGAACATTCAGAAAGAAGGAAAAGTGGAAAATAAAACTAGGAAAGCGTTCCTTCTTCAAATGTAAAAAGCAGCATGGAGGACTACTCTCAACATGACCGGCTGTTTATCGCTGTCAACCATTGAAGGAAATCAGGTAAAAATCCACTCTGCGTACAGAGGATGCATAGAAACCGTCTCCACTCGGAACAAAATAACACGACTGAGAAAACTTTTGGCATGCAGAGAAAAACAGACCTGGCTGCAAAGCCCCTTACTTGGCACCTCTGGAACTGCTAGAAACTACAAAAGCTAATCAAAACAACCTCCGTGCACCACATCCGTGGCACAGAGGTTTACAGAAACATTTAACTGCAACTCATTCTGACATCGTTTCCATTTATAGAGATGATTTCTTTTCCCAACACATATTAACGCTGACAACAAAAAAAAAACAACCCAAACAAAACATCTGTTAACAACTGAGAAATTATAATAGTCATATTTTTAAAAAAAATGGAATGCAGGGATTTAGAATTATTCAGAGTTTGGTCCTGATATGTAGTGATAAACATCAGCCTGGCATCCCATCAGCAGCGAACAGGTGGAGGGAAGCACAGTCAGGAGGGTTTGTTCTCTCATGCAAAGACAGGCAGTGATCCCGCAGCAGTGTCAAACCTGTCCTTTGTGTTGGCCACTGTGCTTCTGGCTGGTTAAGCGTTATGTTGTGTGTAGTGTGTTTAAGATCTGCGTGCATCTCCGCTGCTCCCTGATGGCTCATTATGTCCGCTGACACAGTTCAAGTCCTGAGTTGAGACTGGTTCACCTGACCACTGGCGGCGCAGGAGGGGCTCCTCTCATCCCAGCTGGGTCACAAAGACAGAGACAAGGTCACTACAGGTCACGTGTCATTCATTTAAACCCTTCATTCATTCATTCAAGCCCTGTAACAGAGAGCTCCTTTGGTATCAGACAGAAATCCCCCACATCTCCACCGCTTTTAATAACATGGGAAGATGTGCCTCCATATCCAGTATTCTAGAGCAGGTTAGCTTTCCAATTAGAAACACCCTCTGTGAATGTCAACGTCATAGGTTTATGTTCATTTTCCTACCTAGACTAACAGGAAATGTGTTTTTTTGTTTTGAATGTCCTGTTGAAGAGTGGGCTGTTTGGGTTAGTTGTGAATTGTCAGTATTTTACTCGCAGTAGACAACGGTAAAAAAACAACAGTAACTCTCAAAGAACTGTTTATCTTGTGGGTAACCAGAGATGTTGCCAAAATGAGTTAATCTACGCTGTTAAAACATTAACAGCGTAGTAGATATTTAAGTAGATATTTATGTACATGCACAACACACACCAGGAATGATGTACATGTAAATATCTGCATGTTGCTCTTCCTCTGCAAATAGTTGTTATTCTTATACAACTTGCATTTGTTTTGTTTATTCCATATTTCTGTATTTACTTATGTCAGCTGCATGGTTGTCTATGTGTCACACCGTCTCACCAAAACAAATTGCTCATAGGTGTAAAATACTAGTTGACATAAAGCTGATTATGAAAAGCATAATCTTTCCTTTCCTCCAGAAGAGGGCATCATCTCCATTATGGCTCAGAGATCAACAGCTGCTGCTCCCTCTGCTACCCCCAGTGTCTCACTGTCCATCCTTAACCTTTAGTATCAGTCTGCAGCGCTTCCTTTATTTATGACTGCTGCTCTCTAAATGCTTCAGTAGTAATAACTGAATAGTGAGTTTCACAGATTTCTCTTCCGTAATTTAGAAATGTTTAAGCATTAAAAAACCTGATGTATTTTATTAGACTGAAAACAAACCGATTACACTTCAGTCTTTCTAAATGAAACATTCAAAGCTGATACTATTTATAGGTGTGCTGGAACAGCGTATCCATAGGGTTGCCATCATGTGATCTGCTTGTTGACTCTCCAAATGCTGGCAGCTAAAGGTAAGGCAGTGATTACTCATTAGTACGCCACACAATTTAAACTCAAAATCTAATCAGGCAAATCCCACTGGTACTGGGGAACCTGCTTCTGTCAGGGTCCTTACTAAACTACACAGTAGTTATACTTATTCCCACAAAGGTTTAATATTTAATAGAAAAAATATAAAAATGGTTAACAGTCTGCTGTTTGACTAGGGATACTCGCTTATAAATATTTCATGTCTAGATGTTTTCTATGAAGAGAAGCTTTTCAGAGGGATGGCCGTTAGTCATGACCAAACCATTTTAAGCTTTCATGCTGAAATATTTTTATACTGTAACCAATTTTTAGTTTCATAATTTAAACAAATCTTCATTCCCTAAAAGTACCCAGAATTTTATTCCCCGTATTTTAGCATTCTAATTGAATTTGTCATCTTGGGAATCAGACACATTCCTAGCAGATTAAAGACAAATCAATGCCGGGTGTATTTTTTATTTTTTTCTTCTGTCTTGCTATAATTAAATATTGTGTTGTGGAAAATACAGAAACTACTATTTCAAAGTGACTTGTTTGGCAGCAACACTGTGCTCCGTGTGAGCAGCGTCTAGATGCAAAACCAGTATTGTTACTTCCTCAAACCTAAAATAGCTGCACAGCTCAAGCAGCAGAGTGGAACTAGGAGCGCACATACCCGCTTTGCTGGGATAAACTTTGCTAAAGGGCCTGTAGTCCTCCGGAGGGGGAAGATCTTCGATGGGGTGGAAGTTGAACTTCGACTCAAAATCATCTGAGAATATGAGAAACAAGAATTAGGTTAGCAGGCGGAACGATCCAAAGCAATCTGAACACATGCAGACTGTAGGAAACAACAACGGAGGGGAGGAAGTACAAGAAAAAAAGTATTTAGTTTAACTTGCAGTTTGAATAGTCATGAGCAAGTCCCTGATGATGTAGATTTGGTGTTGGTCGAATGTGCCATCATTAACTGGAGCACGAGTCACATGATTTCCAATATTCCCATCACAACTACACTCTTGTTTGAGATGGTTCCTGAGTCCTGTTTACGGTTTAAATCCTGCGGTTGGCTGGTCACACAAACTAAACGTCACTCCATCACTCCCCAGTCCAGATCTGCGAGTCAGCAGCTTAACAGGGTGGGCTGACTTCCACCCTCTTCACCTCGTCGCTCCGTTCCCAGAGCTCATGGAGACGGCAGAAAGGCATCTTAACCCTGCCTTGAAGTGTTTCATGAAGACGGATGGGGGAATTAATAATTAATTCACGAGAAAGGATTCTATAAATAGATTAAATAAATATTTGGATAGCCGGGCTAAAAGTGAAGGCGGGTGGATTTGTCAGACCTTGAGGGTTGGTCCTAACAGAAATTTGCTACTTTGCAGAGACGACGCTCTTTTATAGTTGATGCACCCAAAGAAATGAAAAGATTTCTCCAGAAAGCATCTGAACAGGCTTAAAAGACAAACAGCAGGACATGATCGTATAGAAAGGAGCATTACTGCTGGTGTTTTGACACTGAAAGAAGGCAAGCGTCTGATTTGTGGAGCTCCCAGTAAAAGGAGCAGAGAAAGCTGGGGCCAGCAGCTACCATGAATCAGATTAACTCCACGCATGCACACTAAGCGTGTGAACACCTGACGGTATTCTAAGAACTGCTGCTGCGCTCCAGACTGGTCCAGAGCAGCAGGAAACTAAAGGCCTTGTTTGCATAGCTGCAGGAGGATATTTGCCTATCCACGAATGTTCTCCCCGCTCAGCTTCATCGCATGGAGCTCACAGACAAAGCAGGTCAGCAGCAGAACAACTGCGTTTGGAGACGCAGCAGCTATTCATGTGAAGATAGTAGATCCAGCTCTGAATCAGGAGCCAGAGGAGTTTTCTGATTCCGAGCTTTAAGTGCCCTCACCGAGCGTGGCAGCCAACTGCAGAGTACAGAGGAAGGCTAGAATGCTACAGCCCCAGTGACGTATTAAAGTCCAGGAGTCTCACAGCGAGCCTCCCTTTAAAGCGAAAGTTTATGGGAACTCTACCTGGAAATGAAACATTAGTTTGGAGGAGGAGAAAAAATCCTCTCAGTATAATCCCCTTCAACGTCCTGTTACACCAACGTTTAGCTTACAACCATGTACTGTTTGGAAATGTCAGTTTCTGAAGAGGAGTTAGGAGAGCCAGGTCACCTTTGACAAAAACAACAATCTGATTTTTAAGGAAATCACTTATTTGATCAAATTAAGACACTTCTCACAAGAAATAAAGTTATAGATTGATAAAGCAGTCAGGCATTAACTTGCCGCTGCAGTTATGGCATAGATGGGAAGGATATGGGAAAAGAAAGATGGCACCATGATGGCATTCTGGTGAGACGCCAGCACATAACACACAGACACAAGCAGGACCCCCGTGTGGCGACCCCACTCACCCATGACGGACTTGGAGGAGGAACCGACGGCGTGGCCGTTCCGGATGGGCGGTGGCGGAGGAGGTGGTCCGGCTGGGGTCCGGGAGGATGAGGAAGACGAGGAGGATGAGGGGGGAAGAGCGGGTTTGGACCGGCCCAGGGCTTCTGAGACCCCAGAACTATGGCCACGGTAAGGGGGAGGCGGGGGAGGAGCGTCTCTTCCACCGTTACGAGAACTGGGAGGGGCAAACTGGTGGCCTGTAGTGACAACACGCACACAAAGCAACTGTTGAAGCTGGAAAAAGTTCAGTTGTTTAACAGGCTGGAGACTAAGTTCTCTTTAGGTTAACAACACCTTATTCTAGCATAAGTGCAATAAACTGTGGGTGAAATCAATCTAAAAATCACAAGAGAGGAAGCAAACTACGGGGAAAACACTAAATAAATCAGGCAAAGTGCAAATCCTATGCTGGATGCTTAAAGGGAAAAAAGGAAGTTGGTAGATTATATGAGCACCAGGCATCATGTGAGGAACATAAAAGCCATGCCAGCAGAGGTTTAACTAACCCAGACATGACGAGGTTTATCTCAGACGTGTTCCTCTAAGTTTATCACACACTGGATTCCTGCTTCATCCCCAGCATTTTCCTGCCAGCAGCATCCTAGCATTCATTTTAAGTCAAATATATTGTTCTTGTGCAGCTTGTAAATAACGCTTGTCTCAAAAAACAACTAATTTGGAAATAAAGCTTGATCAGGTTTTTGCATGTGTCAGAAAGAATGGGAATGAGACAGCTTGTATCAGCGAAGAAGTAAATCTGGGCAGTGACGTTTCTCTGAAGACATCAGAAACCAGTAGTGTCCACCCACACACTGCACCAGCCTTTCTACAGCTCCAACTATTTACAAGCAAACCAAGCTGGCCAATCAGAACAGAACTAATCTTTACTTAATTCAGCCCAACTGCTTTCATAACTTGGTTCGTACATTTAACACACGTGTGAGTGATAGGGGACAGGGAGGCACGCCAGCCCTGGAGGAACTGAACTAAACTCTGATTTAAGGAAAGAAACAGCATCTTTGCTTTTTTTTTGGGGGAACACGGCTGCTGTTGAACAGAAATTTATTTAGAACCCATCTACATCTGATCTAGAACTGAGTAACCTGTTAATCTCTAGCTGGCATCCATATACATTCCCCTGCTGCCTTCTGAGTCACGCCACGGTTTGGTTTACACCTCAGGTCAATGAGGCAGGACCCTGAGACTACATGTGGGACTGCAGTACTGTGCTATTCAACAGAGCAAAGCAGCATTTACATCAGTGCTATCCAGAAAAACATGTCAGACATATCCCCTCTTCCCCATAACGCCTGTTTAAGCGCTGCGTTGCTATCCGTTTAGTTGTCAAAATGCATTCTTCAAACCCAGTAAAGGTAGCTGCACAGCATCCTCCACGTGTGATGGGTGCTTGCTAAGGTTCTGTGACTGCCACCTGAGGTGGATCGGAGCTGTCTAAGCAGCGGGGCCACATTAAACCTCACCCCTAATCACCCCAGACGATAAACTAAGGCTGTGAGCTGAAAGAGGCCATTATGAGGACAGGATATTCTCCCATCATGCTGTGGTTGCACTTTAGAGCACACATCAGTCAAAACCTGTTAGCCTGGATCATTCGTTTTTTTTTTTGTGTGTGTAAAGGAATGTCCTCACTGGAAAATGGGAACGGACCATGCTTACGCAAAGGTTCAGAGGAGTCAATGTTCATTTTGTAGTTAAAAGAAAATCACGTGTAGCCCAATATGCCGTAAGACAAAGGTAAGACTTAAGATCCTTTGATGATGACAGATCAAGGTGTTGGGAGCAGAAAAGGAAGATGGCTGCCTGTGTCTCTGTTGATGAGATGCTGGTGTTACCTGCTTTGCGTCCAGGTGGTTCCCTGGCAGGTGGGGGGGGTCTGCTGACCGACTGAGAGGGTGGAGCTGGTGCAGGGGGCGGTGGCGGGGCATGGTTGCGTCCCTGGCCGCCGCTTCCTGATGGGTGTTTTTTGCGTAATGAGTTTTTTCTCTGAGGAAGCTCTGGTGCGTCTACCTGTGAGGGCCCATTGGAGCTGCTGCTCCCCGTGTACGGTCTGTACGGCGGGGGAGGCGGCGGCATCGCCGAGCTGCTGCTTGGCGGTTTGCTCGAAGGCTGATTGGACTTTGCGTTGCTGTTTGAGGAGGGGCCTCTGCTGGGAGTCGGAGGAAGGGCTTTTTCTCTGCTGTAGGATGAAGATGATGAGGAGGAGGAGGAACCTTTTTGGTTTGGGGTGGGAGGAGCGTTCCCGCGTCCGCCTTTGTTAAAGGGTGGAGGGGGGGGCGGTGCTGAGGTGCTGTGCTTCATCCCGCCTGAGGAAGAACTGCTGCTGCCGGGGGGGCGGCTGATGTCTGGCAGTGACGGGCGGTGGGATCGCTGGTGGTCTGATGAAGAGTGCTTGTTGGCTGAGCTTGGTGAGGGGGAGCGACCGCTGGGGGGACGTGGAGCTGCCGCCCGGGACTTTGGAGGCCGAAGGGCTGATCTGCCAACCGAACCAACAGCTAAACCATCTGGAGGACAGAGATGATAAACAGGTCATCAACGTAACCAAATAAAGTGTCTTCCTGTCAACTTAATCAACTTAAACCATTTACCGCTGAATCATTAGCAATAGATGTCAAATAACTTCAAATACGTTCCCCCCCCCCCCTTTTTCAAATTAGTTTTTCCTAAAGAAGCTCAACAAGCTGACAAAGAAGGCCGGCCCTCTTCTGGGGATCCTTCTAGATCAGGGGTGTCCAACTCTGGTCCTGGAGAGCCGGTGTCCTGCAACCTTTAGATGTGTCCCTGGTCTGACACACCTGAGTCAAATAATCTGTTAATTAGCAGGACTCTGAAGAACCTGACTGCATACTGAGGAGCTAATTGTGCTATTTGATTCAGGTGTGTGGGGCCAGGATTACTACACAGGAGTTGTAGTAATCCTGGTGAAATGATGATTTTTCTGCACAGAGGATGGTGGGTTGCTGCGACAACAGCCTATTGAAGAGAATGAGACGCTGAAGATGTAAAAAACTATCATTCGGCAAGAAAATCTAACGAGTAAGTTCTCCATCTTTGTGAATTAGCTGTGCTCTGCGTCTTCTTCACCACACCAACTATTTTCAGGATTTTGGTCAGAGCTTTAAACCTGCCAGAAAATGAATTTAGCAAGTCTTGGCGGGAGGCAATGTTGCCCCCTTATCACTGAGGTCATTTAAATGGCCAGCAGCTATTGGCCCCAGAGCCATGCTGAACTTAGGAAGTCGTTCAGGAACCCAAACCATCTGACTATTAATAAATTACACAGCATGTCTTACAGAAAGAACTCTTCAGTCAGTGACACTTTGCTCCAAACCTTCTGCCTCAAGTGTTTTTGATTTAGAGATGTAAAATAACATGAAGGTTAAAACACATTATCAGAACAAAAGACAGCTTGGAAAAAGGTACAGCCTGTATAGAACACATGTCAGAAATCTGGCCTAAAATAGCTTTTACCTCCAACTGGGCGTAGTTTTGGCAAACCTCCCTGGAAAAGCCCCCCCAAGCCAACTGGCCCTCCGCCTCCGAAGCCTCCTCCACCGCCGCTCCCTCCGCTGCTTCCTCCACCTCCTCCACCACCACCGCTACCCTCTGATGAAAAGACAAGACATGGTAAAACAGATGAAAGGTGAGCTGTATTCATAGATACCAGTAGTGATATTTACAATATTCAAAATGAAACTAAAAGCATTCACTGTCAATGAGTGCTCACATGCATTCTGGATGACGAGATTCCCAGTGGAACGTTTTAAATACTGCCGTGAAATCAGGCATGTAAGGATGCATTCAAATCGGAATTAGCCAGCCACATTTGTTTAGTATTCCGTTTGCATACCCGGGGAGCTTTATGGCTGAGTCCACTCTGGAGGGTGCTTGTTTGGCCCGGGCACTAAATGTAGAGCAAAGGACCTTCTGAAAAGCCACTTATTGTTATCTATCAAGTTTAATTAGTTGCACTCCACACCGTCTTTGGTTCTGCCACACTGGCTTGATCTTAGAAATCTCACGTGTGTGGGACATCACCAGCTTAATTTGCACATTATGAAGAGGCGGTTCAGAGCAGGGCCTGTCTTTGTAGGTTTATGACTGAACCGTTTTGTGACAGGCTATTGACACCTTCCATAAAAAGGAAACCAGAAAAAAAGTGACTGCAGAAGATGGCTGCTCACAGACTCCTGGATCCAAGCATACTGAAGGGAAGGGTGGAAGGTAGAAAAACAGTGCAGGAGCTACAGGGATAACAAAAGCCTGAGAGGACAATGAAGCAATTCATGGAACCGATCCCTTAAGAGCCACGTCTTTAGTGAAGGTAACTCCTAAACCAGAGGTCTCAAACTCAAACCATTAAGGCCCGGTGTCCTGCAACTTTCAGATGTCTCCCTTACCCCATACACCTAAATCAAATGGCTAAACTGCCTCACTAGCATACAGTCGTGGACCTCCGCAGAGTGAAGTACACCCAAGTATGTTAGGGTCTTTACATGAACGCACTTCTAGTTTAGACATTACAGTCAGGCAGTCTTATAGACAGCTCAGGGGTCCGATCAGGTAGTGACCCAGTGTACCGTAATGCTCCAAATATCCAATGAGCAGAGCAGCTTTGTTGCAAAACAAAATCATACTTACACATTTTAACTGATTTTTGAGTGCATTGTACCACATAAAATCAGTCAGTAAGCACAACGGTAATCATTTATAAAAGGAGCACTGGATTATAAGGCGCACCATAATATTTTTGAGAGAATTTAAGGATTTTAAGTGCAATTTATAATCCGAAAAATATAGTATGTAATTAAAGTATTTAGATTTTGGGAATGTATAGTGAAACGTAATGTTACTGAATAGCAGCCCCTCCTTTATATAGCTATAAAGTTTCTCTGATATCAGAAAACTGCACAGCACCTTTTGACTTTGACATGAATAAGGTAGCCCCATAACCGGCAACGGGTCAACATTGACCCATCAGCACGTATTTTTGACTTCCAAGCCATGTAGCTCCTACCGTGGACTTCTGTTTTAAAAAGTCTTGTTTCAAGATGGTCATCTAGCCCCTCCTCCTTTGATTGACACCTCGTTTGTCCAGAGCTAATGTTATTCACCATAGCTCATTTCTCAAAACCCTCTCTGCTTCTGTGTTGAGGTATGTTGCTCGGACCAGTCAGTTTAGACGCTCATTGCGACACGTGGAGATTGTAGCCAGTGAAATTACCGTCATGTGGAGCAGGACATTTAAAGCTGGTGTAAAGCTCATCTGGTTGCTACGCTCTCGGTGCGTCCTTGTGTGTAAGTCAGCTTTTGGTGTTAGACGTACATTTTCACCAGGAAATGTGTGTAAAACTTCTGGGAAGACCCAAGTAGCAACAGAAGAAGCGGTGGAGTTTGTCACAGGAGTGACAATGTTTTTTCTGATGACTTATTAGAAAAGTTTTAGAGAGCGCCTAGACATACCTAAAGAAGAACAGGTCTAGAATAGTCATTTTTATTATTATATTGCATTCAAATTTTAACATGTCACACAAAAGACATCTCTCTTTTGGCCACCTTACTGTTCAGCTAGAATCTCCTGGCATCAGCCTACAGCTGCATGTCGAAGAAAGTAATAAGAAAACAAGAGCCAAAAAAAATAATAATAATTTGTGTGTGTTCCAACTTTAATAACTAAAAACTGGTTACCAGAACACCATACTGTGTTACCTTTACAGACACCAAGCTTTTGCTTCTACTCCAAAGGGTTCAAGGTCAGCATCTAATTTAATTAGTTTTTTTTTTTCTGTGTTTTGAATTTTGGGGTCGTCAGTTAAGGGGTTAATAAATGTCACTTAATTAGATTTTACAGTTTCATTTTAGACATTTTCTCATTACTTTAATTTGTATTGTAGATAAGCATAGCTAGACAAAGCTTGTCAGTCGAGGAGCAAAGGAGAAGAAATAGAGAGCATCGGCAAAAAGAGGGAGAAAATAAACAATACACCCAGTGAGCAAACATGAAATGCAAGAGAAGGAAAGAAAGATGGAAGAAGAGAGTTCAGGACAAAAAAGTAATACAAATAGACGACATGGGGGACAGGGCAAGGAGACAACAAAGAAAGTAACGGCAACATTGAACTTCTTCCCAACCTCCCATGGTAAGGGCGCCCCAGATGGGATTGGGGGAACAGTGAAAACTGGTTCTGAGAGGAAATGATGCGACAGATGGAAACACTTTTTTTGTAAAGGTTTCTAACAGACTGAAGGATGTTCAGTTGTTCTACATCGAAGAAGAAGAGATGCAAAGATTTACACTCTTCCGATACAACCAGTTCCCTCAACAAGGTGAATGCACTGACCAGGTGAGAGCAGGATTTACCATAGGCAACTTTCTTGCTTTTGCAGCAAGATGTTGGCTTGCTAGTGCTTTTTAGTCCTGGTACTGTCTCTTTACCAGTTGCCCAGAGCAACAGCCTAATGATGCAAGAAGGGAAAGGATGAAAAGACCCTTGACCACATTGTTTGAGGAGACAGAAAACAAAATGGAAGAGGAGATGGGAGATAGAAGAATGGATGGAGGAAGAGTTGAATAAGGAGCCCCAAAAAGGCCCTGAGGGTACCATAAGAGTCTCTGCTGTTACCAAACTGAATAGGAGCAGACTATAGGCAATGACGTGATGGGCTTCATTGAGCATGTCCACCGCCTGCTGCTAAAGGCATAAGTGCAGTTTAGCAAAAATAAAACCTGTAGCTATTTTTTAAACTGTTTTCCACATCTACACACGCAAACTCCAACGGTCTCCGACCTCCAAACGCCATTTGAAAAACAAAACATGGTTGGACCAAGCAAATGAAATCTGACACATAGGAATTGTCTGTGTGACCTTTTAATATTTCCAGTGAAGTACTGTAGATGTACCAATCAACCCACATTCAATAGGAGAGGAGAATGACTAAAATTAATTTATATGCAGGACAGGAAGACACAAAGTAGTATGACATTGAGAAGATGAGGAAGGGGAATAAATCAGCTTTTTGAATAGTTTCAAACGGCATCATTTTGGTTATTGTCAACACCGTCAGATGGATGTTTGCTGTGATTTTTGAACAAGAAATATAATCTCTGTTCAATTTATGTTGTTTATGTAATAAATGACCGTATGTTCTACATCTTTTTCTGCACTAATGACTCAAGTTGTTTTTTATAATTTTTTTTAGATAAAAATTCACCTTAAAGTTTTGGGTTTATTAGCTGTAGGCTATAATCATCCAGATGAACAGATACGAACGCTTGAATGAGTCAACGTAATGACATTCAACATCAGTTTTACTTTAACTGATTAGCTAAAACAAATTATCTGACGGTGCTCCAGTTTACTACCATGTACCTATAATTAGAGCTCAAGTATTTCTACTTACCGAGGACAAAGATTGTCCAACATGATTCCCTTCCTGAAGACAAACCACCACTCCAGATAAACTTAAATCATCAATTTGATGTTGCTATGAGGAGTTACTGTCTGGTTATTCAATTTTTAAATAATTCACAATTATCTTTGTCATTAAAAATTATAGTGCATTGAAATCAGACTTCCGCTGTCAACATTTCACTATTATTCAGCATGGCGACCTGCAGTGGCGTAGAGACCGCAGTGAATGATTCTTGTTGTTAAAATCACAAAAACTGAAGGATACACGGTGTTGTTTCTATCTTAGTGTATATTTATGTAAAAGGGAAAGAACTTTCTGTCAGAAAGCGCGGTGAAGCCGCACCACCTCCACATTCAGAGGAACCCCGGGGTGAGGCTCTTGCTGAGGGACCCAGAGTGGCAGTATGTGGGATTCAAACCTAGAACCTTGCAGCCTACCCAGGATGCATGTGCCCTGCTCTCTAACCACTGGGTCACAAGTCATTCATATTTGAGTTTTAAAAAAAAAATCTAAAAGTTTAAAGACAAGCAAATAATGAGTCAAAATATGACAAACTTATTTTAAAATGTGGGCAGAATGAAAACAGTGCATAGCTTTTTTTCATGGTGTACCTGTTATATCACTGAGCTCAATCATTTAACACTGACGATTAAAGTAGTAAATGATTGAGGTGTTAAAGGTCAGCCAACAAGCCTGATGTCCTAGATCACAGGTGTCAAACTCAAGGCCAGTGGGCCAAATCTGGCCCTTCAAGGTAAATTATCCGGCCCTCGAGAGCCAAAAAAAAAAAGCCTATATCCTTTTATAGTGTATAAAGTGGCTAAAACTGTGCCTCCTGTAAGTGTAACTCACCCCAATATCAACTTTTTTTGCAGATAAACTGTATAAACTGGGCCTAAGAGTGCTACTTTTATGTTACTGTGCATTTTTTATACTACTGTGTGAACCGGAATGAAATTATGAAATGAAAGTATCGGCTCTAGACATGCAAGCGGCCCTTTTAATGACTTCATGATGCCAAAGTGGCCCCATATAGAAATTAGTTTGACACCTCTGTCCTAGATGATGCTGACTCTGGCCAGTCAGCAAGCATGTGGAGACATTTTAACATCATTAGCAAATCCACCATGTTGAAGGAGTCAACTTGTTAAGGAACCACTTAGGATTCATGGCAATACGAGCACGTACAGCAGGGATGCTCGAGTCCAGTCCTGGACTAGAACCTTCTCCAACACATCTGAATCAAATGGCTAAATTCCCTCAGCATCACATCGTTCAGCTCTCCAGACGCCTGGCAACAAGTCATTCGTTTGCTTCAGGCGGGTTGGAGAAGGGACGGCTCTGACAGGTGTAGGGTTGGAGCTCTGGGGGAGCGGAGGCTGTAAACAAAGCGCTGCTACTTACTGTCTATAATGGGAGCGCTTCGGTCATTGACTTCAGTAACCTTCTTTAGCCTGGCCCCTTTGCAGATGTCTGACAGCAGGGCTCCACGGCCTTTGGCATCAGACGAGTTCAGTTTAGGAGGAGTAGTATTGGCCTGGAGAAGATGGTAACCATCACAAACTTAGACTTTTTCATGTCCTCGGTGTTAACCACAGCAGAAAATGTGTGCACACGGTCTGACGGGGTACAAAACGTACACCTGGAGAGTATCAGGGACTTATACAAACAGAAAAACTTTATTAGGAGAACAACCTTTGATCTTTTCACAAGCATGATGTTCATGCGGGGGGGGGGGGTTCACAACCACACAGCCTTCTTGTTTTTCACTCTAAAATAGCTGCTATACTACAATTATCACACACTTGTCTCTTCCCATTACAAAAGTGATTACAAACATGTTTCTGAAAAACAAAGCTTAAATGTTTATTAGCGTGCGTTTAATGATTGACCAGAAGTGTGCTGTTATAGCAGTAGCGGTCGTAAATTCTGTTAGCAAACAGCAAAAGGCTGCGCTGCGTGTTAGAGCCACTGACCTGATTAAAGGTTGGGGGGGGCGGGGGTCCAGGCGGAGGTGGAGGAGGAGGAATCGGCATCCTGTCCCTCTACTGGCAGCTCTCTCTCAGGGTTAAAGGTCAATGACGTTACCGTCTTCTGAGCGACTCCCTGAAGAACAAAAACAGCATGTTTTCACGTACAGCGGGCCGTGTAACCCACTGCTTACACTGTTGACATGTCAGGATATAGGCCACACCCACTGACCACTTTATGAGGCAAACGTTCTAATTAACAATGCAGTGACTCAATGCTTTTAGGCATCCAGACGCAGCGTAGCTTTGAGGACGGTATATATACTATAATGCAAGTATTTCAGCATATGTGTGTAAAATCCAGTAGCGTCTAAGAGTCTCGCTCCACTCGTTAGCTAGTACTAATTTACTGATTCTTTATGCCTAAAACCAAGCTGTAGTAGGGGGAGAGTCTATTCAGGAGTACTGTTCTTAAATCTAACAAGTAGTTTGTTCTCTGGATCAGCAGAAACTGTGTAGACCCACTTGTTGATGCTCTATATTACTAACAATAAGGATATTAATTAGAAATCTAAGGCAGACTAGCATGTGACAATAAGTCTCAGTGTGTGTGCAGAGAGTGGTAAATGTTTGTGAGCCCTCTCTGAACCAAGACTAGAACTGAAAGCAGAGGGGAGCAGCCTTGATGTCAGGAAATGTGACGGAAAGCGCTTGATTCTCTGGAAGAAGTCGCTACTACTTTGCTTGGAGCAGAAGGTCCTTCAGAAACAAGCGTAGAATAGAAACCACCACACTTTCTGCCCAGAACCACCTGGGCCGAACAATGTTCTTCTGGGAAAAAAAAAAATCATCTTCACCTCACAGCGTCATCGTACACAGACGTTAGCGTTTTTAACGTCAGGCTCAAAACCACGGCCGACGCTCCAGATGAATCAAAATGTAACCTACGTGACTGGTTTATTTGTTCCTGTTCAACATCTGGGTGGCAGAGACAAATAACTGGAAGAACTTCATTTACTATTCAAAGAAGTAAATACTAAAGTGGGCCTCTTTCACCTTTACTCTGTTCCATTGAGGAAATGTGTGTATGACTTCCTGGTGCAGCTCCCAGGGATTACCGAGCAGAGGATGATCAAGCGTCTCTCTGCAGGAGCCTCACCAGAATGTTAACTAGCACAAAGCCAACACGACGCTCCAAGCTTGACTTTCCAAGTACAGCAGGACCCAAACGTTTCTAGGCAGACTGTACCCTCAAGTCAGCTGTTCCAGATGACCCAGTCACCACCTAGAATCCCACGTTACACTGTAGGCGTGTTTACAGCGACGCGTTACGTAAACCGCTTTATTCAAATTTCTCAGTGACTACCAAATGTGGCAGATGCAGCTGAAAATGACATAGCCTGTTGTATTATCAGCAGACAGGAGGATTAGGGCCAAACACAGAGGTTTAGATTAGAGAACAACTTCTTTGTTTTTAAAATAAAGCAACTAAGCTTGTGTTGGTCTCAGCATCCAGGCAAAAATAAAGCCATTAAAAATAAAGGTTACCACTTCTGATGAATATTTGTAGCTCCTCCCAACCCAACACCATGACGTTTATTACTGGCCAGCATGTGGGTTAACCTGATAAGGAGTTTTATGAACGGTAGGATTTATGGACCACCAGGCAGAGAAGGGAGACATTGGCTGCTTCAATGTATTTAAACCCAGTACAGCTCTCCTGTACTGCTACGGTGGAACAATCCGTTTAAGTCAAACACATCACTAAGTGACTAAACTTTAGTAAAACCAGCGTAGAAATGTGTGTTTCTGCCTAAATTGAGCCGTAATTTAACAATTGGTGTATATTAGTGGCTCTTCGCCTCTGGCTGAGCAGAAATGCCACTTATGTGGCCCATGTGGCATCATTCATGCTTTCTAGACCGACCAGCAGTCAGCTCTGTTGATCCGTTGTTTAAGCTCGCCGTCTGTTGTTGCCATTTGCATCAGCGACTCCTGACGGTCTCTGCAGCCCCGTGAAGCTAACGCAGCGGCTGTGAAGCTGCTGCCATGCGTCTGACGTCCCGGATCTCCCCAAACCAGTTTGCCATCTAGGCCTGCTGCCGGCTCATGCAGGCGGCGTTCGGCTCCTCCCTCGCCCTCGCCGAGTGCAGCTATGGGCTTTCTCAGAGAGAACCTAAAGGAATCTCACCAGTCAAGTTACATAGCGAGTCGGCGATGTGGTATAAATGGAAAAGCACAGCAGCAGGGTCAGGGGATGGGGGCAGTCCCGTGTGACATTTCAGCCAAGAGCCCCTCGTTAGGTCACCTGTAGCTGTCCAGCCAGTCGTGTCTCGCAACAACGCGTGTTCACGCACACCAGGCCAGGTTTGCTGGGAGACGGCAGTGTTGCAGGCAAGTGTGGCGCAATGAGGACGCGTCGCCCGTTTCACAAATCCCGGCCCGCGTCGGTCCAGGATTACTTCCGCTGCCAGCCCAGAGGTGAGAAAGCAGTGGATCAGGTTTAGCCCCCATTGCACCCTGGTCCTTTCAAACATCACGCTGATGTGGGACAGACGCATCTGAGCTCGGAGCCTGGCTGCAGCTGTCCGCTGATGCCAAGTCTCAATCTGATACACCCGTTTCCACGGCACACTTTAGGGTCACTGAATTTAAAGTCCGGAATATTTTTCCCACGTCAGTAAAGAACGGTCAGCGTGTCTATGAAGTTGCTTTATATCAGCAAGCTTTTAAAAATTCCTTGGATTTATTTGTGGTATCCATCCAGTTGTTTGAGTTTTTAATAGATCAACTGGCGATATTGACCCGCTGCAGCTGTATTACGGTACCGCTGAGTTAAAAACCACAGGGCAGAACAACAAGTCAGATGAGGAATTACCTAGAGTCACTAACTGGGAAACAGATTATTCAAACATGCCTTGATCTGATCCAACATCCCTAATTTGGAGCGTAATACGGGTCAGGATTAGCTGCATTTATCTACTCAAAGACAGAAAACTCAGCGCCGCGGACCGTTTATGCCACATACAAAAACAACAAACTCGCTGTTGGGAGCGCGATAGTGTCCGCATTACATTCCAAAGGTCTTAAGTAAAGGTCTGTTCCTTCAGTACCAACGAGAGCGTCTGCTCACATCACCAGTCTGACACTGCCTCAGAGCAGGAATCCAGCCTGGGACGAGGAAGTAGGATTCTTCTGTGCTCCAGGAAATAAACAGGCCTACAGAGTTACAGTGCAGGCAAAAACCCCGGAGGATCTGACTCCTCAGCTCCAACATTTAGGAGATAGAACCAGAGAATGAAGGATCCGAGTAAAGCGCCTGGTTCAGTCATTGATCAAGGATGCTTCCTTCACTAGTAATAATATCAATAATAATAATAATAATAATAATAATAATAATAATAATAATAATAATACTCAACAGCAACAGATAAACACGCAATAATCAGATATGAATGAGATGACTTGTTTCTGTCTGATGTAGGGCAGATCAACCCGTTTCCAGATGATAAATATATGCCAGCTAGACTTTAGTAACAATCAGAGTAACGACGGAACATCTCAGCATTATTCATTGCCACAGATCGGGGCCACTGATTTTAGTGCCATTCATGCCACGCAGGTTATCTGATACTAAAGTAAAACACACGCATGACCAACGAGCACTGAGGATTTCAACACGACAGAGATGCTTGTCTGTTGATCTTGTTCGTAATGACGTATTTATTTATATGTGAACAATTCGTTTTATTTTTTACAGTTTGTAACCTGGTTACTGTGTCTATCAGAATATAAAAAAAGGCGAGTTTCGGGCAAGCAGAAACGCGTAAACCGTGACATAAACATGAGTCAGGCCGAGACAGGTCGCACAGCCGCTCCCAGACAGCAGCAGCATACCTGCGTTAGCTAGCCCAAACTTCTGGGAGCCAGGTTACCTCCGGCAGACAGATACTCACCGGGCTCTAGCACAGCTGCGGCTTGCCCAAGCACCATGAATGGGAAGTGCTGTGGCGGCAGTCCGTCGTTGAAGCAGTTTGACAAAAACAACAGCAGCAGCAGGTCATGGAGGAGTGACGGCCAGTCGCAGTACCGTGGCTTAACGCCACCTTAGAACTTGCCAGGTTAGCCGGGCTAATGCTAGCCAGCCGCGGCGGGGTGTTAGCACTGAGCTGTTTACGTGAAAGCTGTCAGTGTCAACCCGGTCCGGACGTCTACAGTCGCTGGCCGAACAGGACGCCTCCGGGTGCTGAAGCGCAAAGTGCCGGACGCCTGACAGGAGCGCTTCTGGTAGCCACGGCAGACTTTCCCCGCACTACTGACCTGCAGGCAGAGCCATACCGCCCGCTGCCACCGTTTATCGCTCCCTTCTCACAAACCCGGAAATGGGCTGAGCTGCGCAAAATGGAGGCCTTTCAGCGCAGCTAGGAGCGTCCGCGGACACATTCTACTCCTACCCCAACAACCGGGCCCATTAACGAAACTCATCCCGTGGATGTATAGATCATTCAAAGTGCGCAGTGGGAGTTGTAGTCTAATTATTAGGAAATTATATGATAGTGGTTCAGTGACGCTAAATAACGCCACCTTTAAAAAATAAAAATAAAAAAAAACATTTGGATAAGCAATATTTAATATGTGTAGAAATATTTCTGTCTAAATATTTTTTTAAGTAACTATATAATATTTATGTAAAAAATATAAGGTTAGGGATTTTATTTAATAAAACCAACTTTTTATTACTATTTCTTAATTTTATTAGTGGCCAGAATATACTGATCAGTACTACATAAAAACATAAACCTTATATATATATATATATATATATATATATATATATATATATATATATATATATATATATATATATATATATATATATATACTATTTATATTTTTCACTGTTTTAGTCAAAAACATCAACGTCTCTGTTTGAAGTAGACATTCTTCTTCAAAGGTTTTTGGTAGATAACAAAATTCACACAACCACCACCAGATTTTATTTTTAGTATGATGTTCTTTTTCTGACATGCTGTGTTACTTTTACACCAAATGTAATGAGATACAAAACCTCCAAAAAGCTAACCTTTTGCATTGTCAGTCCACAGAATATTTCCCCAAAAAGTCTTGGGGCTCATCAAGATGTGTTCTGGAAAAATTGTGACAAGCCTTAATGTTCCGTTTGCTCAGCAGTGGTTTTCGTCTTGGACCTCTATCATGGAGGCCATTATTGCTCAGTCTCTATCTTAAAGTGAAAGCATAAACTCTGACCTTAATTGAGGCCAGTGAGGCCTGCAGTTCTTTGGATGTTTCTGTGGGGACTTTTGTGACTTATTGGATGAGTAGCTGATGCGCTGTTGGAGTTATTTTGGTCGGCCGGCTACTCCTGGGAATGTTCACAACTGTTCCACGTTTTCATCATTTGTGGATAGTTGCTCTCATTGTGCTTTAGAAATGGCTTTGTGACTCTTTCCAGACCTATAGATCTCAGTTACGTCCTTTCCCATTTGTTCCTGAATTTATTTGTATAGTGGCATGTTTTGAAGATCTTTTGGTGTACTTCCCTTTGTCAGGCAGGTCCTACATCATGCAAAATCAACTTTTTTTCAGATTTTACCTGTGCTATGATGCTATTCCTTCATCAAACTCATGCCCAAAGGGATATATTACTGGGTAGAAGGTGAGAAAAACTCCCAACAACTTCTCAGCTCCCCTCACTATCCCCTGCACAGCCCTTTTCTGTCATATTGCAGTCCAGCATGTCAACACTGAGCCACAGCTCTGTAGAATTTCATGGGTATGCTGGTGTGGAATGAATAATATGACTGTGGCGCATTGGGGATGTAAGGTGCCTTGCAATTCAAAATTTGTGGATATGATTCAAGCTTCCTCCTCCCACATGTCAATGTTCCCAGAGAAGGCCACTTAACCCTGAGCTGTGCATCGGCTTATGAATGTTTGTGGGTGCCGGTAGCTAACACTAATTCATGAAGGTTAGAGTGGCTAGTATTTTGAAAACTGCAATATAGATTCAGTTGATTTACATCCTGATAAAACTTTAGAGAATCTAGATTTTCAAAAGGATACCATGAGGGGGAAATAATCACAACAGGTTATGGAGGAGCAGCAGCTCTGCTCCAAGCCCCCCCCCCCCCCCCATGTGGAGGATGCTCATTTCAGCTCGGCTGTCGCTCTGATACGTCTGTCCATCTTCTGCTATCTATAGAGAAGAAGAGGATAGTGTTTGCTTTTGTTTACACACCCATAAAAAATATTATGGATTTATTTACACACTCTTCAATAAGAGACAGTGATATGACAGGATAAACAAATCCTGCTCTACATTCAGCTTTTATTAATAATACTAAAAATAGCATTCATTAGAATTATAATGTCGTTAGTAAAAAGTTAATTTATTCCAGAAATTCAATTCAGTGAAACTCATATTTTGCATAAACCTGTTACACACCACTGTACACACAAGTGCTATTTCAGCCATTAGTTTCTGTTCATTTTAAAGGTTACTTCTTACAGTTAATGAAAACCCAAAGTCCAGTTTAATTAATTTACTCCAAAACCCATCAAACTTTCAGATTCATAAATGTGGGCCTACTGTATTGTACAATATTGGCACTCTTCATCTTTTTAAATGAACGGCTGGCATGGAGGCAATAAGTCTGTGGTTCTGCTGAGGGAGTATGGAAGTCCAGGTTGCTTCGTTCGTGACCTACAGGTTTCAGGTCAGGACAGTTTGCTTGTCAGTGGGCCACAGTGATCCAGCAGGTATCGGTACCTTTGGCAGCATGGGCAAGTGCTGAGTCCTGCTGGAAAATTAAATCAGCATCTCCATAAAGTTCATCGGCAGAAGGAAATGTGAAAGGCTCTAAAATGTCCTGGTAGATAAAGAAAACAAAAGTGTCCTGGTAGACAGTTGTGCAGACTATGGACTTGATCAAACACAGGGGACCAAATCATCACTGACTATGACAATTTCACACTGGATAGAGCTTGGGTTCTGTATGTCTACACTTTTCCCCCAGACTGTGAGACTTTGATTTCCACATGAAATGCAGAGTTCACCGTCTTTCATAAAAGGGGACTTTGGACCACTGAGCTAGTTCTTACAAAAGGTACAATAATGTCTCACACTTATTCACTTTTTCCTGCTGTTGAAACTTTCCAACTACAGGCTTTCATAAAGCTCTTTGTGAGCAGCCGGCTTCTTTAAAAATTACCCTTTAGCTCCTTGTGGATTGGGACAATGACTGCTGGGGAACTGTAAAGTCTTGACCATGATAGTGTAGGCCAAACCTATCTGTATTAAACCTTATTGTTAGGGGAGTCTGTAATCTGTACATTTTCTGAGAAACAAGATTAGGGGGAGTTCATTAGTACAGTGGCCGACAGGGGCAAACGCACAACAAATGACTGAAAGTGTCACAAAAGGCCAAATATGCTGTAAAATCGCTGCAAAAGAAAAATGCTTAAAGTAGCAACACATCAAGTTAAAAAAACTGCAAACTTATTTTAGAAAGATAAATGTGATGGACGCTAGGCGGAGCCAACCACTAAGTCTGGGGGGACCAGGCTCTCATTATAAAAACATTTTAAGCATTGAAGGGAAATGGTACGGTTTTGTTCATGTCTTCTTAAAACACGACACTGTAATCTTTTACAATGTTAACTTATAGAACATCAGCAGGTAATATTGCCGTGCTTTTCTTTACTGACTCCCCTTACTCCCCTAATGATCTGCCGCACTTCTGTTGTTTTAGAGCGAGTATGCTGATAAAAAAAAAGTTTTACTTGTTTTTGGTACTTTTAGCATCTGTATCTGCAATGCGTTTGCAGCGCATTCACCAGTGTGTCCCTGTCGGCACCCGTACATTAGCTGTAAGAAAATCAAAATAAACAGAAATAAACTCGAAATAAATACAGTAGGACCGAGCGCAATTTGTGGCAGTGGCAGGTCATTCTGGCAGTTCCGGTGGCAGTTCCGGGTTGCCACGGCGTATTACAGGGTGCCAGCACAGGGTGCCAGTCTCTACTGGCACCTGTCACAAGGCTGACAGGCTGCCAGAGCGGCTTACGCCGTTATCGGGGCTGTCAGCGCCGGTTTTCGGTAAAAAGCTTAGTTAACGTGGCTTTAGGTGGATTATGGTTTTGAAATTATGATCTTATTATTTAATAAACTGTGTCAACCCGTTCGTAAAGTCATATTTATTTGATGGAACGATGTAATTCGTCTGAAAATTAGTGGCTATTGACAGGGTGCCAGTCTCTAGTGGCACCTGTCACAATGCTGACAGGCTGCCAGAGCGGCTTACGCCGTTACGGGGGCTGTCAGCGCCGGTTTTCGGTAAAAAGCTTAGTTAACGTGACTCTACCTGGATTTTTGTTTTGAAATTATGATCTTATTATTTAATAAACTGTGTCAACCCGTTCATAAAGTCATATTTATTTGACGGAACGATGTAATTCGTCTGAAAATTAGTGGCTATTGACAGGGTGCCAGCACAGGGTGTCAGTCTCTAGTGGCACCTGTCACAAAGCTGACAGGCTGCCAGAGCGGCTTACGCCGTTACGGGGGCTGTCAGCGCCGGTTTTCGGTAAAAAGCTTAGTTAACGTGACTCTACCTGGATTTTTGTTTTGAAATTATGATCTTATTATTTAATAAACTGTCTCAACCCGTTCGTAAAGTCATATTTATTTGATGGAACGATGTAATTCGTCTGAAAATTAGTGGCCATTGACAGGTGCCAATACAGGGTGCCAGTCTCTCCTCTCCTGGAACCTGACACAAGGCTGGCCCTGGCCACCTAGTGGCAGGTAGCCACTAGGTGGCCAGGGCCACTTTTCAGTAAAATACTCTTTTCAAACCATGATATTGCTTATTAACATGTGTAAAACCTTTAATGATGTGACTGCATTTACTTTGGAAGCAATGGCGTAAATAGTGTTTTCTATGTATTTGATATGCTGTAAGGAAAGAAGCATTCCACATACTGCTGATGTGTTACACAGAATAGTTAGTATGACATACATAGGCATTCTGAAAGCCCCTGGCCATGAGGGTGTCAGAGAACAATGTGAGTTGACATCGTTCCACAGAATACTGGAGGGTGAAAATGAGGTCAGGTCGTAGTAGTTGTAACCAAATTCTATGCTGATTAGTATGTGTCTCTCCTTAAATCTATCTAAAATCCAGATAGGCTGCAGCAATGAAGATATATGGTTACTTGTAAAAGTCTTTATTTACTGAAGTTCTTCAAATCTTGCAAAAACTTTTAGTTTTTTTTACATCGACAATGTACAAACAGAACTTGTCATAGTCCTCCTTCTTTTCAAAAACAAAAGTAAAATGCTCCGCTGGAGAATATTCATTATACTCTTCATCCCATGTCTTGAGGGCTTCAAGAGCTTCTGCTTGTTCTAGCTCGTCCATATCCAGAACAACAGGAAGTGTTATTCTTCCACTAAATTGTTGTTCTCTGCACCAGTCAGCTGCAGCCTGACTATCGACAATGAATGGGCTTCCCTGCAGAAAATTATAGGAGATTAGTTACAGATTGCTAATTTAGCCTACATCAAGGGATCATATTTCCTTTTACATTTGACAAAAACAGATTACATTCAAATAGCTATGTAGTTTAACCCTTTTCTGTTAACCTTTTCTGTGTCTTCTTCTTCCTAGGCTTCCGAAAGTCTGGAAATAAATGAACAAAAAGAGAGGAGGGGGGGGGGGGGTGAGCCAGTACTGTATCCTTTAATGACTGCAGTATATGTAGTTGTGCACACACAATTGTTATTTACCCCTCATTTTTCTTCACGGTATTTATGAACATCATCTCTGGTTGGTAGCGGCAAAGGTTGTTATTTTGCAGCCACTGGATGACAATCTAAAAAATAATCCAAATCATGTACAGCAGTTGTACAACACTAAATCAGTCACATTTCCATGTTGAAATTTAGTTTGTTTGTTTTTTATAATGGTTACTCTTATCACACAATTTTAGTATTGGTTATTATTCCCTAAGACCACTTACAGATGAAACATAATTTAAGTTAAGGGCATTGCATCAGGACAAATATTTTTTTATGAGTGTCCACTGTAATATTTGTCAATTGTCTATTTAGATTTGTTTTGTTTTTAAAGTTTGTTTTGGTTATGCAGACCAGAAATCACCTGGAGGTGTTGGAAGCCATTGTAAAATTGATACCTATTTTTACAGAAGGACTCAAGAGGGAGACATTGTTCAAGTTGAGTTGTTATTCAAGTTGTTGCTGTCACTGAAACATTACATTTTTTTGTGCCTGGTTATTTTTGGTAATGTTTTCTGCTTTGTTGTGTTATTACTCCATCATGTGATCTGTTCAGTTTTCTCCATCTCAATCAAATCAGCTTTTGTTGTCTGTCTGCTGGTCATTTTGTGTTCAGTTAATGTTCAGATGAGTACATAAAGAATCAAACCCCTATGTAAAACTCAAATGTTACCCATTTCACATTATAAAATCCTTCTTTAACGCTTTCTGAACATCTCTCATCCTTGATAGTTTTTGGTACACTAAAAATACAGATGGACATATTCTTTCCAAAAAAGTTCCAAGCTTTTATACTAGTGGACAAAAATGCCTTTTTATGGCTTCGATAACATGCAAATTAAACTGAAAGCCTTTGTAAAGGGGAGTCGATGACCTGGATGACTGATAATCTTCACCAGCACAGATGGACATATAAAAGTGTTTTTGTCATCAAGCCCATTTACACTTACAAACCTATGCCATTAGTAATTGCTTTTTCTTTCTCAGTTTTAGGGACTGAAGCTCACCTCAGGCAGAATCACCTCTGTGACCATGTGTTGGTCAACATCTCCACTGCCAGGGACATACAGAATGTTTTCAAGCCGTGTGATGAGAACCTCTGTCTGTAACCACAAGGGAGGCAGTTATCCTGAGTGTTGTTAATTGTAATTGACAAGACTTTTGAAATTTTAGCAATTGATTGGATGCTTCTTAAAGTTTTTCTGTAACTAGGATGACAACCTACAGCATTAAAAAAATACAACAAATAATTCAAAAAGAAAGGAAGACAATACTATAGAATCTCAAACAGGACATACATCACGATTCCCTGGAGCATTCTTTAAGAATACAGCACTAACCATAGCTCATCTAGTTTTGTATTTTGACATGGTTTTGAATTGAATTACATAAAGCAATGACAACATACCATCATGTCATCAAAAGTGGTGACATGCTCACTGTATAACCTTCTAAGGTCTGGATCAAAGCCTTTGTGTTTCCACAGGTACATTCTGTTTGACAGAATGTCACCAGTCTGCAACTTCTTTTCCAGGTCCTGCAACATCTTAGATTAAGTTAAATTCACAATTTTATTTAATTTCCTGACAAATATGATTGTTCTCTATATAATAATGAATGTCATCACCTTAATCTCAGAACCTGTAAGAATAATTTCTGCTTTGACGGACTGCAGAATGTTGTCGCTGTTAAAGAAAAAAAATGAAAACGTTGCTCAGAATTAGATGAGAGACTGAAAAAATTAACAAAACTTGTACCTGAAATGTACAATTTTTATTCATGTATATGCGTAATACCATGTCTATCTTTGTTTAAGAGGCAAAAAATATATTGGCATGAAAACAGGTATTTATTTACTAAGTTATTTACACATTGTGTAAACAGCAGGGCGTCATTATTAGTCATTTAGCCATAGCCCAGAGTTTAACATCTGGCACTAGGATGAAAGTGCTTGAAAAATAACAAAATAAAAATATTTTTTGTACAAGCATGTATTTTATTAGCGTCATTTATTCCAAAATTGCATATTAAAATGCCCAAACAGGCTATTACACGTTCAGATTTAAAAGGATAAAATATATAGTTAATTTGCGATTAATCTTGAATTAACTATCAACATTATGCGATTAATCGCAATTAAAAAATTTTTTATCGTTTGTCAGCCCTAATATAAATACATGTCTTGTGTCCTTCACATTTGTTAATTTAGTTTTTATTGTACAGACTATTAATACGTTTTCTTCTCGAAAGCGGTTCAAGTAAACTAATACCCACTCCCGAGTTCAGACACTAGATGGCGCAAAAGCAATAATCTAACCTACTGGATCTAGATATTTACCTGAGAGACCACCTGCTAACTAACCAAGAAATTAATGAGAACGTGTGGCAGCATAAACGTTAAGAAGGCATTTAGTCATATTTAGACCCGAACAATCAACAGAGAAGGTCAAGAGTAAATGACGAGACGAACAGCCATGGTAATGTTACAGTAGAACTTTGGTGGATGATGAAGATTTGCAGGCATGCGTCACAAGACTAGAGGCAGCAGCAGCAGCCGATTTCTCCACCCTCGAGGGTTAGAGGGTGTCCTGGTCGGGATCCCGACCAGGACAGGTTGGAGGCTGTCTCGAGCCAAGCATGCAGGCCATATAACCTTGTTGTTACGTTCATAAAGCACTCCCACCCCCCCCCCCCCTCCCCCCCCCCCCCCCCCCCCCACCACCACCACCACCCCCTCTCTCTCTCTCTCTCAGCCAAACTTTCACCATGTACTGGCACCCCGGCCACTAATTTTCAGACGAATTGCATCGTTCCATCAAATAAATATGACTTTACGAACGGGTTGACACAGTTTATTAAATAATAAGATCATAATTTCAAAACCATAATCCACCTAAAGCCACGTTAACTAAGCTTTTTACCGAAAACCGGCGCTGACAGCCCCGGTAACGGCGTAAGCCGCTCTGGCAGCCTGTCAGCTTTGTGACAGGTGCCACTAGAGACTGGCACCCTGTGCTGGCACCCTGTCAATAGCCACTAATTTTCAGACGAATTACATCGTTCCGTCAAATAAATATGACTTTATGAACGGGTTGACACAGTTTATTAAATAATAAGATCATAATTTCAAAACAAAAATCCAGGTAGAGTCACGTTAACTAAGCTTTTTGCCGAAAACCGGCGCTGACAGCCCCGGTAACGGCGTAAGCCGCTCTGGCAGCCTGTCAGCCTTGTGACAGGTGCCAGTAGAGACTGGCACCCTGTGCTGGCACTCTGTCTCTGTTGTGGCAGGTGCCAGTGGAGACTGTCAGCCTAGTGGCATATGCCAGTAATACGCCGTGGCAACCCGGAACTGCCACCGGAACTGCCAGAATGACCTGCCACTGCCACAAATTGCGCTTGCTGTCTCTCAATAAATATGTAATAAATATATAGAACCAACATAGGGACCGTATGAGTTTCACTTTATGAGCTGAATAAGAGATATACATTTTTCAATTCCAATCTACCGAGATGTTTCTGTAAATTAGTGTAATCTTGGGACCCTGACAGCGTTTGTTTATGTCACGCGTGATAGTTTACGCATGCGCCCTGAGCACATTAACTTCCTGTCAAGATGGCGGTGAGCAGAGGGTTTGCTGCCCTGTGGAGGACAGGCAGCGTGAAGTCACCGCTGTGCCCTCTGCTGTTCCCGCGTGCCGCCCGAGCACAAAGCTCTGTGAGCGGCGACCTGCTGCCTCGGACCTCGCTGTCCAGGCCTCCGTGGTCGGAACACAGCAGCGTGGTGTCCGCGGAGGAGGAGCGGAGCAGGCACGCCGCCGTCGTGAGCACCGTGAACGAGCGGATCCAGAGGCAGGACTTCGGCCGACTGTTCGCCGTGGTGCACTTCGCAGGTCGCCAGTGGAAGGTCACTAACGAGGACTTGATCTTGATCGAGAACCACGTCGAGGCGGAGTGCGGGGATCGGATCTACTTGGAGAAGGTGCTCCTGGTCGGGGCGGAGGACTTCACCCTGGTCGGTAGGCCTCTCCTCGGGAAGGAGCTGACGAGAGTCAAAGCCACCGTGATCGAAAAGACCGAATCTTGGCCCAAAGTGCACATGGTGTTCTGGAAAAGGCACCGCTTCCAGCGCAAGAAGATTATTGTGCAGCCGCAAACTGTGCTGAGGATCAACAGCATCGAGCTGTACCCCCGGCTGTCATGATGCAGGCCGGACCTCTGAGGAGGACCCTGGATTTACTGCGACCCTGAACCCAACCTGGACTGTTGTGGACATGGGTGACCTCTCATCTGTTGGTTCCGTGGGTTTACTCCTGTAAACAAATGCTATGCAGGAACAGTTTGTCTGATACATTAAAGATTTGTACCTTCACTCTGCAACCAGTTCTGTTTTCTAAGTTTCAAGCTAATACCTGAATCACTGGCTCCCATAAAGCTGCAGGTTTGAGTTGCAACCCTGTATTTAAGTCTTTATTTTACCCAACTTGTTCTGATTCAGATACCGTTTCCCCCAATATTTTAAGTTAAGTGTTTTGTATGTGCTATCTGGAAGACAGCAGCTAAAATAAAACCCTTCATTAAATACAGGATTAAATTATAAGACTTCTGTTTAAAACATTGCAGAGACAACAGATGTGAAACATAGTCTTTATTTTGAAAGCTAGCTGAATCTTCTAGAAAAGGGCAAACAGCATCGAGGACTCATTTTAAGGCACTGTTGAACTTTTCTGCTCAGCGGTAACACGTTTTCTGACCCAAACTCAAGCACGGGAGAAAAAGAAAACCAGCTTGTCCAACAGGCAAAAACTATGCAATAATAATAAATCATACCGCGGTACAGTGTTAGGATGTTAACATGTTAACCAATGTCCTCTGGAGTCTCACTACTAACGCCTAGCAGAGGTGATGCCCCTAAACACGGTGACTCTGCTTGAAGAGAACAACCAGCCACTCGAGGAGATCCTGATGGAGGTGACGTGTTAAGACGGGTGGCTTCTTTCTTTTGAGAGGTTTGAGCTACATTACTGAGTTACAGAGGTTCACATCATATCTGCACACACCAGATGTTTCACTGTCTGCTCCCAGAGCTGCAGGAGGTGATCATCAGCGGTCCTCCTTTAACAAGCCGTTTTACCAAGTTATGCTGCTGTTGCCGTATTAGAAATGATGGAAGATGATGCGCTTCAAAAACAGAACTAAAAAAAAAAGAGTAAGATTTAGTTGAAATGAGTATTTGTCCTTGTTTTAAGCAGGTAAATAAAATGATCTGCAAACAGACTAAGATTTGTGCACTTAAAATCGGAACAACTCATCTCCTTGTTTCAAGTGCAGTACATCTTATTTCAGGGGTAAAAATACCCATTCTATTGGCAGATAATTTTTTTCCCCCCCAAGGATAAACACTAATTTTAAGAATTTAACAATTTTTTTTTTTAGATCTGTTTTAGCAGCGTCTTCCATCTCAAGTCAAACAACCTGCAGAGCTACCTGGTGTTCACTACAGAGTAGGCATGGGCTGGTTAACGGTGTCATGGTAGACGGGCGTAGTAAAGAAAAGAAAAGGGCCGGAGGGAAAAGTTTTCTCAAGCTTAATGGAGCATAGGGTAAAAGTTTGACCCCACCTCCAACTTTTGCTGCAAACTGCCCATCAGCTGGATGAAAAAAGGCTCCAACATTTCTCCCTCCCACTCACAAAAAGGCCAGATTTGCTTGAATTAAAATATTTCGGCTTGCAAAACAGTTAAAAGGAGCACCATCCACCATTCATCAAGTTAACGGTTTTAAACTACAGCCGGCAAGCTTAAAGCAGCGTGTCTGTTGGGCGTCTGACTCCGGGCTCTTTACCTCAGCTGCATAATCTAATTAAGGTCAATTTGGTTTACGCCTCGCCTTAATCTATAAAGAGCAGAGTGTTAACAGGGACACTACTTGTGAATAACAAGCACATTTACTTAAAACTATTGCTACATTTAGCCATGGCTTTTAAGAAATCGTTGCTTCAAAAAAAAAAAAAGTTAATCTGTTCATATTTTAGGTTGTTGTTCTAAATTCATGGAAATACTTTCAGGCCACATTTTTCCCCACGTTTTTCATCGTGGGAGAATCTCCTCCCAGCCCATGCCTACTGCAGAGTCCAGCCTCCCTTAAATCAGTCCATGAGGTACAGGATGAAAACATTTTACCATCCCCAGAGGACACCAAAGCCATGTGATCCAACAGTAATCTAGACTTCTTCCCCAAACCCAAATATAGAAGTGTTTACAGATACTTTACCAGTACATTTATCCATGAACCAACAGCGTTTAAACCCCAACTTTGAAACCAACTGCTTATGCGGGTACGTTTGATCACAATTTAAAAAGCCGATTGTGCTGAAGTTTGGTAGTTACACTTTATTTGTACCGAATCAAAAAGGAAATTCTCGTTTATTTTCGGAGCTGACTAATGAACTGTCTCCCAACGTCGCAGGGCAACAAACTCAAAACAAAATTTCAAGTACTATCTTTAAAAGTCCTATCAGTATAGTCCAAAAGATCGACTCCTCCTCTTGAAAGTCCTCTGTTGAGTAGGCAGATTTCTTTTCATCATGTCTACCGTCTGACGGGTAGGTGCCCTTCTCAAACGGGTCCTGGGACACCATCTGATCATAAAACACTCGGATTTCAAACTCGCTCTCCTGGTACGACGGGTGGCCGTAAATACCGATTCCTACGGGCCTTTTGAAGTCCCCCGGAACCACCACCACGTCGTGGCCGCAGGTAACCGACTGCAGCTTGTAGGTGTCGAAGTTCGGATGGAGTGTTTTATCAGACACGTACAGATCCGCGTCCCCCTTGAGGCTCTGCATGTGCAGGATGATCCTTCCATCGTGGTTGAGGCGCAGGTAGCTGTAGTTCCCCGCCCCGATGTGACCCTGAACCACGTGGAGCAGCACCCACTCTTCGGGGATGCCGTCATCATCCTCCTGGGAGCTCAGAAAACCTCTGGCCTGGGACAGCAAGAGGGTGACGAGCAGTGCTGTGTGGCCCAGCATCATGGCGACGGCATCTGTCAGTCTGTCAGACAGCCTGAAGAACAAAACAACACACACAACAGGATTCAGCCGATCGGCCCGAGAGAAGCAAGAGCATGGAATAAACAGAAGTATCCTCTAAAAAGTAAAAAACTTGGGTGAATGGAAGCTGCTGGAACAGGAAGTAATGTTAAGGAGCTGTTCCTTAACCACCCCTAGCAGCACACGTTCGTTCTAGTTGACTTTTGCTGGCTTTTAATCCTAAAGAAAATGCTGATTACTGTGTAATTCCTTGTATAGAACTTAACCGTATGAAAACTGCTCTGTAAATAAAGTTTGATTGAAAGTCAGAAGAGTTCAGCTGTTGAGTAAAATAGTTTTGTCATCAGCTGACTGCATACTTGCTGCCAGGGATTTAAAAGGAATACACCTACTGTCCAGAGAAAAGGGATGAATGCGAGTTTTCCAGCTGCAGTCTGGAGATCAGGGAGTTTTTATGTCTGTCTGATTCCGGAGCTGCTGTTTTCTGAGAAAGATCTGTAGGCCACTACACCAAAAGCTCACAATTCAGGGGTGGTTTTTAGCTGACATGTCTCAACAGTTCATGTTTACGCAGGTTGCAATTGTTAGTGATTTTTATATTACTTTTCTCGCAAAAAAAGATAAGTCAGTTTACGCCCCATCGTTTCCCAGCCCACTGAACAAGTTAAAAATAAACAGCTGTGTCACGTCTCTGACCTTTGATCCATGGATCAAACACTTTAAACATTAACCAAAGTATCTAAAAACTCACTTCTAAAAACAGCCCATCATCATAGAAAGTGTGGCTTTCCGATCAGTCAGCTAGCGTTGTAATCTACACGACATATGTTTCTGAATTTAAATAACAACAAAAGGCAAAGCAGAGTATTTACGGACACCTAGCTAAGTTTGGACTTTATGCTAATCTTTTAACAGCTAACAGTGTAGTTTTAAGAGGTACAAACTCGTAGTAATCACCCTTAAAGCTGGTGTGTGTTTTATTCTTGCTATATTATTTAAGAAGAAACGTGTTACTATTAGCAACAAGTCAAAACACCAGTAAGCAGCTAGCTAACTAAAGTGCTAACACGCGCCTACCGCTGCCGCCATGTTAACAAAACGCTCCTCGAGTCTCCAATGCTTGAAGGAACTGCAGTTATACTTTAGATTAAAAATGCATAACCCAGCCATTTAATACGTAAACTTTACTCACACAGCTGTCGTCTGCTAGCCAACATCTTCCAGTTAGGACAGCTAACAGCAAGTTCACTTCCTCGCTTCCTTTGAGCCCAGCTGCAGTTCTTTACCGCCACCTACTGGCCAGGAAGATAAACCCACCGCCGGACGTCCCTCAGATTTTGGGACGTTACGTCGTCTAACGGTTGACAGATGTCATACTTTTTCAAAGCAGAAAGTAATTTTAACCTAAACTTAAATTAATCTAAAAGATTTTGTGGCCATTGGTCAAAAAAAAAAATATTTCCATAATCTCAACTTCATCACTTTTACAGTTGTGCTGATGTTTTCCTCCAAGATTAGCTTCATCAGTCTTTGTGAGACAAATTACTTCCCCATACATTCTAGTGTTTTGATGCCTTAAACTAGAACTCCCAAGGCAGTCATTTGACTGTTTGACTGTTGACAGATTTTGAAGTGTAATAACTTTTTTTACATGAGTCTTACATTATTCATGCTAGCTGACTTTTCCTGTATCTGTATGTCCTTTATTTCCATATTGTTTTTTAAATAAAATAAAAAACCTAATAAAAAATATCGTTACTTTTACCTTTGTCTCCCACACCCGTCATTTTGACGGCTCCGTTAGTTACATTCTATTTTATTCTCGCGGTTGAAACACAACGGGATGTTGCCTAGCAACCAGCATTCTAGCTAGTGCACCAAAGACCCGCTGGTGTGCGGCGAACCTTCCTCAGATGAGGAGCCGCCTTTATTTAGGCAAAGAAAACAGTGTTAGGTGCGTCAACACTGTACAAAAAACCGCTCACATGATGCCTGTCACAAGTGCAAAAAGGTGGTGTGCGGGAAATGCACGGGGGATATCGTTTTGACATGCAAAAAATGTGTTTGATCTGTTTTCTGTTTTTGATCTTGTAAATACATCGTTTTGTGTAGTTCCACTTGTAGTTTTATTAAATATTTTGATTTTTAATGTGTTCATTACAGTTTAGAACCATTTATTGTTTTCAATTGTAAATAGTGATGTAATTTCTTGTAACTTTTTTTGGTACCATAGTGTGTAATTTTATTTTGTTTTATTTATAGTCTAATCTATTATTGCCACATTGCATTTTCCGAATTTATGTAAATAATTCAACATTATAATCATAAACTTTTCTTGCAAAAATTTTTTATTTACAGTGTTATTTTCAGCACCATTTACAATCGTATATTATAAATAATTTAAGGAACAATTGTTGGACGTGGTAAAAATATGTTTTGGACCTCATTTTTAGGTCTACACATATCCACAATGGGACCCACTAGAACCATTACAGTTGATGACGTCATCACCAATCCCGCATTCCATTGGTCAGAATGTCACCCGTCAAATTGACTGCCAGTGGGAGTTCTAGTAGTATCAGAATTCTGGGAGTCCTAGTGTTAAATTATTCTTTAGATTCATAGTGTTTCATTAGGGCCAAATTTCTGCATGGAATATGTTGCTTTCTTATTGGTCGGATGCAACATTCTAATGCTGTGGTTTTCTTATCCAGATGTCGGGGAGGAAAAGAAAAATCATACTTAACAGAAATAAAGGCTTTAAAACAGTCAGACATCAGTCTGTGTTTATCTATATAATGTGCTTCCCTTAGTGAACTGAGTTACAGGAATAAATTAACTTTTCAATAATATTCAAATTTATTAAACGTGACTGTATAGTTTAGATGTTTTCTATTATTTTGATTACAGCCAATAAAAAAAACAAAGTTTAGTTTCTCAGGATATCAAAATATTACACGAAACCAACAAAAAAAGGAATTTTAGTGCAGAAACATTATGGCGTACCCAATCATAAGAGTGACAATCTCTTCAGGAAGGGGAAGTAACAAAGGGTCATTGCTAAAGAAACTGGCTGTTTACAGGGTGCTACATCCAAGCATGGTGCAAACCTAACGGAAATTTGATTGGAAGGGAAAAGCATGACAGAAAAAGTTTTGTCAAGCAACATAGAGATAGACAAACTTGAGAATGTAGTGGATAGCAGCCCATTCAAGAGTAAAGGGAGACTCTAGGGGACCAAAGTGATGTTTCCAGTCAGTGATGATTTGGGGACCCAAACCATCTACTTCTGTTGGTCATTTTGGTTTTATCAAGTCCAAAGTCAGGTCAGCCATTTAACAGGAAAAATTAGTGTATTTTCAGTTTACTCTGCTGACAAACTTCTGAGATGCAGATTACATTTTCCAGCACGACGTAGCATCGGCCCACCCTGCCAGATTAACCAGGACCAGCTTTAATGAGCACTGTAGGACAGTGCAAGGGGACAAACTTTTTAGAGGATTGCTTTGATAGCTGCATTTACATCATCTTCCTCTTGACAACAGCCCAGAGATTTTCTATGGGGTTCAGGTCAGGGGAGTTTGGTGGCCAATCAAGAACAGGAACACTATGGTCACCGGACCAGCTTTTGCTACCTTTGGTAGTGTGGGCAGGTGCTGCTGGAAAATTAAATCAGCATCTCTACAAAGCTTGTCTACAGAGGGAAGCATGAAATGCTCAAAAATGTCCTGGTAGAAGGTTGCATTGATTGTGGAATTTCAGAAAACGCGGAGGACCAGAACCAGCTGATGATACGTCACCCCAAATCATCACCGACTGTGGAAACTTCAAACTGGACCTTAGCCAACGGGGATTCTTCCTCCAGACTCTGGGGCCTGATTTCCAAAGTAAATGCAGACTTTACTTTAACCTGAAAAGAAAACTTTGGACCTGTGTGCCACAGTCCAGTCCTTTTGCTCCTCAGCTCAGGTAAGACTCTTTTAGCCGTTGTGTGGGACTCGGCGGCTCCAGCCTCAGTCCACTCCTTGTAAAGGATTTCGTTTGACAATCCTCTGAAGGCCGCAGATCTCTCTGTTGCTTGTGGACCTTTACCTACCACACTTCAGCTTTCTTGGATGCTGCCCTGAACAACCAGCTTCTTCAGTACTGAGTTTTTGGGTCTTCTCGTTGTTGTGAAGGGTGTTGATGACCGTCTTCTGGACATCTGTCTAGTCAGCGGTCCTCCCCATGATGGTGTCGTTTACTGACCCAGGGTGAGACCATTTAGAGGCCAAGGAAACCTTTGCAAATGTGTTCAGTTAATCAGTGTATTAGGTTGAACCACCACAAGTTTAACTGTTTCACAACAATCTAGTTTTCCATGACACTAAATGTTGGGGTTTCATTATCTGTAAATCAGTTACCTAAATTAACAAAAAAAAAAAAAAAAAAAAAAAAAAAAACAGGCCTGACATATGTATGAGTTTCACTTTTTTAAATAAGTGATTTAAAAAAAAATTAGAACTTTTTCAAGATATTTTTGTATGCCACTTTCACTTCTTATATTGAATTATTGATGTTTGAATAGTTTCAAATTGAGAATGCAGCTGGAATCCTTCGCTAAATTAGATAATTTCAGCTTTTGAATGCCCATCCTTTCATAACTAGGTTGCCCAACTTCAGTGCCTTCTTACAAGATGCAAGAAACTTATTTTCAACTAGTGTCTCCCAACTACTAAAGTCAATGTTTTCAAGTCAAACCTGTTTAAATGCAGACTTTCTTATGAACTGGTAACAAGAACAGAATGTTGTCCTTATACGTGCCTAAATATACAATAAACTGTCAAAATGTTGCTGGAAGAGGTAATTATTGAGTGCATTGTAAATAATTTAAAGATCCTGTATGGAAAACAATTGGACATATGGCTTTTTAAAATCTACAACTGAGATTACTACATGTAGGACTTTAAGAACCTGCAGACGTCTTGCCGGTTAAACAAAGTCATATTGCTGCACTTCAATATGACCGGCTCTTATGAACGTAAAAATATCCCAAATGCATCTCTGGGGCTGTCAGTGCATCTCTTTCAGTCAGCATGTAGGAATCTTTTCTTCACTTATATAATGTCCAACCGTGTTGCTTTAACAAATAATAGATGAAAAGCAGTACAGGATGAAAGTGTCTCAGTGGAGGGCTGAACGTCTGAGGTGCATTTCCAAAAACCACATCAAATTGCACATTTTATATATATATTTTTTAACAAGTCTGCAGAACCTGCCATGTTGGATACAGTTTATATTGAGTGGAAGTCACCTATTTTCACACCATTAGGGTTTAGTATTTACTGCAAACCTGCTGCTGTAAGGCTGCCCAGTTTGACAGTTAAACTGGAGATCAATCTGTCCCATGGAGAAAAGTCCTGCCGCTGCAAAACAAGAGTTTCCTGGTGTCCCTTCAGAATAAAAGACACTGTAAATATTCAGATGTTTTCTTCTGGAATAAAGATCATCTAAACATTTAAATAAATCACTGCATCTGTTGTCTTATAAAAAAAACACTCCTGAATCATTTAATGGCTGGAAGCGGATAGAGTAACATGATTAAATATTTTTTTCCCCCCCTCGATCCCAACTATACAAACCGACTTAACAGAACTCCGTTTTAGGCGCATGAAGGGAGGGTGGAGACATGATTTATGAATAGTTTCATTATTTCTTTTAAAAGAATATCAGAATAAAAATGCTTGCATTAAACAGTTTACAATATAGTACCATGCTAGCGCTGCTTGCCCCATCCTAACAATTTATCAGCAGTGAAGAATCAGTGCCGTTGGAAACTACAACACACACTAGTGTTAAGAAGCTCCCTCAGTCCAGATGCCCTCTGCCTTCACCCAATCACAGTGCCCGAAACAGGAGGCGGGGGTTAAGAGACGCACACAGAGATGGGAAAACGATGGGAAATTCTTTCAATCTGAACAAAGCTGAAAAATGACACTTGATGCATACAACATGTGTGGATGGAGCAGATAAAATGAACAGAGGAGTTTGGGCAGGGGGGGGGGTTCACAGTTTTCTCAGCTATGATGGAGGGATGGATGAAGGTGTACATATGAGGGCACGTGACATAGGGTGGACTAGCAGGGTTCCGCTGTATCTGCAGCTCTGATGAGCACAGCTTTAGTAGTGTTGCGCACCAACTGATGGATATGTCCTCTGGTCACGGGCAGAATGGGAGCAAACCTACATTCCGGGTCTGATTAAATGGACTTTGCTCATTCATTTCAATTCTTCTCATCCGTCCAAAGCGCTGCTCAATCCTTGGCTTTGTCTTCTTGTTTTGAACACTTCAGAGTAATGAAGCTAGAAGTACTCTCGTCCGCCCTTCTGATATAAAGTCACGGAAGGTGGGCGAGACAGACAGCTATGATGATGGGACGTCTGCACTGGAAGGGGGGGGGATGGGGGGAGGGGCTGGAGGAGAGCATGCAGCTGGCAGGCGGCTCAGACGGGGGGCGCCTTGCGCTGCAGTAGATACTGGTGAATGTCATCTGCGTCACGCTTCAGCCAGGCGGCGTTCAGGAGGATGTTCTCGCAGCACTGCTGCACGGTGCGCTCAGCAGCTGGCGCAGGGTGACTCTCGAAAAAACTCTGCATGGACAGACGGAGAGAGACAGTTTACTCGGCACACGTCCACATTTACAGAAACCACACCTTTTAATGAAACGGAGACAGCCTGACGCTTTTTAGGAATGGAATTAATGGTTTCACACTCATTTATGCCTGCGTAGGACTTTAATCTATAGTGGTTCTCATAACGGGACATCTTTCTGTGGAGGCCTTAAGCTGAGGCCCTGGTGGTTCTGTCAGTTTCACGTCATTCTAAGCTTCATCGGACCTCCCAACAGTCCAGCAGAAAAGTGTTGGCCAAAGGGTTTGGAAGTATCACGTGTTTATTTGTAAAACCTTGCAGGTCTTTGTAGAAGAGCTTCATTGGCTTAACACTTTTATAGCACATTCACTGTGAGTTTGCCATGGAAAAAAAGCTTAAAAAAAAAAATAGGAAAAAGTGGGGGAAAAAAAAAATAAAAATAAATAAAAATAGAGTTAGGGTCACTTGTAGTGGAAATCATTGTTGCGCAGTTTTAGAAATGATTATCTCTAAAATAAAGTGAGCAGCAATCACACTCTTACCCCCAATTAACCTGGCTGATGCCCACTTCCTGGCTAACAGATCAAGTGCTGCTTCTCAACTCTTAAAAACCTGGACTTTGGCAGATCTGCTGCCTTGTTTGAATGAAACTCGGCTCGATGAGCACACCCTGAACTGCGCACTACAGATGCTGGGCTTCCAGCTGTTTCAACCAGAACACAGATGAGCTCTGGGATAATAAATGGAGGTGGAATCTGCTTTTACATATGTAAAGAATGGTGTGCTGATGTCACAGTATTACACGTACTCCTCACATGAGGTTTTTTTAAATTGACTGTACACTTTTTAATTCACAGAGGGAGTTCTCATTTGTTCTGGTCAGTGTTTACATCCCACCACAAGACAGCAGAGCAGAGACTGAAAAACCTAGTCATTGTTCTTTGAGAGGTTTGCGCTGTAAAAATCCCAAAGTGAACCACTAAGATACAGAAAACATAAAAGCTTCAGTAGGTAGCTTTTGTAATCCTAATCACCAGTAAACCCAAACACATTTACTGGAAAGATGCCATTCTGGTGCCTAGTGGTCAGGGCATGAAAAAAAAAACAAAAAACATAATAAAGAGGAGATGACTGCTACTGACAAGATGGAATGAAGAGTTGAAAAAAAATGAGCCATTACATTATAAGTTGCTCCTTAAATGTGACGTTCCACATGAATAAAACTTTACAGGGGGGGGACTCACCTTAACTTCAGCAGCCATTTTATCAATAGCAAATCCATCGACTGTGAGCTGCAAAGACAGAAACAAGTTAAATGCTAGGGAAGCAGCTAACAAAGCTTTTATTACAGTTAAATGAAAAAAAAAAAGAGCCAGTAGATATCAAACCAACTAAGACCAGCAGAACAAAGCAAGACGTTTCAGTTTTAATAGCCAATAATACACGCGATTGCTACAGGAGACAGGGACTATGAATAACACATGACCTCATGTCCATCTAGATACTTCCAAGACATGAAAAGCATTTTGGAGCAGCTTCCCCATTTACCTTGATGAGGCGTGATATAAGGAAGCCTCCCTGGTAGCGGTTGTAAAGCTCCTCCCAGTTGTCCCTGACGAACTTCCAGGCAGCTTTCCGGCCTAGTTTACTGCTTCCTGCCACGCCTCCGATTACAGACACCGTGTCCTGGGGACGAACCTCTTCCTGTCCGGGTCAACATCCACGGCAAAACGTTAGGGTGGAACAGAAACAAATACCACCAAGTGATCAGAGTGACGCTAGACATTTTTACACAACAGCTGAGGAGGAGTTTGGACGTCCTCTACAAAGACGTTAAAACACTGATTCTATGCGTCCAAGGATTTCAGGCCGTGAAGCTCCTCTGAGGTGTAGGCACTCTTTGTCTTCACCAAGTAATCAGCGCTAACTATGGCATGTAAGATAGAGGCAGATTGCCTGCGTTCTTTACCTCATACCCGACAGCAGCAATTCTGTGGATGCTTCGTTCTACTGCAGATTGGTCAAGAGTATCAATATACTTAGTTTTTGTTTGTCTGGAAGCCGTGATGATCATGTTCGCCTAGCGTTGCGCTTTCCTACCAACATGGCAGTTTAGGGGCGTGGATCACTTCCGGGTCAGACGTGTGGGAACTATGCAGCCTGTGTGACTTCATAGGGGTGTGGAGTTCAGTTCGGTCAGGGGACTCTTAGTGTATATTCCAGTAAAAACACATTAATAAGGATCCCTTAAGTAATTTCCCTCTGGGATTATTAAAGTATTTCTGATTCTGATCCCAGACTGGTCCTGGAGATTGGATCAGGACGGTACTAGTCTACAACTGACTATGTCATCATTAATGTAGTTTCACATCAAGGGAAATCACATATAGGAATTAAATACTAAAAACAAGCTAAACAAAAGTAAGAAAACTAAAAAAGCCAAAAACAGGTTGTGTACCGAGAGCGCGAAGTTGAGGACCTTCTGGGTTAGCTCAGGAGCAGAGATGGCGCCGAGCACTCGTTCAATGCGATTCTTCTCCTCCTGCATGTCTGCTTGTTTGTGGAGCTGCAGGAGGACACAGAGAAAGAGTCTGTTAGTAGAAAAACATAGGATGATGAAAGGTGAATGGTTTTCATCCTTTCAGCAGCTTTACCTAGAGCCATGAACACAGACAGCAGCGGCAGCAGAGCCAGCAAGTTCATTCTAGCTGTGTGCATACGCCAGAGTTCTTGGTCCAGCAAAATAAAAATAAAAACTTTCTAGCAGACTGACAACAGCAACGAGTACAAAGCTAGTATTTCAGGAAGATCCATGCAGTAAGGCTTTTAGGGACGGCAGAACTGAGCATCACATCAGAATCAGAGACTGAATACAGAAACCCCAGGGGTCCTGCACACTTCTAGTTCATTCTAAACATTCACACTCACTCCCAGACTCAGAAGTCCACATAAAAAAAATGGTGAGTTTATAGTTGAGATATTTCTACGGTGGGCAGACATCAAAGAACCTTCCTCCCTTGTGCCCTTCAATTTTTTTGTTTTGGCAGAACACATGGAGCAAGAGAAATAAGAAAAGGAAGGTTAGTAGGAGGTGAGAAAAGAAGAAAATCTCAGAGGAGAAGTCAGATAAAAAAGGTAGAAATAGAAAGGTGTGAAAAAGTTAAGATGTAAGAAAGGAACGGTGAAAAAAACACTAGGAAGGAAAGCAGCAAGGACCTAAGGTAGGGAAGAAGTAAGGAAGGAAAAACTTGAGGGCATAAGGACACAAAGTAGGAAGGAGGGGAGGATGCCATTTCTTAATGGTGTAGAGAACAAAGTGTGAATATTTCTTTAAGATGTTTACCTTCAGCATCGTGTCCAGTGTGGCGCTGTCGCCATGCTTCAGCACTGTTAGATACACCTGGTGAGAACAAAAAGATTGGTGCAGTTTTTCATAGAATGCATCAAATGTAGGGAGTTGGCTTATTTCCATCTTTTTTTGCACTCAAATATATGGCATGAAGGAATTTAGCAGCATGCCACTTCAACACACAAAGCATATCTTATATAGATATTGTTCAGCATATGATGCATTTTGGGTCTATACATGTCTGTCTTCGGCGTTTTATTAACCGAACATGTGTTTAAACCCACCCATCTCCTTTGATTAAACCCAGCTAGCAGGAAGCTTTTATCCAAGGTTCACTTACTGGGCTCCTCAGGTCTGCAGGCAGCACCTGCTTCCCCTCCACGTGCTCCTTGAATCTCCGTCTGGCCTCCTCCAGGGTGGGTTTGTGTCCCGCCTTGCCCAGTTTGCCCAAAACCAGGCCTCTCAGCAGGGCATCCAGATGGCCTACAGTCAAAACAATATTAGAAAATTATTTGAGTTGCTGCAGAAATGATGGGACGATAATTTATAGAATCACAAAGGCTAGTGCTGATGCCTTCATGAAAATGTCAAAAATTGGGGATTCGTTTTTTGGCCCCTTGAATTTCCATGAAAAACCTGAAGCGTGGCTTTAAAAAAAAAAAAAAAAAAAAAAAAAAAATCACTGTTTAATATATCAACGTGTTGATTCATTTAACCGTTAAGAGAAAAGATGCTATTTACCGCAAACGTGCCAAGAGAAACTTCATCGTCAAACGTGGACTAAATTAAATGTTACTGGGGAAAGAAATCTGCTTTAAGGCAAATGTAGAGACAGGAATTGTGTGACCCGTTCCTCAGCTCTTCCTCACCTTCCCCTGGCTTGCTATCCCAGCCCAGCCTGAGGCCGATCGGTGAGAAGAGGTCCCGGATGAACTCCTGGATCTCTTCGTGGAACTCCGTGTGAGACAGCAGTGAAGACAACACTCCCAGGTTGCAGCTCAGGTCGCTCCAAACGGTGTAGTTGGGTTCGTTGATGAACGCCTCCATCAGCTTCAGCACCTCCACTGTGCTGATCATCCCTGCACGAGACTGAAGCCACACAACAAGAACCAGCAGTGAGCAGAAACGTCTTTCTTGCCTCTCAGAATCTGAGCAGCACGCGTCGCTGCAGGAAGGACACATAAGGAGTCCTAAACCAGAAACCAGCAGGATGTGGGATCCAGAGCAGATCAAGACAGGAACATTCAGCACAAAGTGGAAATTATTAAAGTATTCACACCCCTTAAGCCTTTTCACATTACAACCTAGCACTTCAGTGTTTTATTGGAATTTTATTTACAGACCAACAAAGTAACACGTGGTGGTTAAGTGGAAAGAAAAGGACAGATGGTTTTCTAGAGTGAGCTTTGGATTGGTGTTCAGCCTAGTTCTACTCTGACGCCCTTGATTTGAAAAATCCTTCCCAGTGTCATCAGGTGAATGTGCAACGATTGAGCTGTTCAGCAAACACATGTGGGTTTGGTGTGGCAAAGAATGGATATGTTTGAAATGCCCACTGTGGGGTGGTGGAGGAGCTGTGATGCTGTGGGCCCGTTCCTCCTTCACATTTCCAAGGCAACCGTGTGAAGAGTGCACGGCATCATGGACCCACTGAAATACCATGTCATATACTGTAGAACCACAAACTGGACTGTACCAGCTAATTAAATAACGTCTCATCAATGGAATGGATTTTTCAGGAGAATGATTATCCAAACGTAAGGCCAAGTTAACACCAAATGGATCAATAGACTTTAACCCAACAGGCCTGTGGGCAGAGCGTCAGAGCAGACCCAGGACTCAGGATGATGTAGTTACTGCAGAGAGGAATGCTCAGAGAAAGAAAATGTGCTGTACACGTGTCATAGGATGAATAAATCACATGCATACACCCCAAACTGCACTTTGTGGGGATGTGCTTGTCAGCGAGCCTTACCAGGGAGAAGAGGTCGTTCTGCAGCCCGAGTCGGTCCACAGGCTGCAGGCTGAGGTCTCTGACTCCCGGCAGCAGACTCTCCAACATGGATGAGCTGTACTGGATGCGATAAAAGCCCACAGTTCCAGGGTTGATCTGAAACCAGCAGGACAAGAAAGTAGAAAAAATACAGACCGGTTGAGGAAAAGGTCAGATCAGAGCATCTATACAACGTTAATGCTTCTGTCTCAGTTTTATTTTGCACCCATTTCCTTTCAGTGTGGAATTGCCAGGAATATTCTGCCATAGGAACATTTCAGCATAATGCACTTAAAAAGGTAGAACTTGAAGCTGCTTGAATCCCACCTGAGCTACATGCATTGCTGTTGGTGAGGAGAGAAGCGAACATGACCTTACCTTTACCCACTGGTCTGGACCGATGCCGCTCACAGTAACAGTTGTCTCAGCTTTGTCCAGCAAAAACTTGAGCTTGGAGCATTTGGGGTCCTCGCTAGTACAGATACTAATGGGCACCATCCAGCTGGGGCAATCCTCACCTGTTCGACAGACAGATGGGGTGAAGATCTTTTTAATGATAGCAGTTCAGGACAATGAATCCATATTTATAAGGCTTCTAGAGAAACGGGTGAGTGGAATCGGCCGACGTTCAGCTCTTGAAACTCAAAAGTCTGTGGCTGTATTCACAAAGAATCCTAAGACTAAAAGTAGCTCTTAGCCTCAGTTCCCACTGCTCAGTGGAGAGCCGGTGAGATGTTATCCCTCAGTAATAAATGCAGTGAAACGTCTACTCAAGCCAAATGGGACGGCACGTTTGGATAAGGGATGTAGCACACGGCTGTGAAAAATTCATGTACAGTCCTGCCCACGGAGGACTTTGCTATGCCTAAGAGGTTTTCACTCGTTGCGTGTCAGCGGGGGCAGTGTGACGTAATCTGCCTCATTGCTAGGTTAGAGTCTGAAAGAAGCACTCACCATTATGTGGTCCACTGGCACAGAACTTCTTCTGCGAAATCTTCAGAATTCGGTCCTCACCTTGCTACAAATGACGTCGGACAACAACGTTAACACAGTGGAACCTTACAGCCAAGGTGAACAAATTACAACAATTATCCTGTCGGCCAATGGGTTCACACTCGTTTTAAAATGTACTGTCCATCTGGTATGGTCGCTTCTCAAGAATCAACCAGACCCAGGTGGTAAATACAACGTTATACTGAAGGAAAGAAAGTGGCTCACCTGTTCCTGGTCAACTACTATAATTGGGAAGCCCATTTGCTTGGTCCATGAACTCATGACTGCAGCAATAGGTTTCCCACTCGCCTGTGCCAGACAGTCCCAGAGGTCCTCTGTGGAGAAGAGCCCAGAGAGAGCAGTCAGCCCTGCATCCGCCTGAACCCTGAACCCTACACTTCTACATGCAGACCAAAGGCTGACGTCCATTTTAAAGGAGCGACAATATCACAAGTATCGATATCATTGTTTGCTTTCAGAAAAAAAAACCTTCTAAACTTGTAGCTAAGAGGCACAATCCCTATAAATATTGAATCTAGAGCAAAGGGGAGGAAAGAGCCTACCAGTCCTTCAACTTATTAGACAGTGTTAACTGAATGGCCTCACCTGTAGATGCATTTTTGTGTTGGAACTTTAAAAGATATGCATTCATTCCTTTCCTAAAGTCCTGTGAAGACACAATAAAAGACCAACTGAAATAGGAAGAATGTGAAAACAGAGTCAGTCCAGGCCGTGAGTTATGGACCACCAACCTCGTCTCCAGTGTAGTTGTGCAACATTCGGATCACAGATGCTCCTTTGCTGTAGGAGATTGCATCAAATATTTCATCTACTTCTGACGGGTGACCCACATTCACCTGACAAACACAACATCAGGCTCAAAACACTTCATTTCACCTTTTATAGAGTCATTTCACACACACACACACAAAAAAAAAAATCTTTCAAATGACAAACTTAAGTAGGGCCGGATAATAATTCAATAATATATCTTTTGATAGATGTGTGGTGCAATAGAAACAAAAAGTCAATAAAAAGTTCAATGGAACAGTTTTCCTTCATTTTGCATTCCAGCTCATCTTGTAGGTTAATACTACAGTCATTACATCCTGCCAACCAATCACAAACGCAGACCCAGGAACCAGGGGTGGCGTCACAAATTCTGGGCCCCATGACAAATTATTTTTCTATTTTCCTTTTTGGGGCCCCTGTCAATCAGGGATGCTTGGAATTGTCCCAACATTCCCCCCTATATGGCACCCCTGCAGGTAATGCTCCGTTACTCAGCTCCGCCCCCTTCAAAGAGTTTTTCTTTTTTTTCCAAAATCTTGCAGTTTTGGAAAAAAAAAATTTTTTTTTTAACTGCACTAGTGGCTCGTTTTTCGTACAGGAAAGCGGGTACGAGAGAGAGGAGAGACAAGGAGTCGAACTTGGGTCGGTTCTAAGGACTAAGGCCTCTGTATATGGGTCGTGTGCACTAACCACTGTGCCACCGAAGCACGCCCACATGTTGGTTTAATAAAGGGTTGAATTTGAATTCAGTGTTTGTGCGTTCTTTGCCTAAAAACAGGTCATTAAGCAACAGCATATAATAGCCAGTTTGTTAAATTAAAGATGAGCCTTAAGAACAGATATCTGAATGGCCCAAAGAGATAAAACCTGTCGGGATCCTGGCTGTCGTACCTCTATGGGGTGGCTGCTGTCCAGTGCATCCAGGTCAAGAGCTCGGGTGTAGTCTGCCGAGACAAACTGGGTCCAGATGTCATACTCTGGGAAGCAGTGATCCACGCACAGGTACTCAATCCAAGATGCAAAGCCCTCATTAAGCCAGAGGTGAGTCCACCATTCCTGTGCACAAGCATACACATTCAGTTAGAGCAGGGGTGTCAAACTCAGTCCTATGTTGGGCCACTTTAGCAATAACAGGGCTGGTTGCATCTGTATAGATGACACTTTTGATTTCAGAACTTCACTCCAGTTCACATAAAAATGTAAAAAACTTCACAGTAACATAAAATTAACAGTTTATCTGCAAAAATGGTTGATATTGGGGCGAGTTAAACTTTAAACGCATAATTGTGCATCACTTTTTTCTCTTTTTGGACAATTCTGGTTTGTTTTAATGTGTTGTGGGAAAACTGAAATCTAGCGGCAGGATGCTGTCACTACACAGGTAGTCGCAATAGGAGACAGTTTCAGCCACTTTATACAATTTAAAAGCATAAATGCCTCTACTTTATGACATGATCTGCCTTTTTTGGCTCTTGAGGGCCGGGTAAATTGGCTTGATGGGCCGGACTCGGCCTGCAGGCCTTGAGTTTGACACATGGGAGTTAGAGGAACACTGTGCTGTAATGAGATTCAGGCAGTTTTCTGGGACAAATGGCTGGCCTGATTGGGTTAGGTTGCACTTTCAGAGCTCATATACGGTGTTTGGTAAACTATATTTGTCATAGGGCTACTATGATTGGCCTGCCTAGTGTCATTCCAATTTGTTCACCTTCCAATACAGAGTTAAGCCCCTGATCACAAATAAAACACACCCATCTTTGCTGATGCAACCACAAGAGCTCAAATGACTCAAGCCCAGTTGTGTCGTCAGCTGGACCCACTTAGTCATAATGCATGAGATGCATGATGGGTCATGAAGAGGAGCTGCCCCACCAGTTAGAGACAGCATTTAATGATAAAGTGCCTTCTAACCACATGAGCCTGTTCACATGAAGTCAATGTTGAACAAAAACAGTTGCTCTGCCATTACTGGGCAGCACTGTGGTGGCGTCTTGCATTCACATCCTGGTCTGGATTCTTTCTGCATACAGTTTCCGTGTTCTCCTCATGCTTCCCTCTGTTCTCTGCAGGTACTCTGGTTTCCTCCAACAACCCAAAAACAAGACTGACTGCTTAATTGGGAGTGAGTATGGCTGCTGACCCCTCTGAGGTGCCCCTCTCACCAGAGGTAGGCCTAACGCTGCCAGGATAAGCATTAGGGTGATGGAGGAGCTTTTTAAAGTTGTCCATGAAGTAACCACTTAGTTCTTACAATATTAAAAAGGCTCTCTTAACAGTTTGTTCTGACACAACCAGTAGCTGAATGTAGCCATTCCTCTGTGGCCTGTAATTTCAACTTGCCATTAAATACCATCACACATGTGGGCAAGATGATGTTTCCCTTTAAGATTGACTGGAGAGTGTTCTGGACCATTACCATGGTGACCAAGTTTCCAAACCACTGGTGGGCGAGTTCGTGTCCGACCACTAGCGCCACCCACTGCCTGGATGACGAGCAGGAGTTCTTCGGATCGATAAGCAGCGCAGTCTCCCTGAAAATAAAGCACAGCTGCAAAGCTCTCCCACAGATAAAGCTGGGCTTCCTTCTTCCTCCCATCACAGCCCCCCTTTCTTTTACCCGTTAACTTTCCCAATCACGTTTGACGAAAATGAAAACTGAAACTGAGTCATTAGGCTTATTAAACAGCATGCAGGTGGTTGAGAAGGTTTTGTTTTAATGCAGAAATGCAATAAAAACACGACCGACCTGTTTAAACTGCTACTGCATAAGTAGCTTCACAGCAGCCTCAGGCTCCAGAACACTGCTAACGTTAACGCCATTAATGCTTTACTATAGTCCAAATATGCAGCGTTCTAAACAAGCTTACCTGTACGTAACAAGGCCCCAGTTTTCCATGGCACCTAAGTCACAGACAGAAACATGAGTTTTACTCCAAATGTTTTCATTTCCTTAGTGAGGCGCATGATTTCTAGTTACTCACCAGCAGCGAAATCAGCAATAGCTATGAGATCAATTTTAGGTAATGGATAAGGAACATTGAAGTAGTCGTTGTAGAAAGGTAAGGTCTTAGTAGCAACCTGCACAAGAGAGCATCAGACCGCCATTATGGTTTACATTCACCGTATCGGCATCAGAAAGAGAAAAAAAAAACTCAGAGAGAGAGAATACACCACATGATAAAAGCATCATGCATGTTCTGCTCATGTCTCATTTATTCACAGCTACACTTATTCTTCCCAGAGAAAACGGGAGAAAACACACACCTGTTGGTTGGCCTAGTGCCCAGCAAAGTATTCTCACCTCCAATGCAAACTTCCCTTGTTCCGCCTTCCCGACAGGAGTGTAGACGCGTACCGTTACGCCATCGGACGACTGGCTCTCCACAAAGTCATATTCGCCGATCACAAAAGCTACGAGGTACGTGGACATGATGGGTGTGGTGGCAAACTTTACCTCCACCAGGTTTTCGTCATCTGGGTATGGCTTTCGATCGATGACATTCTGGAGAGAGGAAACAGCCCAGTTATAAATATTCTTTAATCCCCTGTTGGTCTGGACTACGACTCCAAACACACGCCAGGGCTGGTTCTGAAGTAGATAAAGCAGGCCACCAGTAAGCTTCAATTTGATCTTAATACCCCGAAATATTATTGTTTTTTTTGTCCCATTTCTATCGCAATGTGAGATTTTAGAATCAATTAAATGCGATTAGATGAATTATAAATGTTATAGCTTTATGTTCAGGTTTATAAATGTTTTCAGAATAACAATTTCTGAATACTGAAGGATTCAAATAAATCATTAAAAGCCCACAATGTATGCTGATGAGTGACTAAACTTTATCTGCTCTGTAAATTAGTGCAGTTGAGAAAGCCCCCTCTGCTGATGTTACTAAAAAGAAAGAACAGGGGGATTAAATTAGAGGAAAAAGCATCTGAACAGCCGTCAATCCAACTCCGTCTAAAGCCAACTCAGAAATAATTTCAATGTTTGAACAGGAAATGTAAAACTACATCTGATTGGCCAAACAGGTGCACTAAGTGATAAATACACACACATTCATTCAACTGTTAGCCATGAGGGGTGGGATGGAAAATAACTGTCAGATAATGGTTGCTAATTACATGCAGCTGCAAATGCTTTCAATTAAGATTGCCACCCGGTAACTAAGCTCATAGTACACATACATATAACATTAGCCTGTAGTAGAATTTCCAGTCTGTCTGGCCAAGGTAAACTACGACAGAAGGACAAGCACCGACATCTGAAAGGTGGCAGCAGAGAGGAACTCAGGAGGTTGGGAGCCTGGAGTTTCTCACGATGAGGCGTGAACAGATGACTTACCATATTGGACAAGGCTACTCTGTCCTTGGGAACTATCAGAGCGATGTCAAAGGTGGCTTTGATGGCAGGCTCATCCCAACAGGGAAAAGCTCTGCGGGCATCTGTGGCCTGAAGGAAACAGGTAAAAAAATAAAATAAAATAAAGGCTGTGAGTTTTATTAAGACATTTTTTCATTTAGGACAGCTTTTTCCAATTTGCGAGGCTTTCTGACTAGATGAGTGATAAAAGACAAACCCAGTATAGCATCGGGGAAAGAATACCTGATAAGACAATAAAGCAGTCTGCAGCATTCACCGTCACCATTTCTGCACCGTTTGTAACCAAATTTGTTTTTTCAAGGCAAGTTTCCATGTGCTTGACCAAGTCTGCCAGTAGCACTGCAGGGTAAATATGCATCTAAGAGAATACACAGATCTTTCCAGAACCCACTGCCTTCATCAGAAGCTGTTGGTGGGGTAATGAGGGCCACCTACCAGTCAAAGCGTTCTGTGTGCCGTGTCTGAAACTTTCTAAGTTGAAAGGAGAAGAGTAAAACATCAAGATTCAGCATTAAAATGCCAGATTAGCGTAGCTTTTCTGACGGCACATCACCATCGCAGAAATCCCACTCAGACTAGAGACCCCATGCCCAGACTGGATATCGTATGAATGACGCCGATCCAGCATTCAGATCCAGTCATTTCTTTTTTTTTTATTACCGTATTTTGCAGGCTATAAGCGCACTTAAAATCCTTCAATTCTCGATGGAATAAAAATCCATGGTGCGCCTTATAAATGATTACCGTTGTGCTTACTGAGCGATTTTATGTGGTACAATGAGCTCAAAAATCTGTTAAAATGTGTAAGTATGACTTTGGTAAGCAATGAAGCTGCTCTGCTCAATGGATATTCGGAGCATGACGGTACAATGTGTCACTACCTGATCGGCCCTGTAACAGGACCCCTGAGCAGTCTACAACATTGCCTGACTGTAATGTTGAAACTAGAAGTGCATTCATGTAAGGCGGCCTGGGCAAGAGTACGCACTAGAAAAAATAAACCTAGTAAGTTAATTCAATCTAAAAGTTCAGTTTATTTTGGCCTTATGTTAGAAACAGGGCAGTGTCGTCCAACTACTCCATCCTCCCGGCAGAGACGGATAGTTCTCCCTCTCAGGAGAGAGCGGTGTACATGAGGGGGCGGAGTGAGATTACACGCTTTGGAAGAATATTTAGTGCGCCTCATTATGTGGTGTGCCTTATGGTCCAAAGAATACGGTAAAAATCATACGCAGCAATACAGTTACAGCGATCTAGTCACTTCAGTTCTATGTTTGCAACACCAGTTATGTCATCATGCAGAGCACACAGAGCAGCTAGCGATGATCAAACAGAGCAACAACCAGACCGAGCCAAGTCTGCTTTTTGGAAGCATTTCAGACTTGATACACCAACAGGTCCGACTGCAACACGCAATATCTACAACACGGAGATTCCACGGGGTGGTGATAAAGCTGGAAAATTCAACCCCACAAACGCGAAAAGTATACGGTTTATTAATTCAACAGTAGTTTTGGCTCAGTATCGGCCAATATGCTCAGCCCAGGTATTGGTATTGGAAAAAAACTGGATGGGTGGATCTCTAACTCAAACCCACAGGCAGAGCAGCGGATGCTCACTTTGACCATGTGACTGATAAATATAACAGGGCTGTTTCGTGCCGAGTTATAAGTGCCATCTTAAATAATAAATTAAGCCAATAATTTAACAGAACCTCATTCAGTTCATGCTGGGTGTGTGATCACTTGCATTTTCTCTTATTACACATTTACAATAGCAGCGGTTAATGATTAAATAAAACTGGATCCTCCATAGGTGGTGTCAGATCTGGTTCTGCTGGCTCACAGCCAATAAGGACCATGTCCCACTCAGGTCCAGCAGTCTAAAATCTAACCAGGTGGTGATTCTAAATCTCGCCCTACATGTGTTTATCTCCCGTTTTCCAGCGGGTTGGTACCACTCAAAGTTTAGCCGTCTGAAAAATACAGTAACCAGCCTAATTATTAAAATGAAGTTGCTTGGGAAAGTATCACAGACTATAAGGGCACTTAAAATCATAAAATTTTGTCAAAAATTGATAGTGTGCCTTATAATCCGGTGTTTATGTTTACGGTACCTGTGCTAACTGACAGATTATATGTGGTACAATGTGCTCAAAAATCTGTTGAAATGTGTGAGTACGACTTTGGTTAGCAACGAAGCAGCTCTACTAAATGGAGCATTACAGTACACGGTGTCACTAACTGATCGGACCACTGAGCTGTCTATAAGACTGCCTAACTGTAATGTCGAAACTAGAAGTGCATTCATGTCAGGCAGCTCACGCCCGGAGAACGCCTTAGAAACAATAAACCAATTAAGTTATTCAATATAAAAGTTGTTTATTTTGGCCTTGTGTTAGAAACAGGGCAGTGTCGTCCAACTACTCTGTCCTCCAAGCAGAGATGGATAGCTCTCCCTCTCTGGAGAGAGCGGTGTACATAAAGGGACGGAGTGAGATTACACACTTTGGAAGAATATTTAGTGCGGCTTATGGCCCGAAAGATACGGTATATTAGGGCATCAGTTTGCAGAGATACCGAAATAAAAAGGTCCGTTGTGCAGGTAAACCGTCACTATACACCATGAACCTCCATAGAAAACAAAACTACATATATAGGTGTGATGGAGGTTGCTCAGCGTTGCTGTGGAAGACAAAACAGGTCCTTTAGTAGAACCGGTTAAGAAGTAGCTGCAACACCCGCCCTCACTGTCAATGCAAACCCTTTTAATAGAAACACCCTGAGAAAAGTGCAGAACATGCCCTTAAGATGACAATAAATGCCATTACTTTCGTTTTTAGGTAGTCACACCATGTCAGTTTCAGCTGAGGATACCTTTAGATCTCCAGAGCAGCCACCTGAAACACTTTGCCACCACTAAACAGAGGCGCTGTTAGACCTGCTATAGTGGGACGCCTGACCCAGGATACACGTGCAACGCTGCAGGATAAGTCCATTTCAACAACTTAGGAACACATTCAAAGTTTAAACCAAGTGTAAAATCCTGTCTTTTTATTTTTTCCATTTAGATAGAATTTAAACCTTAATTGCTCATGAACCACTTTAAACGTAGGGGATTATCTACATCTAAAGGACATTAAACACAAAAGAGCCGAGTAAGCTGGATAAAAAAAATGCAACATTTAGTTGATCATTTGTTGTGACAATGCTTCTAAGGCAATGAATCCTATAATGAAGGAAAGCCTGTTGATTACCCCTTAAATGGTGACACATTTATAAGGAAAACACATTAGTTGATTGAGCAGCAGAGTTGAGTAGGAGGGTTGCACCAATGAAATATTTGTCAGATCCGCTCTATAAATCCCAAAGGTCTTGTGATGGAGGCAGCAGGTCCCTCACTAGAGGCTTGACATCACTGGAGACCACCAACCATAAGTCCAAAGTCTGACGCTGAACTCCAACTGTGAAGATCTTGATGCTCACCCCCACAGAGCCGGGTTTGTCAAAGACCACTTTCAGAATCTGTGAGTAAAGAGGCTGGAATAGCCTGCTGTCTAGAACCTTCTCAACACTAGCCTAATCAGACTGGGCATCTGTCTTTTATAGGAATACAAGCACTAACCCCGTTTCCCCATATTTCACATGCCAGTCACTCACCTCAAACTGTGTGACAGCTGCATACCGGGTCTCTCCAGCAGGTGTTGTATATTTACTTCGATAGAATCCTTTCATTTTATCGTTCAGTTCCCCCACAAAGTCGATCTTCAATGTGCCGGAGCCTGTAGAGGTGTTCACAGAAAGAGCGGCGCTGTTAGTTCAGCCACGTTGGAGGGGAAAAGGTTGCAGCTGTCCTACAGCTATGATGAGACCACAAGGACAGCTAACTGACAGGCAGAGGCCCTCCTTACCTTTCTGTAGGGCACTAGGAAACGACAAGGTGACTTTTTCATCCTCGTTCTGATAGTTGAAGCCTGTGGCGTTGATTTCTGAAACAAGGCAAACAGAGAGAAGGCGAGAGAAGATGGCTGTGAAACAGCGACACTAGCGTGACCTTTCAATGAGCTGACGCAGAGGTGAGAGAGGTCATGAGAACAGTTCAGTCAGGACAAGCAAGAGAGACAAAGCTGAAAGCTTGATCCTCACCATCTCCTCCGTCTGGTGCAAAGGAGGCTGTGATAATGTCGATGTCAGCGCAGTTCATCACAATCTGATTGGTAGCCTGTGTGACCTGTGAATATTGACAGAACACAGCTTAACCTACACTCTTAAAAGCATCCCTGCTGAGACATTATGTTAAACGTTAAACCCTGGGAAAGACGAGGTTTTCCTGCAGATTAACTACCGTCAGAAATGCAGCGTGCAGACAAAGCCAAAATGTAAATGAGCATGGTGCACTTTGCACTGAAACGTGAGCAGCGACTGGACCGCATCTGCGCGTTTAAATGTTTAAAGGCTGGAAACAAACCTATTCTCCAACCTCACACCCTCGCGCACAGATCCGGACAGCAGGGCCATGCTTGTCAAGCCGTGGAACAAGACACTAGTGGGTCTCTGAGGACATTTCACTATCAATTACTTGAAAGGCAAATGCAAGAATATTAAGAGGGATGTGGCTTCTGGCAGTGAACACATGCTGGTAGCCATGGTGCTTTCATCTCGTTACTGAGATGTGCTACGTAAATGAACTTGCTTTGCCTTGTTCAAACTTACATCAGGTAATGAATTGATCAAAGCACACTGGAATGTGTTCCAGTTTCAAGCTGGGAAGCCCGCCGGATTGGCTGATTGTTATATTAGGGATTCAGTATGAGCAATACGATCCAGGGTTTCCCCCAGAAAAATGGGCTAATCCTGCCGGTGGGCGTCGTGGTGGATTGTGGGAGGTGAGCGGGTAACGCTGCAGCTTGAGGGAGGAGCGCAGCGTGAACGTAGTGTGCGTCAACCTAATACCAGCGAAGGCGTTAGCTCATTTACACCGGGAGCTTTTCTCCCAGGCGGGAACTTCAAGACGCTCTCAAGCGTCGAGTTATTTCACATAAACAAACAACACATAACAATGATAATAGGCTTTGGGGGAAAGCCTGCAATCTAAAACTGCATTAGTGTGTTTTGTACTTTAGAACACTATGGTATCAAGTTCAATGAACAATCTGGTAAAGTCCTGCGTAACTTGAAGATTATACCATAAACCTTTGTTTTTAACTTCAGCTGACTTAACCACAACTGGTGAAGTGAGGTGACCCATGGCTCAGTAGGGGAGCACCACACATATGGGGGCTATAGACCTCGACGCAGCTGTCCCGGGTTCAAGTTCCAACCCCGGGGCCACTTACTGCCTTCCCTTCCTCCCTCTGCCCTTCTTCCTGCCAGCTACTGACCAACGGTGGCCACTAGCACCACCAGATCTTGAAATTAAAGAGACGACATCGCCAACTTTACCACTTTGAAAATCTAACATCTAGGGTTGAATCTTCTATTTCAACTCTAAACTTGAAAATTCTAATTTTATGGAAAATGGAAAACAAGCTGAAAAAGTGCAGATCTTGTTGTACTGTTGCTTTGGAATGTCTTGTAAAGATTGGTGGTACTTAACAAAACGTATTTACTTGATGGTAATGGCAACTGGAGTACCTCTGTACCAGGTCAGGACGCAGCATTTATTGTGGTGGCGAACACACACCGACACACTTGGATACTCTGCAACAGTGACAGTTTGCAGCACAGGAGTTTTGACACGGCTGTCGGCTCTGAGACTGAGACTGACGAGGCGGAAAATAGGCTGCAAATGTGAAACATGACAGGAGGCAGAAAGCCAGACTGTTGAAACCCATTAGATGAACCCGCTGAGACCTTGTGCCACGTCACGCACGTCTCTCACGTTAAGATCAGGACTGAGCCTGCTTCACCGCCAAGCTGGAACCCTTATTTTACAAAAGTGAACAATAAATGATGAGCCTTAAACCTTTCCATTCAAAGAAATTTGCAAATAAGAGCAGGTAGAGATCTGGAGAAAAGTTAGGTTTATCTGAACATATCTGGGTCAAAGGTCGTGTCCAGACACTGCTCAGCTTTTGGTGCAATGGTTGAAATGAAGCTACAGGTGTACAGGTGTTAGCTACGGGCTAACAATACAAAAGAGTTTCTAAATCGCTTGAGAGCATTTGCGTAAACTCTCAGATGGAGCCACGTTAGTTAACCTGAGTCAAATCAGACATTTTCATTTCTGCGAGTATAAGGACCATGGTGTCCGTGTTCTTATTTGGCTAGCAAACTCACCTGACCTTAACCCCATGGAAAATCTATGGGGTATTGTAAAGAGGAAGATGTGCAATACGCCAGACCTAACAATGCAGAAGAGCTGAAGGCCACTATCAGAGCAACCTGGGCTCTCATAACACCTGAGCAGAGCCAGACTGATGGACTCCATGCCACGCCGCATTGCTGCAGTAATCCAGGGAAAAGGAGCCTCAACTAAGTACTGAGTGCTGGACATGCTCAGACTTTTCAGTTAGCCCACATTTCTGAAAATCTTTTTTTGTATTGGTCTATAGTTGGCAAACACTTTTTCAGAAGCACTTTTGTTATACTGAGTGAAATGGTCCTTCCACCCTGACACTTTGTATTCAGAAAAAGGAGATTAAAAATGTGATCTCTGCTAGAGCTGCCCGCACCCCCCTCTGTCCCTCAAGTTCTGGAGGTATCACCTTATTGGTTGTCCCACGTGCCAATCATTCTGACGTCCTCGTGTAACGCCAGTGTGTATGGGCACGTTCCTGGTTAGTTTCTGCTTGCTGGCTGGGCACGCCCACTTCTAGTGTTTATGTATCTGGTTAGCTTAGCCGTTAGCTTCGTGTTAGCCATTCATTGTAGCTCCGCTGCTCTCACTGTACACTTTGTTTGCTCCTTGTGAATCTCAGCCATGTTCAGTGTACAAGTTTATGAGAAGAGGAAGACCTCAGAAGCAAGAAGTAAGACCAGAGAGGATTTGGGAGATGATTGCCAGAATCTAGTGTAAGTGTAACATTGTGGAACCAAACGGGGCGTGGGGGCGCGGCGCTCAGCAAAGTAAAATGCTGCGTTACACAAAACAAGAGGGAGGAAACAACCACAGCATATGACACCTCGTCAGGTAGGTTCTATTTTCAAACATAGTTGCTACTGAATGAAGCCACATTTGGCCAAGCCCAGTAATCTGCTGACTTCAGCGGGACCCACCCTAAGTGAGCTAATGGTGAGAACTAGCGTGGATAAGAAGCACATTGAGCAGAGATGCCCTCTGTGTGCTTTCACTTTCAGTCCGCCGGGCTAGCTGTCCACACAGACCGTCTGTAATCACTACCTGACATGTGTTTACCTTTACACAAGTCCGCTGATACCAGGCTATGAATGCTGCTGGGAGAATAGGGGGGTTTATTTGCGACAGGTGACTTCCACCCCAGACCAGCGAAGAGCAAAAACTATCCTGCTACTGTCCCGCTTAAATCCTTTGGCGGCAGCAAGCGTGTGCCAAGTTTTTCCCCCTCATGACTATATTGACGGTCCAGGAAAATGAAATGGTAAGTTAAATGCAATTGCCAAAGAAAAAAAAATTTCCACCCAGCTTGTATAAGACACATACTGTGAAACTGTGGCACAAGTTCTGCTTTAGAAATATTCAGCAACAGAAAAAAAAAAAAAAAATTGTGCAGTTGGAAATACGCAGAACGTTACAAAAGTATTCATACCCCTTAATCCTTTCATGGGATTTTATGTCCTTAACTATAGACCTGTTGGCCTCACATCACACATCATGAAGGCCCTGTGGAGTTTAGGGTGCCATCCGACACCGGCCTCAACAAGCTGTCGTCCTGACAAAGCAGCCAGCACTGTGACCATCATGTTCTTTGATTCCTCCAGTGAATTTAACCCAATTCAGTCTGATTTACTGTCAGAACCTACAGAAGACTCGGGTGGAGTTCGATGAATACCCCAACAGAACCCAGTTTGAGAAACTGACAGGACGGGAGTCTAACCAGGTAGTCAAGAGCCCCATACAGGAGCCAGTACTCTCTCACCATTCCCTTTTCACTCTTTACACCTCAGATATCCTCTGCTAGTCACACAGCATCTGCAGAAACACCCTGATGACTCTGCTGTTGTCAGGTGCATCACACTGAGATTAAAAGATGAGTACAGAGAGCAGGTGGACGGCTTGGCTGCACGGGGCGGAAACATTGTTCTCATCTTAAATGTGAACAAAACAGAATGGATGCTTTCAGATTTCAGGAGAAACCGGAATGGGCCAAACAAGCCTCAGTGAAGGAGAAGAAGAAACAAGGCAGACTGTTCTGGTAAAGGAACTGGGACTTCTTTGGCGTTTGCAACTGGATGCATGATATCTTCTGTAATCTGTTGTGGAGCGCGTGATCACTTCTGTCCTCCAACAGATGACAACAGCGTCACAACCAGTGGCTTAAAAGCTGAACGTGGTGATAAAGAAGGCCGGCTGCGCTTTGGGGCCCTACTCTGGAACCTCTGGAGATGATTGCAAAATGAGACATGATGGACAACTCTGAACATTCCCTTTGCAAGACTGTAATATAATAAGAGTGAAAATGATACAAGGGTTATATATATATATATATATATATATATATATATATATATATATATATATATATATATATACTATATATATATATATATATATATATATATATATATATATATATATATATATATATATATATATAGTGTTAACTAACAGTTTAGGAGGATTCCATTGCTTGTTAGGTTCACACTTTAGCAATACCATTTATGGATGATGGATCCAAGATGCACCATGAAATTTTCCACAACTTTATCCCCAATGGTCTGGTGTGTCCCTTGGCCTCCATGTTACAGTTTGTTCAATAATCTTCTCTAATGAACCTCAGAGTTTAATGACACACAGGCGGACTGTAGTTAATGATTATGCAACTTTGAAGGAAATTGGTTTTGCTGAATTTTAATACACATGAATTGCTGAATACAAATGTATGACTTTTTTAACGTGCGTTTGTAAAATTAATATATATATTAAAAAAAACATGTATTATCTTCTTTCCACTTCACAATTATGCCCTACTTTGTGTCGGTCTATAGCATAAGATAGAATAAAATACTCCAAGTTTGTGGTGGTAATTTGACAAAATGTAAGTTGAAGCCAAGACACTACTAGTTCTAATAACTACCCTTTGCAGATCCACATGTTTGGACTTGAAACTAACGTGGTGAGTCTTGGGTTTTCTGTTAATGTGCAGTGAGGGAGTGTTTACAAGCAGGGACAGGTGTTTGCACAGGTGGCCGACATGGTGGCCGCACAACAGGCGGAAGAGCACACCATAGATCTTTGGATCTCCTTTTTATTTTATTTTTAGCGATCTAAATGTTTTTTTGCATATAAAATAGGTTTTCGCAAATCATAATTCCGACTAGTTTAGCGGCACTCATTCATTCAGCTCCTTCGGTGTGCTACAGGGAAGGTGAGCGAAAGTGGATGGCTAAAAGCCAGATGCACATCGAGGGTTTAGAAACCCTTGGCCCGCAGTTGTCTCAACCTTAGCCGCTCCTCGCACATTTCCTTACGTCTACAACCGAGCTGTTGTCAAAACGGATAGCTGTCAGACTGGGTGAGGGGGTGGGAGGCGGCGACACGATGCTGCCGTATTAGCCAACACTTGACAGCGTTAGCCAGGCGCTGCTCGGCTCGTTTGCAGCAGCAATAAATTGTTATTAAAGTAACCGTTAGTTGTTTAAGGTCGTTAACTGGGATCCAAAGAGGTCAGACGTTAGAGCGACAGCCAGAGGCTGTTAGCAGAGGCTAACTTAGATAGTCTAACAGTTGGCTAGGCTAACATGAGAGTGCAGGTCTGCTGCTACCGTCTGCACAGCTGTGTTAGCTATCGAGACTAGCCTGTCATTAATATACAGCCACCTCTCCGCTTCTCTGGCCAGTGCGCACCTCTTTAAAGAGGCTTGCTACGTAGCAACCTCCAGCTAACGTTGCTACGCGCTAGTGGTACCCCGCAAGCTAGCGGGCTAGTTGTGAACAGTTTCTCGTGACCAGGGAAACACGATAAACTGGCTAGCGAGTGGAAACGTTAGCTGGTCAGATTACATAACAAAATCCCTGCCTGGCAGGCTCAGACAACATCATCCATGTCTGAAGCCAGACGCCCTGCTACAACTCACCTCCACTTGTGCCTCCAGCTTGCCGTCAAAAGTGAAGTCGATCAGGTCTGGCCTCAGACATAACCCATAGTTGACAGGGTAAACGTCAGTAGGTAACCGCACGAAGGGCCTTCTTTCGGGCATGGTTCCTGTATTTTGGCCGCTTACGCTACCGAAGAAGGAACTATGTATAGAGCCGTTTATCTTTCCGAGATTTAGCAACACGGAACTTGCCAAGATGGGCTTCGGTACCGCGGATGGACAGCAGCTGGCGAATCTACGTGAAAGCAGCGGGACCGTGCGCCTCAAGAGCAGCAACATGAACTGAAGCCCTTTCAGCACTACTCTTCGCTCTTGTGCAGCCCAAACAACTTCACTTAATCAGCGTCGAGTTCAAGATGAGTGACGTCATTACGTTTCCACCTGCGTCCCGAACGTGTGTGCGGAAAAGGCAGCGCAGTCAACTGACTTTCTTATTCATTAATTCCCACATCTGGGCTTTGTGTTGGATAGCAATTTATGTAAAATTACGCTTAAAGGTGCACCATAACACTACTATTATGTGCCTAATTTGTAGTTTTTTTGTTTTTTTTTTTAATAAAAAAAATTATTTCAATCAGCTTTTACTTTTTAGCAAATAGGCAGGATATTAACAGAAACTGTCACCTAAAGAAAACTAGAATTTATTTATTTATGTATTACTTAACATTACACTGCAAGGTCCAGGGTGGCCCATTGGTCTTCTGTAAAATACCCCCCCCCCCCCCCCCCCCCACAAACAAAAAGTCCAGTAGTTGACTGATTTAAAAAGGCCAATGGCAAGAAAGAGCAAGAAATTGCCCTATTTCCACACCATTTACACCCTTATTTGGGCTAGCAAACTGCTACGTGATATCAATTCCAATATTGGGATTAGTGGGTTTTAAATTGACCTCATGATATAATAAAACTATGCACCAACCACAAAATTAATAAATTAATAAATCATCATCGTCCTATGTAGGACAAAATGTTGGATTTTATGTGTTCTTGATCATCTGTATTTGGCTGGATGTGAATTTTGATGGGATGTTTCTGCTGAGAAACGTGCCCTGACACACTGAGAGCCAGAATTGGAATGTAACAAAATAGGTAAAACCCCAAGAGGGTGAATAGAGCGGCATACGTGTAATGTTCTTACTACAATTTTATTGGAATTGTTACGTGGACGATGAATACTTGTTTCTTCGAACTGTGGAACTTTTAACTTGAAAGTGTTTCCGGTGTAACACCGGAAGCCGGGTTTCCCTTTCCTGGCTGCTAATGTGGGCAAGATGGCGACATCCATGACGAGGACGTTTGGGGCTCTTCGCAGCGTTACATACAGCAGCTTAAAGGTACCGTGATGTTTAACGAGACTGCAGCCGTGGAGTCAGCTTGGTTAGGAAGAGCCTCCATTGTTGCGCTGCTTTGGAGCGGTTTGCCTTACCGGGGATCACTTTATTGGCCCTAAATACCTCATGTATGAACGTCTTAGCGCAATACAACTAATCTCCCGGAGATATATTTTTCGCGAAACATAATATGTAAAATTTACATAAAATGTGCCTTCTTAGATCATATCATTATAAGGCTTGGACCAAATTATCAGTTTAAGCTGTGATAGTGGATGCTGTCCACTGAATTCTGACTTGAAAGGGTTTAAAAAAAAAAAAAAAAAAAAACATGGTTAAGCTTTTTATTGTTTTTGTTTTGCCCACTCAGTCAGTCTACCCACAAACATCTCACTCCAAACAGGGAACGGCCTTGCAGTGAAAGCAAAAGCCTTTTCCCCGCCCTGCTGTCTTTGATGGATCTGCCTCCAAATATTGTACCATCTTTCATGTCTGATGCCAGTTTTTCCTCATTGATCAGCGCTTCTTCACAACTGTCTTTCCACCTAAGGAGCAAGATGAGTCTCCAGACCTTGCTTATTAGGCAGGAGATCCTTTATCATTAATCTAAATACTCAATAGCTAATTGGATGAAAGTCAATATGTGACCTAATGACCTCAGAGGGAATTGTCCAGTGTCTATGTGTCTTAAATTTAAAATGGAAATCCCACTTTCCTTTTTTAAAGACTCCACACTCCCCTTTAAAGTGGGCCACTCTGTAAGAACTTATTGTTAGATTTGTTTAATTATAGAAAACTATTATTGAAATAGCATTGAAATATGAATTACTTAACATACTTACTCTTTAAATCAGGAAGTCCACTTCAGTTATTGCCCTGAAGAAGCTTCAAGGTGAGAGGTCAAGTCGTGCTGAAGGATTCAGCAGTTCCACAGGTTTCCTTTCCACCTGACGAGGAACACGTTAAACGGTTACGCTGCCACCGGTGCAGAGCTTGGTTAATGCTGGCAGCAGGTTGGCGTGATTGCGTCTGCATTCACAGAGAAGTGAGGAGTTTTGGAGAGGAAGGGTGGCAAATTCTTCAGGATGAGCACAGATCAGCTGCAGAAGACTGGTGCCCAGTTCAGTTGGGAATGAACATGTGGAAAAGCTTTAGTGCCAACAGTGAAGCATGCTGATACAATCTGTGGATGTGGTGGATTCTAATGAGGAATAGGCAATTATTGAATCTTTATCTGGATTTAAAAAAAAAACACATGATGATAGCAATAAACTCTTATAGTTGATAATGTTTGCCAAACCCAAAAAATGAACAGTATGTTGTTAATGGTTAGTTTTACTATGTGGTTCTGTTCTTTGTTCCACGAGACCACCAGTAAGTATCAATATATGCAAAATGATGATTAAGTGCAATTGTTGAGCGATGTTTAGCAGTAAATGTGCAAAATTTGATATACTGAATTTTTTGGAAGCAGTATTTGTGTCTGCAGGGCTATGACTGTGTGCACTGACACTGACATGCAGTCATAGCCCTGCAGTCTAGCAGAAGAGCCTCAGAGTGAATTACAGAAGTAGGGTCAACACTGGAAATACTGAATCTTCTCAAAAATGTGATGTTTTTACAACTAAGGACAGACGTTAAATGGTTCTTCAATAGATGGAATGTAGCTGCCACTGATTATAAATCAGGTTTTGAACACTCTGGTGACTGATCACTTCTTTATCTTTCCTCTCTCAGAATGCGGAGTTCCCTCGGGATGTTCGGCATCCTGGCCCACTTTTCTTGCCGGTCCGGACCAAGAAGAGGTACTTTATTCCTCCTGCTGTGGGCTTGAAGGGGAAGAAGGAAGAAAACCCAGAGATCAAGGCTCGCGCGGCAGGCATAGTCTTCCGACAGCAGTACCTTGAGAGACCCATTAACATCGCCTGCTCAGGTAAAGTTAGTCGGCGTGCGGGAGGGACTAAACCTTTTTTTTTTTCTGTGAAGGAGGGGATGTAAAATCTAGATTTGTGATGCACAGCACATCAGTCACGTCCTGTTGTTTTCATCAGCGGGAGTCTTTGACCCATACATCCCCCCGGAAGGAGACGCGCGTGTTTCGGCGCTGTCTAAGGAGGGCCTGAAACAGCGAACAGAGCAGATACGACAGAGCGCCGCCTCGCAGCTCGCGTAAGACATGCACTGTCTTGTTCATGCTTTCTGGTCCAGCATGAGTCGACGATTACAGGAAAGGGCTTAACTTTACTGTTGGGGGGGGGGAGAGCTCACGGTGCCAGCCCTATGCACGGTTATATATTTTCTCCTAACTAAACCCCAGACACCTGCGTAGTTTTGTTTAAAACAAAGAGTTTCTATCTCATTTCAGGATTCGTAAAATCAAAGAGCACGATTCACAGTTCAGCACCAAGACGTTTGCGGAGCAAGCCCAAGAGATCTTCATAGAGGCCCACAACGCCCTCATACAGTAAGAGGATGAACTCTTGCCTCATTCCCACCCCCCCCCCCCCCCCCCCCCCCCCCCCCCCACTGGTAGCTAACACACGCTCAGGCAGGCAGCAAAATATGTTTATTACAGTGAGGCTGTTGTTGGAAGTTGGAGGTATACTCATGCTGTTCTCAGATCTGCTGATAGCACATGGACGATAACTGTCCTCATAAACAGAGATAAACTGTTTCTAAGGACCATTGTGGGTCAATGATTGTGTTAACCTTCAGCTGCAGTGTTTTCCTGTACATTTCCATTTGTTGTTATGTGACACATATTATCCCGGTGTGAGCTGCAGAAGGTGCTGCTTACCTGCAGGTGCAAGCCTGTCGTCGGCGTCTTTCCCAGTTGGGAACCAGAGCAGCATGTATGACAACAGTTTCTGCTGCTGCTGCTAAAATAATAATAATATGTGAAATTGTTTTGTTGTTTAGATTTGATACAGGGAGTTATGAGAATAAAAGTGTAGCTGCCTTTTCTCCAGCCAGCTGAGCAGCAGTGTCAGCAACACGTGGGAACGGGCAGGCTTCAGTTACTCTATGCTTCAGATGGGTCGCTCAGGGACTTTAAGCTGCAGGAAGGGGATGACAGAAAATGTTAGGGAACTTTGTAAAAGCTTGGCTTATCTTGATATCGATACTCGTAACTAGAGGAATCCTTTACGTTAGAAGTAAAAGCCCTTTCAGTTCTTCTTAGTTTATACACAGGTTATCTTATAACACCCTGTCTGTGCTACTGTTGGGTTTGAATTACAACATTATTTTCATAACCTTTAGAGAAATGATTTTAGAAGAAGGGAAGGGAGTAACCTGAGCCAGCTTTTCGGCAGCGCTCATGTTTGACATCCTAGCTTCTTCCAAGCCCGCCCATTCACACAGCCGTCACCGGTCTGCGTGTGGACGCCTCGCTCTGGCGCCAAGCACGTTTGACGTTTGCTTCTTGTTTTGCAGCTTCAACAGAGAGAGGCTTCATTCTCTGGTTACAGAAAGGTGTTACCCCGTAAGTTCTTCCTCCTCATCCTGCGAGGCTGTCCGTCGGTCCGCGCTGCTTTTTCTAACGGCTGTCAACGCTGTTTGCAGGAGATGACCAGAGGCAACCGTTACAAAACCATCCGGTGGAAGTTCATGGAGTCGCTGGAGGCCCCCAGAGTGGTGCACGCCCGCTGCCCCGACATGGTCACCAAAGGCAACCTGTACGGGCAGGTGACAGTTCGCATGCACTCCAAGCAGGTATGACTTTGCCCTTGTATTTAAATGACTTACTGGTAGACTTCTGGAAGCAGCTGGTTGCATTTGATTTAATTTCGTCAAGGTTCTGTAGGGCTGTATTGGGATTTGAAGATACAAACAGTATTTCTGATCATCTGGCTTTTTCTCTGCCCATTTTGTCCATAGACTTTGGCCATCTATGACCGCTTCGGGAGGCTGATGCTGGGCAGTGAGGAACAGCCAAAGGACGTGCTGGAGTACCTGGTCATAGAGCGGCACCTCATCAACCCCTACAGTAGATGGAGGCTACATGGGAAAATCGTGCCCTCCTGGGCTCCTCCCAAAGACCCAGTTATTATGGTAATGGTCCACTCTGCACATCTGATCACGTTTTTTCTTTGGATTTTTAAAAGAAAGTTTAAAAGAGTTTATTTATGATAGTTAGTACATCGGTTTTTATTTTAGGACAAGCTGAACACGTTTGAGGAAGGGGAAAAATAAGAAGTTCAGACTGGCTTAGACTTAATCAAACAAAAGAAAAGTAGAATTACTCTGACATCAAATTGCATTTCCCGTTGACACGTTTAAAACCAATAAGTAGCAGCGGCTTGTACAAACTATTCTACGGAGTTAGAATAACGTAGAGCTGGGCTCCAACTTTGAGCTGGACCAGAATTGAGAAGTGATTTTATACTGAGCAGGCAACATGTTCCGCTGTTATTTAACTTTTTTTTTATCTAGTTTGTTTTGGACAACACGCTGTAAAATCACAGCGATTCAGCAAGAATTAAAGTCATTAGCAGCTGAACAACATGAGAGCGCTCTCTTTTCTCTGCCCACTGTTTATTTTGATGTCACTCATCTCAGACTATAAATTAATCCTAGAGCTGATCTTACAGGCCCTATTTATCACTGAATCTAGACAGTATTTCTGGCTCAGTTCTGAACCCAGTCTGCCTTTTAATGTCATCAAGTATAACTTGCCGTAACACAGCTTTTAAGTGCTCCTTGGAGCCCTGCTGGTCACCATCAGAGATCAGTTGATTGGGATTAGGAAGGATGTTTTCAGGGATACTGAGATAAATCATGTGATCTGTGTAAATCAGTGGCGTACAACCCTTTTGTTACGTGGGTCGAAATTGTCAAGTTAAAAGTACTTGAGGGCCAAAAGATCTAAAAAAGAAAAGAAAAGAATCCCAAAAAAATATGCTTTAAATTTCTTTATCTGCTCCACAAAACAGACTACCGACCAAAACAAAAAAAAAGTAGTCCCCACCTGAATTTACCTATTCAAAGAGGTACGAGCCTCCTATTGGATAATTACTGCATGGGTGATGATCATTCAGCTGGCAGCAAGTTATTTAACCCCAGGTGGTGCAATGTGTAGCTTCTCATTTCTTACACAACCATGTCGAAAGACACATCCTGTGGTCGTGTAAAAGCTGAGAGTCTGTTTCAGACGGGTCAAATCATTGGCATGCATCAAGCAGAGAAAACATCTGAGGAGATTACAGAAACTTCTAAAATTGGGTTGAGAACTGTCCAATGAGTGATTAAAAACCGGAAGGACAGTGGGAACCATCGTCATAGAGGAAGAAATGTGGCCTGATCAGTCCAGATTCAGCAACAGTATGAGCCCAAAAAATTAGATCAGCTGACTACTTCAGTTCAGAGTGTAACCCGTGTTTACTTCCTGGTTCCTGAGCCAATCATATGAGAGTTCCCAGGGTTCCTAAAACAGAGCGCAGCATTTGGTATTTTATCTTGGCAAAAGAGCAGCAGCCTGCTAACATGGAAACCAGTAAGAGAAGCAGACCAGAAATACAACAGAATACATCACATACCTATCCTGTGGAAGTAAAAATTCAGAGGCATTTCACAGCCACAACAGAACCGTATAGAGACGGCATGTTGGTGTTGTCACTGGCAGGCTGCTCTACCAATTTGAGACACTAGGTGTCATTATTACTTCTTGCTACTTTAAAGATGCTCATCCAGGGTTTTTTTGCCTATTCGCAGCAATAAGAACAGTCCTATTTGCTATGAAATTAAAGTGAATGTGAAAAAGTAGGTTATTAAAAAACAAATACTTTGTGTGGTGCTTATCATCTTTAATTGGAAGAAAATATTTACCTGTCTGTAATAATCCTGCCCCAACTAAAAATAAAATAAAAATAAATCATTCTTGAATTGCAGTTGAGGGTGGCACAAAATAAGTTCAGGGTCTGGACTTTGGACGCACCTGGTGTAGGAAGTCCTCCGGTAGAATAGAGAAGAGTAAAAAACAACAAAAGAATTCTGGATACGGTGTTAATAATAATCTAATAATATGCTCAGAGTTAATTCTGTTATTGTGGTAAACCATTGCTCTTCTAAAGCCAACCAAGAACTGCTTTTAACACCAGCTCTGGTTAGGCACTGGGCCCACACAGACATCCACACACATCTGAACCCTGGACAAAGGTATGCCAGATCAGAGAGGCTAGAAGTGGGACTTTTCCAATTAGTTGTTTTGTTGTGTGGTTGTGATGCAGCATGGTTATACTTATAACTAGTATATTCAGTCATTATAATATTCAACACTTTCAGCTCTGATTAGAAAATGAGATATAATAGAAAAAGTCACCCCGTTCTGTTCTAATGTCCCTGAACATCCCAAGAACCCTGTTAAACGAGCACACTAGCAAACAACACACAACAGTGTGCTCATTAGCTGAACAAACACCTAGCTGAAGGTGTTCTGGGCATTTTACCCCATCAGCATTTGGTACCTTTGGAGTTTTAGGTGTTTAATATAGAGCTTTCCACGTCCGACCAAAACAATAACTATAAGGCATAAGATGGACCCAATTACCACTTCATGCCCTTTAGAGGGTGTTTCATACCTGCTTTAACAACCGGCAGTGTCAAGTAATTTTCTATATTCTGCTCATTGTCAGGAAAAAGGAATAAGGTCCTTATTACAGAAATATCAGAAGGGACACCAGGAGGTCTCTTAGATGTTCCTTTATGATCAGGCTCTGTAATCTATCACATTCTTAGTCAGCTGTCCCAAAGGCTGTCGTACAAAGTAGTCCGAAAATAACACAATTAAATAGAATTATACATGACATTTAAGTATTTCATGAAAATATTTAATTCTAAAGAAAAGCAACCTGATCTATAATGGTGTATGTACATGGATCTGAAATGGAAGTAAGAAGGGATAAAATGACAACACAAGGGTGCAATATGGCCGAATGGGTTGGTGAGGAGGAAAACTGACTGAGATCCGTACAGAAGAGATTTGGAATAAAAAACACAACCCAAGACTTAGTTGCTTGTAGAAATGACTTTACCAGTAATTCATTAGCAGTTTTTGTCTTTGCTGTTCAGGAAACATGGCCAACTTAGATTTTTCATTATAATGCACTCTGACCGTATGAATAGTGCTCTATAATAGTGTTTGATTGAATGCTTGTGTTGATGTAGGCGTTCAGTTAATACAGACTGAAAATGCTGCTCAATACATGGAGTCCCGGAATAAAACATACATCGAATGTATTTAAGAAATAAAAATAATTGAAAATATAACGAAGATGAATCACTTTAGGAACCTTGTGGATGGATGAGTTCATTTTGCTGTTGTGGGTATTCATCCCTTGCCTGGTGGAGCTCAGACAGACATCAGGCGGTGGGCCACAATATGTTTAATTAACCATTAATAACCATTATTTTCAGTGTGATACAGTTCACTCATCGGAGCTTTCAATACTGTAGTTAATATCTGTCTGAAGAGCTCTGTCAGATTACAGTACATTACATTTATTATATCAGTTAGTTCAATACATATTCTATAAACATATATAGTTCATTTTGTCTATTGAGCAACTTGCCCACATCTGCTCTTGTTTTTCTTCCAGACGGTTGCCATCCCTGGTCCAGAGCTGAAGCCATGGGAAGAATTTGATGCCCTCAACTATGAAGTTCCCAAACCAGCAGCAGTACAGTGGAATAAGTAGGTCAGCAGGGGGCGCTGGTCTTTACATTAAACTGAGGACATTAAGGAGGACATGTTAATTACTCATATTCAATATTTGGATAAGGTTATAGAGCTTGAGCAGGAAACCAGGCTCCATTTTTGTTCCTGCTTTCTTCTGTCAAAGAAGATCTCTAAGATGTTGCATCATCTGATGGACCAGATGAGTTTTGGTTCAGACAAGCTGCCGTGATCTGAAGTCGTCTTATCAACGTCAAAGATCTTGTCATCGTCACGGCTTCTTTTCACACATTTATTTGTCATTCTTGTGAGAATAAAGTTATATGTATATGCAAGAAATAAAAATGCACAGATGTCTAGAATGGAGTGGTTTATTTCTGCACTGAATATACAAGATGCTGACTTCTGCAATGGACAATAAATATTGCTAATATTGATAGCTCCTCCTGCTCTTTTTCACAAAGGTTATCTGTTAGTGAAAATCATGGACTGTGTTGCAATAATTTCTCCATTTTTAAAACCACAAGTCTGATACAGTGTATAAAAAAAAATTACTGACAAAAACACAATGGCTCTCTGTGAATTCTCTGAATAAAACAGTTTGTTTGGGGTTTCATACCCTTCAACGTCATTGCTCTTGTTGGGGACATTATTAGTATTACCAAAAACAAACACAAACAATACCAAATAAAAATATTTAAAAAAATTACACCGATATACTGCCTTTGTATAAATTAAAGGGAAAAAGTAAACAATGCTTGATTTTACTTTCATAAATTTGCGTTCTTATTGGACATGGTAACAAAATCTCACTTCGACAGTAAAGAAAGGGTTTTGACCAGATTTAGAGCATCCAGTGGTAACAGAGTCATCTTAGTATTCTAGAAACCACAAATAGAAATGTTTCATTTACAGTGTGTTTCTAATGTTGACAGTTTTTATAATCATTTTTAAATCAACGCCTGATGATGAGAAAGGATTCAGCAATGAGCTTGTTATTGAACACTAATTAAGTCTGCTTACAGGGTGATTGAGAGTCTAATGGATATATGGAAAAAGCGTGCTTAGAGTTTTGATTTAAAGATTATCTTGTCCTCTTAATGCATTATTGCAAAGCAGTAAGTGGTAAGAAGTAAAAATTGATCATCTTAATGCCTCATATTGCATTTAGGTTAGTCATATCTGCAGGTTTAAGATCATACTGCCATAGGAATGGAATACAAACAACATTTCTCATTAAGAAACACAAAATACATTTTCATATAAAAGCAGGAAGTTAGAGGAGTTCTCATTGCCATTCAGTGTGTGTTTACCTGCTGGATCAACATGGGATGTAATACATGTATAAATAGAAATTTAAACTAGTTTGTAAACGTCTCAATTCAATCTGATATCCATGAGAGGTCAGAGTCCAAAGCAACCTATAGTTCACTGTTGGGGTTAGCCCTAACTCAGTCAACAGGAGAAAGGTTGTAGTGTTCATTTCTTTTGATTTACCACCTTTACGCTGTCTACGTTTCAATCACAAGTCAGGTGGGAACACCAGAGCCTCAGCTGCACACTCTGCATCATCTTCCTCATCCTCCTCTGGGATGTTCTCAGGCTCCCATGTAAAGACGTCAGTAGTGTTCTCCGTAAATGAACCCGATGGGCTCCTGGTGATCTCCCATGGACACAAAGCATCACGCCGACCCAAAGCCAAGTTGGCTTTAGACTCATCCGTCTGCTCTGTGCCCATGTCTTCAGGAGATTCATCCTCAAGAGTCCTCTGGTTGTCTGTGACGTCTGGCTCACCGTTGGTAGATAAAGTGTTTTCTGCTACATTCGTGTCTGCTTTTCCATCATCTCCATATTCTTTGCTGTCAGGATGGCCGACATCGTTGTCCTTAGTGTCTTCTGTCTCCCATGGACAAACAGCTGAGTGTGACCTGTCTTGCTTCTTTAAAGGTTTTGGGTCTTCGATTTCCCAAGGACAAACATCTGCATGTGCGCTGTCTTGCTTTTTTAAAACATTGGGTTCTTCACTCTCCCATGGACAAACATTTTCTTTAATGCTGTCTTGCTTTTTTAAAACATTGGGTTCTTCACTCTCCCATGGACAAACATTTTCTTTAATGCTGTCTTGCTTTTTTAAAACATTGGGTTCTTCACTCTCCCATGGACAAACATTTTCTCGAATGCTGTCTTGCTTTTTTAAAACATTGGGTTCTTCACTCTCCCATGGACAAACATTTTCTCGAATGCTGTCTTGCTTTTTTAAAACATTGGGTTCTTCACTCTCCCATGGACAAACATTTTCTTTAATGCTGTCTTGTCTTTTTGTAACTTTAGGGTCTTCTGTCTCCCATGGACAAACATCTGCCAAAGCACTGTCCTTCGTTTTGAGAGTTTTTGGATCTTCAGTGTCCCATGGACACACTCCTGCCCTACTGCCGTCCTGTTTTTTTAACCCTTTTGATGGGCTTTGCAGTTCTGCAGACACCATTTTGGAAGACTCTGTCTCCCATGGACAAACATTTACTCGGATGCTTTCTGTCACTTCAGTTATGACGGAAGCAGTTGTTTCAGATGTATCTGGTTTGTCTTGATGTCCAGTTTCCCACGGACAAACATCTGTGTTCACTGTCTTTAGTAAAGTAGAGTCTGTGTTAGCAGGCTGTTTGCCCGCCCCTTCCCATGGGCAAATATCTTCCATGGGTTTAGGTGGATCGGGGAAATCCCATGGACAGCTTTCAGCTGCTTTGGATACTTGTATACTTGGATTCAGAGCAGAGGATGTTGTCTTGTGTGCTTGGGTAACCTTTACAACTTCTGTGGATGAAGCAGGATAGTTTGCAGGTTTCATGACTTCTTGCCGAAGAGGTACCATCAGTGTTCCTTTGTTTGGAAATCCTGAAGGATTTACATTTTCGCGTACACCTTCCTCCTTATCCTGAGCATCCCAGGGACAAACATTTCCATGTTCACTGTCTTGTCTTATTGAAATCTGGGGAGTTTCTACAGTTTCCCAGGGACAAACATCTGCCTTCAAAGATTGGGCCTGTGGCTCTTTGGATGTTGCAGTTTGTGAAGTCACTGAAATATCCTGCAATTCCCAAGGACATGCTTCAACCCTAGTGCTCTCTTGTCTTCTCAAATTCCCTTGGTCATGTGATTCCCATGGACAAACATTAGACCGCTCGAACACCTGGGATTCCTGTGAGCAGATGCTTGCTTTGATGCTCTGTTGCTTCTTTGGTCCTTCTACTTGTGCAGAACTAGTTCCATCCCAAGGACACACCTCTGTGTAAGACGCATTACAGGCCGGTCTGATTCGATTGCTACCTCTTCGACGAGTAGAAGGAGTTCTTGAGCTGCTAATGGTATCCCAAGAACTTATGCTACTACGTTTGCTGCTCTGCCTCGACAGAAATGCATGTTCATGGCCGCCTTCTTTTTGTGCGTCATCAGCATCAGCAGGAGAGATGGCAGATTTTACAATCACAATCCTTCGTGGGCTTCTATCAGAGGAATCTGTAGAAGACAGCCTGACAGCATTTTGCTTCACAAGGCAGGGCTTGCCCTCTGTTGTCGACATACTGAATTTCTGCAGTGACTTTTTGTCCATGCTCGGACGTCTACTAGATCTTCCAGACACTGGAGTTGTAGAGGTACTCTCCAAGCTATTTTGAGAATCCTGTCTATTTAAATGTATGTCTTTACTGAACTCTTTACTGTCAACAGATGACACAAAAGACTTGACAGAGAGCCACTTATTAGTGGTTGTGCGGAAGGAGAAGACTCGTTGATCCTTTGTCACCTTGGGCCTTGGTGTACCTGGTGCGCTTGAAGAGACGGTTACTGGGGCTTTAGGGGACACGCTGTCAGCTTGAGCCTCTTTGTCCACTGAAGGAGCCTTTTCAACAGCTGGTAAATGGTCCCAGGGACAAACAAGTGCTTGTGGGGAGGGTAACTCTTTTTCCTCACAACCCTCTGAGCTTGCATATGTAACATGCTTTTTGTTTTTTTCCCCCGATTGTTCTGGCTCCACCTCCCAGGGACAGACCTCAGCCTTGTCAAAGGATTCTGACTGGAGGGCACTCCGGGTCTGATCACTAATGGAGAGGCTTTGCTTTGACTGCATGACACTTCCACCGGATATCTTCGACATGTTCTCAATTGAATGGGTAGTAGAGGAGCTTAGACTCCAGGATTTATGAAGCCTGGTGTGATCAGGATGCAGGAGATTGGTATCAATTGTCAAATTCTGAGCACTGGCTGACTTGCACACCCCAGGTGGAATATCCAGAGAGTCGGTCTCAGATCGCTGGGAGGATCTCTTTACAGAATTGGCCCTTAACGTTGACTCACGGAACGAGGAGCCCCTTTCCCTCACATAATGATGATCGTTTTGGGACTTCAATAAGAATGATGAATGGGATTTTATTGAACTTCTGTAACTGATACTTACAGTATCTGGTGCAATCCTAAACGAATCAGAGTGACTCCCACGTCTAATGCGGAAGGATCCATCTCTCTCTTCACGGCTGCACTGCCGACTCACGGTTTCTGGCAACTCAGTAATGCGTTTAATAAGCGACCTTCCCAGCGTACACCGAGAACTGCGCTTCTTTGACAGATGGGGGTTGTTTGCCGTCATCTTCTTCACCTTGTAGACCTCTAACTGGGCATATAACTTCTTAAGTTCATCCTGACTCATATGAAGAAGAAAGGAAATTGATGATGGAAATCAGCAGAAAAGTGAGATGACAGAGAGGAAAAGACAAAACAAAGTCAGAGGAAAGTCTAAATTACATTTTTTTATGCCAGGAGAAAACACTGGAGGATAAGAAAGAATAAAAAGGTGAATGAAGGTTAAAAAATGTGCTTTCTGACCATGACTCAATACCCTTGAGAATAATTATTTATATTGCATTACATTTAAGTTTTGAAATATTTTCAATTGTGCATTCTTTGAGATTTATTTTTTATTTTGTGAAATATAGTTGCCATCATGCACTATATAAAAAAGATATTTTGTGTCCCCTGTTGGGCATTAAACCAGTTTTAACTTAGCATGTTTCAGTCCATAAAGATTACAGACATTATTTTTCAAGACTCTTGAAAATCAGATGTTTACATACATTTTCTCAATATTTGGTAGAGTTGCCTTGTAAACTGACTTGGCCCTAACATTTTGGGTCTCTTCCTATAAAGTTCTCTACAATATTTTGCAGGACTCTGGACCCATTCCACCTGACAGAACCAGTGTTACTGTTTTACGTTTGCAGGTTGCCTTGCTCAGACACATTTTATTTCTGCTGACAAATTTTCAATACAACTGATATTGAGATTTCAATTCACTAAAAAAAGGTCTTTGTTTGTGCTGAAGCCACATTGTAGCTGTTTGGTAGCAGTTATTATCCATTTATGAGAACAATTTGTGTCCAAGCTTCCTGACTGATGTCTTAAGATGTTGCTTTAATATTTTTCCATAATGCTCTTTTTTTACGAGACCATCTTGTGAAGTGCACCAGTCACTCCTGCACTAAAGCACCCCACAACATGATGGTGCCACCGCTGTCCATCATGTTCTCAACCTTGCAAGTTTCCCCTTTTTCCTCCAAATGTAATGATAGCCATTCTTACCAAACACTTCAGTTGTAGTTTCATCAGACCACAGAAAATGTCTCTAAAAACAAATGTCCTCATCGCTGAGTGCATTTAGAAACTGCTATCTGGGGTTTTATGTTTCTTTTGAAGTAATGGTTTCTTCCTGCATGAGTGGCTTTTCAGCTCATGTTGGTATAGAACTTATTTCACTGTGGACAATTGTTTCAGGGCTGATAAACATTCCTAGCTTGTTTATACTTGCATATACAGTGCCTTGCAAAAGTATTCACCCCTTGGCATTTTTCATATTTTTTTAGCTCACAACCTGGAATCAAAATAAATTAAGAGTTTGCAGCATTTCATTAACAGGACATGCCACAACTTGAAAGGGGTATGTTTTTATAATAAAGCAAGCAGCAAATAGCACAAAAATAACAGAAAACGTAGGTTTGCATAAGTGCCCCCCCCCCCCCCCTTAAACTGAATGCTTTGTAGAGCCACCTTTTGCAGCCATTCCAGCTGCAAGTGGCTTTGGATCAGGCTCTATGATCTCGCTGCATCTGGTCACCCAGATGTCTGCCTATTCCTCCAGACCTAACTGCTCCAGCTCCTTCTTGTTGGATGTTTTTTGCTTCTGAACAGTGATCTAATCACAGATTCTCAATTGGATTGAGGTCTGGACATTGACTAGGCCATTCCAACACATTTAAATGTTTCCTCTTAGTTTTTCCAGTTTTCTATATCTATTTAACACATTATTTAACACTAAATAATGGCTTTTTTTCTGGCCACTCTTCCATAAAGCTCAGCTCTATGGAACATACGGGTAATTGTGGTCCTACGGACAGATCCTCCAGTCTCTGTTGGGGAGCTCTGCAGCTCCTTTAGGGTTACCTTTGCTCTCTGTCTGTGAGATCTGGTGGGTGGCCGTCTCTTGGCAGGTTTGTTGTAGTACCATGTGCTTTCTATTTGAAGATGGGTTCGTCTTGCAATTGGCGGGTTGCCGGTTCGATTCCCCCGCACTGACTGTCTCTGTCGTTGTGTCCTTGGGCAAGACACTTCACCCGCATTGCCTGCTGGCGGTGGTCAGAGGGCCCGGTGGTGCCGGTGCATGGCAGCCTTGCCTCTGTCAGTCTGCCCCAGGGCAGCTGTAGCTACTAACATAGCTCACCACCGTCAGGGTGTGAACGTGTGTGTGAATGGGTGAATGACTGAACTGTAGTGTGAAGCGCTTTGGAGGTCATCAAGACTAGTTAAAGCGCTATACAAGTACAAGCCATTTACCATGATGGATCTGATTGTGCTCCAGGGGAACATTTGGATATTTGCAAATTTGGATTTTTTTTATAACCTCAGCCTGACTTATACTTCTCAACAACTTTGTCCCTGACGTGTTTGAAGAGCTCCTTGGTCTTCATGGTCTGATGCTCTTGCTCAGTGGTGCTGCAGCCTCTGGAAATATGTGTTACCCACAGATCACATGACAGATTGCACACAGGGGCACTGCATTTCACTAATTATGTGAGGTAGGTGACTGGACCAGCATTTCTTAGGGACTTCATAGCACCATACACATGGACATGCCAGGTTTGACCTTATTATTTTATTATTTTTTATAATTTATTTTTCTCATGTCACTTTGAAAACAATGGAAGTTGGGTGACAGACAAGGGCAGGGGCCTCGGCATGCTAATCCCTGGCAACAAACTGGCTTTAGGGATGTGGAATGGGTAGATGGGTAAGGAGCTGGAGCTGTTGCGTGAGGTTGAACGGTAACGGCTAGAAATAGTTGGACTCACCTCAACACACAGCTTGGATTCTGGAACCCAGCTCCCGGAGAGGCACTGGACTCTTTCCTACTCCACAGTTACTTAGTGTGAGATGTTGGGCAGCAGTGGGGATACATAAAAGCCCCCGGCTGAGTGCCTTGATTTTAGAGCGTTACGCAGTGAGCGAGAGGGTCGCCTCTTTTCGACTTCAAGTTGCAAAAAGGAAAGGTTTTGACTGTTAGGGTTGGGGTATGTGCTTATGTGCCAAAACAGCACCAAACAGCAGTTTAGATAACCCAACCTTACAGGAGTCTCTGGATAGTATACTGGAAGGGGTGCCATCTGGGATGGTCCTCCTAGGGGACCTTAATGCCTCAGCTGATCTGAACCCAAACCGTGTTTTGGTGGTGGACATATGTTCAAAGCACAGAATGTCCACACTAAACACCATGTTCGAGCACAGGGTGGTCCATAAGTATATTTGGTACCAGGCCACCTTGAGCCAAAGGTTAATGATCGATTTTGTAATCATATCATCAGATACCAAGGAGCTGTGTTATGTGTTGGGCACTCAGGTCAAGAGAGGGGCAGAGCTGGCAAGCGACCACCAACTCACTACCAGGTAGTGAGTTGGATCCAGTGGTAGGGGAGGCTACCGGACAGACCTGGTAAACACAAACAAGTGGTGAGGGTGAACTGGAAGTGTCTGGCCGAAGAACCTGTCTGAGTGATCTTCAGTTCAAGAATGAAGAGGAATGTTAATCTCATCTCCCGAGGGAGGTGTGGGACATGGAATTGGAATGGAGCATGTTCAGGACCTCCATTACTGATGCAGCTTCCAGGAGCTGTGGCCTGAAGATTGTTGCCAATCTTGTTTGGGGAGTTCATGACAGGATCGTAAGGATCACAAAGCAGGCGAGTGCCTTTTTTTTTGGGGGGGGGGGGGGGGGGGGGGATTTTTTGCAGAGTCGGCTCCTCTAAGTCTGAGGCCATGGTCCTCAACTGGAAAAAGGTGGATATCCTCTTCTGGGTTGGGGATTGGTGTCTATCTCTAGCGGAGGAGTTTGGGTATCTTGGTGTCTTGTTCCCGAGTGACAGATTGGGGCTTCCTCTGCAGTAATGCAGGCATTACTGCAGCCTGTTGTGGTGAAGAGCTGAGTCAAAAAAGCAAAGCTGTTGATTTACCAGTCCATCTACATTTCAACCCTCACCTATGGTGATGAGGTTATGGGTCATGACCGATAAAATGAAATCCTGGATATAAGTGGCCGAAATGAGCTTCCTCTGGAGAGTAGCTGGGCTCAGCCTTAGAGACAGGGTGAGGAGCTCTGTTATCTGGGGGAAGCTAAAAGTACTGCCCCTGCTTCTATACATCAACAAGAGCCAGTGGAGATGGTTTGGGCATCTGAAGAAGATCCCCCCAGGCCACCTCCCTTTGGAGGTCTTCTGGGCACATCCCACTGGGAGGAGACCCAAGGGAAGACCCAAAACTCGCTGGAGGGCTATATATCCCTCCTGTCCTGTGAACTCCTTGGGGTCCCCCAGAATGAGCTGAAGGATGTTGCTGTGAAGAGGGATATGTCGCTTTCTCTCCTAGACCTGTTGCCCCCACAACGCCATCTTAGATAAGCGGAAGACAGTGGATTGATAGATGTCTCTCCACCAACTTAGAGTATTTTGTGCAGATCCATCACATAAAATAATATTAAAACATTTAACTTGTTACAGCTTAAACACACCTGTTCACACCTTGTAAACAGCTGTGAATGTAAAAAAAAAGGTAAAAAGCCAAGGAGGTGAATAATTATACACGGCATTGTAACTGTTTGAACAGATGAATGTGGTACCTCTAGACAGGGAAATTGTACCCATGAATGCACCAGATCAGCTGAGATCCACAATTTCTCTTCCTGATGTTGTGGCTTATTTCTTTTGATTTCAATATGTGTTTGAGGAATTACCTTAAAATACATCTATAGGTGTTCCCCTAATTAACTCAAGTGTCAACCCATTTGCTTTCGAAGTCCTGACATCATCATCTGGGCTTTCCTAAAATTGTAATGCCATGATAATCTTAATGTATGTAAACTACTGAATTTGAACAAAGCTGTAAAAAAAATCTTGATCTCATTATTGTGGCATTTATTGTGGCAATAGAAAACCTTAAAACAGTAGAGGTTTCAACTGTATGTCACAGATTCAGTACCTTGCATTGCTCTGACAGGACATGAGTCTTTACCTGAAAATCATCTGGGTCCATACTGTGCTCGCTCCAAGCTGAACAAAAGCTGTTGTTGAGGTATGAGGCAGAACGTCGCATATCCATTTCGTCTTCGTACACCTCTGCGGCTATCTCCTCTTTTCTAGGTTTAGACTCATAGAAAAACTGCAGAACACACACCAGCATTATGAAGAGAACCATATAAGACATACAAGTGCTGTATGAAGCTGCAGAAATGGCCTGCATGGTAAGTTTGTTGATCTTTAAAATCTTTGTTAAAACTGGTCGAATAAATATGAACGATGATTGGTAACGTGAGAGCTAAACTGCTGAAGGAAAATGTTATTGCTAGTTACATTGCAGCGTTTACTTTCCTAAGAATTTAGGCAGCCCTAAATTTCCATTGGCTCTGTGATGTGCAAATACCTTTGGCACGAGGAGCAGCGTAAGTGTAACTGTGATGGTGACATGGGTGTGCATAAAGGACAGCAGTAACATCCAGTCAGGATGGAGAGACTGAAAGGTGAACCTAATGAAAGATGGAAACATAGTCCTCACTGAGCACAGCTTGGACTTCAGAGTGCATGCAGAATACTGAAAATCTTGCATCTGGGTTACCGAAACAGGTGGAACATGGAGGAGAGCAAGAGCTCGTTGTGGATGGCAATGCCCATGTAGCGAGGTTCATGAAAGGCTGAGGGGACCGGCCTGACAGCTGTCCACAGGGAGCTGCCCCAGCACAGGAACAGGAGCTCAGCTGAAAGAAAACACAGAATAGACCCAATAAGTGGTGATTATTTATTTCACGTTGATTAGAAAAGAACCTAAATGTCTGTGCTATCTTTTAACATGACCTGACTCACAGCTCCTGCGGGAAGCCTTTTCTTCTGATGAAAACATCTTGAACAAGATAAAATCTACAAAAAACTCTGCGGGGCAATGTTTTGTGACTTCATTAGAGTAAAATTAAAGTTTTGAAAGGGCCTGAATGAATGAAACCGCTCAGAAAATCTGTGGGATCACCTGATAAGAGCTGTGGATAAAGGGCCATCCTCATAATCTTACACATTTGGGCAAATATTACCAGGTCAGTTTAAGGGATACTGACAGACTCCTACCAAAGAAGAGTGAATGCTGAAATTTAATCAAAAGATGCTTCAGCAGCATATTAGTGTTGCAGCGTGCACACTCAGTCAACTGGGTGACTGCATTATATATGTTTATTCTCCACTGGCAGATGCACTTGTTTTTCAGTTGAATTATACAGGATAAATGTCACATATGTGGAAAACGTTTCATTTGACAGATTCTTTATCACAAAAAGTAAAAAACTTGCTACAAATGTTAAAAAAATTGTATCATCTCGGTCCAGTTTTAGGCACAATAATTACTTTTTCCACAGGTGGGAAGGTTATTACAAAAGTGTCAGGATATTGGACATTCAATCACAAAGAGATTTCAATAAATATGTATTAATCCTCGCAAGAAATAATTAAATGTGTACACATTTAACTAGTGTGCAACATTTTGCATGGTCTATCTGCTTTTAAAATGTGCATTGTCCCATTAAACACAGCCTTTCGATGATGATTTACATTACAGATGAGTATTAGTTGACAGTCTATAACAATTACATTTCCTGTTGAAACATACTACAAAATAGAACGTTATTCTTATCAGACCTTCCCATGAGGCACTGGCAATAGTAATGGTCTTTACAGCAAGTCACCAAAACATTTCTGTGTACTAATGTAAATGCAGCAATGACTTAAACGCCTATAAAATAGTGTTTGCAATGAGTGTTTTGAAATTGTAGGAAATTAAGGAATAAAGGCAGCTATGAAAGCAAAAGGGGTTGTACTTGATGGCAAGAAAGTGCATCTCATAAAGTAGCTATAGTGAGTGTTCATGGTTGTAATATTGCAAAAGATCTAATATTTTGCAGCCTATTTATTTACCCTGCATTGTAGATGTAATAAAACAAGTAAATAGGCTGTTAGTATTTAGCAATAATGATGCCTTCAGCTGCTGCCTGTCTGCCTGCACTCACCCACAGCCATCATGTAGTCCCAGCGGTCCAGGTAGCACAGGTTGAAGGCCTGACCGTCTGACGTGGTGGCTGTGACAAAAACCGGAATGTCCCTGTCTCGGTTCTGGAGCACACCCACAGTCCACGCACACAGGAACCAGCTGACCGTCATCAGCATCACTCCCAGAATCCTCAGCAGGTGGAGGCTGGATATGTAGGGCATTCTCTGGGCTGTCCGTGAGAGGAACACCTTCAGCACCCTGGGCAGGGAGAGAGGCAGTCAGGGCTTTATTGCTGGAGAACTTCCCTCCAAACTGGCTTGAGATGAAAGATAAGGATAACTGCACACAGCCTTCTTCTCTATAACCGTACTTGTTACTACTTATTATCCCATGAGGCCTGTAATGCCCATTGGAGACTATATTTATGTTAATACAGGTGAGAAAAATCCAGTAGTTTCTGGTATCACATCAAAAGTGGAGGAGCGAGAAAGTGTTTGAAAAAAAGAGATTCTATTTTTTTCATTTTTTCATCTAAGGGGCGATAAAGTCCCTACACGTTACTTTTTTAAACGAAAGAGGAAAATAATTTGTGGAATCTTTAACAGGATTTAATCTCTTATTCATCAAGACTTTTTGCAGAACTTTGTGTCTTTGACAGATCATATCCTGATACTGGGTGTTATTGTCCATGAATTGTCCTCCAAATGGATTCCTGACGTATATTTCATTTATTGCAGAAGACTCGCCTGCTGCCATAGTTTAGAGTGTGTTTCTGTGACGTTATATCAATTCTGTACCTGTACATTTTCAGTGTAATTGTGCCATAGACAATGGAGAAGCCAAGCATTCGGACCCAGCGCAGCAGAATACATCTGAAGGTGCTTGGCTTGAAGTACAGAATGAAGACCTGCGGGGGGAGACACACAAAGTGAAACTACAGGAAAGACTGTATCTTGATTGCAGATGTTTATTGTTATTACTGTAAACCATTAGCTCTGCTACAAGTACTAATATTACAGTTTCAAGTCGTTGATCAAAGGTTAGCAAACAAAGTAAGACTACCTGTCGTACCTTTCAAAGATGACCTTATCTGCAGGCACAAATCATGGTTTCACTTGTTCAAGTACAGAAAAGTGAGGGAACAGCACAGGATAAGTGGCTGTTTTGAATTTTACCTCTTGACTGATGGAAATATATCAGCAAAATCAATGCATATTTTTAACAATAGAAATTGCTTTTGCCCCTCTTTAAGTTTTATTGAATTAGATTGTCCAAAGTGTCTGATGCTCAATGCAAGTCTTGTTAAGTTTTAGCCTAAATGGCTGATTTCCTTCTGTAACACGTGCAAACTGTTAGGATACATTATCAACCTAAGTTGTTGAACTCTATGTTGTTTCCTTATGCCACAAAATATACAACATGGACGCACAATTGGGTTTCTGATGCATTGTGATGTATTACATTTATTACAATGCTGAGAATCTGACCAAACGAGAACGCACGGAATGTGGTGTGCTAAGAAATGGAGGCTGCTGCTCATGGCTTAGAGTTGATAGGTATAAAACAATTGTAGCACAACTTTTTCCTGGTAATTTTTGCTTTTCCAACAACATGGTAGAACATTTACAGTTGTTTACAATTGCTCACATATTAACCTGTAAAGAAGAGACAGTTGTGTACTTTTTTTAGATCATCTCCATAGAACCATTTCTGAATCTAACTAGAGATCTATACTTGTGGGTTAGCAGCTAACATCTGCTAGCATCTAGCTTAGCTAATGTCTTAAAATGTAGCAATAATGAAAACTGTATGGTTGTATAGAGGTTTTATTGATAATTATGTTGAAAAGTTTATTTATTTTGAATTGCTTTCATTGTGTTTGTTGTATGTGCTTGACACCATTCTGCCAATAGAAATTAGCAACCTGGCTTTAATCCTACATACATGTCCTACATACATTTTCATACCAATATTCAATAATATGTGTTGTACTATTTTAAAAAAGGATTCAAAATAAAATTGCGATGTGCCACTGGCACGGAGTAGCGCATGCGGCCCATGTATGGAGGACCTCTGTCCTTGATGCGGCTGACCTGGGGCAGAATCTGGCCTGTGATCCTTTCCTGCATGTATTCACCCTCTCTATCAGCCTAGTTTTAATTTACCACAGGGCCACTAGTGCCACAAAAAAATCCCTTCAGACAGGCAAGAACATATTGGTTCTATGGTTCATCTTCAAACCTTGGGTTTGTTTGTTCTAAATATGTGGTATTTCTCTGAGCTAAAGCCAAATGCAGTTATGGCAAATATGGGGACTGGGGACTACTGTAAAATGTACGTGATGACATGTGATAGAAAAAAACAAAGTTAAAAGGATAACAAACAGAAATAAACAATCATACTTAAAAGCCATTAATTGTCAGATGCAACCTGCCACAGAGACAATATCACTGGACAAATCTCCATGGAGAAGTGCTCCAGTGAAAAAAGGGAGTGTCACAAAGCTGAAAGCAGGTGGAGAAAGACTAGACTCCATGTTCACTGTGACATCTGTGAAGAGAGACTTTACAGATGTAACTTACAGCTCAAAAAATGCAAGGGAATCCATCTTCTCTGAGATCATCAGCAAAAACGTTAATATTTATTAACTATTTGCCACAGTCGACAGGCTAACAAACCCTCCTGTGTCTGTAGCATCTGAACTCCACTCCACCAGGGCTTACAATGAATTTACTAACTTTCATCATGTAGTCAGGTAAGTATCTTTCTCCTGGCAACCGCCAGCCCCAGATTTGTCCATTGGATTTACAGATTTATAACTTCAGAGAAAACATCTCCACTGGTCTAGAGCTCAGAGCTCCCTCTCACTGCTTCCAACGCTTTGCCCTTACTGATGTATGGTTTGGAGATAGCAGTCCAGCCATGGAAATGTATTCCATTAAAGTCTTCTTCGCACCATTCTTCATGTAATCTGAAGACCACATGAAGTTTGGAAGTCTATGGCTATTGACTGTGCTGGAAGTATGGCTCTTCTACACACTGTGCACCTCAGTCTGCAATAAGTCTACTCAGTGATTTTGAATGGCCTACCATGTCATGGCTATCGTTCCCAGTCGCTTCCACTTTGTTATAATATCACTCATTAAGGACTAAGGACTCACTGTGGAGTCCTTAGCAGTGAAAAGACTTATTATACAGGTTGCGTCCCATCATGGTACCATGCTGAAATTCACTGAGCTCTTGGCAGGGACAGCAGTCTGCATACCTAGCTGTGGATTTTATGCACTTGTGGCCATGGACGTGATCGACCATCTGAGTTCAATGATTCGGAGGGTTGACTCGATACTACACCACAGTGTAGTATTGAATGGTTTCAATTGCTGAACTGATTCAGACCGCAGAAGAACACCAAAAATGAATAAACAGATGATAAATGTTTCATCTGTTCAACACTAAGGCTAGTCTGTATAATAGGACAAGCTTTTCTGTTAGTACCTCGCCTGCTGCTTAACTGTTAAATGCTGATCACTTGTTATTTTTAGAAATGACTGTAAGCAGTTCAGAGGGGGAGAGCCGGCAGCCCATTAACATGTTGACACATTAAATCACCGCCGGTAATGTGCAGCTCTGCACACACTGTCTCAGTTTGCAGGAACAATCCCTCATCCACTGATCCAGAGAAATGAAGAAGATGGCAGTTGTTACAAAATGAATCTAAAGACTGATTAATAATCTATGACTGGAGCTGAGAAATGCACACGTTCTGATGGTCTTTAGGCTGTCTGTCTGTGATGAACTCCAAGCTGTAACTTTTCACATCGTACTGGCTTGGAGACTTACCGGGAAGTAGAGGAGCAGAGAGCCGAACAGAATGGTTTCCAGCAGCAGGAGGCTGGAGGCCCGGATCCTCTGAAGGTGTAGCGATGGAGGAAGAGACAAAAGAACAAAAAGATTGAAAAGATGAAGCCCCAAGTACTTCACTTTTCATGTTACAACCTGCTTCCCTCACTGTTTGCCACATCTTCCCATACATTTTGATATTTTGTTTAGTTTGCAAATCCTATCCCTCTTATTTCACATTACATTTCAGGTTTTGTCATTCTGATATTCTGAACAATATTCTAGCGACCTTTATACACACTGTGCACTGTGACAGTCTAAACCAGGAGTCACCAATCTTTTTGAAACTGAGAGCTACTTCATTGGTGTTGTGTCATACGAAAGGCTACCAATACTGACCTTTGAACTAGAAGAGTAAGAGTTCATCTTAATTTTATGTAAAATAAAAAAAAAAATCATGCTTTTTTATAGATATTTTCATTTTTAAATCTATATAGAAGCAAGTGTGAATAAATAAGAAGAGTAATGGAATAAAATAAAGTTTTAGATGTAGCTCACTTGTGGTTTGGGCTTTTTTTTTAGATCAGGCTAGGGGGCGCCACATGTGGTCCTGGGGGGCTACTTGGTGCCCGCGGGCATCATGTAGGTGACCACTGGTCTAAACGATGATAGCATCATTTGTTACTTCTTTTGTAATGTGTTACTTGAAACTTAGACTGTAAAATCACTACACAAAAAAGAGATTCTGTTGCTTTCACATCATTCATACGATTTTGGAAATCTCTTTGAAACATTTTGACATCGAATGTAACACATTAGGCAGTGAATGTTTTTAACTCAGAAGAAGACAACTATGAAGATTTAAATGTGATAAGAGAGGATGTGTCTGGTTAGTGAATCCTGTATCAGATGGCTTAGTGTTAGAGCGGGTCCACGTCATCGCTCATCCTTATTCACCAAAATAACTGACTCACCCGGTTTTGACGATGTTGATAGGACATCAACATGCTGACGAAGACCAGAAACATAAAGAGCGCCTGGAGGGCCAGCACTCCAGCTCTGAGGAGCCTGTCTTCTTGCACCCAGCAGGGGGTGCTATCCCGACAGCTCTTACAGCCTGACCAGCATGGTAGACAGATGGGCATGTTCGGGTAACATGTAACACTGCTTTCGCTGCCATTCATAGGGCCTCCATCTGCAAAACACAGATACATGCACATACACCACCTACACAAATCCATGTGACAGCCTCAGACTGCAGTGGCCTCTGCAAATCTGCACCTCTCACATTTACCAGTGACGAAATCACGTCTGTAAAGCTTTTTGTTTACCTGATTTGAAATGAATCAAATGTGTAAAAGAAATAGAGCCAGATGCACACATATTCTTCCCATTATGTTGCTTAAAGCCTTACAGATGTATATATTTCCTTGCAGAAATGTCAGTCTTTCCATTTTTCAAATAAATAAACCAGGATCAAACCCACAACCTTCTGAGTAGATAACTACTCTACCCATGGAGCCACAGTCACCCAGTCTCTTGTTTCTTAAAACGATTAATTTAACTACAATATCATGTATTTGCTAAAATGAAGTAACATGGGAAGTAAAACGTAGGAAGAGGCAAATTTACCCAGCGTGAAACTGAGGGAGGCAAAACGCTGGGAACATCTGCTGGAAAACCTGGTTGAAAGCCTTAAAATAAGTTCATCTTTTATTGAGAAAGAACAATCTCACTCTGAAGTATTGAGAAAAATCCACACTTTAACTAAGGTAAATTTATTTAACTGACAAACATCTCACATTGGGTGATAATTTTTATTTTTATTATTGGTAGCCCTTCTTTTCATACTTGGTGTTTTACATTTCCTGAAGTTGGAGCATAAAGAGAGGAATCTTTGTTCATCTCTAGACCTCTCATCCAGAGTTCTGGCTCCTGGTTGATGTTCTTTTCTCTTCAGCTCAGCCCACAGCTTTTCTACAGGAGTTTAGTCTGGGATGAAATGGCACTGGAGGAAGATCAATTTTGTATCTAAAGAACAATTTCTGTGTTGATTTAGTAAATCATTATCCTGCCAGTGATGGTTCATTTTCAGTTTTCTGGGTAAGGATTATGAATCCACCAGATTCATTTATAAAACCTTCTGCCATTTCAAAGAGTTCATGATGGCAAACAAAGTTCCCAACATCTTGGGAAGAAAATTAGGCCCAAACCATTACAGCGCCTTCCTGACACTTAACAGTGGGTATAGTGTGTTTTCCCACATGCTCACCTCCGTTGTATTGTAAAGATTTAACCGCACCCTGTTACAGTCCTCCCAGTTCTTTACCCTGGAGAAGCGGTCTTCTTCTATTGATGACTTCTTAAGTAAGAAAAATACTCTTGAGACACAAATTATACTTTAACACATTTAATCTAAAAAATGCCAGAGGAATAGTACAGCTTCAGTACTGGACTCTCATATTGATCACAATGCAGGAAAAGGTAAAATTGGAAGTGAGAGCACCAAGCTCTCAGTTACGTCAGCTTATATGGATCAGCAAGGACATAACCCTGCTGGAGTGGTCCATCCCTCCCATGCCATCTTTGGGACATGTGTCGCTGTTATACTGCGAAATAGCATAGCTTCAGGGTTTATCCTAACGTGCATACTGCCCCGAGATACAGTAACTGTTCATTTGTTTATGTACGCCACATCTGTGACGTCCTCAGTGTCCGTTAGTTATCTGTTGTTTCCCAGCATCTGTTATCGCGTAATCTCTAAAAGGTAAGTTTTAGGGTCTTTGGACCAATCCACAAGTTTCCATTGGAGTTTAGCAAATTCCACATGTTTACCTGGTCTGGCGTTCTGTCAGCTGTGACATCATCCAGGGGACACAGATCATCCACTATAACCATGTAACATAGAAGGGGTTCTGGATCAATGTGTGCTTCTGTGCCTTTTGTGTCTCTGCTCTGTCTTCTCTAAGCCCCAGTGGATCGAGGCAGATGACCGTTCATACTGAGCCCGGTTCTGCCGGAGGTTCTCCTCCCGGTTAAAAGGCGAGTTTTCCTCTCCACTGTCGCTTCATGCTTGCTCAGTATGAGGGATTGCTGCAGAGCCATCAACAATGCAGACCACTCTCCCTGTGGCTCTACGCTCTTTCAGAAGGAGTGAATGCTGCTTGTCAAGACTCAATGCAATCTGCTGGCTTTCCTTAAATAATAAAATTTTTGACCAATCTGTATGATTTGATTTAATTTGACTTTGTAAAGAGCCTTGAGATGACATGTATCGTTAATTGGCGCTCTATGTATAAAATTGATTTGAATTATGTTTGTGTTTCTGAGACAGACATTTTTTTTTCTGGCATCATTTCCAAATAAGCAGCTGTCATGTAGATGGTGTCAAGTGGTTGTCATGGAGACTTCTGACCCCCAAGATGACGTTCCTTCCTGCAGTTCACTAACACTTGTTTTTTTGCCTTCCTTACAATAAACTGTGCGTGGTAGCAAGATATGTACGGGTACCACTCCAGCATATACTGTAGCTTTGTGTCACATCATAATGATACCCAAGAGAAACAGAATATAATGAACAACTAATTAGAAGTCTTAAGAAATGTTTTAGAAAAGTTTTAATAACCGTATAATTAAAAAAATACTTTTGTTATATTTATTCTAAAGGAACTGTGCCACTGGCAATTTTGTTAAATAGTATTTTCATCCTGGCTAAATAAATCTACTTGAATGGTTTTGCTTTGGACCTGTCTTTGACAGTAGTACCAACAAATGTGTCCAGGACTGTATCAGTGAACTGTTTTATGTGTTTACCAGCGCTCACTGACTCCAGAACAGAACAACACTTCCCCCCAAATCCTAAAAATATTCTGTAGAAGAAAAGCAACAGCTCAAAAACAGCTTATGCTCATTTTTCCAACAGACCAGACTTGTCAGCCTTGCGTGTTCTGTTTGCCTCAGAATGAGTCATTCACAGTGTGTTAGGTTTCTGCTCCAGGTCACAAAATTAGGAACATTTGCAGATGGTTGTCCTCTCTGAACAGGATAGCTGGTAAGCTAATCTCTGACCCTATGACTCCAATTGATCATAAATTATTTTGTAACATTCTGTACATACAGAAGCTGCCCTGCAACATGGTAGATGTTTGACAGTATTATGTGTACAACATATCAAACTTACCCCAGAACAGGACAGACATGCTGCATTTTCCAAATTTCCAAATAAGATAATGTGTTTTAAAACTGTTAGAAAAAAATCAGCTTTTTTATGTTTTAATTATATAGAAAAATATCACAGGTTAATTGTTTTTGTGGAAAATGTTTGCATTGTATTTAGTGGCGTCTCTTTCATGATAAGTTAAGTGGGACACAAAAACTCAACACCCAATTGCAGCAACAAATCTTTCTTGTGACGGATAGAACCTGACTTTGATTAATTTTAAATTTAACAAGTAAATTAACGTAAATCAACACACTAGAAATGCCATTTTACATAAGCTGAAGATAATTAAATTTTTAGACATAAAATTCTAAATAAAGGCTCACTAATACTGTTCATTCATTGAACAAAAAAGATTCACATTAATCCTTCAATGAGCCAGCAAGGACAACCAACACTGGATGGTTGCACACTGTCCGGCAGAACGTAAACGTGTCGAGTGCAATTCTAGTATTTTGATTGGATGATCTGAGCTTGGGGCCGTAGTATTTGTGCCCCACGGCTGTCTACTGAGAGCGCGTTGGACATGCACTATACAATTTCAGATGTTCATCATTTAAACAAACGTTGGTGCGCTGGCCCCAATATCAAGGCGCCTCTAGAGGATTTAGCCTACTGAGCTTGACAGTTTTCTAGCAGACTTAGATATATAGACACAAATGGTTCTAACAGAATTTTATTGGTAAGAAAATTGGTCTTTTAAAAATATTACTCTATAAGAAACAATCCTGTCCCACTAAATATTGTGAACATAGAGCTCCACAGTGACATCTGGTGAGGTCAGGCCCCACAGGCCCCAAATGCAGAGACGCCACAGATTGTTTTAGATCATGGAGCAAGGTGATCTAATGTGTATCAATAACAAAGGGCTTTATCTGCTTAAACACATGAATTTCAAACAAAAACTAGTCTCCATTGTATTTTACCCTGGCAGGAAATGATCCCCTTTATTTCAGCGTAGTTAACTCATCAGCACAGGTGAAGCTCTGAAAGAATCCAGCTGAATCGCTGTAAAGAGGGGCACATGCGCTTAAAATCATTGTCTACTTGTGTTTGCAGTTGGCAAGCACAAAGAAATGTGCTAGTGATCAAAAATGATCTCAACAAGAACAGAACTTCAGGATGAGAGGTTTTAGGGACATTGAAGAAGGCTTGTGGATGACTCAGTTTCCAGCAAGAGCTGGCCTGTTCTCCTTAGAGGAATGTGCTGCAGAATGGTGTTACCGCCAGTGCATAGCTTGCTCAACAGTAGCAGAAGGTGGATGTAAGAGCATTTGCTGCACCATGACTTGTAGACTTTGAATTTAAACTATATACTAAGAAGGGCAGCAAATGAACCACCATTCTTCCAAAAACATAATCAAGGACAGACTGACATTCTGAAGGAAGCATTCTGACATATTCAAGAAAATACAAAGGAGTGGACCTTCAATTCTGACCCAGAACTCTGTCTTGAATAAAGAGTGGGATCCAAATGTCCTGTAACAGCAACTTTGTTCAACAATCTGGGTAAATTTTGGGGATAAATTTTCCTGCATGAGGGAGCACCAAGTCACAAATCACAGTGTTAGAATTTTAATTTAAGTTCTCAAAATGCTGGTAGAGAAACAGAAACAAACCATCTTTGATCGCCTCCAAACCCCAAGAATACCAGAGTGGGTCTCCAACACTTAGAAGTTGACAACCAGCATGTCAGAGTGACTTGCAGAATAATTCTTTCATGGGTTCATCAACTCTGTGTATATGTACTCTTCACATACATTTGACAAGCAGTATTTCTTAATAAATGCCATTGGAACTTAAGGCATATAGGTCTATAGTTGTGAGTGTGATTGAAAAACAGGTCAAACCTTTGGACTACACACATTGTTTTCATATTTCTTAACTGGTGATTTAACAGTTTCATTGTTTATTACAGTAGACACAGGTGTTTGTTTTCAGGATAGAAAGGCTTTAAGAGATCCTTTTTAAATAGCTGCAGTCCAATATCAGGCCTGCTATAAGGAACACACACACACACGCCTTGATTCACAGTTCCCTGGTCTTCTTGTTGCTGTTTGTTCACTAATCTTCTTTAACATATCTCTGAGGTTTTTGAAAAGCAGCTTGGTTTATAAATTTCCACATAGGTGAAGTGTGTTTACCAATTAGCTGATCTCTGATCATCATCCCACAGATTTCAATGGATTCTGTTTTGTAGCATCAGAGTAAAGAGGACTGAAAAATATTTTTTGTGATGCACCTTTGAAAACAAATTTTTTTTTTAACATCAGAAATTATTTTTGGTCTATTAGATAAAATCCATATATAAAATCCCCATATGTTTGTGGTTGTGACAAAAAGCAAATATACAAACAAAAAAGCAACAACAACAAAGTCTGGGAGGTAGGAATATTTTTGGAAGGCCCTTATTTCAGAATTCCAGCACAGTTGTGTAGAATAATTGTGGGGACAACTACTGTATATGGAATGAGTAATCTTTTTTAAAATGAAGAAGAAAAAGAAGAAGATGACAAAAGCTAAAAATGGGTACTAATGACATTTTGTGGCCATCCTCTGCATTGTAGGGTGGTACACGGTTGACCTTGAATGCCAACTTGACAATGCTAAACAAAGCATGGGTTAAAGAAATGCTAGGAAAGAAATAGAACACTAGACCATCAAGTGTGGCCCTTTTCAGAGTGAGATTATACTGCTGCAATAAAAGATTTGTTCATCTAAAGGCTTTACACATGTATGCCAATAAGTGTGGTGGGCCCTCTATATGCAGTCTCCACACTAAAATACCACGACTGGTGGGGAATTATCAAGACGTAAATGAGAAATCAGTTTCTCTCAATACAACACAATTCATAGATCCACTCTAAATTAGTTTCAATCATTATTTAAATGCAGTAATAGTTTTTAAAAAAAATGCATATTGTTTAATCTGTTGTTTAACTAACAAAACAATACAAAGTGGGTCATATATAATTGGTTAGCCTTTATAAATTCAAAACTTATCACCATTTTTAATATTTTTCATTCTTTCAAAACATAACTAACAGAACATTGCTGTGAGCAGCACTGAATTGCTGTGGAATCTCTGATTTAAATCTTGTTATTGACTGATGGTCTGGTGGCTGACTTACCAGCATTCTCAGGAGAGATTTCCGGGTTGTAGTATCCCTCCTTACAACGGCAGCAGTACTGACCAAGTCGAAAGCCCCGGCCTGGAACTGGCACGCACTAAAAAAGAGACGGTGTGTTTACTCTTTATATTTATTTATTTGAAATGTGAGTTGGTGGTATATTCACTTTAGGAAAAAAGAAAAGGTCTTTAAATGTCTGTCTTGAGATAGGGCTGATCTGATCCAGAATAGGTAGTGGACCTGATAATGCACATCTGTTCATCAAATCCAGATGCCATGGTCCTGTGTTGCTACATGTCATATTCTGTTTGATTGTACACTTCAATAATACAATGCACACTGTAATTTCATAGCTGATATTTAAATAAGTGTTTTGAATGCAGGTGAAACCATATCTTTATTTACAAGTCATGATCCGCAGGTGTTTTTGTTTTGTTTTTCATATGTGTTTGTGTTTTCACCATTTCCCTGTTCATTTATTTGCTATATGATCATGTATTTAGTTCATTCCTTTGTGTTAATTAGTGTCAGAAAAATCTTACCATATTAGTTCATTCCTTTAGGTTTAGTGTCTTTCCTATTTGTGGTGACCCGATTTACTCTCCTACATTTAATGTATTTCTCTCATTCTCTGATGTCCTGTTCTCCCTAAAATACTCCTGTACATTTTTCATCATTATTATTAGAAAGCCTGTGGAAATTCTCAGTTATCCGGGTCATCACAACAGCAAACAGGCTTAAATTGGGGGCAACCCGACTTTTTCTGAGTTTTTTCTGAAAACGTTCTGACGCCTAATCAGGAGTCTTGTGGCTCACACTTGAGCAACCTGCAGTTGGAGCGCTGCTGTAATTAAGGACATAGAGGGCCTAAGCACATTCTAATTTCAATGCAAATCAATGCCCCACCCATAACTAGCTGTGTTTCCATCCAATTCTCATGTGAATTGTGAGCGAATTTTTAAAATATAAAAAAAAGAAAAAAAGAAAGAGACGCACAGCGTAATATCGTCAGCCAGAAAGAGCTTCAGGAGCCACATCTCTGTCAGGAGACTTTGCATTTGTTTATAACCTTGATCCTCCGTTTAGTACTTTGTATTTTAGTGAATTCTAATGTTTTATATGTTTTTGGTTATTTGCAATGAAATATGTTGGGTCTGGAAATGTTAGCAGCCTATTAGGATACTTTGAAACCTGTTGGGAAATACACAGAGGGTGTTGTTATATTGAGCAATGCTAATTGCTATTAAGAGTTGTTAAAAAAAGTGAGCATCGTCATAATGTGTCATCATCAAAAGATTTTTGTTTCACTAAGATACACAATGCGCATCTCAGTGAGCTATTTGGGGTTACCTTTATCGGTCTCTCTTGTACACCAAAATCACTAAAAGCTTAAGAAACAGTGCTCTGGATTGGAAAATATTGGAATTGGCAGATATTGAAATTCAGGTGTATGCATCAGATCAGAACCCCAGAATCCTGGATCAGATAATCTTTTTATCTTTCCTTCCATTTGAACAAAAGTTTTGCTTTTCAATAAGAGGGGGTTTCAAACAATGATTGAAAACAGATTATTAAGCTTTTCACCTATTATCTTGAGCTTTAGTTGGTAGCTGGAAAACATTTTGTTGTGCTCTATTAACATTATTTACTTGTTTTTACTTAAGTAGTCAGCAAGCTTTAATCAAATGCAACCAGACTTTCGCTCAGTTCATCCTGAAAACGTTTAGACACCTACAGAACAAATTTACCAGGGGGGCAGTGTTTTTTAGATGGAGGCACAGTGCAAATGGATGAAACAAAATGGGTCAGTATTTCATTATTTAATATATTAACTGAGACAAAGAGCCACTCTGGAACTACAGGTTGCAAACCCCTAATCTAGCAGAAGAAAACTGGGATTCTATCTAAATATTGCTGAAGTTAAAAATGCAACACCTTAATTTTTAAATCATTGTTGAAGTAAAACTGTAAATGTCAAAATTTAATTGGTCCAAGAGCCTAATTGGTTACGGTTTCTGTGCCAATGTATATCATAAGAAACTGACTTGGTATTGCCTTCAGTACATAGGCTGTAACAGGAGCCAAGATCAGACCCTGGCTTTTAGACACTTAGAAAAAATAATTGTTTCTCTTCAAACATATATGTTTGATTAATTGTCAATTTCATTTACAGATTTGTCAGGAGAAAAAAATACAGTAGGTTCCAGACAGCCAGTGTCATTCTTTTTATAATTTTTCTAATAATTTGATCATCTCTAGTTTAAATTTTAAATGCTTAGATTGGTCAAGCATGAAATGGATAATTCAATATTGACCAGAGGCTCCAAAAACACAATATGAGATTCATGAAACCTTTATTTTATGTTTCCCAAACACCTAAGGAGCATTTCAGTACTTTTGTGGCATCAGCATTAGATGGACATAAATAACGGTATCATATGGTTAATCTTCTGCGAAGATTAACCATTGCTCCGAGCAAAGGGGCTCAGATGCTATGTGGAGGTTGACACTTTCCTTCTGGAGAGGTAGATTCAATGTTTGCTAATGCTAACCAAAGGACCTGGCAACCGGCTGGCCAACAGAACGACTTAAGGTTGGAACAAAAGTGGGTCACTGTGAGTGCGCCACCTACTGGCCGGGAAGAGTAAAACCTGTAGCTATCCCCTTTAATAAACAATACAGTCAAATTCAGTGTATTGTTCAAACAGGAAAAAAGACACATGTCTAAGGAAGTCCCGCTGATTGCATCAAAACACTGTCTTGCAGCAATCCCTCTTCCTGGATGAGCATGAAGCAACATTGAACAGTCGATTGCAATGAGTCATTAAGTTTTGCAGCAACCTATCATATTGACTATGGATGTAGCACCAGCCGGAAGGAAAACTCCCATTTAACAAGAAGAAACCACCAGCGAAACGTGGATCAGTACCAGCAAAAAAAATAAATAAATAAATAAATAAATAAATAAATAAATAAATAAATAAAAAAAATAACGGTATCATATGGACCTCGCACACCACATGAACAATTCTACACTTCTTTAGAACACATTCTTGGTTTTATTTGAGAAACCTTTATAATATCATGTCTCATGAGCCATGAATATTGCTGCAACACTAGTCCAGGGACAGGTTTCATACCTAACTACTACAGCCCTGCCTAAACCTCAAGGAAATGTAAGCTGGAACTAAACAAGAGGTTCCTTACAAACCATGAAGTTATTTAGCATCAACTTTATGTTGCCAGTATCAGCTGTCCCTGGTGGCTCATCTTTCATAGAACAGAATCAAGATTTTAGGGAAATGACCACATAAAAACTTTTGGAACATATTAATTAGCCTGAAAACCTTCAAACATTAAAAAATCGCCCATGTTCTTGTCAAAGACAGTGCAGAAAAGCAGGATGAAAGCAACAGACTGTGGGCTTCTTGAAAAGGTTTTCTTGAATGTAACTGGGAAGCAACTCTGTTGGGAAATACAGAGGGTGTGATATAAAATGACAAGCATGTAGCTTAGCCTGCATTTTCTTGAACGGTTGGCTGGATTAAAGAAAGTAGAGGTGCAGAATATACTGCAACTTTAACGTTATATCATGTATTAATATCTCTCCAAAACATTTTAAACAAAGCAAAGCAAAGCAAAGTAAAACAACAACAAAACAGGTGCCTTGCTAGTAAAATCATGAGGAGATGCAACTGGAACACATTTATTCTGATCAGTGAAGCTAACAGCAGCTGACTGGATGGAGGTTAAACTCAGGGTCACGTTACGTTAGTATCATTTTACTTCTCTCCTATGCTAGCGTCAATTTAACCAGTCAGGACACAGACACTAACACACACCCATACATACACACTTGCTTAGATGCTGTGTGTGTTAATCTAAGCTAAAAGCTAAATGGACACATAATGCCTCCACTGAGAGAATTATCGTTTTTAGAGAAATCCTGTTCTCCGGCCTAGACACACATACACACATACATACAAACAAACACACACTGACTGCACAAATATTCAAACTCACAAGCTCTTTATTAAATGCTCAAAGACCTAATGGCACTAGTTGAACATTAATGTAGCTTGGATTATAAGCATCAGTCTTCTTAACTCTCTTCATGGCTATGTCCAAATTCAGATCTATTACTCTGGAATGTTTATGTAGAAATAACCAAAGCTTTACGACTTCATGTCTGTCTCAAAAGCCATTTCATTGTTTACAAGAGTTTTTCAGTAGTAGCATAAGCTTTGACCCCAATGGCCTTTGGCTTCATTATGCTGTATATATTGTTAAAACTAGATATATTACATACATGATTAAAAGAGATACATATCTAGTTCTCCCTCACTGCCTGACATTAAATCAGACTAAACCTCTCCTGTTATAGTTCAACTACTTTCACCGAAATTATTTCTATTTGCTAAATTTCACTATAATAAGACGTAATAGACATAAGAAGTTTTTTTTCTGCGCTTACATCAAAGTCAAATGTTTACGTACACTGAGATTACTATGCCTTTAAAAGGGACATAGTACGCTTTTCAATCCTTCCTTTTCACATTAAAATCCTTTAGTTGTGGTCTATATAAAGTGGAACTGCAATGCTTTGGTCTGAATTCCCCGTTAATTTACCCCCAAATTCCCCCCTTTTACCCCTGTTCTAAGGTCTGTCTGAAAGCAACTCGTTTTGCCGCTGACTTTATAAATCTAAAGGAGGTACTTCAATGTCACAGAGTGTTCCACTCCACACCGTCCGGTCATTTTTGTAGTGTGATGGGGATGGTGTAATGTACAACCGAACACTGACTTATCCACTTGTAGCTTGACTACAAGATCAATCCGAGAAATCAAATTGAACGATTTGCAGAATTGGTGAAGCTGGAAGTCTATTAACCTAGTTTAGCAGCTCCACATCAAACACAGTGTTGGTATAGCTCAAAAAACGTGATAGAAAACAGGAAAGACTGAATGGCTTTTTTTTGTTTGTTTGTTTAAAGAGCGGATTTTGCATGATATGTCTCCTTTAAACAACCTGGTATAGCCCATAATGTCATGGCTTAACCAGCCTCTGTTAAAACATCTGGGGTTATATTTTAAGGCAACACCTTAAACTCAGCTTCCCTGTGTGACATCATAGAAAAATAAAAACAAATCAGCCAAGATATCAGGAGGATAACTCGAGATCTACACAAGTCTTATTATATCTTGGCTGCAATTTAAAGTCGCCTGAAAATATTAAAACAAACATCAAGCATCCATTTAAACAATTATTTGCAAGTATAAACAACACGAAAATGTCCAAGCATCACATCATTCTGCTGAATGATGTGATGCTTGGGTTACTGGTTACTGGAACCCAGAACCAGGTTACTGGTTCTGGGTTCCAGACATGAACATGTAAGAGAAAGTCTCTATGCACAGTGAAACAAGACCTGTATCAACACTGGCTGAAGAACCAATTTCTCCTAAAGAAACATATTTTGCAAAGATTAATATGACACTAGCTCTGCTGCTCAAATAAAAATCTTAACCTGCTTGCACGGGTGTGGTTAATCTTTTTGGCAGTAAGTGGGCGGATCCATCATATCCCTACACATGATTGGTTACAGTTCATGTCCTCTATGATCGGCTGTCCTTAGATTGTGATTGGGATGAAGTGAAAATACCCCTGGTACAGAAAAATGTTCCCTGTCAGTTTGAAGCTACATCTGACTTTGGCTTAATAAGAATGCTGCATGCCTTGTGATAGACTGCCAACCTGTCCAGGGTGAACCCCGCCTCTCGCCCATTGACAGCTGGAGATAGGCATCAGCAACCCTCGCGGCCCCACAAGGAATAGATGTGGTAGAATATGGATGAATGAAGACTGCTGCATTAATGTTTATTTTGCATTTTACAATTCTGGGTTGGGTAGCGTAATCAACATCAAAGCATCATATTCAAGAAGATCATATTTGAAGTATCACTGTCCTTTGAGAACCACGGATATCTACAAAACCAGGTTTTCCACTTAGTGATTACAGCTAGTATTTACACTGTGAGCTAGGTCTTCTAAATCAAAGTGTCTGACCTCACAAATGCACTTCTGGAAGAATGGTTATATATCTTCCTATAAAGACACTCTGAAACATTGTATAAAGCTTTTCTAGACAAGCTGATGATCTTGTAGCTGAAAAAAAAAAACAATGGACTTCATAATGCTCAAAGTTCATGAAGATTATGCACACTTATTTCATATTGGTCATCTACCACACTGCCGTTATAACGCTAGAAACTACATGGCAATCAAAAAACTTTCACAAATGCTAGTCAGCTTTCTGCTCAGTTGGACCCATGTCATTCCGCTGCTTTGTTCATGGCTTTACCTTATTGTCGACGGCAGATCATTCTGGGTTTGAACTACCAGGGTGCCGGTCTGCTATAAGTCCCCAAGATACTTTCTCTTGGAAAATGTTTCTCCTGACTTCCTTCAGACTGATTACATTTAAATGTAATTCTTGATTACAATAATCATTAGCTGTCATTATTTTTTTTCTAAACAATAGTTGGTTGTATTGTCGGTTATAGTGTTGATTCTAAATAAATCCTAGCTTCCGAAAAAATTCAAATATTTACTAATTATTTTTTTCAAGAAATATAGATTATTCCTTGAAAGGTAAATAATTCATCCTTCAGACTGATTTTCATAGATGATGAGACTGAATGGTTTGGGAATGTTAAATATGCTGTCATGAGTCCCAGAAAATGTTGTGCTTTGGACAGATTCTTTATGTTCCTGGGCTTTCTTAGTTTTTTCATCCTTTAGTGTGTGCTCATTCTTTATCTAGAGATTTAGTTAGTTAATTCTGTTAGTTCTTGTATCTTCTTTCTGTTAGATTTCTGCGTTTCACCCTGTCTGCCCTGTCTATCATTTCTCCCTCAGCTCTCTACCTTCATTGCTCTCACCCGTGTCCCTTACTCACCTGATTAACTCCGCCTGCTCCTCATGCTTTCTCTCGCCCTCTCCTCCCAATATTTAAGCAGATTGATATCATGTTCACATCGCCTGGTTCCTCCTGTTTTGCTACCTCTGTTTTGTTTCCCTGCATGTGCTCTGTGTCCTGCCTTCTCTGTGCTCAGTTTCCTTCATTTTTGGATCTTCATTAAATATATATTTTTTTGTCCATCGACGCTCTGCATTTGGGTTCTCCTTCTACAACCCTCTGACTTATACTGTTATTAAATGCAACTTGGTATTGCTGCAGTGGTGTGCATGGATCTCTTGCGCCGAATAAGTGGTAAAATTCAATCACAATGATTAACATAGGCTTAACTGCTGGAGTTGTGAGACCATAAATAAAAGAATGTGGTTGAAATGATGAAAATCTCTGAGTTATCACAGTAAAGGAGGGGAGGGGGTTAGTGGGCAGGGGTGTCATGTAAGAAAAGAGAACTTATAGGCACAATAAATGCCATGATATGTTTCACATTAAATTCTGTTGAAATAAAAGTTGTAAATGTAACATTGTAATTTGTCATAACTGAACATCATAACATCTTAGCATAGATATTAAACAGGCCATCAATGACTGGCTTAACAGGGTGGGTTGATTCTCAATTAACTGGAGGATAAAAACATAAAAGGATTGTCTTGTTGTGATAAACTCTCCCGGTCTTCACTTTGTTTACCTCCATGCTGGTGCGATTGCACTGGTGAGTGTCGGCAAACCAGCTGTCACCTGTTGCACACTGATCCAGGTCGATGTCCTGAATGTTGACATCCACACGTACAACACCTCTAAAACACCAGACATGGACAATGATATGAGCATGGGTTCGTCACATTTCTGATTAAAGATAAAAAGCGCTGCTTCAAAACTGTCAATTCTTTACACTTTTTTTTTAAATCTTTAAGAGGATCCTTTTTTTTTAAATTAAAATTTTATTCAAATGTGTTAATCCAATCATGCCCATTAAGCTTTTCTCCACACAGTAAAGTCTAAGCCCCCAAGAAACAACCTGAAAAGAAGAAATACAAATATTGCATCTTGGTGTTCTCTATTTTCATGATGTAAAAAAAAAATCTAGACTGTAATAGATCATTTCAGAATGTTTCCCGTCTTGAGTGACATTTATCCAATTCAGTTTGAAATATAGACAAATCTGGGAGAAATGTTAAAGAGGACTGCAATAAGCTGGTTGCATAAGAATACACACCCTGAAGCTAAGACTTTGCTGAAGAACTTTTTGAGTCAACTGCTGCCTTTAGTCTTCTTTAGTAAGTCTATTAGTATCACACATCTCATCTTGGTAATATTTACCAACTCTCACTCACTCAGATTGTGAGGTTGTGATCTCATGTCCACAGCCCTGTTCAGGTGAGCCGACAGAATTTCAATGAGATTTTGTTTTAGATTCTGTCTAGAACATTAAGTTTCAGCTCATGAAGTCCTTCTTTTATTGACTTGTATTTATGCTTGAACTCACTTTGATGCTGATGTTTCCCTCTTTATCTTTCTAGCAGACACCAGAGGGTTTTATGAAGACCAAGGAGCTTTCCAAACAAGCCAGGGACAAAGGTGCTGAGAAGGACAAATCAGGGTGGGTTTATAAAAAATATCCAATATATTTGACGTTCCCTGGAGCACCATCACATCCATCATTGTCAAATGGAAAGCACCTGGTCCCAAAAGACAGCTGCCCACCAGAACTCACAGACCAGGCCAGGAGGGCATTAATAAAAGAGGCAGCACAGCAACTCACAGCAGAGACTGGAGGATCTGTCCATAGAAGCACATAAGTCCATTAAGCATTTTTGTCTAAGTCAAAGTCAGACCTTAAAGCAATTGAGAATCTGTGACTAGACTTGAAGATCGGCGGTCACAAGTGTAAACCATCCAATATAAAAGAGCTAGAGCAGTTTAGCCACGACGAAAGGGCAGAAATGCAGAGGTAAGATGTGATGAGCTCATATGGTGGGGGTGGACAGTTATGCACACAGAAGCTTTCCGCTATTAAAAAAATCTTCAAATTTGAATGCATGTTCTGCAAATATCTATCTATCTATCTATCTATCTATCTATCTATCTATCTATCTATCTATCTATCTATCTATCTATCTATCTATCTATCTATCTATCTATCTATCTATCTATCTATCTAGATATTGATATAGATATAGATATAGTTGATCCAGAATGCTGCTGCACGCGTCCTCACTAAGACTAAGAAAGTAGAGCACATCATCCCAGTTCTAAAGTCCTTACACTGGCTCCCTGTGTCTCAGAGAATAGACTTTAGAATAGACGTGTTATCAGTGTATCAACCCTCCAGACCACTCAGGTCTTCTGGATCACGTCTACTCTGCATACCCAGACCCAGAACCAAACAGAGAAGCAGCATTTAGTCTTTATGCTCGACTTCTCTGGAACAAACTCCCAGAGGACTGTAAAAGTGCAGAAACCCTGACTTCTTGTTTCCTTTAAATGTTGCCTGCAGCTAGTATTCCACTGCAATGTGCTGTCATTTGTAATGTTTTCTTGTCTTATGATCTGTTCATGTACAGCACTTTTAATTGTCTTGTTACTGAAATGTGCTTTACAAATAAATATACTACTTTTGCCTTCAGAACGCTCTGCATTTTTGTGCCATTGATTTAACAAGGTGTTGGAATCACTCCTCAGTTGGTCCGTACTGCAGGATAGCATCACACAGTGGCTACAGATTTGTCAGCTGCACATCCATGATGGTAATCTCCCCTTACACCACACCACAAAGGTGCTCTATTTGATTGAGCTCTTGTGACTGTGAAGGCTTTTTTTTTCTGACCATTTTTTCAGGTCATTCTCTGTAAACCATGCTACGGTCAAAGTGGCTTAAATGCACTTTCTTCTTTATTGTGATATCCACTTCTAACCTCAGCAAGTTATCCTCACCCTAAGAATGTGCCTAAATCCATGGGGTTACTCCCATTTAATGGGTTTATTCACTGTTTGTTTTAACAAGATATGGAACAGGTGTATCTTATAAAGTAGCCATTTCACATGAGGAAACATTTTTGGAAATGATTTATCATAGTCTAATTTTTTACATCACAAAACACCTGCCATTTCACTAGGGGTGTGGATGCCATTGAGATTGACTTTATTTAGAATGCATCATATTGAGAGTGAGCCGGTACTGACCTGAACTCTGGTGTCAAGTCTGGCTTGAGGCCATAGAAGGAGGTAGACAGGGTGAGCACCCACCCAGGTTCAAAGTATCCATCCTTACAGTCCAGAAATGGAGCATTGGCATAGTGTACCCCAGTACGATTGGTCACATAGCTGTCACCCTGTCCCCACTTTGGTGTATCTAAGGTGCTGAGGTCATTGAGGAGAACCCGCTTGGACAGGGCTGCTGTTGGCTGGCCTGACTCTGGAAATTTCAGTCTTCTAAACCAGCTTTCATCAGGGGCAGGAGCTGGGGGGTGGAGGCTGTCCCAGGCTTTGGATAAGTCCTGTAGGAAGATGGCCTGTTGTTTGCCTGTTGGGTTGCGGGTTGCACAAAGAACCAGCTGTGGCACTGGGGCAGTGGGGTCAGCATCAAAGGTCAGCAGAGCCCGCTGAATAAGCAAGTCTGACTCCAAAAGGGAGCGGACAAGGGCATGGTACCACTCCATATCTTCATCCACTGTACTCTCCCGAAGGTCACTGGCCTGGAACACCATGTTGAGAAAGTTGGCAGTATTAGCCAGTGCATCCAGAGCTGGTTGGAGGGGGACATTGAAGTTTCTTGGCAGAGATCCCGTCTGCCCCTTGGTGCTATAAGCTCGTGAGCAACGAGCCATATTCATAGTGGAGGGGTCTCCAGTGTACAGAAAGGTCTCTGCTGGTGACCAGTCATCTTCAGCCTCTGTGGGAGTCTCTGAAGGTATCTCACCAAACTCAGGAAGCTCGGTGGGGAATGCTTCAGAGCTTCCTGTAGCGTTCGTTAAAAAATCTGTGCTATTGGCCATCTCCCTGGATGACACGGTTGGGAATTCTGGAGTCACCTGTGATCTTATCAGGGGTGTGAGCAAAAGAAGAAGCCAGATATTCATTCTGACTCACTCTATGAGGAGAAAAGGACCAAATAAGGTGTCAACAACTAGCAACCTGTGATCTTTTTAAAATATCTTTAAGTAAAGGGAGTTGGACTTGTGGCTGAGGATTCATGCTCACTTCATGGGTGTCTTGAAGGCTGCAGAATCTGAAACACCCTTGTTACCACTCACTGCAAACAACTCCATGTGTGTGAAGGTCCCACACACCTGTACCAGGTTTCACTCATCCCCTCTGGAAAGGATTTGTAAGCCAGCAGTACTCGGTAGTTGTGACGGCAGAAATAGGTGCCCGATTAGGGGAGGAACAGCCCAATTTCTTCATAGTCTTCCTGGTATCTCCAGCCTCTGGTTTTTGATTCATAGTTGCTGAAAAAACACAAATGCTGTCCGTTCAGAAAGGAGAACAACAAAAACGGAGATGGCTCATAGGCAGGGAGTGGCTCCTGTGTCGGTAAGAGGCTTGGCAAACATGAAAGCCACATGTCAATCTAAAAGATGAAAAGAGAGAGCAGATTCCCTTTAATTTTCCCGTCTCCTCTCTTCTTCTTCCGTCTCCCGCTCAACTGATGCTCTAAAACGCTTCCAGCTCAACTGGCAAAAACTTGAAATGCTCATTCAACCCCTCCCCAACTTCCCCCACTCTCATATCTCCCTCCTCCTCTCCTCTCACTCACCCCTCCTCCATATTGACGGGACTGCTTACCAGTGCTGAAAGGTGATGAGAGTGGCCCATCTGCTGTGTGTGCGCGGCTTCAGAGAGGAGAGGATGATTCGGTTGGTCAGAGATGAGTGTCGGGCTAAGCTGTGCTGCATTTGGGTATCCATCAAGAATCACCCTGCTGGATAGATGGATGGATGGATGGATTAACCCCTCCTACAGGAGAGTGGATGGGGATGAGGATAGGCTTTTACTGCTTTGTGTTCTCTCTCAGACACATGTGGGCTAAAGCAGATAAAATGTGGAGTGTTTAGAAATTTTATGAATGCAATGGTAGAAAGAAAACAGGAGCATTTAAATGTTAGTCTCTTCCAGTTTGTGTGTTCATCTAAAGGTGTGCACAACAGTACACGTGCATTTGTCCAGGTGTGACAGAAAGGATAGGGATTAAATAGAGACAGATTAGAAGGCAGAAAGACCTTTATGTTTGTGACGATGGCACCCAGCTTCTGAGAATAAGAGTACAAATAACTATGTGTGGTTTGTTTCTTAGGAGTAAAATATAAGACTGTTATATGCACACAATCAGACGCACCATGGTTGGTTTGCACTAGGACCCAAATGCAGACGGAACAAGAGTTGGAGATATAGTCTCCAAGCAAACATATTTAACAATAAAAACCTACAGCTTGGCAAGAGAAGCTATGGAGATGGAAGAATCCAGCAGGGAACAGTAAGAAGTCAAGAGCTTAAATACTGAGGAAGATGTCAAAGAAACCTGACGAGCTAGTCAGAGGAAAGGAGGGGCAGCTGAGGCTGAGGGAAAGGCAGTGAAGCTGAGAGAAGGAGACTAATTCATTGAGTGCAGCAGAACACCTGACATAAACCTTTGATGAATTAGATGTTCATCAATTTATTAAGTACATTAAGTGCTAATGCCCTAGTCATCAAACTTTTTAGTTTGTGGTTTAAGCATTGTACCTTGTTGTTAGATGCTGGATTGTATGTCTTTGCTCCTTAGTAAAAATTATTAGCTTTATTAAAAATGAATGATTCCTGATTATTATTCATGTTTGTTGATTTTTTTTAAATTATTTAATTTAATTGTAAGTTTTAGTGTCAATTTTGAATAAATATCAAATGCTGAGACAAAGACAGGTATCTCATAACTCATAACTCTTTGCATGTGATGGAAATCCCAATCTGGAAACATAAAGAATTCATCGTTCAGATTGATTAAAGGTATAAGAGTGATGGATATTTAACATTTTTTTCAACTACTTGGCTTAGCTTAATACGGCTGCAAGGAATTTCAAATAAAAAATCGGGGCATAATGGATTGGACAAATTACACTGAATTTGAGGCAATTATAGATTACATTGAATACTTATTTTTAAAAGGAGTAAGCTTTTGTCATACGCATTACAATAAAGATAATTCTTCATGTTTTTTAACAGCGTAACTCAAAGTAAACACATTCAAAATAAGGTCAGGAGAAGACCCAGGCGACCACTGAGGAGCCTCACTTGTTGGCCATAGCTATAGTTAATTAATTTATCTGAATCTTTGTTTTTTTTAAATCTCTCCCAAGAAGAGTCCTGGAAGAGACACAGGGGCACAGAATCACAGATCCTCCACTGTACCTAGCAGTAGCCATGAGGTGCTTTTCCTCTTTCTCAAGCAAACCAAACAAAGGTTTTTGTCAACAGAAAGCTGAGTGTTAGTCTCGTCTGACCAAAGCACACAGTTCCACTTTAATCCCACTAGTTCAGTAAATTCCACATATCTAAATTTGTGATGGTACAACAGAAAAGGCTTTTTTCCAGCAGGTCTCCCAAACAGCTAGTTGGCTTCTAGTTGGCATTTAATTATGGTTTTAAAGACAGGCTAAATCCACATATTCTTAGCCATAACCCTATGTATCTAGGTAGTGGAACAGTCTTAATGTTTCTGTGTAAATGGAAATTATAGGGTTTGTGGGTTGAGTGATATGCTTACAAATGCACTTTTACAAAACAGATTTAAGCAGAGTTGTGTATGTGTGCACAGAATAAATGAGAACCAATGATTTATAAGCTTGCTGAAGGACTTTCAAATTTTTAGTACAATATTTAACCTATACTTAAATTAAGTGCTGTATGGTGGTATTTTTACTAGTGCTGTAACATTGCAGAAAGAAGGTCCTGGGTTTGAATCATGGACTGGGGTCTTTCTGCATGGAGTTTGTAAGTTCCCCCTTTGCATGCGTGCGTTCTCCACAATCCAACAACCAGACTGTGGTGTTGCTCTGTAATGGACTGGCAAACTTTCCAGGGCAAACCCCACCTGGCTCTTACCCAATATATTTCAATCTGAAAAACTCACACGGATAGAAAAGGCAATTAGAAGAATTTTATTGATACAATACTTTAAGACTTTGGTGGTCAGACCTGGGCAGGAAACATTCACGCTGAATTATACTTCAATATGCATAAGCAGGTGTATGAAAGTAGGGATGTTTCCCCCCAGGTCTGAAACTGGTGGTGGAGTGGAGATAAACAAAGTTTGTTCAGTCCATATGGTGAACTGTTTGAGCTAGATGTCCAACTTGATAAACACAGGTTTGCATGAACTGTCCATGATGAGCAAGCATGCAGCGACTGTGGAGAGGAAAAACTCCCCTTTGGGAAGAAACCTCTGGCAAAACCAGGCTCAACATGGCGGTCTTCTGCCGGACCATATTAAGGAGTGACTGGGAATTCCATAAGAGTCTGGGAGGAATTACACTCTGATAGGGACGAGGTTGAAGGAGGACCGTAGGAAAGCCAGGTGGAAGCTTGCTACGATGGTGGAGAAGGGGATGGAGGTGGGTTGAAGCCGGTCATCAGAGTCCAAACGAGACACGGTGCAGTCACCGCTTGCTCGCTGAGCAGAAGGCAGAGACGTGGATGTGGAGTTCTTTTAAGATGAACCCAGGATGCTGATTGGCTTTGAGGAGAACCAGTTCAAAGGTGTTAGGCTTGCGACGAAGGCAGATGAGTCTCTGATTGGATGGGAGGTAGGCAATAGAGTTTCTTCAGACTGAAATCCCGCTTAAGCTCCACTTTAATAGGAAAACTTAAATGGTCTTAAACTGGTTTCTCTCAAACAGCATTCAAGTGGATAATATATTTCCTCTCCAATAGAGTTCAGCAAGTATATTTTAATAAAAGTTGATCTAGTACTAAAGTGACATCATGCCGTCTACCTCAAGGAAGTTGTATGGGACCACATTTATTTTTTATATCCATAAATCATTTTCCATCGTTGATTAATAAGGCCAGTAAAGTCATGTGTGCTGATGATGCTACTCTCATCACCATCAATTTCTGATCTGGGTAGTACTCTACAGGAGGAGTTACATCTGGCAATAAAGTGGGTGAAATTAAACAAATTAGTGCTAAACACATCTAAAACCAAATGTATTGTATTTAATAAACGGAATGTTCTACTAGGTACCAATGATCTCCCCCTGTCCCTGGAGGGAGCGATGGTGGAGCAGGTCTCAGAGGTTAAGCTTTTGGGCATTAGATTGGATCAGATGTTATCTTGGGCAGACAAAACTAATCATATTGTTAGCACAGAAGCATTTATGGAAAATTCTAATTGCTTAGAACAGTGCTGCTAGAATTGTACTTCAATTTGCTTTTATTTCCCCCCCCCCATGGTCTTTAATGCAGTTTATGTTTCCATTCAACAAACAAACAGTGTCTTCCATACTAGACAGAGCAGAAAAAATACTAAACTTACATGAGAAAATAATATACAGCATGATATCAGAGCTGGTGAATCAGTCTTATAGTACACAAATGCTGTTTAAGTCCACAGTGGACTTTTTAATAGGGTGGAGGAAGGTCTCTCCCAATACAGTCCAAAAATGGTCAGCATACTGTGTTAAAGTGTTCTACACTGTGATGTATGACAGTAAGATATTCTAGAGTGATTAGTTAAAAAACTATTTTGCACAAACCACAGACAGAAGGAGCCTGATCACTGATCCACTGCAAAATAATATTTTTCCTAGCTGCAAACGTTGAAATATTGTACAATCATTTGTTGACTTCTGTTTTCAGACAGGCACTTGGCAGACCTAAAAATCAGGGACATGGGGTCCATTCCTATATTAATATGAAAAATTCTCTCCAATTCACTTATAATTTCAGCCCAATATATTTGCCTGCTTTATCCCCATATTCATAAAACCTTTGTTTGGTATATTTTATTTTCTTGTCTGCATCTCTGGTGAGATGCAGACACCAGCGTAAGCTTTGCATGTTTCCCATAAAACAGAGACATTGCTGGCCGATGGAGTATAGATTTAAAAAAAAAATGCTTTAAGTTCACCAGAAGAGTTGGAAGTAAATACCTCATCTTTAAGAATAATGGTAGTGAGTCTCCAGTGGCGAGACTGAGGTAACGCTGTTTTGTGATTAAAGTATATAATTACTCTTGCCTGGTCAGAAATAATTATACTGGTTAGGACGTGTGATTAAACTGAATATGAGTCAGTTCTTGGTAGAAAAAAAGAATCAATCCTGGTTTGACACTTATGTGGGGCCGATAAAAATGTACAGGTGGATGCACCTCCAAGTGTCTACAAGCCCAAACCGCTCACACAGAGCATGGAGCATGTTGGCCTGAGGAGAGGGGGTACGTCACTGTGCGGAAATTTGTCAGTAAGCGGATTTAATAGTTAAACCGCCAACAGTAACAGTGGAGTTAGAAAGGTGACTGGGTGGGCAGCTGGACTTGATTTAGTGATGTGTCTTTGTGGTGGTTCCTGAACTTTTGCCATCAGAATTGATTTCAAATTGAGACATTCATACTGACCTGCTTGGTCCTGTAATTTTACTTAACCGAGAGGTGCTGGACTAAACTATTGAATAAGTGAATTCACTGTTAAGTAAAGATACAGCTTTGGTCATTAGGGTAGCTGCATAAGGAGATCTGGTTCAGTCACCTGAATAGTTTGAATAGAATGGTTTAGGTCAGAGTTTGGGGAAATGAGTGAGGAAGAAAAGGACCTGTTCAAGAGCAGAAAAGTAACAGCAAAGCAATCGAAACAAATTCGTGTTGAACTCTGTGTTACATCACATCAGTGCTGAGCAGGTTCTTAGTTTGATTACTCCACATAAAGCTCAGATATGAGCAAACACTGCCACGTCCGTTTGGCTTACATGTAAACACACACACATCCTCAAGCCTTTCTATGGCCTAACCCTGACCCTAGCCCTAGCCCTTACCAGTACATACTTAACCCTAACCTAAGCCTAACTCACACCTTAGAACTAAACCTAACCCTAGCCTAAAGAGGTGAGGACCAAAAACATGTCCTCACTTTACATCAAATTCCTCACTTTACTAATAAAATACACACACACACACACACACACACACACACACACACACACACACACACACACACACACACACACACACACACACACACATACACACACACACAAACACTGTGGATTAATGGCCCCTCATCTACTTTCCCATCATGCACTCTGTCTTAGTGACTCACTAATTAGAGCTAAATGGACTACATCGCCATCTGCCTGTCACTCAGCATTAATGCAGGTCTGCAGCTGCTACTGTGCAGGTGCAGTACATGTCATAAAAGTAGAATATCATGAAAAGGTTCAGCATTATTTGTTACTCATTTTAGAAAGTGAGACTGATTTATCATATAGATTCATTGCACACAGTGAAATATTTCAAGTGTTTATGTCTTGTAATTTTAATGATTATGGTTTATAGATAATGTAACTCTCCGTGTCTCAGAACATTAGATTATTACACAAGATCATGCTGGAGCAACTGGTCGGGAAGTCCCACAGAGGGCATGCTCTCTGTGAAGCTGGGAGGTCTGATAACACTGACTTGTCTCTAAGCTTGTCAGATAGAAAAACAGTCTCTTTCTTTCTGAAATCCATATCATGTCAGGAAGAACAACTAAACAAGTAGCCTAGAAATACCGGATGTCTTTTGTAGTGGGTTGGAGTTCTAAATCCATTTCATCTATGCGAGAGGCAGGATGGTTTAAAAATCCTTCAGTTCCCTTCAGATCCCATCAATACAGGAGCACCATAGTTATTCCCTGTAAACATGAAGCTTAAAGGAATGTGTCCATAGCCACCAAAGATATTCTGTTGTAAAAAGACAATATACTGGAGGCGACACAGTGCATGACCTAGGAAGGAAAAATGTACTGCACTGACTCTCAACCAGCGGCCAGGATTTCAGCATAACTCTTTACATCTCTGTCTCTCCCTCTCAGAGGAGTTTGGCCAATTAACTTTATAACTGTACTGGTTTGCTCTGAGGGATGAGATGAGGCAACAGGCGTGTGTCCAGCCGTGGCATACCAAGAAATAGCTTTCTGGCCAGGCCAAATAAGAAATGGGTGCTTTAAAGTTCACTCGCATTGCCTTTTGGTGCCGATGTATGGCAGCCTCGCTTCTGTCAGTCTGCCCCAGGGCAGCTATGGCTACTAACATAGCTCACCACCGTGAAGGTGTGAATGGGTCAATGACTGACTAGAGTAAAGCACTTTGGGGTCATCAGACTTAATAAAGTGCTGTACAAGTACCATGATGTATAGCCCTGAAAGACATTCAGGGAGGGAGTGTTTAACCTAAGACATAGAAGCTGTCTAAGCAAAACTTCAGAAAACCTTAAAAATGAAAATATCAATGTAACTACGTATTTCTATTTGAAACACCAGCCCCTCTCCATGGAAGTGGGTATGAAACATGGATGGGTGGGTGTATTCTTCTTCTTTCGGCTTCAGGGGTTGCCACAGTGAGTTGTCTGTCTCCAGCTAACCCTATCTTCTTCTCTCACACCAGCTCACTTCACTCCATTCATAAATCTCTTTGGTCTTCATCCAGGCTTCCTGCCTGCACTTCCAGCCTCAACATCCTGTGACCTTCTCTGTACCTCAACACGCCACCTGTGGGGCATAACACACATGGAACATCACACCTTCAAACTCATCTTCAGACTCATTATCCTGACACGCTTTTCACCTTTAGAACATTCCTGACAAACTTGTCATTCAGGATGAATCTTACACCATTTCTCTTTCCATCTACATAATGTTAGAAAAGCTTGAACCCTGCTCCTAACCTTCTGAAGATGAAGATCTTAAAAGGGTTATTGTTTGCAGCTGAAGTTCTTGAGGCTGCAGACACTGGGGTCACTGTTTCACAGAAAATATGGTGTCCTTGCATAGTTATGTTTTTTTTTTTTATTTTTTTTATTTTATTTAAATACCTATATGGTTACTGATAATGACTGATGGTTAGGAAGATGAGGACAAAGGGAGCGCAGAGGACAAAGTGTTGGGAAAAGGCCAAATGTTGTGTGGCTTTCAGGAGAACTTTAGATGACCTGGGTGGCCAGGTGGTGCCTGCCCATGACTGGACAACTAGACCTAACGCCATCAGGGAGACAGGTAGGACAGTACGACAAGGAGACTTGGTGCTGGAATGAGGAAGCACAGGTGTGTGTTTGGAAAAAGAGATCAGCTAAGAAGAAGAGGGGCACTGTGAGGACAGAAGAAAATCACACACAGGGCATACAGTGACTTGTGTGACAAGGCTGTTGGTCCTGATGATATACCTCTGAAGGAATGGAAGTGTCTAGGAGAGACGGCAGCAGAGGTTTTGACTAGGCTGTTCGATGAGATCTAGAGAGCGAGAAGAAGCTTAAGGAATGGAGGAGAAGTGTGCTGATACAAATTAAAAAAAACAAGAGAGCTGTGCAGAGTGGTGGCAACCACAGAGGAATAGAATTAATGAGTCATCCAATGAAGTTATGGGAAACAGTAGAGAAAGCTAGACTGAGGTCAGAAGTGAGCATCTGTGAGCAGCAGTATGGTTTCAGGCTAATAAAAAGTTCTACAGATGCAGTATTTGCTTTGAGGATGCTGATTGAGAAGTACAGAGAGGGTCAGAAGGAGCTGCATTATGTTTTGTAGATCTAGAGAAAGCATATGACAGGGTGCTGAGAGATGAGCTGTATGATGAAGTCTGAGGTAGCATAGAATAGAATAGAATAGAAATACCTTTATTGTCCCACATTTTAGGTGTGACACTGACAAAAACATGTAGACAGGATACACCAGCGTTACACACTGGAATAAGTATTATCATTACAAAAATAATTTAAAGTTAAGTTCTAAAGCAGCAAAGAGTTACCTTATTAGAAAAGGGGAAAAAAGAAAATATCACACAATTATTAATTATAATATGGCATCTTAAGGTGAAACTGCATATATTACATAAAATAATGCAATATTAGAGTTAATTAGAGGAAATACAGCGGCCGATTAGCAGAAACTTTTTATAAAACTATATAATAGGCATGATTGTACAAGTCAATACCACAGAGAAGCTAAAGTGTGTGCAAATGGACATCAGTATCTAAGAGACAGTGTAAATGATTCTTGGTAAGATCAAGAATCTGTTCAAACATTAGCATGTTGTAAACACTTTTTCAGGCTGTGGAGAACAGCAGACATTATAGAGTCTAACAGCAGCCACAGCGGAAGCGCTCCTTTGAGCATCTATGATGCAGCAGTCTGTCACTGAAAGAGCTCTCCAGCTCTGCAGCAGCTCCAGGCATGAGCTGGATGACACTGTTTATCAATAATTGTCATGGTTGTCACAGTTCTTGGTTTTGGTATTTAGTGTGATACCTGATATCTTGTTTTCCTCAGTACACTTAGATCGTTTTTCTGCTTCCTTTGTTGCTCTCTCTCTCGCCCCCTGTTGTCACTAGCTCTCTCTCCTCAGTTTTCCCTCCAGCTCCTTCTCCACACCTGTGATCAGTTAGTAAATCAAGCCCTTCCATTGTTCCAGCTCCTGTCCTCCCAGTATTTAAGCTCCTCTGATTTTTCCACTTGCTGCTGGTTTCTACTGCTGTTTCCTGTCACATTGTCTGATTGCGTCTTTACTCTGGTGCATGTGCATCCCCAGAGTTTGTAAATTTTTGGGAGATTTTCATTAAACTCGCTTATAACGGCTCCCTGCCTTGGTCTCTCTGCATTTTGGGTCCTACCACAACCCTGACCACAGCATGACAATTATGTTTTATTTCTTACAGTCCTTTTGTCTCCCACCACCTGCACTGGGTCCAAGGAACATCCAGGACAGAGCTGGTCCTCCTGATTAACGTATCCAGTCGCTTGCTCTCAGCTACAGATGACCTCCTACTCCAACAAACCCCACCATAGAAGATGGCTGATGCCACCACAGAGTCAAAGAAGGTCTTCAGAAGTGCCCCCTGCACTCTACAGACCTCAGTCTCCTCAGCAGGTAGAGTCTGCTCTGACCCTTCCTGCAAAGAGCATTGGTGTTTGGATTCCAATCCAGTTTATTGTTCAGGTACTTAGAAGAGTCCACTATCCCGACATCAGACAGTTTTCTGGATATTAACCAGTATCAATCCAAAAAAGGTTAAATAAAACAACTGTACTTTTAACAGTTTTTCGGATTGATCATGACCTGGATGACTGAGAGTCTTCACCAATTCATTGACCAGTATCGTTGAGGTGGGTCTGCTCCTGCGAAGGTCATTCACCAGCTCCTTTGTTTTTCCCTACATTTAACATGTGATGGGATGGCACCACACTGCAAAGTCTATGACCTATTAGAAACACACCCCTGTGTCCTCATATACTGTAGGCGACCAGTAAGGTAATCCAGAATCCACTGTGTCGGGTCACTCCTTACAGCTTCAGATTGTCCTTCAGAAGTTGGGGTTGGATGGTCTTGAAAGCGCTGGAAAAATCAAGGCAGGATTATTTATAAAGCACTTTTCAGTAACAAGATGGTTGAAAGAACACGATCCTCACAGTGCTTCCAGGTTTCTCCAGGTGGGTCAGAGCTTGATGTAGCAGAGAGATGAAGGCATCATCCACCCAATGCCAGGCAGGCAAACTGCAGTGGATCCAAAGGAGACCTCGCCGGGGCGAAGATGGTTGTGGACCAATCTCTCAAGGGTCTTCATCAGATGTGACGTTAATGCTACCGGCTTGTAGCTTTTGTGGTCCTTTGGGTGTTTAGACTGAGGCGCTGGTACCACACAGGAGGTCTTCCACAACCTGGTAGGGTCTCAGCCCAACAGCTAGCACCACTTCATCTTTACTGCACAGTGTCTCTTTGATTATAACATGGTCAGAGCTGCACCATCTATCATTTACAATCACAACAACCTTCTCTCTTACCACTGTCCTTCATCCGGTCAGCCCCGAGCAGATGGAAGCTGTTCATGTTAACATTGCTTTGGTATCTGGAATTAGCTCTTGGATAGGAAAAGCAGGTCTCTACCTTTTTTCTCCAGCTTCGTCGGCTTCTCTCCACTCGTTTCCCGCTACTCCTTATTTGATGGGGGATTGCTAGTGGTAGCAGTGCTATTACCAAGGGCTATTAGCAAAGCTGATCCCTGGTGAAAATAATAGCCACATGTTGTCCTCCCCGGGCCCTGAAAACACACGCATAAAACAAACGTATAGAACAAAATGAGCAGCAAAATTGACACTGTTAGTTCCATGTTGGGAGTCTAAAGGCAAAAAAGAAAAGGACCCACAAATGCTACTTGAAGTACATAAAGAAGATGAAAATTTCATAAAAATATGTAGAGAGAGCTGCCGACTCCTGCGGTGCTCCTACAAAAATAGAGAGTATGTAAAAGTGGTGCAGAAAATGTATGTGAGCTGTTAGACAGTAGTGACAGTGGTGAGGTGTACAGGTGTAGCAGAGGAGTTCAAGGTGGGACTGCATCAGGGTTCGCCTCTGAACAAATGGAGGAAAATCTAGAAAGTTTACCCTGGAGAGGAGAGGAATGAAAGTTAGCCGCAGCAAGAAATAATACGTGTGTGTGGATGAGAGGGATGGAGACGTGAGGTTACATGGTCAAAGTCACCTGGAGCTTAACCCACTCAAGACTGTGGAGATGACAGTGGGCTTCTAGAGAACTTCCCCCACACTGCCTCCCTCACTATCCTCAATAACACTGTCTGCTGTGGGTCACTACCGGTTCCTAGGAATCACCTTTCCTCAGGACCTGAGATCCTCACACATGGAGACTGGAAGAACTCTCAACAGAGACTGTACTTTGTACTGTAACTCAAGAAGTACAACTTTCCACGTGAGCTCCTGGTCCTCTTCTACCCTGCCATTATTCAGCCTGAATGTCCATCAGAGAAATCACTGTCTGGTTTGGCTCATCCATAAATGAGGAGAGATTCAACAACCAACTGGGTCTGCAGAGTGGATCATCAGGGCTGATCTTGCCTCCATCCAGGACTCGTACATGGCTAAGGTCAGAAAAAAGGTAACCAACATCTCTGCAGAGACCACACATCCTGCACACAAACTGTTTAGATATTTACTTTCAGCGATGTTTGCAAAAAACCAGCCACCACAAAGACAGTTTCTTTCCCCAGGCTGCCTTTCTGATGGGCACAATATACACCTTACAGCCGGATTGGTCAGCTACACTGCTGTTGAAACAAAATCAGTACATTCCACTTTCAGAACTTCTATTTATTTTCCCTACACAAAAAAGAAAAAACGTTTTTGTATTGTTTACTAAATATATGTATGTGGTGAGCTCTGTAACCAAAGTCAAATTGCTTGATTATGCACACAATTATGTCCAAATAAAGATTATTCTGATTCTAAATCCTTATCATGCGGCTACCGAGATTGTGTCTGCACTTTAGTCTTGGCCAAAACCTCACAAAACATGACAGTACAGAATGTTACATTTACAAACTGATTTACTTTGGATTATTTAAAGTGTATGTTGCCATTGTTACAATTCTTATAGATTATTGGCAGCACTGCTGCTAATATGCTATTAGCACACGAGTGACAGTAACTTTATTGGATGCCACAAATAAGTGACCATAAAATTACATTAAGAAAAATAATGAATGATAAAGAATCACAGCATTGTTACAGAGGACCCCAGAAGACCATCCATGTTAGCGGATTTTCTTTATTTTGTGGTCTTAGTCTGGTGTGAATGGTCTTAGACAACGTTTTACTCAAATTTAACTGAACCTGACTGCGTTATATTATGGGTTAAAATGGAGCTGCATAATTACAATTAAATCTAGGCCTGGCTCCTTAAGTTATGATTAAATTTAGTACAATTAACTGAAGTGAAATGAATGAAGTTGCTCAAACTGTTATAATTGGGGCTGTATTGTCTTAGATGTAAGTGTTGTGATTTTTCAGTAGGTAGGCAGACTTGAATTATCAGTCCAAGCGCTGATGCCATAAAAGTGATGTTTGTGCTGAGGACAGAGACAGAATTCAGCTGTGAAGCGGAAGCGGTGACTGTGAAAAAGAAGTTGCTCAGAGCACTTTATGGCTCTCATCATTGGTGCTGATGTGGAGGATGAGCGGAGCGGGTGGGGCCTGGCAGGGATCAGAGACAGGCTGCGCTCACTGGCCGCAGACTCCTCCAGCGTTTAGTTCTCCAGCTTAAAAACCAAACCGCATGTGTGACCCCGGGTCGGCCTGCTGCTGGACCAAAGCTGCAGTCATTTTCCAGGTCAGTCCCAGATGGATGCGGCGCTGTCCTAGAGGAGGAGGAGGAGGAGGAGGAGGATAAAAAGCCTGCAGGCATTTTCGCTCAGCCTCCAGCCCGGCTAGGCTACGAGAGGCAGGGGAGACATGACTCTTTCTTTATTATAAGGACGACATCTCCGCGGTTGGCAATGTGAAGAGCCTTGTGAGTTTCATTTCGTGATCCTGTCAAATAATTATGAACAACGCGCAAGATATGTCGCCCGATTTCGTGTTGATGCGCCTGGTGTCCGCAGCCGAGGATGACCGCTTGGACGCAGAAAACGGCAACGTGCCGCCGGGAGGAGTGGAGGTAGGGCTGGGGAAGGATGCCCTGGCTCACAGCGGCGTCAAATCGGCTTTGGACATCAGCCGAGATCCGACGGCGGGCCTGGAGCACCGCGGCAGCCTCCCGAACAAAGGCCAGCCGAACAGCGAGACCACGGCTGCACCAGACGGCCGGGGCACGGAGGGCCGGGCCCCGCCGTCTCCCGCACCGCAGCCGCGGAGCTCCATGGAGCCCCAGGGGTTTGACTTCGTCCCCAGCCCCGGCCTCCGACCGCAGCTGCTCGTCTTCTCCAATATAATGCGCAACGGAGAGGGGATTTTGGATTTAGACCGTCTGAACACACCGAGGGATGCGCTGGAACGGAGCCCGGACCCTGGCTGCTCCGGCTCAGCTGTTAATAACAACACCCTGAGTCCCGGAGACGTTGATCGGCACCAGGACCTGCTGGACCAGAGACCGTCCGCAGCGCAGCCTTCAGCCTCTCCATCCGCGGAGAGTCTGGGAGCCGCCGGGCTGTGCCACCACCGGCATCGATTCATCACCAGCCCCCACAACTGGCCCCTGTTGTCGGACACATCCAGACCTCTTCAGGTAGGTGACTCCTGCAGGGACCAGGAGGATGCCGTGTTTGAGCTGGCACGGCGGTTTGGTGGGCTAGGGGTTGGAGCGGTACCCAGGATGCTGTTTAAAGGAGCCGAGCTGCCGCACTGCTCCTGTCAGGGTGGACAAGGGTCTGCAGATGGACACCTAGAACCCAGGGATGACCCGACAGAGACCAGCGATGCTCTGTTGGTCCTGGAGGGACTGGGGAGTAGGGACATTGATGGCTTGGGTATGGAGGAGGGCCCAGAGGAGGAGCTGGATGATGAAAATGGACACAGTGAGTTTTTGCTGAGAAGAAAAAAGGAAATAATCCAGAAGATGTCCGGGACTTTCTCTATCAGCAGTTTCCAAGTGGAGCTGAGGACGCAGATGGAGGAGATGGGCGTGCCAGGAACCCAAGCAGTGGATACAGGTCCGCAAGGTTCCAGTCAGGTTTCAACCAAGGTATCGACACCTGTCCAGAACTCACAGTGGACCACTAGCCCAAACCCAAGCCAAGCTTCGACGCCCAGAAGAGCCAAGCGGTGCACCAGTGGCCCCCGGACCCCCACATATCGAGCTGCAGGTGGAGAGAAGACATTCAAAGTTCCAGGGAAGTCCAAAAAGAACTCTTTAAAGACCCGACTGAGTAAACTGTTCCGGACTAAAAGCTGCAGCGGTTCTACTCACATCCTGGACAAAAGGCCCTCTGTGTCTTATTCAGTATCCTCAGCCATGAGCCTGGTGGACATGGAAGGTGCATCTGGAGCCGAGACGGATGCTGACAGGTGGGAAATCTTTTACACAGCACATAAAGGAACCAGACTCTCTGTCCTTAATAAGAATAGAAACATAAATACATGGCCAAATATGCAGTGTTCTTTAGTTCAATAATATATTTTAGTTTTAGCTTTAAATACTACATAATTCAACATACAACATTTCAACTGTATTTTACAGCCCAGATTTGACAAGATTTGAGCCTGAACCATGGGAACAAACAAATATTTTTAGATATGCAGAAATCACTAGAGGTAGATTTAATAAACAATAATGTGCAGTCATCATCATTTAGTTATTTAAACTGTGCTTTCAAATGTCAGATGTTTAATGAAGTTTTAAGCAGAGTGTGAATTATATAAATGCTATGATGCCAAATCGGTTCTCTTGAATTGACTCCAATCTCAAAAAGGTTATAAACGCTTATGCAAACGCTACATATGAACCTTTAAAATGTTTTCCTGTTTGACTTTATCACAGCAGAATTTAAGGATTTTTTTAATACAGTGTGACATAAATAATCTTCCATGCACTCAGAGTGGAACATGTAAAACACCAGTTAAGTTAAGTGGTATAAAAAGCAAAAAGTATTAAGAGATATTTAATTTCATTTTTTTTATTGTGTTTTAAATTTCCACTTGGTTGTTAATCTGACTGAAAACACAGTCAATGTTTTACACAACATCTATTTTCTGAGAACATAATAATCTACGTCTGTACGAATGTCCACCCAATGCAAACATGATGACTGTTCATAAACCACTGTCAGACTTTTGAGATTGGAGATGTTTTTAGGGCTCTACTTCGGTCGTGGCCCTTTTCAGCTTCAGGCACCAGGACAAACAAAGCTGGATTCAAATTTCCAGGATTTACAATATTAACTGTTTATAATCTTCCAAATATCTTTAAAAATCCTGAGCTATACCATGAAGTGTCAGTGTATCAAGAATATTAGAACAAAATTTAAAATCCACATGTACACATATGAATCAACAAAAACTGCCTCATTTCCTAGCTACAGTCATATTCACTAATTTAGCGGCTCATTTATCAGAATTAAAGTACCTCTGAAAATAACTAAGCAAGTATTAAACATACTTATTATCAAGCCCACATTCCTCTATTAAAGTGTATTGTTTTATTAGTTTGACGTAATATTCTAATTTTCAATGTCATGTTTTCATTATATGCAAGCAAAAAAAATCATTATCGATAGAAATAAGGGCTTTAAAACTTCAGTCTGTGAGTAATTAAACTATATATTTATTTATCTTAGTTAATTGTGTTACTGAAACGAATTTACTTTTTGACAATATTCTTATTGACATGACTGCATATGGAGACTGTTTAAACATGCTATGCTCATGTTCTTCTTCTTCTGTCTGTGTTGATGCTTTCCCTGCAGCCACAGGGAGCCCCGGCTGACCAGGGCCCACAGTGCCTTCTCCCCTGCATCCCTCACTGCCTCCCTCTCTGCCTCCCTCTCCACCTTCACTGGTAAGGACCGCTTCATCTATGCCAATGTTTGGCTTTGCTAAAGAAAAGGAATTGCAATATGACAATGCCTATAATCCTTTATGAACCTGCTATTAATTACAGACCACAGCAGTTTTTTTGATATTGGCTACAAGGGCTGTTGGCCAGGGCCACAATAGAAGAAGGGGTGCAAAAGCTAAATATTAGGATAAATAACTGAGTTATTTGTTCTTTGTCCCAGAACACATTTTATTTTGGTTTTATGCATGCACAGGGATCCCACTGGCTTGACTTTACTTGCTGATAAGAATGCAGAAACCAGGCTCTGTTTGGTGTCAGTCACACTTAGCTCAAATCGAGCATGTTACCCTAAATCTGAACGCTACCTTTAACTAGAACTATGAAATCCGATGTCACCAGAGCACTAAAATAATGCAGCGAGAAAGGAAAACGGACACACAATAAACAAACATACAATATTTTAAGATCAATCTACTTGGTAATGATAAATTAAACATACCATATATCTAACCATGTGGGTCACCAACCTTTTTGAAACTGAGAGCTACTTCATTGGTACTGTGTCATACGAAGGGCTACCAGCACTGACCTTTTGAAGTTGAAGAGTCAGAGTTCACCAATCAACATATTTACAATGTTGTTGTTTTTTCTTTCTTTCTTTTTTTTTTTTTTTTTTTTTTAGATATTATCATTTTTAAATCTATATAAATGCAAGTGTGATTACAAAAGTAGAGCAACAGACTGATATAACATTTTAGATGCAGCTCACTGGAGGTATTTGCTAGTTATAAAACGGGCATGAGGGCACCCCATGTGGTCCTTGGGGGCTACCTGGTGCACGCAGGCGCCATGTTGGTGACCGCTCATATAGGACATACAGGTATAGAATATTGTGAAAACGTTTAATGTTAGAAACTAATGGTGCCCAATCATTATCAGCTAATTAACTGAAAACTCTTACAATGGTTTAGTGAGCCTCTAAATAATCTTTCAGTCTGGGTCAGTAGGAGACAGAATCACAGGGAAGACTGCTGACTGGACAGATGCCCAGAAGACAGTCAACACCCTTCACAAAGAGGATGAGCCAAAAAGCTACAGCTATATAAACCGGTTGCTCACAGACAAGCATTTCTGTAGAAAGTCAAGTGTGGTAGGAAAAGGTGCACCAGCAACAGGGAGAACCACAGCCTCGAGGATTGTCGAACAAAATCCGTTGAAGAATTTGGGGGAGCTTTACAATGAGTGGACTGAGGCTGGAGTCGGAGAATCAAGATCCACCGCTCAGTCCTGGTCCCACACCCTGGAGGAAGAGGGGAGAGGCACAGAATCCATGTTGCTTCAAGTCCAGATTGAAGCTTCCACAGTCAGTGATGGTTTGGGGTACCATGTCATCAGCTGGTTCTGGTCCACTGGGTTTTCTGAAGTCTACAGCCAAAGCAGCCTTCTACCAGGAAATTCTAGAGCACTTCATGCTTCCCTCTGCTGACAAGTTTCATGGAGATGCTGATATTATTTTCCAGCAGGACTTGGTGCCGACCCACACTGGCAAAAGTACCAAAAGCTGGTTCAGTGACCATGGCGTTACTCTGCTTGATTGGCCAGCCTACTCCCCTGAACTGAACCCAATAGAGAAGGCAGCTATCAGAGCAATCTGGGTCTCCAGAACACCTCAGCAGAACCACAGGCTGATCACCTCCATGCTATACAGCACCGATGCAGTAATTCATGCAAGAGGAGACCCAGCCAAGTATGAAATGCATAAATGACCATACTTTACAGAAGCCTGAGATTTCTGTTAGAAATATAGTTTTTATTGAGCTTGTTTAATATTCTCCTTTTCTGAGACACTGAATTTTGGTGTTTCGATATCTGCAAAATCATTGAAATTACAAGAAATAAGGGCTTGAAATATTTCACTCTATGGTTAATGAATCTAATATATGAGTTTCACTTTCTAAATATAAAGCCAATTTATTTTTTTTTACTTTTTCATGATATTCTAATTTTTTTAAATGTGCCTGTACATGGCAATTCTTGCAACCTTTAGCTGACCCGACCATTTCGCCACTGGAATTGGTGCGTAAGGATTTAGGACAGAGTGCTCATATGTAATAGAGATAAGGAGGCCTGCAGCTCAGCTGGCTAAACTTAACTTGCTGACTTCATAAAAATCATTTTGCTCTCCACTCGCCTCAGAACCAAACTGCTGCCCCACATTACATTACAGTCAAGAGTCAGCGGAGTGTTTCTGTGTATTAATCAAAGCATAAATAATGTATTTGTTATTCACAGGCTGTCTGTGTTTATGTACAGAACAGCATCTCACGTAACTCTTGCAGTCTCTGGATGGTGTCCTGGAAGCTGTGCCTTCTGGGAATCCTGTGGTACTCATGGGGAACACAATGCCCCCAGTCTGAACCTGTGCAGCGTTTTGTCATTGGATTTTTGTACTAAGCATGACATTCCATGACGGATCACCATGTATAAGAACAAGGTGATTCATATGTGTACTTGGTACCAGGCCACCTTGAGTCAAAGGAGTGGACTTTAAAAAGTGTACTTTAAAAAGGCACAACTGCAGATCAGTCATTTACCCCAACTGTTCCTGTTGGGCTTTTTTTTTCTTTTCTGGATGAAATTGGGCATCACATGAATCTACTAACTGCCCTCTTGACTTTCTTCCAAGTTGACCAGAGTTGATTTTAACACTTGACGCTGTTCTCGTGTCTTTTATCAACTCAATTTCATGAGCTTTTATAGCTGAGTTTAAACAGACCCCTCAACCCCTTTGTTTTATCAAATTTTACACCCATTTCACATTTGCCACACCCTTTCATTTTTATACTGATTATTTACAGATTTAGCTATGCTTGAAGCCAGGTTAAAGAAATATTTGCCTCTCCATCCCTAACTGCATCAGTGCTGTCAAACAGATTCAGAACTCGCTGGAGGGGCTATATATCCCTTTTGGCCAAGGCACAGCGTAGGATTCCTCATAAGGACTGGAGAATGCCACCATGGATAGGGACGTCTAGGCTTTACCCCTAGATGTGGAACCCTCTCAACCTAATCTCAGATAAACATAAAATAATCTGATGGATGAGGGATCCTTTATAACGACCATTCAGACTAAACTCTGAGGTTCCACTTGCAAAGGTACTATTACAGTAGTAGTTATATTGTGTAATGACACAGACAATGAATATGTAGTCTAGGTCCAGGTAGTTCCTAAGACCCAAACCATGAAATTCTTAACCCAGCTAGTAATGCACAACCTCTAAATAAACTACAGCGAGTGATGGCTGGTGACATTACATTTAATTAGTTCAGTGTTTACTGCACCTAGCGATTGATTTGAGTTTCCCCTTCTTATAGCCATCTCCAGCAGGCAGAATTTCACTGAGGTCAGCACAGTCTGGAGCATTTCATTTAGTCTGCTTGAATGTTCTCCAGTGGAGTGATTTGGGCTGATTCTCTCGGTGAGGTTTGCAATAATCTTCCTGCGTGGTGCTGCTTTAGGAGACCAGAGTGCACAAACACAGCTACTCCAATGTAACCCTGTCTCTGTCCGTCCTCATTTTCTGCCTTTCCTCCCATTTGTCATTTTGTTTCCCCAGGTGAAACAGTGTCTCTGGTGGATGTGGATATTTCTCTGCGAGGGACAAACACTCCTCACCCCCCAACTCCTCCACGCCGAAGTCTCAGTCTGCTAGGTACCCTTTTCTCCATGGGTCTGCTCTTATCCATGCAGTAGTTGTGCCAAATCAAATCAAAGCCACAACTAGGTTCATGGGGGGGGGGGGGGGGGGGGGGGTCTCTATTTAAACAGGAGGAAGCACAGCAATGAGGCAGTTTTTTTCTCTCTAGCTCTAATCCAACACACACCAGTTTTTACAATCTACTGTAATCTTTTTTTAGGAGATTTGAAAGGTCAGCGATGAACAACAGATATAATTTGAAATCTCTAATGCAGTGAGTGAATAGGCAGAGATACCAGAGACTTTACAGACTGTCTTTCAAGCTTTTGTCTGCTTGTTAAGGCTTATCGGTCTGATTTTTCTGCTGGGGTCTATCTGGGCCGATACTGATGTATGAACACATGCAGCTCTTGGTTTACACAGCCACATTGCTGTCTGCAGAACACTCTGCACACCTTTCATGTGTTTGCTAGCATAGATACTACATTACATCCAATCCAGCATGCGAATTATACATTCTTCCTGTTGCCTTTGAATACAGTTATGCATTTTCTTCAATATAGTAATCAGTCACTATCTCTCTGAATTCCCTACTTTTGGTCTCTAGCCCTTTGAGGGTGTTTTTGAAATACAATGCCTTATGAAATATCCATAACATTTTATTTTAGAGACAAGCATAGAATAGTGAATAATTGAGGCTAAGAAACAATTTTAATTTAAGAGATTTTTTTTTTGCAAATACAAATCTGAAATCCTTGTTTACTCTGATACCCCTAAATAAATCCTGTACCAACAACTGATGTCAGAGAGGTCCACTTCTGTGTAATCAAATCTCAGTATAAATGCAGCTGTTTTGTTTCTGGCCTCAGAGGTTTGTTAAAGAACATCAGAGGACAAACCACAGCAGGGAAGACCAAGAAACAAGGCAGGGAGGTCAGGAAGAAAGTTGTGGAGAAGTTTGAAACAGGGTGTAATGAACCATACTGTGGACCCAACATTTCAAGAATTTTAACAGGGAACTGGGGGAGTCATGAAACCTCTGCAGGACTTATCAGGAACCTCTGTAAATGGAGAGGATGGGATAGTGGCTGCAAAACGATCCAGAACTGAGGAGAGACTCAAATGAAAAGCCACTAATCTTTTTAAGTTCCGAACTGAGGATCTAATGCCGTTGATTAGTTCCTCAGTCCTCCATGGAAGCCTGTGAGAACCGTAAAGGATGGGAATGACGTCACAACTCGTAGCAACTTGGCAGTGAGGAGGGCTGGCTTAAAACGATGCTGCAGATTCAGGCAGAATGGCAGATATTAATCTAGAATCCGAGGGACAGGCAAGGGTCATACATGGTGAGGCAGATGTCAGAAAACAAATCCAGACAATAGGCAAGGCTCGGAGGTCGGGGCACAGGAACAGGGTCCAGTAATCAAAAGCTTGGCAAAAGCCAGACATGGGCAAAGTTAGGTAGGGAAATCAAGGAGACAGAATCAAGGTTGTGACATGAAGATCAAACAAGGACATGAAAAGAACACTGGACACCTATTGCCAACAGCTTTCAATAATCTGGCTGAGATTTGTTGGCAGGAGAGAGTTTAAATAGAGCAAAGCACTGGTGTTAGACATGAGGCTAAAGCCGCTGTTCCACTGGCCTGCCCGACTCGGCTCCTCCCTGCCTGGTGATCTTACCGGTTCAGTGATTCGACCATCCTAGAAAGGTCTGGAAGAGGGAAATGTCTTCTGGGCATTGCTTTAAGCTTGAAAATATCAGGCCTCAGCGTTTACCCGGTATCCGAGCTCCGTATATAGCGGCCACAACTGCCAAACCACACCGCTGCTCCCTCCGGCTGTTTTCAGTCACGGAGTTAAAATTTGAGATAGATATTTTTCTTCAGCCATGGTGGGGGCAAGGAGAACACGTTAATAAAAAATATTTTTTAACGAGGTGAAATTATTTCTATTAGTATGAGTTTCGAGCTTGATCCCTGGCTGTCACAGGGGAGCAGAGCGAGCTTCAAACATTTCCCTAGTTCGAGCGTCTGTAGAGCGTCTAGAGCTCCGGAAGGAAACCACTGCCTCAACTGGGGGATATCAGACACTTAGTTAAAAGTTGATGCTTTATATCACATCTTTTGCCTCAGCCATGGCGAGAGCAAGGAGAACACATTAATAGCTTAAGAAATTGCAACCGCAGTGATATATATTTTTTTGGTTTGATTGTGTGCTTAGTAGGCCGTGGGCTGGTCTTTCAGTCAGGTATCAAGAGGTGGATAAATGGACACTTCAGAGACAAAACATAACAACTTTCAATGTGAAATGAGAGACAGTTTCGATAAATCCACGGACCTGATACAGCTCATCTGGCTATAGAATATAGAAAGTGTCCTTTTTTCCCCCCTTCAGGCGTGTTTCATGGGTAGAAAATAATAAAATTGTATTGCGATTTGATCGACTCTGTTCATAGTGGTCGTGAATATTATGGTCGTTGTCCTTCAGTTTTTCTGGACTTGTGGTTTCCCCTCACCGCGCGGCCAGTCACTGAAAAGAGGGGTTTTCACTTAAAGCTCGTCTTGAATCAGTGCGGTTTTTCTCATCTGTACAAAGCGTAAGAGCAGATGAATAGAATTAAGTTTAGGGAAGTCCTGGAAGAAAGCCCATAACCCCAGGCTGCAGAAGACTTGAGACTGAGGTGGAGGTTCAGCTTTCAGCAGAACAACCCTGAGCTACAGTCTGACCCTCTACCAAATGGTTCAGCTCAAAGCATGGAATAGCTCAGTTCAACTCCAGATCTAAATTTGATTGAGAATCGGTTAAAGAGTTGAAAATGGATTATCCTCTGCATTATCCTTTGTCATTAGATGTGTGAAGAGAGCACAACCTTGCTGCTGTAATTGTAGCAAAAGGTGGTTCTACAAGGTTTGGACTCAGTGGGGTTGAATACATTAGCACCCCACACTTTGTTGCACAGATTTTTATTTTAAAAACACTTAGAAAAGAATGCATCATTTACTTTGTGTTTCACATAATGTGCAACTCTGTGTTGATATATCAAATAGTCTCTTAATAAAGTCCAGTTTTACTGATAATGTTTGGGATATGTAACAAATGTAAATAAGTTTAAGGGGATGAATAGTCTACAAGACCTGATAGCTCACTGCTACACCCACATGTGAAAGCTGAGACTGATCATGTCACCAAACAGCAGAGCCATGCTCCTTTACCAGGCTCTGCCCAGGCAGGAGGAAGCAGAGCATCCTGGGCTTTCTGGCTGCAGCAGAACTGTGTCAGGGATAGGGTCCAAAGGAAAAGGTTTGTAATTTGTAGTGAAAGTGTGACCCTGGTTACACACTGCTGGTAGAGAAGATGATTAGGAAATTAGTTCTCGTCCCAGGATATTTTATTACAGGAGTAGATGATCATACAGAGTCAGATGATAACATGTTAATCAAATTAAGAAATAAAGGCCTATAAGCCTGCCTGTCTGATCAGCATTTTGTCTGATGGTACAGATAAAAAGCTTTGTTCCGTCCTTCCTTTACTCCTTTTTTTCCCCTCCCTTCATTTCCTTTTCCTGACATCAACCGCTATTGTTTTCCTTCTTTTTCCCCTCTCTGCTTCCTCTTTCTCGTCAACTCCACATGCATCTTCATTTCATCCTTTCTCCAATCTGTCACTGTTGTCATGTTTTCCAGATGACATATCAGGGCCTCAGCCTGGGCCTTTCCTTGTCAGTATTGTGGGTGCCTCCCTGCAGTCCCTCCCTCTGCCTCACCCTCCTCCTCCTCCTCCCTCCCACTCTACCATCCAGCACAGTCTCAGCCTCAATGGTAAGACGTGGGTAATGAGAAATACATGATATCAGAGCTGTTTTTCTTTGTTCTCCAAATAGTCATCCAAATCAATGTGCAGTTAATGTATGGTCGTGTTACAATGCTTCATTTTTCACCCTTCCCTGATTCAGATGCCTTTTTCCGGGCCCTTCCTCATTCGAACCCGTTGTTGTTGGATGCTGTTCCACCAACAAGGCAGCCTGCTCCCCCTGTGCTGTGTGCTCTACGGCGATCTGAAGCCAGCAACTTCACAGCCAGTTTGAGAGAGTTGGAAAAGGTAAGGCTTTCTGACTTCAGCAGTGTGAAAACTAGAATTAGTCTTCTTCAGGTGGGAAAAAAGGGAGAATCTGTCATTTAATGTGAGTATAAATGCCACTTGTTGTTAGAGAACAATATTGAACAGAGAGCACCATGAAGACCAAGGAACACGGAAGACAAGTCAGGGAGATAGTTCTGGAAAAGTTTCAAGTGGGGTTAGGTTCTATCCTGAGGTTTGACCATCTTATAAAACTGTTCAGTCCAGGTTTGTCAGCCTAAATAAGCTTTTCAGTTGCCTTTTCTGTTATAAAACATAGAGACATATAGCTTTTAGGCAAGTAAACTGTGGTTAAAATGTCACCAGTCTTCATTGTTTAGCAATTCTTTCTGCAGCGGGTTAGAAATGACAGAAACAGTAACGGTCCGCTCCTTAATGTGCTCCTGGTATGTTGTTGGTGTTGCCTGCAGTGCGGCTGGTACTGGGGTCCTATGAACTGGGAAGATGCAGAGGTGAAGCTGAAGGGGAAACTCGACGGGTCCTTTTTGGTCCGAGACAGTTCAGACCCCAGATACATCCTGAGCCTCAGCTTCAGATCCCAGGGAGTCACACACCACACTCGCATGGAGCACTATCGAGGTAAAAACAACAACAACAACTCACACTCACATTCATGCATATTTAAATTTGGCCTCTGTATCATTTGAAAAAAGTCTACACATGAGAAGAAGTAACTCTCTAGACTTCAGTCTTCATGGTTTTATACATAAATATTCAAGATTTCTTAAAATCATAGCAAGAGCTCAGAAGTAAATGACTGTCCACATTATATGATTTCTGTATGCATTTATACCCAAAAGCACCCATCCCTTACCTTTTTTGGTAATTAACAATACATCTATACATGAAATAAAAAACAGAAGTAAAGTTTTATCACGACTAAAACTGAGTTGGATAAATGTGATTACAGCTATCTAAATCCAGGTTATGTGACTGTTGTGGTTTGTCCATTTTTAAAATCAAATAAGTCAGATTTTGAGAAAACATTCTGTATTTGAGAATATTGAGTTATAATAATTAACAATCCATGATTTGGTCAAACCAAATTCCATGTTATAATAAAACAAAATTAGGGAAAAATAAACTTTGGATTAAGAGTCAGAAATTTGAACACCTGTTCAGTGAGCCCCACTAGCCACCCTCAGCCGCCCGCATTCCATCCAGGTCACTAATGCCAGGCCACAAAATGGAGTGGAACAGCTCCCATCTACTTGAACACTTTATGTCCCAACTTGGCCCCTCCGGTTATTAAGGTATTGTCGGCTAGCAGTGCCTACACACGCCTCAAGACAACCCAGGCTTTATTATCTACAATAGTAGAACAACCTAACCAGGCTTACCAGAACTGTCTATCTTCAAGTAACTGTTGCAGTCCTACACTTTACTTCCTCTTTTACTCTCTGTTTGCACTCTCCTGCACTCTATTTCTACACTGTCACCTCTGACAGAACCTGACTAGAGGTTTTCCTTCGAAGTACTTTATCATTCGATTTAATATTAACTACATTGTTATATACTTATTTTAGGTTCCTTTGCATAAAGCGTCTGCCAAATGCAGGAACATAAATATAAACTTTTGATCATGACCTAAACTCCGATATGTTTTGCACCATTCCTCCCTTATGTCAGCTCATCATTTGCAAACTGAGCTCCTTTTCCAAGATCAAAAAGTCAGCTGATATACGAAGCACAAATGTTTTAGCAAAGGACAAAAAAAGAAAGACACCCCCCCCCCTCAAAATTTTAAAGCTTATTATTTTGCAGCATTTGTAGCAGTCTGAAATTGCGGCTTGTAGTTTTATGGGATCTAAGTTTTCTTTCTGCATTCAGGGACATTCAGCTTGTGGTGTCACCCCAAGTTTGAAGACCGCTGCCATTCTGTGGTAGAATTCATTGAGCGCGCTATCATGCATTCCAAGAATGGCAAATTCCTCTACTTCCTGCGCTCCAGAGTCCCAGGTAAAAAAAACAAAACAAAGCAAAAGCTACAACAAAGAAAAAGTAAGAAGATGTGTATGTGTGATCTTCCTTTATGTCACCGCAGCTTTTGATACCATCAACCACACCATTCTCCTCTCCTGCTCTGAGTCCTCTCTCTACATCGCTGACCCTGCACTCTCCTGGCTCAAATCATATCTCACAGACCGACAGCCATTCATTCACATCATCAACCGCTCCACCTCCACTGTTCTTCTGTCCCAAGGCGTCCCCCAGGGTTTGGTGCTTGGTCCTCTCCTCTTCATACTTTACCTGCTTCCTCTTGGCAACATCATTCGCCACCATAGTCTCCACTTCCACTGTTATGCTGATGACGTCCAGCTTTATATCTCCACCAACTCCATCACCCCTGCCACTCACTCCTCTCTCTCAAACTGTCTAGCTGACATCAGATCTCGGATGCAGACCAACTTCCTCAAACTCAACTGTGACAAATCAGACCTGATTATTATTGGCCCAAAATAACCAGGCCCCTTCCTACCTCAATGATCTGCTCCATCGTCACAATCAATCCATTCATCTGATGCTAACCTCCTCACTCCACCAGTTAGGACCAAGTACCGAACCTGAGGTGACAGCCTTCTCTGTAGCTGCACCCTCCCTTTGGAACTCCCTCCACAAACACATCCGAGACCACATTGACGAGCCAGCCTTCAAATCTCTGATTAAAACACACCTTTTTAAACTTGCCTTTAATGTGTAGCTCAGTGTAATTTGTTCTGTGTTTTAGTGTATTTAGTGTATTCTTTCATACTGTTATGTTGATTTGATGTACCTTTTTGTAAAGTGTCTTTGAAAATTCAGAAAAGCGCTTTTAAATAAAATGGCTTATTATTATTATTATTATTATTATTAGTAGTAGTAGTAGTAGTAGTAGGAATATTATTATTAATATTATTAATTATTGTTAATATTATTGTTATTATTATTATACCTATGCGTAATTTTCTACACCCACTTATTCAGGGTTGCAGGGGGATGGAGCCTGCCTCAGACACAGACAATGATGGACACACACGATCACACCGCAGGACACTAAGGAGTGGCCAGTTAACCTAACAAAATAGTGTTTGGGCTGTGGGAAGAGGCCAGAATAGCAGAAGAAAACCCATGAATGTATAATGAGAACATAGAGACTCCACACAACAAGATCACTTTTCTTCTTGCTGTGAAGTATCTGTGCTAAGCACCACGACTCTGTGCAGTCCCAGCGTTACCATCTCATTTTAAATGTCTTGTAAGGTTGAAAGGGACATTTCTAACCATGGTAGAGAATAAAAATGTTTGGAGTGTTTTTTATTGTGTTCTGTGTATTTTAGTGTGAATACACTAGGCCACTGAGATGATGTATTATGGTAAACCCAGTCATGCAGCTTTTATTGGACAAGCCACAGGGCCAGGAAGCATGTCTAAAGCACATAGTGTAGCAGAGTGATGTTGACTGCTTGCTTTCTGCTTTTTGTTTCAGGGCTTCCACCAACTCCAGTTCAGCTGCTGTATCCTGTATCTCGCTTCAGCAACGTCAAATCATTACAACACCTCTGTCGCTTCTGTATTCGGCAAATAGTCCGCATTGACCACATCCAAGAGCTTCCACTGCCCAGGTATTCGGCTCCTCACAGTTTATTCAAGGTTTCATATCTTGTCAAAAGAAGTGTTTGAATTACAAAAGTCTAGTTGTCTAGAATAATACACCTTGTCACAAAAGATTTGTCAGCTCTGCGAGGAAACATATTCATCTAGATTTTAGAGATGCACAGAGAAATTGGCTGGTGACCAGAACTGGCCACTGCTTGATCAGCCCTGGCTAGTGACCAGCCAGCTGGAAACTTGAAAATTAGATTTCTTTATGCTCAGTGAATGGACAATGCTTAAGCCCTACCAGATTGCAGTAACAGCACTAAAGAGTGCTGTAACTGCGGGACTGTGAGAATACTTTAAGTTATTTTCAGTATCTGCACAGAGATAGAATAGATTACAACATATATATGTACGTGTGTGTGTGTGTGTGTGTGTGTGTGTTACCAGCCAAATGGTCGGACTTACCATTGTCATTCAATGCCATATTTATGACTTTCTACATTTAAGATACATATTGAAGGCATCAAAACTATGAATTAAACGTATATAGTATATATGTATATATGTATATATGTATTCCCAACTATTTGAAGACGTTCCCTGAGGTAGTAGTAAAAAATAAACACAAACCACTGAATGAGAAGGTGACTGTAAACTTTTGACTGGTAGTGTAGATGTATAGATATATATAGGTAGATTTAGATAAATATATAGATATCTATGTCAATGTCTAGAGACAGAGACAACTAAGTAGGGTGAGAGATGCTATTTCAGGCTTTGAGAGGGCAAGAGGAGCAAGACGTTTGATAGATAGTAGGAGGGAAGAAGTTGCTGTACTCTATTTTATTCATCTGTGCTGTCACCCTCTGTCTGTTATAGAACTTGCAGGTTTGTTTGCAGCCTGTTGAAAATCTCAGCATTAAGTGAACAATACCCATGCTCTATAGGGGCACACAGAAACCCTGTTTACTGTTAGGAACACTAACTGCACTAATCACTAATATAGGATGCTGTAGGCAGTTTAAATGTCAACGATGATAATTTTCTCAGTTTTAATTGAGTACATTTTTTTTCTGAAACTGCTCTCTCAAACATGCAGCGTGATGTAGGCTCTGCTCACAATATAGATTTTTAATGACCATTAGAGCAAGAAAAATAGAAAAACATATTTTTTTAACGTTGTTCTTACACCTCTTTATACTGTAGATCACAAAGGGAAAGTGGAATCAGCCAGAACCGGTATTGGCAGGTTAAACCCAAATTAGCTTGGATTTCTGATTTAGACTACTTAAATAAATAAATCCTGAAATTCTGCATTTGAGCCACCTTTCCTGTGGGCAAATTGTACATTTAAATGTGTAAATGTTTGCCAATAAAATGTCATTTTAATTTTGTTTTCCTTATTTTTTACCTCTTTTTAAGATCACTGATCTCCTACCTTAGTAAGTTTTATTACTATGACCCTGAGGAAGAGATGTATCTATCAATCAATAGTATTCGGAGGGTGGTAGGATCAGACCAGGATGCCAACCCACAGACGTAGCAACATACATCTGCTAACCTCAAGTGAGTACACCTTCTAATCAGCTTTGTTTCTTTTTTGTATATCAATATAATTTTGGGTAATTTGTCATCACTTTGGCCTGTAATTAAGGCCAACTGCCATCACCCTCAGGGTGAAGGTGGAATTGCCTTTAATGTCGGTAGCAATTTGTTTTGTGTGCAGGAATGTGTTATCTATAGCAAATGTAAATGTAAAGAATAAGATAGAAAAAAGATTGAAGTTGACTTTTCCATTACAGTCAAACTGAATAGTTTAATTTCTCTATTAAGTACCCTGTAATATATCTTACTATGGGTTAGCACCGTATCAACGACTAAACAGAATTATTCATTAAATTGAGTTTGAAGTGTTAACCATGTCTTGTTAAAACAACTCTTTTTCCCAGAGCTCACATAAATAGCTTTTCCATAAAGACAGAGTTAAATGACAGGATTTGTTTTAACCATTGCATTACAAGTAAGAGGTTTTCATACCCTCGTCTTTTACCTGAGTGCTATTTAAATATTTGGGCTTTAAAATATTTATTTTTATCATTCTTTTTTCAGAGTGAAATTATTAAACAACAGTTAATTTCACCGACTTTCAAAAACAAAAATCTATGCACGATTTAAAATTTATTGTGGATTTCCTCCAATGTGTGGATGGTGAATTATACCCCACTAATATTTTGGATTAGCTGTGAGTTTGCAGGCTACACATCAGCAACATGCCCTTCGGAAACCATCTAGAAGCTTCTGGTACTGTTTTTTGTTGGGACTACTCTTGTAATCAGAAATGGTAGAGTTAATTTAAATTGGTTACATTTAAAATAAAAGGACGCGGCTTTTAAGCATTGTCCAATAATGTTCATCAGGGACAGCCTGCGGTCATTTAAGCAGCTCAACGTAAGCTTGATTTGTCAATCCCATGGCAGGTTCTGATGTGGATTTGGGATCTTTGCCCTCTTTGGAGGCGGTTCCCCTTCATTACTTCATCCACCTCAACACAGTCCCACAGCATGTTTCTACCATCCCAATGCTTCACAGGTGGTACAGTGTTCTATGATTTTAAAATCTTAACTTGACTCCTGCTAACATACTTTTTGCCACTGTGGCCAAGCGGCTCAGTCTTTGCCTTGTTTGACCTCTGACCTTTCTTCAGAAGGCATTTGGCTTGTCCAAGTTATGCAATTATAAGTTTCAGTCAAGCTTCAAGGTGTCCATTTTGGAGCAGGTGCTTCTTTCTTGAATAGAACTCCGTGATGTAAGACTTGCTTAACTGTTGAGGTGACCTTGCTGTTTCAGCAGTTTTTATCCATGGAAGGGAGGAGCCTCGGTGGTCCTTGGGTATAGGGTAGTTCACGCGTGACGTCCCGCGTGACGTCAGCGCTACATCCGGGTCCGGCTGGTATGCAAAAACAGTACTGTTCTCGTCTACTACATGACAAAATGGGTGATTTAGACCCTAACAGATTTCCTGTTACCTGAGAGTCACAGTCTGAGTCAGATGGTCGAAACTGAGACACTGTTTGTTACATGATTCCTTCTTTCCTGACCTACTGACTGCATAGAGGCTCCCTCTACTGACCAGCGGACTCATGAGATGAAGTATTCACACTAGAGTATTTACCGCATATTCAGGAAGTTCTGCCAGCATAAACAAGCCAGGCAGTAAACGTAAAAGTGCAGTTGCTGCTCGAACAAGCTGAAAGACGATCTCTGTATCACTTGCTTATTGGTTTGGTGTGTATTTGGTGTGTTTCCGCCTTTACTCAGGATGGCTAACAGGAGTCTCTCTAGGAGCTTTGTGATGTGGGATTTCAGGGCAACAGGTCTATAGTCCTTGTGGACTGATGTGTGAGTTTTCGTTGGTAGTAGAACAAGGCAGGATGTCTTCCACAACACTGGAACCTTCTTCTTGGTCAACCTAAGGTTGAAGATGTGCTGTAGACTCCGTGAGAGCTGCTCTGCACATGCCTTCAGGTCTCTGGAGCAGACACTGCAACCTTATGCTGCTTCAGTCTCTTCAGCTGCCTCTTCACCTGACTTCTAGAGATAGAAAAGTGAAAGGGAGAGTCTAAGGGAGCAGCACTATTTTCTTGACTTGGTTGAAGGCAAACAAGCAGATGTAGAAGGCAAGTTTATTTATAAAGCACTTTTCAGTATCAAGACGATTCAAAGTGCTGTAGAAGGATTAATGGCCAAGTCGGAAGATAAAACTTTGAGAAGTGACAGGGAATCTTTGGGTCAAAGGAGGTGGAGTGTCTGTTTGGCTAGCTAGGGGCAGGAGAGTTGGATGCTGAGCTTGTTTTTGAACTGAACCTATTGAAGAATGTGTTCAAATTGGTTATGTCCATACTTCCATCTGTCCGATCCTCATTTTGCTTGAAGCCTGTGATCTTCTTCATCCCTGACCACACATCTCTGATACTGCTCCACTGGAGCTTGCTCTCCAGCTTCTTCCTGTACACCTTCTTGCTGTCACTTATCTTGACTTTAAGTTGCTTCTGTATACTCCTCAGTAATTCACTGTCTCCCTTCTGGAAGGCTCCTTTGTCCTCTCGTTTACCAGTTCCTTTAGCTCACTGTTAATCCAGGGTTTGTTGTTAAGAAAGTATCTCACTGTTTGGTTGGGGATGGTGCTATCCACACAGAAGTTGATAAAGTCATAACATTGATGTCCTTTCCATGTGGCTGGCACTGTGCATCTCAGCCTGTGGCCTCAAAACAACCCTGAAGGGTGTCTTCAGCTTCCTGTGACCATCTTCTCACAGTTCTCTCTATTGCAGGTTTCCTCTAAAAAAAGAAGCTTATGTTCTGAGCAGGGAAAAACAAGATTGTGATCTGAATTGCCAAAAGGAGGTCTGGCTTTAGAGATGTATTAGTCATTGACATTTGCATAAAACTAGTCCAAAATTTTGTTTTCTCTGGTAGAGCAGGTGACAATCTGTTGAAAGGTTGGAAGTGTAGCAGGGAGCGGGGCATTATTAAAATCACCAGATATTTCCACAGACGCATTGGAGTGTTTTCTGTATCTTAGGAACAACTGATCTGATGACATCACATTTAGTGTGGGCAACAGTAGAAAGTGGAACTGTAAGCCAAAAGAACACTTGTGGACTCTGGGTAAATAATATCGATGGAAACTGACTGCTAACACTTCAATATTCAGGCTGCAGAGACCAAACTTCACAGTAACATTGTCCGGGATGACACAAGCTCTTGTTCACAAGCACCGCCAATCCACCACCTTTGCTCTTGCCGCTTCTCTTTAAATCTCTGTCTGCTTGTATGGTCAGAAAGGCTGGCAGAGAGACCCTGGAGTCAGGGATATGACAGTTCTACTTGTCACCTACTCATTAACTAAGCTCTGTTACAGTAACAGGTTAACTTTAGCCCCTCATGCAGCCTATTACTTTGAGCACATACTTTCAGTATATGTGCATTACTCAAATTAGTACATCAATAAATTACATTTAGCTCTACATCTATTAGCACACATATGGGGTTCCGCTGAAATTATCTGTGCTAAAATACACTTGTCTCCAAACCCTGTCTCCAGGTCTCTTATGGCTACGAAGGACTTATCTGTACTGGTCTACAGGTCTTCCAGCAGCAGTCCCTGGAAGAGTGCATACGGTCTGGAACAGACTCTACTGTAAACAGCTCGTCACTTTCTGAAGAAGAATTATGGGACAAAACTTCATTGTTACTGTTTCTAAAGCAGAGGACCTCAGTTGTGTCTGAAGAGGGAACAAAGAAATGTTCTTATCTAAAAAAAAAACATGTTGACAGACAATAAAAGAGCCTATGTCAGCTCTTCTTTCCTGTTTCCTAAACCAGCCGGACTTTTTAAACATGATGCACTACTCAATTTGTATAACTGTCGTTATGAAGTACATCCATGTTTTTCTTTCTATTTTGTAAAAAGTCAGGATAATGGGTTTAGAGATGTCTGGAGGGAAACACAACCAGAGGCAAGGCAAACCAGCATCCGGCAATGACAAGAAAACCTCAGACCTTTCTTTTTCAGTCAGCTAAGACAGACTCCTGTTTCAGAGATCTTTCTTTATTTTGCTGTCAGTCAAAAATGAAAAATAGAAAATAGAAATCCCTTCAACCTCAGTACTGCGTCATCTGCCTTTGGTGTACGCCATTTTAATACCGTAGTTATAAACCTACAAGGTTGCAAGCCATCTATGTATTTTTATTATTTTGAGACTTATTTGGTCCAGCAGGATGTTTTTTAAACCAAAAAGCACTGCAGAATGATAATTACATTTGTGAATGAGAGCAAACAGTGCAGTGGCAGCAGATGGCCAGTACTCAAACGTCCTGTGTAACATATAAATGGAATGATAATTAGAATATGCAGCTCATGTAAAAACATGATCAGAGTAAGGTCTGAAGTCAATAATCTGAAAATGGTGGTATATGTAATCAGAGCCACTCTGATGGAACAGTATTAGGTTATCAGTCCCATGTCACTCTCAAAACAGCTGTTGTGTCCATGTTCCCGTCCAAAGGTTTGATTTACTTGTAGAGTTTCAGGTTTTGTTCAGACATGGTCAAAAGGTTTGACAGTGACAAACATTTGTGTTTTGTGGGTTTAATATTTTTTGCTTTTTCATGTTTTTATTTGATATGGTGAAGAACAACTTTCAATATTTTATACATTTAAAAGACTTTTATTAGGAACTATATCAAACTTTCACACTTTGAAACTACTATACTTTGAACTACTTTGTCAGGAGTTTTACTTCACACTGAAAAATACAAAACTCATCCCCAAGGTGTTCCTGATTTGTTGGAAGAGGATCCTGAAAGATGTTTGGATTCCACTCTTTATCCATGGAAGTGTTCCCTTGTGACCTTCTTGGAGGAAAAGCTTCCCCAGACATGGATCCTAACAGGATGTCTCACTGCTGGTACGACACAGGACTGTTCCTATATATTTTTTTTGTCAGAGACAATCAGAACGAGGATTCATTAGGGAAAACAGTCTTCTGATGTATACCCTTGTTCTTCCAGAATTACAGGCTGTCTTTGATGTTTTTCTCAGACAGAAGAAACTTCTTTGCTGCCTGTTTTGTCACAAGGCCATTGTTTTAAAGACCTTGCCTTACAGTACATATGTTCAGAAGCTGTCACATCCACCTGCTGTCGAGGCTGAAAGAGTGACGCTGCTCGCAAAATGATTCTTTATCACACTCGCCAGGAGATCGCCCCAGTGAATCCTGGATAAACCTTTTAAGACTTGAGCAAACTTGTTCCATAAAATGTGCAGAATTTCTTCTCATACACACCCATGTAATGCCCAGAAAATCAGAGAACCTGAAATTTAGCTAGACAAAATATCAAAACAAGGCCCTGGCACAGATAGGCGAAATCTCCGCTGGAGTGCGGCAAGGCTGAAGCTTGAGGCAGGTCCGTAAGGCAGGCTTTGGCTGGCACCGTGAGGAAGATGATGGCTGACCGATCCGATGAGCTAATGTAGGAACCACCTCATCTGTCTCGTTTTGACGAAGAGGAGAAGCAGTTCTACTCCTAACCTCCCCCTGAATGTCTGTAGGCTACTCTTCACCTTATCTCTACAGATGAACCCAACCACTCTACAGGCCAACAACAATGTGAAAGTTCCCCACAAAAAAATGAAGTGCAAATGTTTTTAAAGCAAATAGTTTCACAGACAAAACGTATAGATATGACATTTGCATATTTTGTCTTTTCTCTTTTGCCTGACATTTCCCAGAATGCCTTTGCATAAGATCCAATGACCCTATAGATGCAATGTTAGGAAAGAACAAATCTCTGATCTGATTTGCTTTTTTTCTTCTGAAACGTGAGGATCTGAGGTTGCACTTGACCCTGAGTTTCTTCTCTGTTTTTGCCATAAGGGGACAGGTTTACCTTCATTTTATTCATTTTACTGCTGGTAACGTGTTCTTCACTGAAAATCTAAGCTGCCAAAATCAGAAAACCAAAACACAGATATCAAACATTTATAAATGTTTCCCCACTTAAAGTTGATTCTTCTTTTAAGATTAAAGGTTGTTTGCTGATGTAAAGCGATTAAACACCAAAATAAATGTAAAGAAGTCTCCTTTAATTTGGTCTTAGGGAGTTGAAAGTTTTACATCGTAAACATTGGTTTGTTTTTGTTTTTATATCATGATTTATGTCTTCCATACCTGTTCCTTGGCTGTTGGTTTTATTTGCTGAAATGCCCAACTGTATTTCATCCTGAAGCTGACCACTGGTTCGGGATTTTGAGTAAAATATAAAGAATACACTGGTGTGTGGTTCTTTTTGAATGTTTTTTTTTTATTCGGTAATGCGGCAAAGGTCTCAATGGAACGATGCATGAGGTAAGTTTTGTTGGCTTTAAGATGAATCGGATCAGGAAACGAAAATGAAAGTTATTGTTGTGTTCCATTTGCACTGGCAAAATATTTTTTTGAGTTTCAAGTGGTAAAAAAAAACTGCTGTAAAGTCAAAATTTCAACTTAACAGTATTTGGTGCTACCCCCCAACCCACTAAAAGTCAGATATAGTGGCTAATAATTAAAACATAGTGATAGTTGCATAAATTATAAGGGTAATTGTAGTCTGCTTTCTCAGCACAACAAGCAAATCAAGCTTGTTTTCTGTTTCAGGTCGGATATCACAGCATTCCCAAATCTAAGTTTTTACTTCAGGGGCAAATGGAATGCATCGACTGAGATTAGACCAATTTATTCCAACTGTTAGCTATTTGTGTCATGATTTGGTTTGTGAAGGACCCAAATGCAGAGGCTGAGGTGAAAAAGAGTTTTTAATAATAAAATAAGGAAAATTTACAAGGAGAGTAGGTTGGGTAACACACAAACAAACATTGTAATCTCCCCCACTTTTTGTAAATACACACTGGAGTTAGAAATCTTTCAGATTATTAAAGTATTATGCAGTCTATACAAATATACCACAAATGTTATACCTCATATTATTTCAGCATAAACAGGAAACAATTGTTCAAGTTTACATCCTGACAATGTCCACTTACTAAATTAATGAAGGATCATCTTCTGGCTGGCTACCTGCACAGAAACCATCTGTACTCACAACATCACACACTCTAGGTGTAATGGCAGGTTCTCCTTTCACAACTGAGCTGATATGGGCTGTGAATGTCCTGCTTGGCAAGTTAGGGGTGTAACAAAGGATGGGTTGACTTCAACTCAGCTATTTTACGGGGGTCATAATCCAGCCTCATGGTGTTATGTGAAAGGCTACTGATTTCTCAATGCACCTCACCTTCTTTACAAAGTTAATTTATTTGCAATCTATTTATTAAACTTGGCATGTGCACTCTCTGTTGGAATGTTCCACAATAGTAAGATTTGCATTTTCAAAGGCATAAAAGACAGTTTGGACAATTTATTTTAATATAAATATTTAACAAAAAATAAGCCTGACATCTCTAGAGGACGGGATGAATTCTACCCTTCTGAACGCACAAACTCAGGTTTCAAACATTTTGCACCACAAACATTGCTCTGCAGATCTGTTTCATGCGTTAACTTCTGTAGTAGCCAAGTGAAGTAAAAGTTAAGCAAATAAAGAGGCTCAAACTAACTTATCTGAAGGTAAGTACGCTGAAAGTGTTTCCTCTGCAGTTTAAAAACCTCTTACAGTGATGCAGAGAAAGAACCCACAGTGATCTTTGCATTACGGTTAAGTGCACTCTTTGAGAAAGGCCTGTATAAGAAGTGCATTGTGGATGTGCAATGATTCTGCAAGAGTGAGCAAAAGAGAGACAGCTAATCATAGCCTCGTAGGCTGAAAGTGCTGGGGGCACGCTCAGCTGATGCTGAGGACAGACGGGACTGACAGCCTCTCCGTGGTATTAAAGGCCAACAGTGGCACTGCAGGAATCATGTCAGAATCTCCTGTTGACAGCAAAGAAAAAAAACTCCATCAGTGTTTAAATCTTTCCCAAGTCCAAGCAACCAGTTAGAGGGTGCCATTTAAATGTTAGTGAAGACAGGGCTTTTTTTAACAAACAGCCTTTTGAGTGGATATGTTGGCTAATCTTGGATAAGTGGGGGCATGGATGGGGTCTAAAGAGGAGAAGTCTCCCAGATAAAGTTCGTCTGACTTTGTACAAGGTGAGATGAATCCCATTGGACCCTGGCAGTCTCAGTCTAATAATCAAAAGAAGAAAAAAATAGGCTGAAAATGTGGAGCAAAGGACCCTAAATGTCAAAGGTATGTCAGGAATAGACTCTTTGACCTTGGCAAATCACTGGAGGTTCAATCTGACGACAGTTGGTGAACTTCATAGGAGAAGCTGACCATGTTAAATCCTGTTTAAATGCATGTTTTGATGAAAGCAGACGGTGAGGCAATTTTGTTACTGGTGGTAAAGTCTCTCAGTTTGTCCATTAGACTGTGGATTGTGTCTAGAACCAAGCCTGATAGAGGCACCAAGAAGAGAGCAAACACCTCCAAAAGCTGTGAAACGAGATAGAGACCATAGAGATGATATTTGGACCAAAACTGCCCCAATTGCCTCCCCAACAATTGACAGATTAAACAGTCCAGGAAAATTTCCATCCATGGATAAACTAGATTAGAAATGTTTGGTAGGGACAGATCTGAGACCAGAGAAATGTTTTCACTGGGAAAAAAATCCCCAAATATCTTTAGATGTGACATACTGGCATTTCAGTATGACTGCTGTTTATTTTATGAGACACTTGGTCCAGCCAGATCAGTTGGTAGCCCGGTTGCCTTGCAGCACAAAGGTCCTGGGTTCAGATCCTGACAGGGGTCTTTCTACATGTAGTTTGCATGAGAGGGTACTCCAGCTTCCTCCCACAGTCCAAAAACATGACTGTTTGGTGAAATGATGTCCCCAAATGACCCTTCTGTGTGTCTCTGTTGTTCTGTGACGAACACGTCCAGTCTAAATGATTTACATTAATGTTTAATGGAGCAATAATTTTGTGCTCCACGCTTGTGTCATGTACTGTTTGACTGACAGTTTGACATGTTTGGCTTACTCTTGGTTATCAATGTAGGTTGATGATGCTATTTTACATTTAAGTAATGACATTTAAACATTGCAAACGCAGAGATTTCTAAAGCCGTTTTGGTTTTCTCCCAAAATGTCTCTATATTCAACTCCAACTAACTTCATTGTCCCTGCTGGATAACCCCACCCCACAGCATAATGCGGCCACCACCATGTTGCACAGTGGGAATGCTGTGTGTGTGTGTGTGTGTGTGTGTGTGTGTAGGGTAAAGTTTTCCTCTACAAAAAGCATTTTGCATTAAGGCCCACAAGTTCAAATAAAGTCTCGTCTGACCATAGAACCTTCTTTCAGATTTTTGGCTTCTGTCAACCTTTAAATTACCCTTTTAATGCCTATATTTAAGCAACGTGTAGAGAAGGGATAATGCCTCATGAATGGTTGAATATTAATTGTAACAACTAACAATCCTACTTGCTGCCATGCATTAAAAACATCCTATCAATCTTATCAAATACATTTAATTCTTTTCCCTACCAGTCTCCAATCCATCCAAAACCAATTCTGAGGGGTAATTATTTTACTTAATCAATTGGCCATAATTAGATAATTTATGGAAAGAAATGAGAAGTATACTCTTCTCACTTTTTTTTGAATTGATTTTGAAAACCAAAAATATTGGTACTTTAATTTGAAAATGAATGATACATTGGAGCTAGTACTTGAGAATGAGCACCCAGAGCCCATTAGGCAATAAAGGCAAATACTAAGGGCTGTGGCCTTCAAGGGATGCCACAAAATAGGAAAAGAAATTCACCTTCAATATAATTATATAAATTCCAGTTATTACTATCAACTCTTAAAAATGTAAAAGCTAACAAATTCAAATACAAAGCAATGCCCAAGAATATTACTAGAGATGATAATACCACATTTATAAAAGGCCTTTCTGGGAGAAGATCTAGGAAAGTACAGCTGTAGCAGAAGAGTTGAGGTTGGGTAGGTAGTGGCGTAGTTTACCACTCCAGTGGATACAGTGATACGAAGCACAGCTACAGGTCTGTAAAATGTGTCTGTTTTTGTCCATAGTTAGTTGGATATAGTCATTTTGGTTTTGTTTGACTGGAAATGCAACTGTGGATCTGTCTACAAGAAGTTACAGAGAAGATTGTAGTTCAAAGGAAGCGTAGGTCCTTCAGCGTTTCCAGCAAGATGCTTCATTTTTTCTATAAAACTGTTGTGGAGAGTTTGAGCTCTTTCGTTGTCCTCTCTTGGAATAGCCACATCAGAGTCAGTAACTTAAAAAGGGTCAACAAGCTAATAAAGAAGGTCAGCTCTTTTCAGGGGACTCCTCTAGACCCTCTGGAGATGATTTCACAAAGAATTGTTCTCAAAATGAAGAGTGTCTACAGTTAAAGGCTTCACCTCTGCTGTAAACCAGATCGCTGCAGGAGATTCTCCCTGCCCTCTGCCATCATTATCAACAACAACTCCTTTATGAAACCTGCATAATGTGAGTTACAACAACAGGTATTTTTTTAATTAAACTGTGTACATAGTTATTGTATAGTGTAAATGTAGTTTATGTATAGAATTATAGTGTGCAAGCTTTGTGGTTATTTAAATTTGATGTTGACTGTTGTATTAACAATTCATCACTATTCTGATTATTTATTCACTTATTTGTGGGATTTTGTCTTCTGTGGTAAGGATATCTATATTTTTTTTGTCAAGGATGTAAATTGCTTGACATGTTATTTTATTAATTAAAGACAGTGGTAAAAACAAAGACGTTCAATTTATTTTGTAAACATATTTTAAATTGCTGATGGAAGGGGGCGCCACATAAAATGTGGCCTGGGCCAGACTGGGTAGGACAGAGTTTGATCCTAGGCTGTCGCACGGAATCCCAATAAACTGCGCGGAAATCTGTTGTTAGGTTTTTAAATTGTGAAAATGTAGAGTATTTGGACCCTTTTGCAAGTCACCCTACATACCAGAGTGTCCTTTTGTACAAATCGCCTTAATTAAGAAAAAAAAGGTTTCTAGTTCTGGGTTTATAGTTATTAATCTTCAATGTTCTGGGCTATCATATATGCACAATTATTGTGTAGCGATATAATCCTAAATTAAACCTATGTTATTTGAACACATTTTGACAAATGTATCCGTAGTTTAGTAGGTAAATATAGTTTGTGTGGTCCTGCACATACGGGTTTGCTGTTGAGGATTGCGCCTGAGCTCGTTTAAACAGGTCACAAAAGAGCACCTTAACGTTAATTGCTCCACACGGTTGTCATTCTGGCTTCGCTTGAACTGCCCCTCCAACATCACATTGGTCGCCATCCACGTCACTGATTGAGTAATCTCATGCAATAGGTTACTGGATTATCCTCCAGGAACCGCCCAATGAGCGCCGAAGCAGCATTCTATTGGCCGAGCCGTGGCACGAACAGAGACACCCTTTCGGGATTGGTGTAATGCAGTTCAGTCAGGAATTTACTTGAAGGCGATTGGTGGATGTGGCTGTCACTCGGGCCGCTCCTGGCCGTGGATTGGGGCAGCTGCGCGGGCGGATTCCTTCATGGTTTGCTTTTCTGGGCTGCGGAGAGCGAATGTCGTCATGAGCGGTGGGTAGGAATGAAAACATTGGTGTTTCTATTGCATTCTACTTTATAAACAGTGTATTGTTATTGGGGAGAAAAGCACGAAGCGTGATGTGCACATATAACTGTGTTTTAACAGAGCTGGTTATGTTTTATGCACTAGAATGAGCCACGAACTTCCGGAAAAGGGCTGCCTTTTTCCTCTAACGTTATCAAAGAGTTTCACTGGCTAGCTGCGACTCGGCTAGCTAGAATGCTAAGCAGACCTATGTTGCTGGCGGTTCACTTATCTCCCTGTTTTTGCTTGCATCCGGTTACTCTTCCTCCGAGTACATCGGTCAGACATCTTAATGGTGCTAGTTGAGTTTAAATTGCGGATCGTGTTACAGTGGAGGGAAGTTGCAAAGAGGCTAAACCCGCCGGAGCTTTCCAGCTGAATTGCTAGCTTGGCGCTTGCTTGCTAACGTTAGCAGCTCGCCCAGAGCAAACTAACCCAGCTGCTTGGGTTGGAGGCTGGCGCTGTTTATGAGTCCACAGTCTGGTATTAAGTGTTCTGGTTGCGCACTCTTCACAAGAACGATTAAAGTGGTATTTCCTTTACGGATTGCTGAGTTACAATACTTGAGTGTAGTGTGTGTGTATATATATATTATTTATTTATTTATTTATTTGCCGAACAGCAAAACTGCGAGGTTTCTGTAGGAGTATTTCCTTATAATGTTAAAAGTTGGATTTGTGACAAACATTAATGCAGCACAGAAGCACAAAGAGGGGAAAACACACGATCTCTTCTGTCGATCCACAATGCTATGGTAACATTTTATGTGACGTTGAATCCTGGACAAAACAGCGGGTTTGTTTTGAAATACCCTACTTTGCAGTCAGGGGCGGTGTTTCTTATTTGGATGCCTTAAGGGAAAATACTTTGTGGAATTAAAATGAGGAAACAAAGTACAGAGAAGGAAATTAAACAATGGGGAGGGTAATGCAGAACTAGGACTCATGCTATAAAGTGCAGGTAAAATTACACCTAATTTTTTGGTGCTGGTTTCACAAGATAATCAAACCCCTAAAAACATCCAAAAAGGTCTGACTTTACAGAGGAAAATGACCCATATTATCTGTTTTTCGAAGGAAGATGCAGAAGGATAACATGGCAAGTAGGGCTGGAGGATATGGCCAAAAATATCACAGTATATTTCATATTTGTGGTCAATACAGTGTTATTACAATATAAATATAACCAGAATAAAAGCCTCAGAAAGACTGCAAAGAATGCCCACAACAGATACCTGTACAAACCAATGACAATTATTTTGCCATGTTTATAAAACTCCTCCAATATAATATTTCATAAATATTAGGTTTAAAAAATAAAACCCGGAACATAAGTCGCTGACAAATGCTGTAATCATAGGCTGTAATTGTGTATTCAATTATTGGAAATGGCACATCCCCGTTATTGAATAAAGTTATACTGCGATATATTAATATTGAATTATTGTCCACCTCTACTGGCGAGCCACATGGATAATGTGTAGCACTCTCTATTCTGCACATTATCAATCTGGACCTGCTCCCATTGAATCCATTCGGGGAAAGGAGGGACATTCAGCAGAACTCCCCGAGTGATTGGACAAAACAACAACTACTGCCTGCCTACCAACCAAAGGTTGGTTTTAGCCAATCATGGTATCAGATGAAAATGGAAGCAGCAGAGAAACCACAAGTTACGCTGGTCAAGGCACTTCTTGCTGTTCCCCTTTTTAAAGATGAAATTGTGGATTCTGACAAAACAGATGTTATAGCAGCAATACAGCAATGTGATTGGCCTGAACCAAAAACTTTTCTTCATCATCTCTAGCTCCTTACTCCAACTAGTTGCCAGACCATGCCATATGCTGTCAGGTAAACCTGAATGAGCTGTAGTTTGCTCTCAGGGTGTAAATTGGAGCATATATGATTTCTTTTTAACCTTTAAAGCAAATATGACTGTGGAAGTATAGAGTACAGAGCCTTACAACTCATTAAAGTAATCAATAAAAATATCAGTTTTAGTTTTAGATTAAAAAATTTGCATCAGTTGCTATTTGGCTATGTATAGTTGGTACTGGTTCCTCTTTTAGTAACAGTCTTGTTATTTATGTATGAGAGAGAAGAAAATTAATGTAATGAACAATCCAACTTGTTTCTTTATTAAAATATAAAATATATTCATTTATTAATATGTAATGCAACATTTCTCTTTGTTTAAAAAACAAGGTATTTCAACATGAAAGCATGTATTTATTTACATATTTAATAATATGCCATACCATATGTCTCTTTGTTAGATAGGATAAAACAAAGTATTTCAGTATGAGGACACGCATTTATTCATTAAATACCAAATGTTTGTTAAAGACTATAAAAACAAATTTCACAATTAAAACATGTTTTTTTTTATGTATAACAGCGTCCTGTATCATAACCACATCTCTGCTGTTTGTAACAAACCAAACTGTGGGAGCTGTGATTTATTTTAGTTGGGCAAACAGCTTCCTCAGTACAAATAAATGCACTAGAGGTGTGTGAGACCCATCCAAGATGGTGGCTGTGGTGAAATGTCAGCTCCAATAGGCAGCACCAGTTCATGGGCCGT